>NC_060147.1:146184906-146919073 GCF_021461385.2 Schistocerca piceifrons
ACTTCTGATTTAGTGATCTCTCCAACAGATGATTTGAACAAACCGATATCTGATGAAATAATATGCAATACCTGTGTAAGCAAATCTTACAGATCTGCTTTTGAATGATATATCATATTTTGTCACTGTGTCTTCTCCTAGGAAGAATTCACTGAATTTCACAACCAATTATTTGCATTTAATATCATCTATCTTGCTACTACTGTCATCAAGGAGTTAAATATTGTATACATATCATCTACATCTACACTTTAAAAACTACAGTGGTAGAAGGTGTAAGTATTATTCATTGTACCACACTATAAGATTTCTTTCCATTTCATTACCATACAGTGTTCAGGAAGACTGTTTAAATACCTCACAGTTCTTAAGGGTTCAATAGATATGGGGATGTAGTATGTTCCTAGATTCCTCACTGGATGCTTGCTCCTGATATTTTGTAAGCAGCCTTTTGTAGGATAGTAGACATCTACCTTAGCCTCTGCCAGCTCAGATTTTTCACAAACTTATGGCAGTTCATGCTGCCCTTCTTTGTACACATTCAGTATCACCTGCTAATCGTATTTAGTATAGATTCCCAATGCTGAAATTTCCACATATAAGCACATTCTGATTATTTCTATTGTCTTATTAGGACAAAGTTTAAAACATTTCCTGTTGGGTGTCTATAGACTGTCACAGACTGTTATCGTGTACGTTTGGACATCTGTTACTGAAGTACAGCACTCAAATAGCTGTTCAGTGTAGTATTTACTCAGGTCTACAGCCTGGAACTACAATTCACTTTTTGTGTACATAGCCACTCCCCCTTTCCCCACAGTATGCCTGCGTTAATGTGATAAGTTGTATCCAAATTATGTTCTTTTACACATAACTCGCCCTTAAAAGTATATTCAGAATTATCACGTTTATGTACTGCTGTGAGCAGCTCATCTTTCTCATTTAATGAGCTTCTTATGTTTTGATGGAAAAACAAAAATGTATTGTGATTGTTACCTTCTGCACAGGCCGAGGTGCAGCATTCTGTTTCTCCATTTATCGTTGCAACTGTGCATGCAGTTATGCGGCAGTTCCGTCTTTTAGATTTACCATTAAGACAACCCAGTGAAAATATTGGAAATCACAGGGATCAGACAGGCAATGCTCTTGTTATACCAAACACTCCTTAAAATTAGTTGTGGGCATAATCTCTTACTGGAAACATTCTGACGTAGGCAGTGCCATGTGTAGTGCAAGGGAGAACATGTCACTCACACCTCTATGAGGTTGTCCCATTCTGTTGAGAACTACTGGAGCTCTATGCTTGACAGGACAGTTTCTTCAGAGCCCATTATATCACTCATAGAGTGACATAATCACATTTCCAGCAATGTGCTAATGTCATCCTCAATTGTGTAATTGAGGTATGCTACAAAATATTCCTGGCACCCTGCATAATTACTGCACAGCCTTCTAGATTGAGATTTTTTCCCAGAGATTCTACATCATAGGTGACCTCAGGAAAGCTGCAATTGGTTTAACAATGCTAGTTACTTAGTATTCTCTAAGCAGCAAGTTCTGTACTAGTTCAGATGTTCCCCTCCAGGCAGAAGAACCTCATTCCTTTTAATCCTCTGACTAATACTAGCCTCAGCTTCCATTTTTACCACTGTCTTGTTGCAGTGTTCCTGAACTCCTTGCGTCGTCTGCACACTTTTGTGCACTGTCTACAGAGCAGTGAAGCCATCGGAGACTTCTAGATTCGAGCTCGCACACTTGCGGAACCTCTTGCCCCATCAGGCAGGTTTGACCACAACTCAGTTATTGAACATTTTCCTAACCTTACTGCAGCTCTCGACTGACCAAATATTTGAATTGCTTACGAAACTTCCGGGTTGTACGGTTGCAGTCCACAAAACTTTATTGTTGCCGATGTTTTGCCCAGAGATGCTCAGATATTTTCAGAGGTTCTCCTGATACTGCCGACTAATAGGTTGCATGTCGGCGACAGATATACTGAGCGAGGTGGCGCAGTGGTTAGCACACTGGACTCGCATTCGGGAGGACAACAGTTCAATTCCACGTCCGGCCATCCTAATTTAGGTTTTCCATGATTTCCCTAAATTGCTCCCCTAAATTGCTCCCCTAAATCGCTCCAGGCAAATGCCGGGATGGTTCCTTTGAAAGGGCACGGCCGACTTCCTTCCCAGTCCTTCCCTAATCCGATGAGACCGATGACCTCGCTGTTTGGTCTCTTCCACCAAACAATCCAATCAGGGACAGATACAAATATAGTGGAACCTCGCCTAATGAGCACCTCCCATATTACGCAATTTGCATAACAAACCAAACAAATTGTAAAGAAAGACTTGCGTAGTGAGCAATGTATCGCATAACGGGTGACGATTCAGTGTGACGTCACCAGCCGTTTGTGCAGGGAGGGGCTAACGTTCAACAATATGAACACCTTTCATTATTGACCGAGGCATATGAATAATGTATTTAGTACATTCCTCTTACCGGCTTGTGATCATACATTTTTCTAAACTTGTGTTCACACAGCGTTCTTTTTTTGTGTGAAAATTTTAATAACCTTCATAGAAATGTCCCCGAAGATAAAGCTGCAAGAAGACGACCAAAGAGAAAGAAAATTACTATAGAAAAGAAACGTAAAATCATTGAAAAACATGAATTTGGTGTGAGTGTTGCTGATTTATCACTCACATATAATTGGTCTACATCAACTATTTGCACTATTCTCAAGAACAAGGACAAGATTAAGGAGATAGATGCTTCAAAGGAAGTAACAAGAGTATCTAACCAACAGTTTCCTATTCTTGATGATGTCAAGAGGTTGCTCCTTATATGGATAAATGAAAAGCAATTAATGAGAAAGTCATTTGTGAGAAGGCGAGAATGATATTTGCTGAACTCATTAAGAAGATGCCAGGGTCATCAGAGGTCAAAGAAGTGTTTATGGGAAGCAGTGGGTGCTTTGAGAATTTTAAGAGAAGAACTGGTATCCACAACATTGTAAGGCACGGTGAAGCAGCCAGCTTTGACCAGAGAAGATTCTGCGGGTTATCTGCCACAGCTCATTTTTAATTGTGATAATACAGGTCTGTTCTGGAAAAAAATGCTGAAGCATATCTTTATAACAGCAGAGGAGAATGGACTGCCCAGTCACAAACCAATAAAAGACACTGCTATTTTGTGCCAATGCAAGCAGTGATTTGAAATTCAAACCAGTGCTTGTTTACCATTCAGAACCTCCACAAGCTTTCAAGAAGTGTAAAGTGCAGAAGAACAAGTTAAATGTGATGTCAAGGTCCAACAACTAGGCTTGGGAGAAACAAGATCTTTTTTGTGACTGGATCAATGAAGTGTTTGGTCCTTCGTTGAGATGAATCTGCCACTGCATGTTTTGCTTGTTATGGGCAACACTCCTGCCCAGTCTCCAGGCCTGAATTTCATTCCATCAAGATCCAATTTCTGTTTCCCCAACACCACACCTTTACTCCAGCCTATGGACCAGTAGATTATTTCTAACTTAAGCTCAATACTAAAGCACTTTTTGAGCATTGCTTTGAGTTAACTGAAGCTACCAATGTCACTGTCAGAGGGGTTTGAAAATATCACTTCAACATAGTTGCCAGTGTCAAAGATGACTGAAAGGCCACTGGAAGGAGTTAACAAGAGACCTCTCACTTCTACTTGGAAGAAGCTTTGGCTGGAGTGCATTGCTGAATGTGACTCTGAGGCATTTGAATCAGTACCCGTGGAGCTGTAGTCCACAAGATTGTGTCTTTGACCAAGAGCATGGGACTAGAAGTGGATTTCAATGGGCTTGTGGAAGATCACAACCAAGAAACAACCTCCAGATATATTATGGAATTGCAGGGTATTTCACAGCAGGAAGCTGTGGAGAGGAGTTCAGAGGATAAGGAGGAGGAGGCTGTAACTGCAGAGCAGCAATCTTCTGGTGAATTAGGTAAATGCTGAACGCATGGGAATCGAAGGTATTGTACAATGAAAATCATCACCACAATAAAGCAATGGCTATGCGCACTACAAATTTGATGGTATCTTATGTCACATTTCGCCAAGTGTTGAAGTGTTAGCAGAAACAAATTTCTATAGACAGCTTCCTAGTAAAAAAGAATTAGTTACGTACCAGGCATAATAAAGGACATAATATAGTATGTATAATCATCTTCGAGTAAATGGTGTGAATAAGACAACACTTTTAGTTCTTTTTCCACAAAGAATGCCTTATTGTATTTTACATTAATTTATATGGGATAAATTGTTCCACTTAACAAGTGTTTTGCACTGCCATTAAGATTCTGGAATGAATATGACGTTACACTGTACTTTAAAAAAGGGGTCAATTAATGTAACCTTCCGAGCCCCTTTTTCACGGTATTTGTGTCACTCTCTGACATCTGACCCTCTAGTTAGCAATATTTGGTGGAACTGGGAGCACCTCTGAAAAGTGTAATGCAGCTCTGGACAAAATATAAGGAATAATGAAAGTTTTGAGCCACAGCCATACAACCCAGAAATTTGTATGGCAGTTAATGGCTATAAGTTCAGCTTTGTGTTTTAAGATCGGCTGCTCTTTCTCCAAAATTGTTATGCTGTGACAGGAATGGCAACTATATTGGCATAGGCTACTCATATCTCCACCCAAGTAGGTGCCTGATTATGCTATGGATGCCAGTTCTTCTCTTGAACTTTACGAAGCACCCACGGCTTCCCGTAAACACTTCATTGGCTGCTGAAGATCCTGGTGTATTCTTAATGAGTTCAGCAAATATCATTCTCGCCTTCTCACAAATGACGTTCTCATTAATAGTCTTACCTCGCAATTGCTTTTCATTTATCCATATAAGGAGCAACATCTTGACATCATCAAGATTAGGAAACTGTTGTTTAGATACTCTTGTTACTTCCTTTGAAGCATCTATCTCCTTAATCTTGTGCTTGTTCTTGAGGATAGTGCAAATAGCTGATGTAGATCGATTATATGTGTGTGCCAAATCAGCAATGCTCATATTATGTTCATGTTTTTCAATGATTTTGTGTTTCTTTTCTATGGTCATTTTCTTTCTCTTATGGTCATCATCTTGTGGCTTTATCTTTGGGAACATTTCTATAAAGATTATTAAAATTTGCACACACACACTCACACAAAAAAAAAAAAAAAAAAAAAAAAAAAAGAGAGCACTACACCCAGATTGCAGTACATACTAAAGACGTTGTTCATATGCCGCTGCTGACAATGAAAGGTGTTCATATTATTGAACAATTCACCCACCAATTTGCTTTCCTTGTTACGCGAATTGCACGTTATGGGCGGTGCTGGTTAAGCAAGGTTTGACTGTATTGGCTGAGACATTTAATAACTGTGGATGTCAGAACTATGGTTGCGAAGTGAAGTACAATGTGTTATATCAAAAGATAGCCAAGTTGTTGAGTTATTGAAATTTGCTTAATTCATTACATTTTTATGCAATGTATAAAGGCCATTTTTTTTCCAACTTCTGATAGGCTATAAATAAAAGACAAGTTCATAGAAAACTATTATTTTATTACCAAAAGTTTTGTACACTTATGGTTACTTTTCGACAAAATTACCGAAAAGATTGAGACACTTATCGTACCTGTGAACAAGCTTTGCAATACCCTCTTCAAAAAATTTAAATTTTCATCTCCCTTCACTACCTGAATAATTTCTTTTATCTCCTCATACATTTCATCAATTTCGTCATCATCTGCAGAGCTAGTTGGCATATAAACTTGTACTACTGTAGTAGGCATGGGATTTGTGTCTACCTTGGCCACAATAACGCATTCACTATGCTGTTTGTAGTAACTTACTCGCACTCCTATTTTTTTATTCATTATTAAACCTACTCCTGCATTACCCCTATTTGATTTTGTATTTATAACCCTGTATTCATCTGACCAAAAGTCTTGTTCCTCCTGCCACCAAACTTCACTAATTCCTACTATATATAACTGTAACCTATCCATTTCCCTTTTTAAATTTTCTGACCTACCTGCCCGATTAAGGGATTTGACATTCCACACTCCAATCCGTAGAACGCCAGTTTTCTTTCTCCTAATAACGACGTCCTCTTGAGTAGTCCCTGCCCGGAGATCTGAATGGGGGACTATTTTACCTCCGGAATATTTTACCCAAGAGGATGCCATCATCATTTAATCATACAGTAAAGTTGCATGCCCTCGGGAAAAATTACAGCTGTAGTTTCCCCTTGCTTTCAGCCATTCGCAGTACCACAACAGCAAGATCGTTTTGGTTAGTGTTACAAGGCCAGATCAGTCAATTATCCAGACTGTTGCCCCTGCAACTACTGAAAAGGCTGCTGCCCCTTTCAGGAACCACATGTTTGTCTGGCCTATCAACAGATACCCCTCCGTTGTGGTTGCACCTACAGTACGGCTATCTGTATCATTGAGGCACGCAAGACCACTGTCTCTGGCTGTTCATGCCAAACTGCGAGCAGCAATGCATGATGGGAAAAGCAATTGAGTGGTGGGAATAAGGAGGATGCTGCGGCAGGGAGAGATACCAGGGTAGGTGTGGGGGTGGGGACAGTACAGTACTGCTTGTGGAGGCATACAGGTATGAGATGGAGAGAGGGTGGGGCAGGTAGGCGCATTTGGGAGGTTAGATGGAGGGCAAAGGGGGAGGGGGGATTAGAGGAAAAAAAGATAAGCAAAAAGACTGTGGGTGCGTTGGTGAAATAGAGGGCTATATACTTCTGGGAAGGGGCTAGATGTGTAAGAACAATGACTAACGAAGCCAGAGGCCAGGAAGTCTATGGAAATGCAGAATATATTGCAGGTAGATTTCCCACCTGCACAGTTCAGAAATGCTGGTGTTGGTGGGAAGGATCCAGTGGCACAGGTTGTGCAGTCATTAAAATGAAGAAGGTTGTGTTGGGTGGTGTGCTCGGCAATGGGGTGATCCAGCTGTTTCTTGGTTACAGTTTGTCAGTGGTCATTCATGCAGACAGTCAGTTTGTTGGTTGTCACATCCATGCAGAATGCGGCACAGAGGTTGCAGTTTAGCTTTTAGATCACATGACTGGTTTCACAGGTAGCCCTGCCATTGATGGGATAGGTGATCCTTGTGACTGGACTGGAGTAGTTGGTAGTGGAAGAATGTATGAGACAGTTCCTCTTGTCACCACCTACTCCTATCTGGTCACAAGCATCATCTATCCCATCAAAGGCAGGGCTACCTGTGAAGCCACTCAAGTGATCAAAAAGCTAAGCCGCACCCACGGTGCTGCATTCTATGTGGGTATGACAACCAACAAGCTGTTTGTCCACTTGAACGGCCACTGACAAACTGTTGCCAAGAATCAACTAGAGCACCCCATTGCTGAGCACACCACCCAATACAACGTTCTTCATTTCAATGACTGCTTCACAGCCTGTGTGCCATCTGGATCCTTCCCACTGACACCAGCTCTTCTGAACTGTGTAGGTGGGAACTTTCCCTGCAATATAGCCTACGTTCTGTAACCCTACTAACCTCAACCTTTGTTAGTCATTGCCCTTACCCATCTAGCACCTTCCCTGTTACAATTCCAGGAGTAAATAGCAGTCTATTCCACCAATGCATCCACAGTCTTTTTACTTCTCTCCTTTTCCACTGCTACCCCCCTCTCCCCACCCTCCATCCAATCTCACAAACTGCACCCAGCTGCTCTACCCTCTCTCCACCTTGTCCCTGTATGCCCCCACAAGCAACACTTTACTGCCCCCCCCCCCCCCCACTACTACCCTATTATCGCTCCCCCTCCCTCCCTCCCCTCACCCCCACCACCCAGTTGCTTCTCCCATGATGTGCTGCTGCTCACAGTCTGGCCTCAGCAGCCAGAGACTGTGATCATGTGTGTGTGAGTTGTGTATGCAAGTGTTTATGAAGATATGTTGTCTATTTTTGATGGAGGCCTTGTTGGCCGAAAGCTCACTTTCTGACAGTCTTTGCATTGTGCCTATCTGCAATTCAGCATCTCCACTATATTGTGAGTAGCAATTATCCTCGTCATAATATTGTAGAATAAAATCAGAATTTTTGAATGGGCCTTGTTTAAAGATGGTAGTGGCAGAATGATAACCTTTTGCGAAGAACAGATTAAAACATTATTACACCTTGAAAAACCATTAGACAAAATTATTCAGATTGATGCAGTTGAAAGGTAATTACCACTCAAAGTTCAATAGGAACTGGTCTATGAACCAGAAGATTCAATAAAACATTTTTTAAGATGTGTAGATAAATTGGATATAGCTAGGGAGAAAAATTACAGGTACAGGGAGAGAAAGAGGGAAAACGAATTTCATAGGAATGGAGGTCCTTACAATGATCATCATGGAGATAGTGATAAGAGGAGAAACAACAGAAACAATTATCAGACTAACAATAATAGTATCAAGAGGGATAGTCACTGGAAGGATAGGTATAGGGATGAAGAGAGAGGTCATAAGCATAGAAATAGATATTTAGGAAATGATGATAGAAACCATGGTAATAGGAACTTTCAAACTGGAAAGCTCAGGAAAACAGACTTGCTCACGGGTGGCCTATTAGTTTGAGGAAATGAGCGACAGATACTAAAATCAGGTAACAGTAATTTCAGGAGAAGGAGAGGTAATTATAACAGAACATGCCAGGGTGGAGATACTAGTAGACCACTTGCAATGAATACAATAGAATAGAATTTAGCAGAGAAATTTGGGAGGATATTCTAGCTAGAAGAGATGAGAGAAGAATAAAACATCAAGAAAAATTTTGAATTAGATTTTAGCAGTAATATTTTGACAAGGTTGTTTGATGATCAAGGAACAGTAATGAAGGTGTGCTTACTGTTGTTGATAATGTGAATTATGGTGAATATGGTATTGTGAGATTAATGAAGAAGTCTGATGCAGAGATGTTCAGTAAACCTGTTGGTACTAAGGCTGAATGTGTAGAGGCAAAGAGTCACGTACTTGGGGGAAAAGAAGAGAATGTAGGGAGATGCTTAAAAGATGATGCTATGAATAATGATTTAGGAACTGACAATAATGATGCTATTAATGATGATTCTGTTAGGATTACTGAAGTTACCAACGATTATCAGAATTTTACTGATGTTCGTGTAGAGAATAGTGATGTATTTGCCAATGATTTTTGTGATGGAGTTGATAATGATTTTTCTGATGGTAATGATGGTGCTTTGCTATGTGAAGAGTTAGATGGAATGATTCATGTGGAGATTGAAGATGATAGTTCAGTGCAGAATGAAGTTAGTGGTTTCATTAAAGGTTTAGATGACGATTCTGTATTAGATAGGAAAGTACATGATAATTTTCGAGTCTTGGCCCAGCACACAGTTTTAATCTGCCAGAAAGTTTCTTATGATAATGTTTGCAATGGCAGTAAAATACACTGAAATTTTAAAGAAAATTTGTCAAAATATGCACTCAGAAAATGAAATAAAATTTAATTCTAATGAGAAGCTCTCCAATTATAACATACTTTTGGAAAGCCTGCAGTCCACAGAGAATAATGAAGTTTCAGAGGAAGTGAAATTAATGAATTTTATAGAAACTGAGGAAGATTTATTATATGAAAATGATGAAAAATATGATGAACTGAAAAGCCATTATATTTCTGTTCAAAGTGATAATTGGAGAGGTAACTGTCTTCTGGACACTGATAGTTCCATTATTGGAATGTTGAAAAGTTAAGAGATAGGATAAAGAATAGTGAAAAGTTTACCAAATTTCCGGCAACAGGTGTTATAATCAAAGGAACCACTGGAAAGAGTAGCAAGTTAATCACTAAGGAAGTTTTGGTACAATTAAAAATCAATGATGTCAGTGCTACTCAAGGATGTTTGGTAACTGAGGAATTAAATGAAAGTCTGGGACTCACTATAAATTGGACAGTTAAAGCAAAGGTAAATTTTAATTGTAGGGATATGAAAAATAACCTTTACTGGACCAAAAAGTGGAATTTCTGCAGAAACAAGTGTAGTGATGTTAAACAATAGCCAAGTAATCAGATCAGGAGGTTGGTTGGCTTAAAAGGGGAAGGGGGCGGGGGGGAACCAAACTGTGATGTCATCGGACCCTTGTTCCCGGTAAAATAATTACACAAGGGAAAGATGAGAAAGGAGAAAGGAAGAACCAGAAGAATGACAGAAGGACAACCAAAACTACCATGGACAAACAGGAAAAGAAAACCACAGAGAGAAGCAAGGAAGAGGTATAAGGGGAAAAAGCAAGAGAGCAGATGACCATGGCTGGCCAACCACAAGAATATGAAGGAAAAGGCAGCCACTCTGCGACACATTAAAACATCCACCCTAAAAGCATTAGAGTGGAGAACACCAAGGGACAAAGGACAGGTGTTACAACTTATACAGAATGATAAAACCCACCATAAAATGTGAAACTAAATTAGCCGATGAGACGTTGTCACCTAAAATTGATGGCAACGAGTCCGGTAACTGAAGAGTCCATCGCAGGGCAGCCAAAGAAGTACAGCTCACCAAGATATGGGCCATTGACAGCCGGGTGCCGCACCAACACTGAGGTGGGTCATTACGGCACAGGAGGTAGCTGTGTGTCACCCAACCAAGGCCAATGTGGAGCCGGCAGAGAACCACAGAGTCCTTGCGAGAGGCCCACATGGAGGACTGCCACACATTCGTAGTATCCTTAATGGCACGCAGTTTGTTGTGCATGCTGAAGTTACGGCATTTCGTCTCCCAAAGCCGCTAAACCTTGTGGCAGAGTACTGAAAGCAGGTCAGTTGGAGAGAAGCTGATCTCCATAAGCGGTTTCTGCATGGCCTGTTTGGCCATCCCGTCGGCAAGTACTGTGCCTGGGATTCTGACATGGCCTGGGGTCCAGACAAACACCACTGAATGACTGGTCCAGTCCAGGGTATAGATGGATGCCTGGATGTCGCTAGATGACGGTAGCACTGGTCGATAGCTTGTAGGCTGCTCAAGGAGTCAGTACACAGGTGAAATGACTCCCCATGGCATGAACAGATGTGCATCAATTGGGCAAGGAATGCTGTTCAATATGTCCTCCACAGACATACGCGAAGCTGACGTGAGCATCAGGCATCGAGCCATCGGAGTAAACCACTTCATGGCCTCGGTACATGTCAAGAATCAAGGGGAAGTGGCAGTGGAGAGCCACGAGGTTAAGTGAGTCCTTAGGGCCATGTGAAAGGTCCACATGGCCTAGGTGTACACCATGGAGGTGTACGTGAATGGACCTCAAGTAGAGGTGGTAAAGGGGTAAAGTCAAGGACTCTAGTTCGGAAAGAAAGGATCGGACACAAACTGCAATTGGAAGCCCTGACCTGGGCCGCTGATGTGGGAGATGAACTGCTGTGGGTGGGAAAAGGAGATGGTGATTCAGATGCACAGGAGGACTACGAATGTGTGCAACGTAACTGGCCAACAGTTGTGCATGCCTAACCTGCAATGGAGGGACTCCAGCCTCCACAAGGACGCAGGTCACTGGACTCATCCTGGGAGCTCCTGTCGCTAGGCACGCAACGGTGAGGGTGCCGTTGAACCGTAAACCACACTACCATAGTCAAGGCAGGATTGAACAAGGACTCTGTAGAGCTGCAGCAGCATCACAGAGCGATGTCCACTCCAGTTGGTGTCGTTCAGGCAGTGGAGGAGCTGTCAGCACTTCTGCTTAAGCTGATGATGGTGAGGAAGCCAAGTCAATCGGGCGTCAAAAACAAGTCCTAAGAATCGATATGTCTCCACTACAGTGAGTGAATCATCGTTAAGGTAAAGTTCTGATTCTGGATGAAAGGTACAACGCCGGCAGAAGTGCATAACACACAACTTTGTGGCCAAAAACTGGAAACCGTGGGCTAGAGCCCATGGCTGCGCCTTGTGGATGGCTCCCTGTAGGGAGTGGACCTCGGAGATCCCTCTTGTATAATGTGGCAAGGATATGGGGTTATGGGCATTAGAGATTAGATTAGATTAGATTAGATGAATACTAGTTCCATGGATCATGAACATGATATTTCGTAATGATGTGGAACGAGTCAAATTTTCCAATACATGACATAATTAAGTTAATTTAACAACATACTTAAGTTAACATAACAACTTTTTATTTTTTTTGTGTTTTTTTATTTTTTTTATAAGTTTTTGTTTTTTCTTCTTCTTTTTTTAAATTTATATCTAAAAATTCCTCTGTGGAGTAGAAGGAGTTGTCATTCAGAAATTCTTTTAATTTCTTCTAAATACCTGTTGGTTATCTGTCAGATTTTTGATACTATTTGGTAAGTGACCAAAGACTTTAGTGGCAGTATAATTCACCCCTTTCTGTGCCAAAGTTAGATTTAATCTTGAATAGTGAAGATCATCCTTTCTCCTAGTATTGTAGTTATGCACACTGCTATTACTTTTGAATTGGGTTTGTTTGTTAATAACAAATTTCATAAGAGAGTATATATACTGAGAAGCTACTGTGAATATCCCTAGGTCCTTAAATAAACGTCTGCAGGATGATCTTGGGTGGACTCCAGCTATTATTCTGATTACATGCTTTTGTGCAATAAATACTTTATTCCTCAGTGATGAATTACCCCAAAATATGACGCCATATGAAAGCAATGAGTGAAAATAGGCATAGTAAGCTAATTTACTAAGATGTTTATCACCAAAATTTGCAATTACCCTTATTGCATAAGTAGCTGAACTCAAACGTTTCAGCAGATCATCAATGTGTTTCTTCCAATTTAATCTCTCATCAATGGACACACCTAAAAATTTGGAATATTCTACCTTAGCTATATGCTTCTCATTAAGGTCTATAAATATTAATGGCGTCATACCATTCACTGTATGGAACTGTATGTACTGTGTCTTATCAAAGTTCAGTTAGAGTCCGTTTACAAGGAACCACTTAGTAATTTTTTGAAAGACAGTATTGACAATTTCATCAGTTAATTCTTGTTTGTCAGATGTGATTACTATACTTGTATCATCAGCAAAGAGAACTAACTTTGCCTCTTCATGAATATAGAATGGCAAGTCATTAATATATATTAAGAACAACAAAGGACCCAAGACTGACCTTTGTGGAATCCCATTCTTGATAGTTCCCCAGTTTGAGGAATGTGCTGATCTTTGCATATTATGAGAACTGCTTATTTTAACTTTCTGCACTCTTCCAGTTAGGTACGAACTAAACCATTTGTGCAGTCCCACCCATGCCACAATACTTGAGCTTGTCTAGCAGAATTTCATGATTTACACAATCAAAAGCCTTTGAGAGACCACAAAAAATTCCAATGGGTGGTGTTCGGTTATTCAGATCATTCAAAATTTGATTGGTGAAAGCATATATGGCATTTTCTGTTGAAAAACCTTTCTGGAAACCAAACTGACATTTTGTTAGTACTTCATTTTTACAGATGTGTGAAGCTACTCTTGAATACATTACTTTCTCAAAAATTTTGGATAAAGCTTGAGGGAATAAGGAATAGTTGTAGGTAAACAACTAGAATTCTCTCAGATACAGATTTATTCACACTTAGCTTCTACACAGATACAAGTCCGGAGGCTAACTGCCGTTAGCATCCAACATCCTGCCCAAAGCCCTCTCCTCAAAGATAGCACACTTACGCACAGAACAAATATCGATATTTATGGCGCTCTACGCCACATAGCCCCCCCCCCCCCCCCCCTGCACAGTATGGAGTACGTCCCTGTGAATGGGGGGGGGGGGGGGGTGAGAAGTTAGGAAGGTAACACACAGTTCTTCTGCGTCAGGCGGAAGCAGTCGACTGGTAGGAGACCAGGGAGTGAAACCCGGTACGTCGACGGTGAAGTCAGCAAGCGACGCCGGCGGCTGAAGACGACGTCCCGTCCTGGAGTGGAGGAGATCCACAAATCTAAGAATGCTCGACTTACTGTCTCAGAGGTAATGTTCGGAATAGGCACAGCCTCAGCCCACCGAGTCACCCTGTCAATAGCTGTAAACAAGTAACGGAAACCCTTAGAGAGGGGCAAAGGGCCTATGAGGTCGACATGAACATGGTGAAACCGGCCTGGCGGTTGGGCAAAACAGCCAAGGGGTGGAGAAGTGTGCCTGGAAACTTTGTTTTGTTGACACACCCTGCATGCCCTTGCCCAAGACTGACAGTCACGGCGCATGTCTCTCTAGACAAACCGTTCAGCTACCAGACGGGTGGAAGCTTTGACACCGGGGTCTGCTAATGTGTGTAGTTTGTCAAAGACCTGGCGTTGAAGGGGCTTAGGAATGAATGGCTGCAGCGTACCAGTCGATTCATCACACCACACTTAGATATGCCAGGGAAAGTAGAGCGTACCGGTTGGGGAGAGGATCTGTGGTCTGAAATTAACTGCATGGTATCGGGGTCTGCCGATTGCAGCCAAGGTAGGTCCGTTAAGTCAATTAAGGTTGTGACAGCACCAACACGTGAGAGAAAATCAGCGACCACATTGTCCGCTCCTCGGATGTAGCGAATGTCATTTGTAAATTGCAAGATGTAATCAATGTGACGAAAGCATCGCGGGGGCGGATCAGCCGCAGGATTTTTTATGGCAGGAACCAACGGCTTGTGATCAGTGAGCACATAGAAATCTCGTCCCTCAACATCAGTTCTGAAGTGTCTTATGGCCTTGTAAACTGCAAGTAATTCTCTGTCGAATGCTGAGTATTTCTTCTGCGCGTTGTTTAGCTTTTTTGAAAAAAAAGCTGCAGGGGGGTCGTAACATCGTTGTATGTCTGACTCAGTACTGCGCCGATAGCATTGTCACTAGCGTCAGTAGTGATAAACATTGTGGCATCCGCCCGTGGGTGAGCAATAGTGACAGCGGAGGCCAACAGCTGTTTGAGTTCATTAAATGCCTTGTCCATGTCTGGTGTCCATGGTACCTGGCGGGTGCCAGAAGTTTGTGGGCCAGCGAGAGCATCTGTGAGAGGAGCCTGCACCGCAGAAGCGGCTGGCAAATGTTTCTGGTAATAATTAACTGTTCCGATGAACCTGCGTAATTCCCTATAGGTTTGAGGGCGTAGCATCTCGAGAACAGGCTTGATCTTGTCCTGTGGTGGTGTCAGACCGTCCGATGACACAACATAACTTAGGAATGTGACGGATGACTGGTGCAATAGAGTCTTTTTATTGTTCAGTTCAATACCAGCGGCTGCTAAAATATCTGTCACGACTTGAACACGCTCCTCACTCTGTTCCAAAGTAGAAGCAAAAACCAATATGTCGTCCATGTATACGAAACAAAAGTCTAGATGGGATAAAGTTTGATTGATTAAACGCTGCCAGGTTTGGGGGGCGTTTTTCAACCCAAACGGCACAAATTTGTATTGGAACAGCCCGAAGGGAGTGGTTATGGCAGTCTTTTCAATATCCTCTGGAGCCATAGGAATCTGATGAAATGCGTGCTTACAGTCCAAAACAGATAAGTACTTTGCACCTGCGAGCGCATGATTGAAGTCTGCAATGTGTGGGACCGGATATTTATCAATGATGGTGCGGGCATTTAAACGCCTATAGTCTCCGACCATACGCCAAGTACCATCTTTCTTTTGGTCAAACACGATAGGACTAGCCCAGCAACCGGAAGAAGGTTCAATTATTCTCTTTTGTAACAGATCGTCCAATTGTTCTTTTGCTATTTTCATAAATTCCGGCTTGAGGCGGCGTGGGCGTTGCGATATGGGCGGCCCATCGGTTAGATGTAACCGATGAACTGTGCCATTAGTGACTACTGCAATACGTGGCGCGGCACGACAGTCAGATGTCCGTGAAGCGGAGCAGGCAGTGGCGGACGGGCCAAGCTGTGGCGCTGAGGGCACGGAAGTACAGGTGTGCCACCCGCTCGTAGGCTGCGTAAAGGCCGCACACGTGTTAACATGGGCGAGGTTGGTACACTGGTTCTTGGTAACGGGCCATGCTGCTACAAGCGCTGTAGGCACGAGTGGGCGTGACTGAACAGCAGATGGCCGTAGTTCATTGCCACGAGCTTGACAAGTTAATTGTCCATTCAGAACGCAAGGAGCATGAGCACTTGGGTATACCCTATCATTACAAAAGGGGGTGCTGACACAGTTTACAGAGTTCACAACATTGTCGTTAACGTGCGCAGGCACGGGAACACCAGATTGGCATGGACTGACCTTCTCTGTAGCCGATGAGTCGTCTGCTTGTAGTGCCGCGAGGCGTTGTTGTGTGGAGGCCAACTCGTGGTGTATGTCGCAGAGATGCAGCAGCATTTCCGTACGTTCCATCCGCAACTTCGAAGACTTGGCGCACTCCACTAGCCACATGTTTGTCCAAGATTGCAGCTTCAAGGATTGGTTTACACACTTCTTAGCACAGCACACATGTTTGATGTTAGCCGAACTGTCACTCGGCGAAGCGAAAGGAATATGTTTGTTAAGGGGGGGGGGGGTAAAACATGGTATTTTGCACAAAATCTAGTGACAACTGATAGTGCTTGAGCAAATCAGTTCCGAGAATAGGTTCTTCAATTGTTGACACTAGAAACATCCACTCCAGCTTGCACTCGGGCGAAAGTTTCACTGTATACAAAGTGGAACCCGAACACTGTAGGGTAGACAAGTTCACTGCACGAAGTACTGTTTTGTGTGGTTGCACTTTATTGGTTGCTAGGCGAACCAGCAGCAAAGAGACATCTGCCCCAGTGTCTACCAGAAAACATACACCTGATCGTAAATCGCGAACATAGACTCGACCACACTTACTGTTATTGTCCGAAACGGAGTGCAACGTGGGATGGTGCCCGTTGTTTACATCGCAGGAGGTGGCACCGTAGCCTACCTGTGGTTGGAGTTTGGGTAAGAACACGGTGACTGGCATTTGCGAGCTTGCTCCCCGAATCTTGCGTGGAAGAAACAGTAAGGTTGGGCGGGCCTGTGCTCCTGTGGGTAGTTGCTGGGTGACGGAGTATGTGCCCCAGAGTCTTCCACAGAGGCCAATGCACTGTCGTTGCGCGGAGTTGAAGGTGCAGGCAGGGTGGCTAGTTTAACAAACTTGTTATTAGCAGCACCAGACAAGGGCGTGGCAGTCACGTCCAGAATGCACTGCACGGAGCTCATGTTGCCTGGCGGAGTATGCTCTGTTGGCGGCGCGTAAACGTTCATTTACTGGCCTATCTTCATACGCAGAGATTGCCGTCTGGACAGGCAAAGGCAGCTTTTCAGTCCAGATTTCTGCGAGCGTGTCATCAGGCATAACTTGCTCATCGACGAGAAGACGGATGCACTGCCACAGCTGGGACGGAGACCTGTCACCGAGATGCTCTTCGTAGATGAGCTGTCGCACATTTTCTCTCCTGGTTTTAGAGACGCGCTCCAGTATCGTCTGTTTCGCCACAGCACACTTCCCTGCTAGGTGGGGTGCTCTGACCAGATCATAAATTAAATCGACGCGGTCATGAAGATGGTTCATGAGGCAGGCGAAGCGTGCCTCGTCGTCCAAAGCACAGACATTGAAAGTTTGCTCAACCAGGTTAAACCAGAACTCCGGGTGAGCGGGTTTGAAGTCTGGTAATTTCGGCAGATTCGGCACTGCAGTCACTGCGGAGGTGCGCCTATTACTTCGGACGGAAGTAGAGCATGCAGAAGATTGCGAGTCCGAATTATTGGCGTCCCGTAATGCGGGAATCGCGAAATTTACTTGACGCTGGGGGGGGAGGGGGGGGGGGGGTGGCTGAGAAGCGACGGACACTCGAACGGTGTGAGGATCGTAGTCAAAATGTGCATTCTCATTGACGTGGTAGCTCGGAGAGAAGCCACAAGTGCTTAAGTACGCCGGTGAATGTCCATTATGCACACAGTATTCACTCAACCGTGAGTGGTGGGTCTGGTTGTAGATGTTGGAGTAATTACTGTCCAGCACAGAATTGTTGACTTGATTAGAAGCAACACAAGGATCCCACATACGTCCACTAACATGCACACTCGGTGTGATATTTGCTGTTTGGAGAACATTGAACACCTGTTGACTAGCCGGTGCAGAAGGATACACACGTGGCGGGAACTGATTCGAGTTTGAATTTACTACTGGATTTTCCAAAGTAGCAAAACCTCGCTCGACACCACGAACTGTATTGAATTGTGTATTCGACACAGGAGTAGGAATGTTCCGACCAACACTCTGTGGAGAACACGTGGGAAGGTCCAGGCTAACAAAGCCAGAGTCCACGACCGTTGGTGGTTGGAAGAAACTGGCGGCACTCTATGAATTCCACTGCATGTTCTGGCTGAAGGATTCCGAAGATTCTTGCGGCATGTCCACTACGACGGCAGGAGTGCTCAAGAGATGTTGCTGGAATCCGGGCGGTGGTGAATGCTGAAAGGCCATTGTCTGGAGCTGAACAAAGGCCCTCGCGATCGCGGAGAAACCCGACGCGGTAGGCGCGTAAATAACCTTCGGGCGGTAACTCGGACGCGTATTACACAAAAACGGGGTCATCAGTGAGGGAATAAGGAATAGTTGTAGGTAAACAACCAGAATTCTCTCAGATACAGATTTATTCACACTTAGCTTCTACACATATACAAGTCCGGAGGCTAACTGCCGTTAGTGTCCAACATCCTGCCCAAAGCCCTCTCCTCAAAGACAGCACACTTACGCACAGAACAAATATCGATATTTATGGCGCTCTACGCCACAAGCTGTTAGAAGGGAGATTGGACGGTAATTGTTGACATCAGATCTATCCCCCTTTTTATGTAAAGGTATAACGATAGCATATTTCAGTCTATCAGGGAAAATGCCCTGTTCCAGAGAGCTATTACACAGGTGGCTGAGAATCTTACTTATCTGTTGAGAACAAGCTTTTAGTATTTTGCTGGAAATGCCATCAATTCCATGTGAGTTTTTGCTTTTAAGCAAGTTTATTATTTTCCTAATTTCAGAGGGCGAAGTGGGTGAGATTTCAATTGTATCAAATTGCATAGGTATGGCCTCTTCCATTAACAGCCTAGCATCTTCTAATGAACACCTGGATCCTACTATATCCACAACATTTATAAAATGATTATTAAAAATATTTTCAACTTCTGACTTTTTTTTGTAAAGTTTTCATTCAATTTGATGGTAATACTGTCTTCCTGTGCTCTTGGTTGACCTGTTTCTCTTTTAATAATATTCCAAATTGTTTTAATTTTATTATCAGAGTTGCTGATTTCAGACATGATACACATACTTCTGGATTTTTTAATCACTTTTCTTAATATAACACAGTAGTTTTTATAATGTTTGATAGTTTCTTGGTCACTACTCTTTCTTGCTGTCAGATACATTTCCATTTTCCGGTTACAAGATATTTTTACACCCTTAGTAAGCCATGGTTTGTTACAAGGTTTCTTACGAGTATATTTAACTATTTTCTTGGGGAAGCAGTTTTCAAATGCATTTACAAAAATGTCATGAAATAAATTATATTTTAAATTGGCATCATGTTCACGGTACACCTCATCCCAGTCTAACTGCTGTAGGCTTTCCCTGAAATTTGCAATTGTTAAATCGTTGACTGAATGTACTACTTTGGAGGAATGTTTAGTATTGCTGAATGGAGCTATGTCATATATTGTAACTAGCTGTGCACCATGATCAGAAAGACCACTCTCAACAGGCTAGCATTTATCTGGTTAAACTTATCTTGGTCTATAAAGAAGTTATCTATCAGTGAGCTGCTATCCTTTACCACCCGAGTAGGAAAATCAATAATGGGTGTCAAATTGAAAGAACCGAGTAATACTTCAAGATCA
Organism: Schistocerca piceifrons; assembly: GCF_021461385.2. Lineage (NCBI taxonomy): Eukaryota > Metazoa > Arthropoda > Insecta > Orthoptera > Acrididae > Schistocerca > Schistocerca piceifrons. The sequence continues at coordinate 146,204,746 of NC_060147.1, forward strand.
TTTTTCCTGTTACCCTCTTTCAGAGAATCTACATTGAAGTCCCCACAAATAATAATTTGCTTCCCCCCTGTCTGACAGATAGCACAACAAGGAGTCCAAATTTTTCAGAAATAGATGAAAATTTCCTGATGGGGACCTATATACAGTTACAATTACAAATGTGCCTTTATTTAAGCTCACAGGCACATGCTTCTATGTGTTTCTCTACACAAAACTTTTTTGTTTCTATACTTTTTGCACAATGATAACTTTTGACATATATGGCAACTCCTCCTTTCTCCATATTTTGTCTCATTACATGTGCAGAGAGCTTATATCTGCTTACATTTACCTTATCCGTATCAGTAACAATGTGATGCTCAGACAGGCATAGCATATCTATTTCATCCTCAGCTTCTAAATCTTCTAAACAAACCAGAAGCTCATCTATTTTATTCTTTAAACTCCCAATATTTTGATGAAATATACTTACATTATTTTTAATTATACTTTTATGAGAACCTTTACTTATTCTAACATTTGCAGTACTCTCCTGTCTGAGTTTCTCATTGTGCTTAGGCCTAGTTCCTATACCAGTGGTCACATTGTGTTCAGAGAGGCAGATTGTGTCAACTGGGTTGGGTGACTAATTCATCAATGCAATTACCTAGGACTGAGATACAACTTGGTGGAGATAAAATTTCTGGTGATTGGTGAAAATTTATAATTGGCAGCTGTGATTGGTGATCCAATGTGCTAGAATTGTGCTGTTTAATTTCTTTCCTAAACTGAAGATTTGTTTCAATCCTGACCTCTCATAGAACTTGACATCTTTCTGTCTTACCTATCCTAAAAAAGGTGCTGCTCCAACACCTGTAACCACTGGTATTTTACCATTCATGGCAGTGCCTCCCCCCCTTAAATTTCCTGCTATTACCCCAGCCAGTTTCCCCTTCCCTTTCCTGTTGAGATGTAGGCCGTGCCTGGTATAGTCCCACCTACTGAGAGAATCAACAGGAACCACACAAATATGAGCCCCCGCACCTGACCCAAGCAGCCGTTCCAACTCCAAATTAACTCTCCCAACAGAAGAGTTCAAATGAGGCCCGTCATGGCATCTCAGGACAGATACAAATTCAACATTGGTGTGTCTCGATGCCGACGCAATCTTTACCAGGTCACACTCTATACTGTACCCAGGATCTCTGTCGATGCTGTTCCCTGGCCCTCCCACAATAACCATGGTGTCTTCCCTGGTAAATCCTTTACAGAGTGAACCTAAATCCTCTGTCACCTGATCCAGACTAGCACTTGGTTTGAAAAAATTTGTGACCTGGTATTCTGGTCCTAAATCCTCCTGCAGAAGTTGGCCTACACCTCTGGCATGAGAACTGCCTAACAACAAAACTTTCTTCCTTTTTGATGACTTTCCTACATTCTTTTTCAATTTCCTATTGAAAGTTTGTTGTGTCCTGTCTACACCTACCTCTGCTTGAGGCTCATCAGTTTCTAACTGAAGCAACAGGTCAAACTTATTTTTGACATTCACCACAAAACTGTCAGACTTAGTTCTAGGCCTGTTCCTTCTGTTACCTGTTGCCACTTCCCACCTCTCTTTGCCCTTCTCCCTCCTTAACCTGTGCAGATCTTCCCTTGCCTGATCTAGCTCAGCCTGAAGGGCAGCAATTTTCCCCTCCTGTTCCACTATCTTCCTATCTCTGCTGCAAATCCTACATAACCACTGATGAGCCTGATCCACTTTCCCGACACCCACACCACTGCAGTCCCCCCAGTGAAAAAAACTACTGCATCCATCACACCAAACCCCGAAACTAACAATTCTACGGCAAGTCAGGCACTTCTCACTTATGGCAAAAATATTACTTTAGCTAGAATAAATCAATTAAATTACCAAAAATCAAAAAAGACATTACAAGAATTAAGCCTATTCACAAATGTATATAAGCAAGTTTCTGATTTAAAATTCCGCTGTTTTTCTGAGATCTGTATTAAAACAATGAAAGTATACGCTATTTATTATATATTTCACCCGATGGAATGAAAAAAAGGACAATTAAACGAGATACTTTAAGTTTGATTCTCCAAAAACGTTACGAGAATTAGACCTATAAACAAATGTATATAAGCAAGTTTCTGATATAAAGTTATGCTGTTACGCATTTCCCAGAAGTAGGAAAGGTTTAGGGAGTTGATCAATCAGTGCAGTTAATACATTCAGGGATACTGCACCATCTCGAGGGAGATATATGTTGCAAACAGTTATTTCCTGTGTAGCCTTTATTCTGACAGCCACAGTTTCAAGAGGGGTTTGAAGGGGCACAGTTTCACTACAGACTGAGTTTAGGACATAAACGCAAACTCCACCTGACACTCTATTATAGCCACTACAGTTCCTGTAATATCCCTTATAGCCACGGAGTGCAGGGGTCCGCACTACCGGGAACCAGGTTTCCTGGAGGGCAATGTAGAAAGCAGGTGTAAAACTTAACATTTGCCATAGCTCAGCCAGGCGGTGGAAAAAACCGCCGCAATTCCACTGGAGGATGACATCATCGTGAGACTGGGAAGGCATGGAACATTCAATGAGGCAGTTTACGCCTCAGGGTCACCTGCTGCCACCGACTTTATATACATTGTCTCTTAGGGTCTGGCGAGATCTAGGTCCTCAGTGGACGCCAGAATCTCCACCTCATCCTCATACGCAGAGCTTGTAGGTAGTGGTGGTATAGATGCCACTGCAATTCCCTTGGTCTTGGGCGACTTTTTGGATTTCTCTAGCTGCTCCTTGGGTTTCTCTGGCTGGGAGGACTTCACTGATACAGTCTCCGGAACTGAGGAAGAGCGTGAAGTCCTATGACCAGCTGCTTTTGGGCTCTTCAGCCACTGGCAGGTGTCATCTTTCCCACTAGCAGGAACTTGGGAAGGGAGTGACCCAAGACACCCCTTCCTAGCGGGAGGAGCTGAAGAAGACTTACACTTCTCCAGCTCAGAGGTGGGGACTGATATTCTTGATGGTTGGCGGGATGTTGCCCCCCCCCCCTCCCCCGCCCCTCCCACCATCAAGCGGCCAGGTGTAGTCTTCTGGTTCTGAGAGGTGACACAAATGCAAGGAACTGATGGGGCGACAACTGCTCTCATAGCGGCGGCAGAAGAGGAGATCGTAGCCACAGTATGTATGCGCTCCAATTTCCTAGTAGCCTCAGTGTAGGTCCGTCGGTCCAGGGTCTTATATTCCATGATTTTCTTCTCTTTCTGTAAAATCCTGCAGTCTGGCGAGTAAGGTGAATGATGCTCTCCGCAGTCGACACATATTGGAGGTGGCACACATGGAGTATCGGGATATTATGGACGTCCACAATCTCGACATGTGATGCTGGAAGTACAGCAGGAAGACATATGGCTGAACTTCCAGCACTTTAAGCATCGCATTGGGGGAGAGATATATGGCTCGACATCACAGCGATAAACCATCACCTTGACCTTCTCAGGCAATGTCTCACTCTCTAAGGCCAAGATGAAGGCACTGGTGGCAACCTGATTATCCCTCGGACCCCGACGGAAGTGCCAGGTGAAATGAACATCTCGCTCCTCTAAGTTGGCATGCAGCTCATCGTCAGACTGCAAAAGAAGGTCCTGTGGAATATGATACCATGGACCGTATTTAAGCTCTTACATAGAATGATGGTAACAGAAGCATCCCCCAACTCGTCACAAGCGAGTGATGCCCGTGACTGGGCAGAGGATGCTGTTTTTATCAAAACTGACCCAGAGCGCATTTTGGACAAGCCCTCAACCTCCCCAAACTTGTCCTCCAAATGCTCCACAAAAAATTGAGGCTTCATGGACATGAAAGATTCCCCATAAACTCTCGTACATACGAGGTACTATGGCGAATAAGCTTCACTGCCATCCTTATCCTGGCATTCCTCCCATGGTGTGGCCAAGGAGGGGAACAATTTGGGGTCATATTTCTTAGCATTGAAGTTAGACTTTGCCCACTTAGAGACTGCTGGCAGCAGATCACCAGCAAGAGATGACATACTATGCTTCATGGCGTGTCATCCGCCCTGATGCCACCCACTCTGACGAGGGGCCCTTCCCATTGGGCACCACCCAGCCTCAGCAAGGGTCACCTGGTATGATGGCCATTGTTGGGAGTCTCGATGCCCCAGGGTGATGGGCATCTACTTCTTGGCATACATGGGGAGGTAACTGCGCAGGCATCAGCAGAGCAGTCCCTGTACGGTCAGAGGGCTCAACCAACAGGGTATGTGGTGGCTCCACCACAATGGACTGGCTATCGTGCTGGATATGAGGTGCTAAGAAATCCACGGTCATCGTCAGTGCAGAAAGCAACACTGCATAGTGCATGATGGAAAATACACCCAGGAAGGTGTCCTCGCCCAAGAGGTAGAGAATGAGTGGGACTGCAATGCCACGATGAGAAAGTGGGCTAAGGATCTCAATGCATGATGGACACAATGCACCATGTAAGGTGCCCTTTCCCAGTTGCCTTGTTCTTTGAAAAACTTTAGAAAGATGGAGGTCAAACCCGACAGGGGACCATCACATAAAAGCCGAAACGTGTGTCGCCTCTTACGACAGGCAGGAGTACCTCGGGCCTATTCTAACCCCTGGACCCACAGAGGGATCAGGAGATTGAAGAGTTTGGAGATAGAATTTATTTTGAGGAAGATTAAGAACTTCATAATGATGGGAAAAAGTAACTTCTATAATGAATTAGTAGCTAAAAAATTATTTGAAGCAGAAGCTTTAGTACAGAAAACAAAACTAGAATATTTTCTATGGGAATAAAGTGATATTTTTACGTTAAGCCAAGAAGAGTAAATGGTTAGCAAGTGTAGACATAAATTAAAAGCTCATGATCTATTTTTTTGTTAAGGTGTAGGCCATACCAACTGTCAGAAAGGTTTTGCATAATTACATTTGCGTGTGTTTGCAGTTCTTGTTCTGTTTATGCTCACAGTCTGACCACTAGTGCATAGAGTTTATTTATGTGAGTGCAGCTGTTTATCGTTGTCTTCTTTGCAGTAGTAGTATTCTTTGTATTGTTTTTGTTGCATGTGAAAAGTCAGCCGTTGTAAAGAAAGCCGGTTATTTTAATTAATAAAATAAGTTCATACACAGCTTTATTAATTTTTCTTAGAAAACCTCCACTATCTGCATCACGTTTAAAAAAAAAAGGGGGGGGGGGGAGAAAGAGACTTGCAAAAAACTGGAAAAGTGGAGAATACATGAGAGAAGTAGCAGTCAGTAGAACAATGCTTGAGTGGTGGTATCTAAATGTGATGGAGGAATAGGACTTGTATTAGGCTCCAGACACTTAAATAAGTACCTTGTAAGAGAAACAGACCATACACAAAATATTGATGAATTGCTAAATTAATTTGAAAATGTAAAGTTTATTACTAGTCTTGACCTGACTTCCAGCTTAATCAAATTGAACTACATAACGATTCCAGAAAATATACAGAATTTTTATATAATGGAAAAAGCTTTCAATATTGTGTTGTACCATTATGTTTAAACATTTCAAAAGCAGAGTTTATCAGCGGATTGGATTTTGTTTTGTTCTCAAGCAAAACTTATGAAGAACAATGAGAGAAACTGGGAATAGACCAGGGGGAATGAAATGTAGATTTGCTGTGAGATGAAGTTTCTTCGCTATAGCATCACTGAAGAAGGAATTTTGCACGATCAAGGAAGAATTGCAATCACGGCAAAATTTCCAAAACCTGGAATAATAATGAACTCAATTTGCTTTTTGGATCAGTAGGATTCTATAAAAAGCATATTAGAACACAGGCATTTAAATGCACCTTGCTTGAATAATCTTTTAAAGAAAAGTGCAATGTGAGTGTAGAACAAAAAATGTCAGCTAGCTTTTGATGAAATTAAGAAACTTACGTGACATTAAGATTCTACATAGCCCAGATTTATCTTTACCTTTTTATTTAACAACAGACAGTGATACAGATAGAGGGGCTCTGAATGAAACACGTCTGGCTGTCAAGAGAGCAATGACTACCATAGCAGGAAATTGTATAATGATCTTTCACAAAATCCACAGAACTTCTGGTCATATTTGTTGTAGAATCTTAGAACATATTCTGAACTCCAACATAATGAAGTGTCTCCAACAGAATGACCGCCTCCATCTTCAACTTTTGTGGTCCTGTCCTCCTCAGTTGCGCGTAATACTACGGAATATTGATAATTTTCACTTATGGATCGTCTAACAGCAACTGAATAAAACACAATTTTAGTGCCATACGCGTTACGCCTTTATTTCCTGCAAGGCATCATCAGTGGCAGGTTGCGTAGACAGTTTCTTATATATTACGCTCCTGTTGCATTTTTGGTGTTGTTCTTCTTCCTATGAGCGCCAATTTGCTGTTTTTTCCGCTTTCCACAGCACTATGCACTGAACGCTTGTTTTAATGCATGGTATTAAAACAAGCGTTCAGTGCATAGTGCTGTGGAATGCGGAAAAAACAGCAAATTGGCGCTCATAGGAAGAAGAACAACACCAAAAATGCAACAGGAGCGTAATATATAAGAAACTGTCTACGCAACCTGCCACTGATGATGCCTTGCAGAAAATAAAGGCGAAATGTGTATGGCACTAAAATTGTGTTTTATTCAGTTGCTGTCAGACGGTCCATAAGTGAAAATTATTAATATACCGTAGACCTCCTCCATGTCAACCAACATGGACATTGGAAACATCAATCAAGTGGAACCCAACTTGTTCTTTCCTCATATGACATACTAAAAACTTTGGATCAAGGCAGTCAGAGAGATGCAGTATTTATTGATTTATGAAAAGCATTTGACTCAGTACCACACCTATGCTTACTGCCAAGAGTATGAACATATGGGGTAACAAGTAAAATTTGTTATTGGACTGAGGAGACAGCCTGTTATCTTGTGTGGAGAGTCATCGTCAGCTGTAGAAGTAACTTCAGATGTGCACTAGAGAAGTGTGTCATGACCTTTTCTGTCATGCTGTATATTAACGACCTTGTAGGCAATATTAATAGTAACCTCAGACTTTTTCCAGATGATGCAGTTATCAACAGTGAAGTAATTTGAAACGAGCTGCATAAATATTCAGTCAGATCTTGATAACATTTCAGAGTGCTGCAAAGACTGGCGCCTTGCTTTAAATGTTCAAAAATGTAAAATTGTGCACTTCACAAAACGAGAAAACATAGTGTCCTATGACTATAATATGAATGGCTGAATGGGTCACTATTGTGATCGACCAACTCGTACAAATATCTGGGTGTAACACTCTGTAGGAGTATGAAAAGGAATCATCACATAGGTTCACCTGCTAGACTTCACTTTATTAGGAGAATAATGGTGAAATGCAATCAGTCTACAAAGGAGATTGCTTACAAATCACTCATGTGACCAGTTCTTGAATATTGTTTAAGTAAGTGTGTGCAACCGTACCAAATAGGACTAACAGAGGACATTGAGCATATACTGAGAAAGGCGGCATGAATAGTCACAGGTTTGTTTGATCCATGGGAGAGTGTCACACAGATGCTGAAGAAACTGAACTGGCAGATTCTTGAAGATAGACCTAAACTGTCCTAAGGAAGTGTATTGAAGTTTCAAGAACCAGCTTTAAATGGTGACTCTAGGGATATACTACAACCCCTCCCCCCATGTATTGCTCACATAGGGATCATGAGGACAAGATTAGAAAAATTACTGCTTGATCAGAGGCATTCACTTCAAACATTCATTCTTACTGCACTCCGTGTGTGAGTGAAAAAGGAAGAAACCCTAATAATTGGTTCAATAGGATGTACCCTCTGCCATGCACTTCATGGTGGTTTGCAGGGTATAGATGTAGATGTAGACAGTAGCGATATAGGATTAGGTGTGCATCTATTTGAAGAAAAAGAGGTTAATGAAGTAACAGAACATCATTCTATTGCATTCGCTAGTAGAACTTACAAAAGCACGAAAAGGATTATATGATCACAGGGAAAGGACATTTAGTAACAGTTAAGGGATTTAGGAAATTTAGAAATTATCTGCTTGGTCACAAAATTAAAGTTTACTTAGATCACATAGCCCTATCATACATTCAAGAGTGTAAGCTGTGTCATGGAAGAATTACCAAGTGGGTAGTTTACTTACAACAGTCTGACTATACAGTTCAGTATATTAAAAGAAAATGTAATGGCAGATGCATTATCTAGGTTACCAACAGCGGGTGAAGAGATGGATACGAGAATCAAAGTCTACGGTAAAATTTCAGAATTATGTCCTTAAAAGGAGTTAAGGATGAAATGGAAATTTGGAAAATTTGCAGTTCAGAAGGAATAAAAAACCACAATGATCACATGTAAAAAGCTATTTGGGAAAGTTCATCTTTACTGTCAGATTTATAAAGGTATTCTGTTTTACAGACATGATCCTGACTGTGACACATGGAAAGTTTGTTGGACAGACCAATATACTGACACACTTAAGATATAATCATGGAAGTATTGGACATTGTGGTTCATTGAATTGTATTCAGAAAACTGAGGAAAACATATTTTCACAAAATTGTCAGAGGAGACAAAAAATTTCTTGCTAGTTGTGATAGATGTCAAAGGGTGAAGTTAGCAACAATACAGGTAGAGGGTATTGGCAAAGGGTTATGCCCAATAAACAAAGGATTTAGTAGGCACTGGCTCGCTTGGCAAATTGCCAAGGTGGTTTTCAATACACAGGGTGATTTTTCCCATCGTACACAAACTTTAAGGCCAGATCAATGAGAGGATATGGAACAAAAAAGGTCTAATGAACTTATGTCCGGAAATGCATGGTTTACATATTAGAGACCATTTATTCAATCATACATTGTTACAGTGACTGTGGTCTAACATGCCCTGCACCAGGCAGCCACAGTTACAGTATGTGTTGGAAACTGTTTCCATGTGCCTCAATGCATAGGTGTTCTGTCTCACATCATCCAGGCTGCATCTGGACAGTGTCAAAGGCACCATGAATACACTGCTCTAGTGTCTCCACATCTGGAATGGACACTGCCTACATAATGCTTTTGAGATGTCCCCGTAACCAGAAACCGTAAAGGTTGGGGTCCCTGTGAGAGGGCAGACAACTGGACCTCCTTGCCCGATCCATCGACCAGAGAAGACGTGACTGAGTCGTGTCTGGACATTAATGGCGAAGTGGCTGGGCACCATCGTGCAGCAATCACATAACCCTTCAAATCATCAATGGCACTTCTTCCAGCTGGGGAGACAGTCACCCACAAGAAATGTTGATAGTTCTGGACTGCTAGGCAACGTGGAAGGAAGACTGGTCCCAAAATACGGTCGCATATTATCCCAACCACATATTCTGGCCGCACCGATGCTGATGATTCGTTGCCACCGTACTGCATACTATCCACAGATGACTTATGAAAGCTGGACATACCACTCTGTGTAAAGATGGGTTCATCTGTGGATAGGATGGATGACACTAATTCCAGAACTGTCATTGCCTAGTGAAGAAGTGAAGAAACCAGTGACAAAATTGCTTCCGATGTGGAAAGTCCATCACTAGTAAGCCCTACACATGCTGTAAGTGATAAGGGTAGTAACAATTGTCTTAGAGAATGTTCCACAAGGTCGTCTGACTTACCTTAACTGGTAGGCCAACTGCCTGGTACTGACGCAGTGGTTGCCTGTCACAGTGTTAATCATATTTTCCTCCAAGTCTGGTGTCTGAACATTTCAGGTATCTCCATCATTTCCTGCCTCCTAAAATGACCCTCTCTCAAGAAAATGCTGAAACACTGTTGCAAACATTGCTGTGGTTGTTGTTTGCGGGGATAGGTCTCCTTATACAACCTTGCTGCCCACTGCTCATTGCCATTTGCCTTTCTGTACGTGAACACCATTTCAGCAAGCTCTCAATTCGAATGTGGAACCATAGTGCACAATTCTGTAACACATTTGCTATGAAATGAGTCAGCAAAAGAAGTAAATCGGACACAACATTACCAATTACTATGGCAGGAGAAGGTGCCTGGGCATGACGTATGAGGAATAGTCTATCCTCTAGAGGGGGACAACATGCATACTGTAACTGTGATTACATGCTACAGCACGTTCTAGACCACAGTCCCGCAACGAAGTATGACTAAATAAATGGTCTCTAGCATGGAAATGATGCATATTTGGACATAAGTTCATTAAACCTTTTTCGTTCTGTATTCTCACATAGTCAACTCCTAGAGTTTGCACAGGATGGAAAAAAACCCTGTGCATGTGTCATGATGGATTTCTTCTCAAAATATGTAAACTCTACCCTTTAAAGAAAGCAACCAGCAAGAAAATCATCACCACACACATAAAAAAAGTTTCGCATCACCTCGGTTCCGAGAGTTCTGAAATGTGTATGGAAAACTGGAATAGAGATCAACATAAAAATCACTCCCACCCTTTATATTGCACATGAAAACCACACATTGTATCTTGTACCACCATAGAGCGAGACCTTCAGATGTGGTGGTCCAGATTGCGCTACACACTGGTATACACTGTTGCATTGATGCATATGTGTATTCATCACGGCATACTATCCATAAGTTCATGTAGGCACTGTTGGTCCAGATTGTCCCACTTCTCAATGGCGATTCGGCGTAGATACCTCAAAGTGGTTGGTGGGTCATGTCATCCATAAACAGCCCTTTTCAATCTATCCCAGGCATGTTCAATAGGGCTCATGTCTGAAGAACATGCTGGCCACTCTAGACAAGTGATGTCGTTATCCTGAAGGAAGTCGTTCATAAGATGTGCATGATGGGGGCACAAATTGTCGACCATGAAGACGAATGCCTCGCCAATATGCTGCCGGTATGGTTGCACCATCAGTCAGAGGATGGCATTCACGTGTTGTACAGCCGTTATAGTGCTTTCCATGATCACCAGCAGCGTACGTGGCCCCAAATAATGCCACCTCAAAACAGCAGGGAACCTCCATATTGCTGCACTCTCTGGACAGTGTGTCTAAGGCGTTCAGCCTGACCGGGTTACCTCCAAACAATTCTCCGAAGATTGTCTGATTGACAGCATATGTGAGACTCATCGGTGAAGAGAACGTGATGCCGATCCTGAGTGGTCTATTCGGCATATTGTTGGTCCCATCTGTGCCGAGCCGCATGGCGCCATGGTTGCATTGCACACAGTTTGGGTCATGATCTGCAGGTAATGGTCACCCACTGCAGTAGTATCCCTTGGGCAGCCTGAGCGAGGCATGTTACGACAGTAACTGTCTTTCTGTATCTCCTCCATGTCCGAACAACATAGCTTTCATTCACTCCGAGAAGCCTTTCCTGGCACAAAGTAACAATGCAGATGCGATCAAACCACAGTATTCACCGTGTAGGCATGGCTGAACTACAGACAACATGAGCCATGTACCTCCTTCTTGGTGGAATGACCAGAACTGGTCAGCTGTCAGACCCCCTCTGTCTCATAGCCGCTGCTCATGCATGGTTGTTGAGATCTTTTGGCGGGTTTAGTGACATCACTGAACAGTCAAAGGGACTGCGTCTGTGATACAATATCCACAGTCAAAGTCTATCTTCAGGAGTCCTGGGACGATGCATGTAAAATGACAAAGGACTATTTTCTCACAGCAGGCATGCCAAAAGGAATTTTAACTGATAATGAAAGTTATTTCACATCAAAAGTATGGAAAAAATTTATGGAAGACGACAACATAAAACATATATGAATCTACATCTATACTCTGCAAACCACTGTGAGGTGCGTGGCAGAGGGTACATCTCACTGTACCAGTTATTAGGGTTTCTTCCAGTTCCATGTATGTATGGAGTGCGGGAAACATGATTGTTTGAATTCCTCTGTGTGTGCAAAAATTATTCTTATCTTATCCTCACAATCACTATGTGAGTGGAATGTAGTTGGTTGTAGTACATTCTCAGAGCAATCATTTAAAGCTAGTTCTTGAAATTTTATCAACAGACTTTCTCGGAATAGTTTATGTCTCTCATCAAGTCTTCAAAAGTACAGTTTCTTCAGTATTTCTTTGACACTCTCCCAAGGGTTAAAAAAAAACCTGTGATCATTCATGCTGCCCTTCTCTGTATACATTCAATATCCCCTGTTAGTCCTATCTGGTACAGGTCACACGAGTGATTTGTAAGCAACCTCCTTTGTAGATTGATTGCTCTTCACCAGTATTCTACCAATAAATCAAAGTCTACCACCTGCTCTACCCAAGACTGAACCTATGTGATCATTCCATTCCATATCCCTACAAAGTGTTATACCCTTGTAATTGTGGCTGATTCCAACAGTGACACATTGATATTATAGTCATAGGACACTATGTATTTTGTTTTGTTTTGTGAAGTGCACAATTTTACATTTCTAAACATATAAAGGAAGTTGCCTATCTTTGCATCACTTTGAAATCTTATCAAGATCTGACTGAATATTTATGCAACAACGAAAATAATCAATTTTTCACAATATAACGTAATTGAAGAGCTAAAAAATTTACTCACCAAGCAGTGGCAGAACACACACTCATAAAAAAATGTTTTACTTATGCAAGCTTTTTGAGCCAGTGGCTCCTTCTTCTGGCAGAAGGGCTGAAGTGGAATGAAGAAGGGTGAAGGGAAAGGAACTGGAGAGGTTCAGGAAAAGGGGTAGAGATTGGGAAAGTCACCCAGAACCCCAGGTCAGATGCTTGCTGGACGGGATGAGAAGGAAAGACTGATTGTTGGGGACTGCACAGGACGAGACTTGAAAACCTGAGAGATTAAAGGTGGAAAACAGGATAACACGCAAGACAGATATTACTGCTAAAACATCGTGCATGAGTTAAGAGTAAAAAGCTAAGTGCCATGTATGTAACAGAGGTGAGAGGGGGACAGCAAAAAATAGACAGGACATAAAAAATGAAAGACAAAGAAAACTATAAGGGAGTGAAGAAAGGAGGAGTTATTGTGAAGAAAGAAGAAATGCTGGAATGGAAGAAATTAACATAAATTAAGGCCAGGTGGGTGATGAGAACTGAGGATACGTTGTAGCACCACCTCCCACCTACGGAGTTCTGAGAAACTGGTGTCTGTGGCAAAAATCCAGATGACACATGTGGCGATTTTTATTGAGATAAACGAATGCTGCAGTGTTGTTCTTCAGCATGCCAGTGTAGAAGTGTACACACAATTGGCTATGTGAAAACTCTGTGCAAAACGTTCGTTCGTTCGTTCCGTTCGTTCGTTCGTTCGTTCGTTCGTTCGTTACAGCCGACTTAAGAATTTCCCTTGTGTGAGACCATATGTACAACATCATGTGACGATCTGAAGTCCCAGATTCGCATATTTTACTGTTTGCAACTCTTTTGCATAATCTTTCATTGACTGTATCTATACCCATTTGTACTGTGATGTAATGTGAAATTTCAAACACTCATGAGTGTTGTGATAAACTAGTACTGTTATTGTCAATTGTAGGCCAAAACTAAACTGTGCTCTATTAAAAAAATTTCAGAACAGTAGACCTATTGTCATTCAAAACAATCTTTCTCTTATTTCATTGTACAATTCCATGAGAAATAGGGTAGCTTGAGAATTTTCAGACACTTAAAAAGCTATATTTTTGTAAGGTATTGATACGAGTGTTTTGGATACGTAATTTATTCCATAGTGAATCAGAATACATCACCTCCGAATTTCATTGTATATCAATGCAAATAAATGTGCATTTTTGAGAGTTTTTGGAAGCTACCATTGCATAACCTACTAGCAATTTGTAGCAAATCAGCATCTGTGATGTTACTATAGCACATTTTCTAACTAACATATTGTGTTACATCTAATTTCCCTGTGATGAGGAGTAGCTCTATACATTATCTGCATTTATCGTAAATTAACTCTGTTTTCAAATTTGCTAAAAACTATAAATAACATCAAAACATTTTAGGAAACTAATAGCTTTTACCACAGGTTTTTGTATTGCCTTAATATAAATCTTGTTTTTGTGTATCTGCTTCAATCCTTATAGGGAATTAGCAACATTTTAGCTCAACTGGTTAAAAGACTTATTCACTGCCTTGAAATATATTTCACCAGCCAAAATGAAGCCCCACTTTGGAAGCTGTTCTCAAACACAGGACGAGCTGGTTGACGTTCATAAGCAGCTGGAGACCGCCCTGACTACTGTTAAATGGTTATCAGCTGCTGCTAACCAGTGTGTTGGAAGAGATCTTAAGGCTTGTGTAGCTGTGATACCTACACCAGATTTATTTATTTATTTATTTATTTATTTATTTATTTATTTCTTGTTCCGTAGATCCAGTTAGTGAGTCAATCACAAGGATATGGAACGTGTCAAATTGTACAGGTTTCAATTTAAACTTACAATAAATACAAGGGCAATTCAATGGCAAATTGTACATAGTTTAAGTAAGACATACTATAAATACAGTAACAGATACAATGTCAGCTAGATAACATAACTACCATTTGACAGAAAAAGGAGTTTCAAATAAAGGTTAAAGATAAGAGCACAAAGTTAAATCAGATATTAGGCCTACAAGAGTAAATACATGTACAGCCAATCTGTTGTTACAAAAAGTGTGCTAATGCCCAAATGCACAATAAAATCAATTGAACTACTTCTAGACATAATAAGTTTAGTGATGGTATACATTTTCTTTCAGGTATTCATCCACAGTATAATAAGATTTCTCTGTCAGGTAATCTTTGAGAACTTGTTTAAATTTTGGCAGTTCTGTATGAACACATTTGATATGTAGTGGTAGAGCATTGAACAGCTTAATGCTGGAGTAGTAAACTCCTTTTTGTACCAGAGTGAGACGTTTCATTTCTAAATGTAGATTGTTTTTGTTTCTGGTGTTATAACTGTGGAATTTACTGTTGTCTTGGTAGATGGAATAATTTTTGCACACAAAGGTGAGCAAGGAAAAAATATACTGTGAGGCAGTTGTTAGGATACCTATCTTCCGAAACAAGTGCCTGCAAGAGGTACCACAAGTACTATCCCCTCCTGTAGATCCTTTCTTCTCTGCAAAAAGTGTAGGATACGTCATTACCTGTACACCTCACTGCGAGTGACGTGTCAATAGTAGACCTAGGAGTCCTGCACAGGGTGGACTGGGACCAGAGAGGACCACTCCCCCCCAACCAACAAGTTCGAGGTGCTGTCTTTCACTGAAACTGAAACTGAGCCAGCAGCACTCACTTCACCTGTTTTGGGGAAACCTGTTTTGTCCAGTGTCAGGAGGAGGCAAACACAAAAGAGTAGGAGTCTATTAATAGTCAGCAGTTCGAATGTACAGTGAATGACGGTACACCTTAGCAAAATGGCAGCAAGGGACAGGAAAGGTCATCAGGTGCACTCAGTATGTACACCTGCAGGCCTCATTCAACATGTTTAAGACGCTTTTCCGGTATCCATCGATGGAACAGATTACAACCAACTGCAGATTGTGGCACACATTGGAATGAATGATGCCTGTCGTGTGATTCCAGAGACTGGTAGAGAAGGTTGAGAAGACCAGCCTCGTACACGGAGTTTCTACAAAGCTCGCAGCTTGCAGCATTGTCCCCAGAACTGATCACAGCCCTTTGGTTCTGTGTTGACTGCAAGGACTGAATCAGAGACATCGAAGGTTCTCTAACAAGCTAGGCTGTGACTTCCTGGACTTGTGCCATAGTGTTGGGAACTGTAGGGTTTCCCTGAATAGGTTAGGTGTGCACTACACATCAGAGGTTGCTACTTAGGTAGGTGACTGTGTCTGGAGTGCAGACAAGGGTGTATTAGATCAGGAAACTCTCCATCGAACCCAGATAATGATAGCTGTAGGAAACCCAGAATTATCAGTGTAAGATCAAACAAAATGCCTCCCACAGGTGAGAATACCAAAATCTTTACTGTAAACTGTGGACGCACTAGCAAAAAAATGCCATAGTTTGAAGCACTCGTGAAAAGCAGTGTAACTCACATGATACTAGGTACAGAAAGCTGGTTGAAACCTGAAATGGAGAGCAGTGAGATTTTTCGGGAATATTTAAGTGTATATCGAAAGGATAGGCAAATTGGAAATGGAGGCGACGTATTTGTTGCAGTAGACAAGAAACTCAAATCCACCGAGGTAGAAATTGAAGCGGCACGTGAGATTGGGCAAGGCAAAGTATAAGAGGTGTGCATAAAATGATTATTGGCTCCTTTTATCACCCACCAGACTCATCTCCTGGTGTAACAGAAAACTTCAGAGAAAACCTCAGTTCACTTGTACATAAGTTCCCCAATCATACTGTAACCATTAGTGGAGACTTTAATCATCCAACAATTAATTGGGAAATTTACAGTTTTGTTAGTGGTGGGTGTGATAAGACATACTGTGAAACAGTATTAAATGCCTTCTCTGAAAACTACCAAAAACAGATAATTAGGAACCCCACTCATGATGGAAATATATTGAATCTAATGGCGATAAATAGATCTGATCTCTTTGAGGATGTCCACATCGAAACTGGTATCAATGACCATGATGTGGTTGTGGCAACAATGATTACCAAACTACAAAGGACAACTAAAACAAGCAGAAAGAAACATATGTTCAGCAAACCTGATAAAAAATCAGTAGCGTCATATCTCAAAGGGGAACTTTTAACTTTCAGTGCCGGGCAGGAGCAATTAGAGGAACTCTGGCTTAAGTTTAAAAGAATAGTTGACCAAGCACTGGATAGATATATATGCAGTAGTACAGTTCATAATGGTAGGGAACCTCCATGGTGTATAGTCACTGTAATGAGATTTTTAAAGAAACAGACATTACTGCATAATAGGTGTGAAACAAAGCATAGGGCTATAGATAAAGAGAAATGCAAGTGTCTGTCAAGAGAGCAATGCGTGATGCCTTCAATGACTACTGTAGCAAAATACTGTCAAGTGACCTTTCACACAACCAAAAGGAATTCTGGTTGTATGTAAAGGCTGTTAGTGGCACCAAAGCCATTGTCCAGTTCATACTAATTGAGGGTAGCAAAGCAAAAGCTGACATACTTAACTTCATTTTCAAGTATTCCTTTATAATGGAAAGCTCAGGATAATTAACCTCAATTTAATCCTTGTGCCACTGAAAAGATGAATGAAATAATTAGTAATGTCAGTAGCGTTGAGAAACAGCTCAAATTATTAAAATTGAACAAAGCTCCAGCCCCTGATGGAATCTATCAGATTCTGTACTGAATTTGCAGTTGAGTTAGCCCATCTAACTATGGTCTATCACAGATCCCTGAAACAAAAAAACTGTGCCCAGTTTTTATAATAAGGCACAGGTCACACTAGTGTACAAGAATGGTATTAGAAATGATCTACGAGATTACCATCCAATATCCTTGACATCAATTTGTTGCAGAATCTTAGAACATATTCTGAGCTCAAACACAGTGAGGCATCTTGAACAGAATGACCTTCTCAATGCCAATCAACACGGATTTCGAAAACATCGGTCATGTGAAACCCAACTCGCACTTTTCTCACATGACACACTGGAAACTTTGGATCAAGGCAACCAGGTAGATGAAGTATTTCTTCATTTTCAAAAAGCATTTGACTCAGTACTGCACCTACGCTTATTGTTAAAAGTACTAACATGTGGGGTATCAAGTGAAATTTACAACTGGATTGAGGACTTTTTGAGAGGGAAGACACAACATGTTATCTAGGATGGAGAATCATCATCAAATGTAGAAGTAACTTCCAGTTTATCCCAGCGAAGTGTGTTGGGACCCTTGCTGTTCATGCTGGGTATTAAGGACCTTGCAGACAATGTTAATAGTAAAATCAGGATTTTTGCAGATGATGAAGTACTATCTGAAATAAGCTGCAAGAATATTCAGTTATATCTTGATAAGATTTCAACACTATGCAGAGATTGTCAACTTGCTCTAAATGTTCAGAAATGTAAAATTTTGTACTTCACAGAACAAAAAAATGTAGTATCCTATGACTGTAATATCAAAGTGTCACAGTTTGAATCAGCCAACTCATACAAATACCTGGGTAGAGATATAGAATGTTCACATAAGCTCAGTCGTGGGTAAAGCAGGTGGTAGACTCTGGTTTATTGGGAGGCCGCTGGGGAAGTGCAATCAGTTTAGAAAGGATATCGCATACAAATCACTTGTGCAACTGGTTCTAGAACATTGCTCAAGTGTGTGGTACCCATACCAAATGGGACTAATAGAGAATATTAAACATATAAAGAGAAGGGCAGCATGAATGGTCACAGGTTTCTTTAATTCGTGGGAGAGTGTCAGAGAGATTCTGAAGGAACTGAACTGGAAGACTCTTTAAGATAGTTTCAAGACTACCACAAGAAAGGCTATTAAAAAGAACCAGCTTTAAATGATTTCTCTTGGTACATACTACAATCTCATATATGTCACTCACATAGGGGTCATGAGGATAAGATTTAAAAAATTACTGCAAGCACAGAGGCATTCAAACAATCATTCTTCCCACACTCAGTACATGAATGAAATAGGAAGAAATCCTAATAACTGATACATTGCCATGCACCTCACAGTGGTTTACAGAGTACAGATGTAGATGTAGATGCAGATGGTGAAACAGGCACTGAGGTCACAGCTGTCATGTTGTAAGGCTTCCTCCGCTAGAGGATTTTGTGTGTTGCCTGTATACATTCTCTGCCTATGATCATTCACCCTAATTGAGAACTTGGTGGTAGTCATGCTGATGTAAAAGGCCAAACAGTGTTTACATAACAGCTGGTATATGACATGTTGTTTCTGCTCTCCCTTCGTTAGTATGTGTTTTGTCGATTACAGGGCTGGTGTAGGTGGTGATAGAAGGGCACATATGGCAAGTCTTGCAGTGAGTATGGTCACAGGGGTGGGAGCCATACGGTAGGCAGATGAGTGCCCAAGGAGCATAGGGTCTGACAAGAATATTGCTGTGATTGAGAGGGCAATGAAAAGCTATTGTAGATGTGTTAGGTAAAATCTCAGACAGAATGGACCTCATTTCAGGACACGATTTTTGGAAATCATGGCTTTGTCAAATTAGCTGATTAATACATTGAAGACCAGGATAATACTGAGTGGCAAGTGGTGTGCTCCGTTGCCCCAAACTTGTTTTTTTGCGGGGCGGGGGATCAACAATACCAGGATTAGATCTGCTGTCATAGGAACTCTGCTCTTGAACTAGGCTGGTGTGGTAATAACAACCAGTGAAGGCTGAGGTGGGAATAGTGGTGTATTGCTGCAAAGAGACTGAATCTGAACAAACATGTTTGACTCGAATGTCAAGGCTGTATGGGAGGGTATGTTTGACATGTATAGGATGACAACCGTCAAAATGTAAGTACTGTTATTTGTTAGTAGGTTTAATGTGACAGAAGAGTTCGGCTGGCCTTTGGTGTGGATGACATCAACATCAAAGAAAGTGGCTTGGGATTCAACATACGACAATGTGAAATTAAATTCGGAAAAGGTATAGGTATTCCATGAATTTTGTCTAGTCAGCCTCAAAATGAGTCCATATGGCAAAGATGATGCCATCAATATACACTATGTGATCAAAAGTATCTGGACACCTGGCTGAAAATGACTTACAAGTTCGTGATGTCCTCCATTGGTAATGCTGGAATTCAATATGGTGTTGGCCCAGCTTCAGCTTTGATGACAGCTTCCACTCTTGCAGGCATACATCCAATCAGGTGCTGAAAGATTTCTTGGGAAATGGCATCCCATTCTTCACAGAGTGCTGCACTGAGGAGAGGTATTGATGTTGGCAAGAAGTCAGCTTTCCAAAACATCCCAAAAGTTTTCTTTAGGATTCAGGTCAGGACTCTGTGCAGGCCAGTCCATTACAGGGATGTTATTGTCATGTAACCACTCCACCACAGGCCATGCACTATGAACAGGTGCTCAATCGTGTTGAAAGATGCAATCACCATCCCCAAATTGCTCTTCAACAGTGAGAAGCAAGGTGCTTCAGCCATCAATGTAGGCCTGTGCTGTGATAGTGCCATGCAAAATAGCAAGGAGTGCACGCCTCCTCCACAAAACATGACCACACCATAACACCACTGCCTCTGAATTTTACTATTGGCACAACACACGCTGGCAGATGACGTTCCCCAGGCATTTGCCATACCCATACCCTGCCATCTGATCACCATATTGTGTACCGAGATTCATCACTCCACACAACATTTTTCCACTGTTCAATCGTCCAATGTTTACGCTCCTTTCGGCATTTATCGGATGGTGTGTGACTTATGAGCAGCCGCTCAACCATGAAATCCAAGTTTTCTCACCTCCTGCGTAACTGTCATAGTACTTGTAGTGGGTCCTGATGCAGTTTGGAATCCCTGTGTGATGGTCTGGATAGAGGTCTGCCTATTACATATTACAACCCCCTTCAATTGTCTGCAGTCCCTGTCAGGCAACATACGAGGTCGGCCTGTACGCTTTTATGCTGTATGTGTCCCTTCACATTTCCACTTCACTATCACAGCAGGAACAGCGGACATAGGGATGTTTAGGAGTGTGGAAATCTCGCATACAGACATACGACACGAGTGACACCCAATCACCTGACCACATTCGAGGCCTGCGAGTTCCGCAGGGCATCTCATTCTGCTTTCTCACGATGTCTAATGACTACTGAGGTCGCTGATGTAGAGTACCTGGCAGTAGGTGGCAGCACAATGCACCTAATATGAGAAACGTATGTTTTGGGGGTGTCCGGATACTTTCGATCACATAGTGCATCTAAACAAAACCTGAGTCTGAAGGCTTATGGATTCCAGGAAAGCACTCTCCAAGTGACCTATGAAAAGGTTGGTGTAGGAAGGAGCCATCCTTTTTCCCATGGCCATATCCCTGATCTTACCTCAAAGGTAAGTACGAAGTTAAGGTGAGCAGGAAGGATGTCGTAGGTTTGGAATCAGGTGGGTGCTGACTGAGGAAATGTTCGACAGCAGCAGACCATGTCTGTGAGGGATGATGGTATAGAGGGAGGTGGCGTCAATGGTGTCAAGCAAGGCGTGTGGTGGGAGTGGGACAGGATTTCAGATGATCTAGGAAATGCTTGGTGTCTTTAATACAGGAGAGATATCTTTGTACTATGGGTTGCAGGTGCTGATCAACTAAGGCAGCATCTACAGTATGGCCAAGATGATTGGGTTTGTGGATCTTAGGAAGAAGATAAAATGTGGGGGGGGGGTGTGGTTTGAGTGCAGTAAGAAGTTCTATGAACTGAGTTGTTAGTCCTTGTGAGGGTTTGAGGTTTTAAGGAGGGACTGCAGGCCAGTTTGAATCACAAGGATGGGATCTTGATGGCAGATGCTGTATGTAGGAGTGTGAGACAGCTGGCATAGCCCTTCGCTAACATATTCCTGTCAATCAAGTCCCACTATGGTAGATTCTTTGTCTGCTGGGATGATAATGATGGAATCATCAGCTTTTAGGGAATGCAGAGCCCGGAGTTTTGCACAAGACAGGTTAGGGGTTTGTTGTAGGGACCTGAGGAAGGGTGGTGAAGCAGTGTAGATGTGAGGAATTCTTGGAAGGCTTATAAGGGATGATTTTGAGATAGAGGTGGTGGATCAAGTTGGGATTGTGATCAGAACTGTTCAAGGCAGGCTTCAATGTCAGATGTGCTGTTGGTAGGTTTTGGGACTGAGCTGCAAACTGATATTTCCAGTTGACATTACGTGTCAATGAAAATAGGTCCTCCACCAAAGCAGCATGAATTATGTAATTCAGGTTTAGGGTTGAAAGTGACACCCTTGTCAAAGTTTCCGTCAATCAAAATTTTCGCAAACATGATCAGTGTTTGAGAAACATGCGAAACAGCACCGTACAAGATCAAACATTTGTCAAGTATAATTAAGCTTGACAGAACGTTTGGTTGTTTACAAGGGCCTTTACATCAGGAATATTCCCTTGTGAGAAAATACTTGAGCTCGTTTCAGATTACATTTTTCAGCCTAGCTTTACCATAGGAAGGGTTGTGCCAGAGACAGTCACAAGTCACATACCAAGCAATTTTTGTCGGTGGTTATTTTTTTAACCAACAGATGCCTATCTACATATCTTCTGGGGACATCTGGTAGCTGAATAAGTAATTATAAGTCTGTATTGTTGTCTGCCATATCATAATTCACAAAAAATCTAGAGAGATAATTACAAGCCACAGTAAAATGGCTGGAGATAAGAAGCTTTTGTTTTGCATCCAAAGAAAATGAGTATTTAAGCATTACTTACACTTCAACTGAGAGTGATACTGGTTTTTCTGGTTGTGTAACTTTATGGAATCATGAAACCACTGGATCAGATTCAGAATGTGAACAGGTACAGTATATTTTACTTACTTATTTGAATATAACCTTAAGTGGCTTATAACATTGTCTTCAAAAATTTATTTAACCTATATTCAGAGGCAGTAAAATAATACTGAACAGAAGTGACACACTTAAATTGCAAAGGGTACATCCAATTGTACCAGTTATCTTGTTTTTCCCTGTTCCATTCATATACGGAGAGTGGGAAGAATGATTGTTTGAATGCCTCTGTGCATGCTGTAACACTAATCTCATCCTCATGATCCCTGTGTAAGTGATATGGAGCGGGTTGTAGTATATCCCTAGAGTAATAATTTAAAGCCTATTCTTGAAACGTGGTCAATAGACTTTTTCAAGATACTTTCCATCTGTCTTCAAGAGTCTGCCAGTTCAATTCCCTCAGTATATTTGTGACAATATCTTATAAATTAAACAAACCTGTGACCATTCCTGCTACCCTTCTCTGTATACGTTCAATATGCCCTGTTGGTCCTATCTGGTACAGGTCACACGAGTGATTTGTAAGCTATGTACTTTGTACATTGATAACACTTCACCAGTATTCTACCAATAAATTGAAGTCTGCAACCTGCTCTACCCATGACTTAACCTATGTGATCATTCCATTTTATATCCCTACAAAGTGTTACACCCTGGTATTTGTATGAGTTGGCCAATTCCAACAGTGACTCATTCATATTATAGTCATAAGATTTTTTTTCTTCATTTTATGAAATGCAAAATTTTATATTTCTGAACATTTAGAGCAAGTTGCCAATCTCTGTAGCATGTATAAATCTTATCAAGATCTGACTGAATATTTATGCAGTTTATCTCGGATAGTACTTCATTACATATAATTGCATCATCTGAAAAAAGGCCTGATTTTACTGTTAATATTGCCTGCAAGGTCATTAATACATAACATGAACAGCAAGGGTCGCAATATGTTTCCCTGAGGGGCACCCGAAGTTACTTCTACATCCAACGATGACTCTCCATCCAAGGTAAGTTGCTGCCTCCTCCCTAGCAAGAAGTCCTCAGTTGAATCACAAATTTCACTTGATACACAAAATGATACTTTTGACAGCGTAGGTGCGGTACCAAGTCAAACAGTTCTCGGAAATCAAGACAGTATGTTTCTGCAGATTCTGAATTCTTTACTGTACTTCATTTTAAAGTGTCTTGTGATTATCTCTCTGTTAAATGTGCCAATGTTAATTTTCTTCTGCAGGTTACTCCAAAAACCAAAAAATGAAGTGACTCCATTTAAATGTCCAAAAAGCAGGCGAAGAAATGGAAAAGCCAAACCTGGGTCTCTGACCAAATTCAAAAAGCATCAACAACATATCCATGGCAAAATCATCCTCTTGTTTAAAGAAACGCTTAAAAAAACTGGAGATAAGACTCCATTTTTAATGCCTTTCGGGATTTGGGTCATAATGAACAAATGAAAATGACGGAAGTAAAGAGAAGGTAAGAAACTTGAACTCAGAGTATTTTAATATCTCTGATCATAATGATATGCTTTAAACAAACAAGTTTTCATGTGAATAATTAATGCTTTTAATTTATTTCAGGTACCCAAAAAAGAAAAAGCATGAAGTTTATAGCAGGAGAGTTGCATTCCAGTACTGAATTCATAGCAGATGCTTACTAATAGATGTTTGCTAACAGGCATTTTTAAACATTCATGGTGTACAGAGCCATATAGGAAGAATTTGGAATCCACAGAAACAACTCAAAAGTAGCTGTTCTACTCCAAAACTAGATCAGAGATGTGATGTAAATATTTATGACACTACATACCCTGAATAACATTTTGTGTCATTAGTTACTATCCCATAAATATTGTTCATTTAGAAAGTATTACTTTATATTTTGTTACAGGTAATCACGCATACCTCCTCAGGCATATAAAGAAGACAACAAAAAAGGCGTTAGAGGTTTTCTGAACAATATTCCCAAATATTTCACCCATTACAGTAGGTCAGAAAATCCTGGTAAGTGGTGTTTTGACTGTGACAAGAATGTTTCTGTTCTGTATAATTCTACCTTGATTATAGCAAGCAGAAAGACGCCAGTGTTGTTTCAGAAGGGAAGTTCAGAAAGATGTGTAATACTTATGAATGTTTTCTTTTCCTCATTAGTAATAAGAAATTTGTACATTGCCGCAGAAGACAGCAAAGATAAATTATCTTTGTAACAAAGGAGCAATGTCACGAGAATATTCAATTTTTTTAACAGCTTTTGTTTCAATCTTGCTTGAGAGTACTTACATTTTGGACCTCACACTAGGATGTGTAATTTTTACTCGTGTGTCAACAATGTAGTAGTAAATTATGTGTGATTAAAAAAAATGCAAGTAAATACATATATTAAGAGTTATCATAGATACATGAATATTTTCATTTATTATGCCAATGTTCAATCATAAGCGTGACTCACCTGAAATCATAAGAGAAGGCAGTAATTTCTTCTATCCTGTGACACATCTAAAATATAGATTTTCTAATCATCAAGATTTAGTGGATTGACTGATGACTGTTTGTTAAGTACCAAGTTTGCTGCAAAAAATACTGTGTGTGACTTCACTGTTGGTACGTTGCATTGTATTTTTCTCATGCTGTGACGAAGACTATTCATAGCACCAAATTAGTTACAACAAGAACTAGTGCTTTAATTCCAGTACTGCACGTAGTAATCATTTCTCATTACATAAATTTAATGCCAATTCATATTCTTTGTGTTAGCTGTTAGGCTGCCTCCCAGCATGGTTATTCCAAAAATTGATCAACAGACCTAGCAACTGGTGACCAATTTTGCAGGACAAAAATCATAGCTAAACATCAACAGATTTTTCTAGCGAATGAACATAGAAAAAATTTTGTAGTCCGCAGCTCATGGTTGAGTGGCTAATGTTGCTGCCTCTGGATCGTGGGGTCCCGGGTTCGATTCCCGACCAGGTTGGCGATCGTCTCTGCCTGGGGACTGGATGTTTGTCTTATCATCATCATCATCATCATCATCATCATCATCATCATTCGTGACAGTGTCTAAATTGGACAGAGTCAAGAAATTGGACTGCATGAAAAACTGGGATTTTGTATAGGCGGTGATGACCGCGCATTTCAGCGCCCAACAAAACCCACCACCACCACCACCACCACCACCACCCTTTATGTAGTTAGCTTTCTTTCCTTTTCCCAAACTGTTTCTCTAGTAGAAAATTTATTAATCAAAAGGACTCAAAAATCATACCAAACTTTGATTCACAGTGTTCTACCATGAACAATGCTGATTCAGAGTCTTCTTGTAACACAACATACGAGTTATTGTCCTTTCCTTAGTAATCTGATGAGTCTGTAACCAAATAGATTCCTTCCTTCATTCCTAGAGGCAGAGCTAAGCATAGTTAGACAAGCAGTGCATAGTGTAGTTCATCTACATCTACATTTATACTCCGCAAGCCACCCAATGGTGTGTGGCGGAGGACACTTTATGTGCCTCTGTCATTAACTCTCTTTCCTGTTCCAGTCGCATATGGTTCGTGGGAAAAATTACTACCGGAAAGCCTCCGTGCGCACTCGAATATCTCTGATTTTACATTCGTGATCTCTTCGGGATGTATAAGTAGGGGGAAGCAATATATTCGATACCTCATCCAGAAACGCACCCTCTTGAAACCTGGACAGCAAGCTACACCGCGATGCAGAGCGCCTCTCTTGCAGAGTCTGCCACTTGAGATTGCTAAACATCTCTGTAATGCTATCACGCTTAGGTCAAACAAGTGTTTTGTAAGCCACCTCCTTTGTTGATGGACTACATTTTCTAAGGACTCTCCCAATGAATCTCAACCTGGTACCCGCCTTACCAACAATTAATTTTATATGATCATTCCACTTCAAATCGTTCTGTATGCCGGGATGGTTCCTTTGAAAGGGCACGGCCGATTTCCTTCCCACTCCTTCCCTAACCCGAGCTTGCGCTCCGTCTCTAATGACCTCGTTGTCGACGGGACGTTAAACACCAACCACCACCACCACCACCACCACCGTTCTGTATGCATACTCCCAGATATTTTACAGAAGTAACTGCTACCAGTGTTTGTTCTGCTATCATATAATCATACAATAAAGGATCCTTCTTTCTATGTATTCGCAATACATTACATTTGTCTATGTTAAGGGTCAGTTGCCACTCCCTGCACCAAGTGCCTATCCGCTGCAGATCTTCTGCAATTCGCTGCAATTTTCTAATGCTGAAACTTCTCTGTATACTACAGCATCATCCGCAAAAAGCCGCATGGAACTTCCAACACTATCTACTAGGTCATTTACATATATCGTGAAAAGCAATGGTTCCATGACACTCCCCTGTGGCACGCCAGAGGATACTTTAATGTCTGTAGATGTCTCTCCATTGAGAACAACATGCTGTGTTCTGTTTGCTAAAATCTCTTCAATCCAGTAACACAGCTGGTCTGATATTCTGTAGGCTCTTACTTTATCAGGCGATAGTGCGTAACTGTATCCAACGCCTTCCGGAAGTCAAGGAAAATGGCATCTACCTGGGAGCCTGTATCTAATGTTTTCTGGGTCTCATGAACAAATAAAGCAAGCTGGGTCCCACACGATCACTGTTTCCGGAATCCATGTTGATTCCTACAGAGTAGATTCTGGGTTTCCAGAAATGACATGATATGTGAGCAAAAAAGATGTTCTAAAATTCTACAACAGATCGATGTCAGAGATATAGGCCTATAGTTTAAGGCATCTGTTCGACGACCCTTCTTGAAAACTGGAACTACCTGTGCTCTTTTCCAATCATTTGGAACCTTCCATTCCTCTAGAGACTTGCGGTACATGGCTATTAGAAGTGGGGACAAGTTCTTTCGCATACTCTGTGTAGAATCAAATTGGTATCCCGTCAGGTCCAGTGGACTTTCATCTGTTTAGCGATTTCAGTTGCTTTTCTATTCCCTGGACACTTATTTTGATGTCAGCCATTTTTTTCATTTGTGCCAGGATTTAGAGAAGGAACTGCAGTGCGGTCTTCCTCTGTGAAACAGCTTTGGAAAAAGGTGTTCAGTATTTCACCTTTACGTGTGTCATCCTCTGTTTCAATGCCATAATCATCCTGGAGGGTCTGGATATGCTGTTTCGATCCACTTACTGATTTAAAGTAAGACCAGAACTTAACGCTTCACGCATAGCCCCCTCCCCCCTCCCCTCCCTTACACTAACTTTGACATCGTTTAGCTTCTGTTTGTCTGAGAGGTTTTGGCTGTGTTTAAACTTGGAGTGAAGCTCTCTTTGCTTTCGCAGTAGTTTCCTAACTTTGTTGTTATACCACAGTGGGTTTTTCCCATCCCTCACAGTTTTACTTGGCACATACCCGTCTAAAACGCATTTTACAATTACCCTGAACTTTTTCCATAAACATTCAACATTGTCAGTGTCGGAACAGAAATTTTCGTTTTGATCTGTTAGGTAGTCTGAAATCTGCCTCCTATTACTCTTGCTAAACAGATAAACCTTTCTCCCTATTTTTATATTCATATTCATATTCATATATATTCATATTTACTTCCCTCAGACTTCAAGAAGAATATAATAATTCCAATCCCAAAGAAAGCAGGTGTTGACAGATGTGAAAATTACCGAACTATCAGCTTAATAAGTCACAGCTGCAAAATACTAACACGAATTCTTTACAGACGAATGGAAAAACTAGTAGAAGCCAACCTCGGGGAAGATCAGTTTGGATTCTGTAGAAACACTGGAACACGTGAGGCAATACTGACCTTACGACTTATCTTAGAAGAAAGAGTAAGGAAAGGCAAACCTACGTTTCTAGCATTTGTAGACTTAGAGAAAGCTTTTGACAATGTTGACTTGAATACTCTCTTTCAAATTCTAAAGGTGGCAGGGGTAAAATACAGGGAGCGAAAGGCTATTTACAATTTGTACAGAAACCAGATGGCAGTTATAAGAGTCGAGGGACATGAAAGGGAAGCAGTGGTTGGGAAGGGAGTAAGACAGGGTTGTAGCCTCTCCCCCATGTTGTTCAATCTGTATATTGAGCAAGCAGTAAAGGAAACAAAAGAAAAATTCAGAGTAGGTATTAAAATTCATGGAGAAGAAATAAAAACTTTGAGGTTCGCCGATGACATTGTAATTCTGTCAGAGACACCAAAGGACTTGGAAGAGCAGTTGAATGGAATGGACAGTGTCTTGAAAGGAGGATATAAGATGAACATCAACAAAAGCAAAACAAGGATAATGGAATGTAGTCTAATTAAGTGGGGTGATGCTGAGGGAATTAGATTAGGAAATGAGGCACTTAAAGTAGTAAAGGAGTTTTGCTATTTGGGGAGCAAAATAACTGATGATGGTCGAAGTAGAGAGGATATAAAATGTAGGCTGGCAATGGCAAGGAAAGCGTTTCTGAAGAAGAGAAATTTGTTAACATCCAGTATTGATTTAAGTGTCAGGAAGTCATTTCTGAAAGTATTCATATGGAGTGTAGCCATGTATGGAAGTGAAACATGGACGATAAATAGTTTGGACAAGAAGAGAATAGAAGCTTTCGAAATGTGGTGCTACAGAAGAATGCTGAAGATTAGATGGGTAGATCACATAATTAATGAGGAAGTATTGAATAGGATTGGGGAGAAGAGAAGTTTGTGGCACAACTTGACCAGAAGAAGGGATCGGTTGGTAGGACATGTTCTGAGGCATCAAGGGATCACCAATTTAGTATTGGAGGGCAGCGTGGAGGGTAAAAATCGTAGAGGGAGACCAAGAGAGGAATACACTAAGCAGATTCAGAAGGATGTAGGTTGCAGTAGGTACTGGGAGATGAAAAAGCTTGCACAGGATAGAGTAGCATGGAGAGCTGCATCAAACCAGTCTCAGGACTGAAGACCACAACAACAACATTTACTTCCATATTCAGGGATGCTGCAATGGCCTTATGATCACAGAGATGTTCTGCACTTACAAAGTCAAAAAGTTTGGGTCTGTTTGTTATCAGTAAGTCCAAGATGTTATCTCCACAACTCGGTTCTTTGTTTAATTTCTCGAGGTAATTTTCGGATAGTGCACTCAGTATAATGTCACTTGATGCTCTGTCCCTACAACCCATCCTAAACATCTGAGTGTCCCAGTCTAGCTCTGGTAAATTGAAATCTCCACCTAAGACTAACATGCTGAGGAAACTTATGTGAAATGTATTCCAGATTTTCTCTCAGTTGTTCTGCCACTAATGCTGCTGAGTCAGGAGGTCGGTAAAAGGAGCCAATTATTAACCTAGCTCGGTTGTTGAGTATAACCTCCATCCATAATAATTAACAGGAACCATCCACTTCTATTTCACTACAGGATAAACTACCAACAGCGACAAACACACCACCACCAGTTACGTGCAATCTATCCTTTCTAAACACCGCCTGTACCTTTGTAAAAATTTTGGCAGAATTTATCTCTGGCTTCAGCCAGCTTTCCATACCTATAATGATTTCAGCTTCGGTGCTTTCTATCAGTGCTTGAAGTTTCGGTACTTTACCAACGCAGCTATGACAGTTTACAATTACAATACCAATTGCTGCTTGGTCCCCGCATGTGCAGATGCTGACGCTTTCCCATCTGCTCCATAAATAAATAACAAGCTCCCATGACTAATGTGAAAGGAAGTATGTAAGGGTCTAAAATGGTCTGAACATATTTTGCACCTCCACAAAAAACTCAGCTCAGCAACATTCGCTGTTCGTATTATTTCCACTGTATGTGACCGAGACACCACAAAAACTGCTTATTTTAGTTATTTCCATGTATTATTGCTGTATGGCATAGTTTTCTGGGGTAATCAGCCACTATCCAAAAAAATATTCCTTGCCCAAAAGAGACTTATTAGGATAATGAGCGGAGTCCAGCCTAGACATTCTTGTAGGAACCTTTTCAGAAAATTAGGGATACTGACAACTGCATGCCAATATATCTACTCCCTGTTATGTTTCATTGGTAAAAATGGACAATCATACAAAACCAATGAGTCATACCATACCCACAATACCAGGAGGAAGATGGACCTCCATTATGAATCAAAAAATCTTACTATTATACAAAATGGAGTCCATTACATGAGCTACAAGGTGTTCAATGCTCTCCCACAATCACTGAAATTACTTATCCACGAGCTTCCCAAATTTAAACAACAGCTCAAACAGTATTTATTAGATAATTCCTTCTATTCGGTAGAAGAATATTTCAGTAGAGTTAACTGTAATTGATTTTTTTCATTTACTAATTTGATGTGCTATTGTGCATTATGATACAATCACTGTTAACATTACTTTGTCTTTCATTTAGCTATTAAGATCTACCATATTTTTTAATGTAATTTTTTCTATACCTATTAATGTGTATGTTGTCTTATACCAGATATCCTCTTGCAAGAGGTACTTTTATGTATTCCTTTTGTATTATTTGTAATAATTCTGACACGTCCTACATCCATGCGAATGCCTCACAATATTGGATTTATGGGATATAAATAAATAAATAAATATAAGGATGATCGATGTAACTGAGGTTATACATGTTTATTCTATGATATGAAGTTAAATGAATCTGTTATTTACAAACTAAACTTATATGACTGTTTATGAAAATAATCAAAATGAAATTCAATATGAAGTAAGTGTGAGTGTAATGTCAGCAATAATATGAAATACATGGTGATTCAAGGAGATATGCAAATATTTTAACATTTTATTCTACAAGCAAAGAAAAAAGTTCATATCAACATAGGTCCACAAATGTTTAATCACGGAGTTGGATCTAATAAAAGACTTTGCCTGAAATTTAGCAACTTCGCTAATATGAAGCCATCACAAAACTGCATGAGGTCAAAGTAAAGCATGATTTCCATTTATTTTGTTATTGATCTGGTGAATATAATAATACATGCCCCAGTTGTGTTCTGCAGTATTTTACAGAACATCCAGAGAAGCCAAGATTATTATACAAGTGAATTTGATTACTTTCCATTAAGAATGTAGAAGCATTTATATCATTGTTGGCAACTGTTAGTGAGTTGTTTCAGCCATTTTCTGACTTTGAAATGAGTTAGTTTTCTGCATTGTTTAGTGGAAGAACATAGCAGTGTATTTAAGTGAAACCACATAGTAACTGTTGTAGTTTGTAGATTATTTATGAAATAGGGATGCCTTTGAAATTGCTGACAGGAATATGCCAATATGCTGTTTATTTATGGCAAATGTGATGATAATGCTACGGCTGCAGTTAAT
The DNA here is from genome assembly GCF_021461385.2 of Schistocerca piceifrons. Taxonomy (NCBI): domain Eukaryota; kingdom Metazoa; phylum Arthropoda; class Insecta; order Orthoptera; family Acrididae; genus Schistocerca; species Schistocerca piceifrons. Next base: position 146,236,481 of record NC_060147.1, read on the forward strand.
GAATGTCGCTTACATTATCTAACTCTGAGGATTCTGAATGCACGAACCATTAGTGGAGTATTTCGAATGTTATTGAAGACAGGATCTCTACCTAGCGTTCATAATCAGTACAAACACTCGATACATCAAGATGATGATGATGATATTATGGATGCTGTTCAACATAGCCTGGGTACCAGTACAGGATGCATCTCTCAACCATTAGCCATTTCACAATCTAAGGTATGGCATACACAGAAGTAGAATAATATGTATCATTACCATAAACAAAAAGTGCGTCATTTACATCCAGGAGATCCTGCCCTCCACTTGGAGTTGTGCAACTGGTTAAATACTAATCAGCACTTACACAAACAAATTTTATTTACTGATAAGGCACAGTTTATTCCAGATGGTATAAACAATTTACATAACAAGCACATACAGTCTGAAGCAAACCCACGTGCAACAGTGCAACACAAATTCCAGCAGCAGTTTAGCATAAATGTGTGGTGTGGTATAATCAACAAACACTTTATTGAACCCTTCATTTACCCAGAACGTCAACTGGCGAGACGTACTTCCAATTCCTTCAAGAAGAAGGAATGCCCCACTTGCTCGAAGATGTTCCCCTTGCTATGCGATTTAAAATGTATTTTCAACATGACGGCGCACCTTCTCATTTCTGTAACTATACATTTAAATGAACATTTACCCCAGAACTGGATTGGCCGCGGTGCTACACGTCTGTGGCCACCCAGGTCGCCCTATTTAACACCAATGGATTTTTGTGTATGGGGATGGATGAAAGACATAGTTTGTGAAGACAAAGCCAATAAACATGAGGCATTACTTGCTTGCACTGTGAATAGAATGGACGTAATTAAGAACAATCCTGTGAAACTGAAATGAGCAACAAAGTCCATTCATACACTTGCAGCTAAATGAATTGAACTCTTGAGACATATTTGAACATTTAGTATGAAATTTTACATACACTGGACAACTTCCTTAACACTGAGCTTCCATGTGGTATGGTGTTAATAAAAGCAGATTATCTGACACATTCATACAGTTTCAGTTAACATTATTACCATCATTTTTCCAAAGTTAAATTCTCTACAACTTCTGCAATTGGCTTGAATTTAAAAAAAAAATTAATAATAATAATAATAATAATAATAATAACTGGGCCAAGTAATTGATAAGCTAAAAATTTTACGAAATTGCTTCTTTGCTTCTCTGGATGTTCTGGGAAACTACTGCAGATACACGTCCGGGACATGTTTTATTAGATTCAACAGACCAATAACAACAAAATACATGGAAATCTTGCTTTACTTAAACCTCATACAGTTCTGTTGTGGCTTCATATTAGCGAAGTTGCTAAATTTCAGGCAAAATCTTTTATTATCTGTAACTCTGTAACCAAACATTTGTGGTCCTATGTTTATATGAACTATTTTCTTTAGTTTTACTTGTAGAATAACATATTTAGGCCTAAATATTTGAATATCTTGGTGGATCGCCATGTATATGAACGTATTAAAACTGTAACTATTTGCATAACAGTTTGTTTAAAAAGTAACAGTATATGAAAGCAGACACTTTATGCAAATAAGTGATTGATAGAGTCTGACAGCATAAGCTGATTTTTTTTTTTAATCTACCATTTCGTAAATTTCATGCCGATTAATACTCGGTGTTAGCTGTTAGGCTGCTCCCAGCACAGATATTCCAAAAATTGACCGACAGACCTAACACAAAGTTGGACACTGAATTCAATATTGGCTTTAAATTACCAAGGTCAGAGACATGTCGTAAGTGTGATTTCGTTGCAAAACAGTTACATGATGTAAAATCCATGTTTGCTTCTGAAGAAGAAATCAAGGAAATCAAGGTAAATAGAGATGCCTACCACAAAAAAAGCAGAATTGAGGCAACAAAACATAAAAGAACTCAGTGAACTGGCAAAGAAAGACAGAAACGTTCATATTATTATCATCAGCCTGTAGCAGACTTACCTACACCTAAACTAACGACAGAAGTCACTTTCTACTGTACGAAGATCGGGATCTACATCTTCGGGATCCATGACTGCTGTACTGCCGTTGGTTATATGCTTCTTTGGAGTAAAAATCAAGCCATGCAAGGGACTGATGAAGTTGAAATCTCCTTTTGAAATGACACTTCCTGGCAGATGAAATGTTTGGAAGTTGGTAATCCATCATCTCGGAATCACACATTATTAGTGACAACTGCACAATCTGATTAATAAGAAATAGACTATAGTGGCATTTGAGAGACCCCTCGTAGAATGTGAAAGTTTCAAAACCATTACACATTGGTTTCCCAAGTAGGACACACAAGGCTATCATGTGACAGATTTTGGTCGAATAGAGATGCACAGTAGGAATATTTATGACCCTGATAACTAGGCTAATTTTATTGCCGAATCATCAACCAAACTGCCATTTGTGGTAATAAATATGAAGGAGGAGGACATCAAGGACATGGAATGCCAGAAGTGCAGTATTGTAAGGAATTCTGGTGGCTCTGTTTCACAAAGTCAGTTTCAAATTCGAGGACCAGAATCTATTCTTAATAAGTCATCTGCAATTATGATGACACTGACAAAAAGAAGTGACTATTAGGTGCAAGGTCGAAAGGTTGCTTTAAGTATATTGAGTCTTCCATGAGAACACAGTACGAAATTTAAGATCAAGAAAAATAAACTGAAAGATATAAAATGACTTTTTAACTACATCCCAACATTATTTCTAGTCCCTTGATGCAACCAACATGATTGGTCAAGTGTTGAAGACTTGGAATGAAAAAGTGATTTAGAAATGAACTCTGAAGCTACCATTTTCTAAAAGACAAGTAAAATATTTATGTAAAATTCCTGTTAAAAGTGCAATACAATATAAATTTGAATTTTCCAAATGCATTTATTATTTAACCCACACATTATGACCATAATATAAAATAATGTATCAAAATAGTTACATGTCATTAAATATATTAACTTAGACCGAATATTTATTAGATAACAACGCAAGGCATACTTGTCATAAATATTTAAGGTTAAATGATCATGTCTTGATATATGGATTTCATCAAACATTGGAAAAGGTCTCCTGAAAAAACATGATTTTGAGGCTTGTGACAATCTCTGGCAGAGCCATTCATATCTTTCAAATATTTCTCAACATGCTCTTGCACAAAAATTATAATCACACGAATAGTTACACAGTCACTATGCGCGAGGTGCAATGAACAATTAATTTAACAGAGAATCTCAGCAAAAATATTCCAGCTTGCTTGGCTGCACAAGACAGTTAAAGGCCTTGCTTTCACATATTTAATATATCTGTAAGTTGTTAGTGTGGATTCTAATGAAAAATATCGTGAAAGTTTATTACGCACCACAAGTCATCGCTTACAAATGCACGCGTGAAAAGAAGTGCGCATGCCCTTACCTTTTATATATATCACTTTCGATACTTTTCTGTTATTTTTACTTTCCAAGAATTCCGTTAAATTCTTCTAAGTGTTATTTGTATTATATTTTCGTTGTCTTCATGGATAAATTTCCTTTTTCTCGACACAGTTCATAGATTCCATGCAAGAGAAAAGCGTCATAATTAGAACGTGTAATACATACATAAGTACAAATTACTATTTATGTCTTATGTATTTTTCCCTGTATTATTGGGTGACAGTTATAGTGTCCCTCTTCTGTTACACAGTTATCTCTTTCCACTTTTTAAAATAAATATTTGTATGTGACATATATGCACACACGTTAGAGAGTAACGTGTAAGTTACAGTTAAAAGGGGAGAAATTAATTATGTCTTCTGTTACTTACGATCATAATCTCTGAATTTAACTTTTTTTTTTTTTTTTTTTTTGCAATCTTATTTTTAATGCTCGAGTAAGGTAAATGAATAAAATTCTTAATTAAAATATTTTTAACGTTACGGAGGCACAGATCACAGCCTATTGCTAAAATATTAAGACACTGAAAACTGACTTTAAATTAATTATGTTACTCTCATTCATTAATGTGCTGAAACTCATAATATATAATGTACTTAACGTGGAACTCACTATTTACACAAATTTGAACCTGCCGCGTAATGTCGAGATATTGTTGCACGTCAGCGATGATATTTCTCGAAGTTGCAAACTTAAGTAAAATCCAAATGCTTAGATATTTAACATGGACGGTGTCATTATTACATTAATAACAACAAAAGTAATGTTTAATACATATATTATTCCTATTTCTCACAGCACAGACCTGTATACAACAGCTTAAGTAACGAGCGCCTACTTTCAGTTACACCCAGAGTCGAAGTACCTTAATGTTCGATCTTATTCAAATTAAAGGAAGAAGACCTCAGAGTTTATTACTCAATGTACTATTCACAGACATTACGACACACTGATTAATCTTTGTATACTTACTTACTTTACACGTGGCTAAGGCCTTATCGACCATACACCTGCTCTACGAGCCTCTTCCAATTATTTCTATCCAGGGAAATTGTTGTCCAATCAGAGTTGATGCCCATCCTAGCTGCATCTTCCCGGATATTCTCCATCCACCTAATTCGAGGTCTTCCTCTTCTTCTCTTTCCTTCTAATTTCTTAGTGGATGCTATTTAGGGTAGTCTGTTCTCCTGCATCCTTGCTACATGACCAGCCCAGTTCAGTCTTCTCGTCTTCAACATTTCCACAATGGTACTATGTTTGTACAGCTCCCGTAGTTCTTCATTTTTCCTTATCCTCCACTCCATGACATTTTCATCGAAGATTGGTCCAAATATTTTTCTTAGTATTTTTCTTTCAAATATCAACAGTTTTTCTTCATCTTTTTCCTGAATGTAATAGCTTCACATCCATATAATGCTACTGGTACAATAGTTGACTGATAAAAACGGATTTTGAATTCAGTACTAAGTGATCTCATCCTTAAAATTTTGATACAGCTGTAAAAAGTTCTATTAGCTGCTGCTAGACGGGCGTCTATTTCTATTTCTGCTCTATTGTCTCTGCTAAAAAGACTCCCTAAGTACTTGAAGTGGTCAACTGCCTTGAAAGTGAGGCCATTTACGGTCAGTGGTGTATTCTTTTGGAGTTTTTTACTTATGACTAGATATTCTGTCTTTTCTTCATTCGCATGAAGTCCAGCTTTCTCAGCTATTTTGTAATAATTTTGCATCATCCTGATTAATTCATCTTTTGAAGTGCTTATTAAGGCTACATCATCTGCATAAGCAAGTCTAGTAATGTTCTGTCCCTGCAGTTGGATCCCTCGTGGATTAGTTTTGGTGAATTCTCTATCAATCTTCTCTAAGATAATATTAAATAGAATAGGTGAGATGGCATCCCCTTGTCTCAGTCCAGTGTACACCTTAAAATTTTCAGTCTCTCCTGCAGGTGTCTTAACTTTGCATATGGTTTCTTCCAAACACATTTTAACTAATTTGATTAATTTTAATGGTATTTCAAATTCTTTCATGGTGTTTACGAGTGTCTGTCGGTGTATGCTATCATAGGCCTTCTTGAAGTCTATAAATAGAATATGGATATCTACATTAAATTCCCATGCCTTCTCATTTATTTGTCTCAATGTGAATAAGTGATCCAAAGTGGATCTGTTAGTGCGGAAACCACATTGGTAGTCCCCAATCAGTTCTTCGGTTATGGGAATCAGTCTGTGTAATATACACATCGACAAAATTTTATACGTGACATCGAGTAGGGCAATTCCTCTGTAGTTATCACAGACAAGGGGATCATTCTTCTTAAAGATGGGGCATATAATTGCAGTTTTCCAATCGGCCGGTATGTTTTCTGTCTCCCAAATTGTTTCAATTAAGGAATGTAGTTCTATTTCCAATTGTGGTCCTCCATTTTTTAAAAGCTCAGCATATACCTAGTCTTCCCCACAGGCCTTGTTGTTCTTTAATTTCTTTATTGTTTGTCTTATTTCATTTACTGATGGTGTGGTGACTTGTATATCAACTGTATCTGGTTCTTCAAATGTAAAGTAATATTGTGGATCATTGCAGTTGAGCAGCTGTGTAAAGTATGTCTTCCATGTTTCTTGTATGTCATTCTTGTTTGTAAGTATTTTCCCATTATGGTCCTTTATAAACTGTTCCCTTTTAGTGAATTTTCCCAAGGACTTTTTTATATTCTGGTACATCTGCCTTGCTCTGTGATGCTTGAAATCATCCTCCGCTTCTCTTACCATGTTGTTGTAGTGTTTTCTCTTCTCTTGTCTTAGAGTTCGTTGTGTTTCCTTGCGGATTTTATAGTATCTCTCCTTTAGTGTAATATTGTCCATGTCTTGTAACCATGCCTTTCTCGCATTTTGCCTCCCCAGTACTCTTTTTGGCACTTTATATTAAACCAGATTTTGTTAGTTCGTTTTCTTTTACCTATAGTTTTGGAAGCTACATCTTGAATACTGTTTCTGAGGTGTCTCCATCTACTTTCCACGTCTTGCTGGTCACTATGTGTCAGTCTAGATTCCGATAGGTTAATTTCCATTTCTTTCCTAAAGTTTTCTTTTATTTTTTCTTCTGCCAGATTTTCTACATCGTACCTTTTAATTTCAACCCTATTTGTACTTTGTTTCTTTTTTAGCTTCATTTTCATTTGAGCTATGATTAACATATGATCTGTCTCACAATCTGCTCCCCTAAAAGTTCTAACGTCTTTAATACTGTTTTGAAATCGTCTTTGGATGGCGACATGGTCAATCTGGTTCACTACTTTTCCATCTGGTGATATCCATGTCCCTAAATGAATGCGTTTGTGTTGGAATTTTGTGCTGCTTAATGTGAGACCATTTGCCTTTGCAAAGTTAATGAGTCGCACACCATTCTCTGAACTTTCATCATGTAAGCTGTAATTCCCAATGGTTGGTTTGTAGATTTCTTCTTTTCCTACTTTGGCATTAAAGTCTCCTAACACTATTGTTACGTTATGTCTACTTATTGAATTATATGTCTGTTCCAGTTGACTATAAAATTCTTGTTTCACGTCATCTTCCTTATCTTCTGTGGGTGCATGAACATTTATAAATGTAATATCAAACCACTGAGCCTGAATTGTAATGTGTGATATTCGGTTATTAATTGATTTGAATACCTTTATTGTGTCAATTGCTGTTTTATGAATGTAAAAACCCGTTCCAAATTCATGGCGCTGACCGCAGTCTCCATACATTATTGTCCCGTCTCCTATTTTCATTGATCCCGTTCCCTGCCATCTTATTTCTTGGAGCGCTACCAGTTGTACCTTGTATTTTCCTAGTTCGTTTATTAGTATTTGTGCGCTTCCTGGGCGGTATAGACTTCTGACATTCCACGAACCAAAAGAGAAATCCTTGTAACTTTGCCAATTTCTGTTCCAGTAAATTCTGTCCTGTTTCCGAGGCATACCTTGAGTGTCCTGACCGGCCATTGTTTTACATGAGTGGGTTGGTAGCCCTCTGCACAACCCCCAACCTGGAGGACCAGGAGTCTTGATTTTGGGGTACTCTACCCCTAGGGATTTGCCTTCACCATGGCTTAACGAGTCTTCCCTACCCGTGCTAGTTTTGGTCCACCCCGGGTATTTTATTTCCCCGGTACCCCCCATATCTGGAGAGCATTCCCCAATCCGCCACCCGGGGAGGCGCCCGATGGGGGACTAGCAACCCCACACGGGGGTAATCTTTGTATTGATAACTAAAATTCTTTCACAATTATTCTCACATAAACAGCGTTTATCAAACTTTTCTTGTAACGTGTATTAAAAATAATAATGAGGAGTCAGACGAAAGGTTCATCACTGTGATGTATTTAATGTTTTACATTATCACTGTGATGTATTTAATGTTTTACATTATTTAATGTCCATCCATATGGGCGCGTTGTAAAATTCCCCATTAAAATATACATCTGTTTTCGAAACCAACAGCTCAATTCATGGAATCAGTATTAGAAATAAAGATCTAAAGTCACTTACCTTGGTCCAAAAAGGTGTCCCTTATTCAGGACCACATATTTTTAGTAACTTGCCAGTAGCGGTATAATGTGTTACTACCAATACAGTTCATTTTAAGAGGAGCCTTGATATTTCATTGGTGGCCAACTCTTTCTAGTTCAGTGTCGAATTTCTTAGTAGAGTCAACTGATGTGTATGAATTAGTAATAATATAAAAAAATGTGAGTTTTGGTACAATCTGACTTGTGCACAAATTCAATGCGGTAACGTGAACTTTGTAAACAAGTGTTGTAAAATGATCTTGGCATTTATCACCTTTTGAATGAAAATACGTTAGAAATTTTTCGAATCATTCCATATCCATGACGATAATTTCTCCTACGTTGTAGGCGCGGAACATTAGCATATTTGTTTTTCATTCTAAATGTTTATAGTGTATTCTTGTTTGTCTTAAATTTTCTACATTCTGGAGGATCTCCTCATCATGCGCCGGTTGAAGCGAAAAGTACATTTAATCTATTCTTATCAAATCTTAACGTGAATGGTGATGGGATAATGCATGTGGAAATAATTCGCGCGTATGGAAACCCGACCGTACAGACATCTCCTTGTGTAGGTTAATTCTTACAAAGAAGAAAACAACAACCAGCCACTATCAATACTGCTATTTATTTAAGTAAATAGCGCCGTTACCGGTTTCGAACTGGTAAGTTCATCATCAGACGGCTGTTCACATGATTTTTCAAGATACACTTTACATTTTTATTATTCCACTGCGGCGAAGTATTTTTGGTGTGTTGTTGCCCTACGGTAGAAAAACAGTGTTAGAAGCGCCCTATGTGAAAATAACTAACCTCCAAACGATGAAATACAGCGTAAATAAATATTAAAATATGTGGGGTTAAGTGGTTATGGTACTTAAATCTTACTTACTTAACCTCACATATTTATTTACGCTGTATTTCATCGTTTGGAGGTTAGTTATTTTCACACAGGGCGCTTCTAACACTGTTTTTCTACCGTAGGGCAACAACCCACCAAAAATACTTCGCCACAGTGGAATAATAAAAATCGAAAACGGACTATAATGTAAAGTGTATCTTGAAAAGCATATGAACAGCCGTCTGATGATGAACTTGCCAGTTTGAAATCGGTAACGGCGCTATTTATCTAAATATATCACAGTATTAATCGTGACTGGTTGCTGTTTTCTTCTTTGTAAGAATTAAGCCTGGTCCACACGCAACGATCTGTCTGCGCAGACATCGGCGCAGATGTCTGTACATGCAAAAGATCGCTACAAATGTGATGTGTTCACACGACAGAAACCCCAATCTATTACTCGCCCGTCATCTGTCGGTGTAGAAAAGAAATATCAGTGGCAAGCGACTACGCTCCCCGTAAACGTGAAAAATTTAATTCCGTTATTTTGAAATATAGAAATGGAGGAAGTTCTGTCGTGGTCTGTGTTCGCAACTTGTGTTGTAAAAAACATTCAGACCAACCGCAGGAAACAGAGAAAGTGGTCAAAAGGTATAGACAGTGGCTGCTAAAGCGAAAGCAGTTTTCTCACGTAAATTTACTGCGAGAGTTGCAGGGCGAACCTAAGACTGGCGAAATTATTTGCTTATGAGAAAAAATACTTGTATAGAGAAGGGCAATTTCTCCTCATGAACGCCTGGCGGTAACATTAAGATTCCTAGCAACAGGAAGGAGCTACAAGGATTTGGAATTTTCAACTGCAATATCTAAACAAGAGTTCAGTGAAATAATACCCGCAATTTTTCAATTAGAGCATTGTATGCTGTTGTCTTTTTGTCTCAGTCACTATATTCTTTGCTTTAATCTTCCACAGACATGGGTGGTTTCTATATATTTCAATGAATTCACTTACAAACTCCCGAGAAGACTGACGAGTATCAGCCATTTTAATGCCCTGTGCGCACAAATACAAACACTAGACTGAGCAAACAGCTGTTTCGCGCCAGATTTGCGGCGATCTCCTGTCCACACGCTCCAACTTGTCTGCGCAGATGTGGTTTGAACCCACAGATTTGAGAGGTTTCGCTCAAACCTTCAACTCCAACTTCCAGGTTTGCACACACCTGAGGCTGGTGCAAATCTTCTGTCCACATGCAACGATCTGTCTGCGCAGATGTGATGTGCGCAGACATTTGCGCAGACAGATCGTTGCGTGTGGACGGGCCTTTCACCTACATTAATTGTACAAAGCCACGGCCTCATCATGTCAGTTTTAGACAAAATAGCATCTCTTTGTGGTTCACTTGAAGATCTTTGACTAGATTACATGTCCGCGGGAAGTGTAAGTTGTACCGGTTATTGGATGAGAAATTGGTTGCCCAATAGAAGATAAACAGGCGAAGGAGATGGAAAGCCTCGAGGATGATGTTATACAATTGAACAAAGGTGGTTAGTGTAGGCATATGTGGACGTATCTGGTTCTAAATGCGTGATTAGAAACACACATTGTCAGTTTTGCGTTAACTTTGGCGTCTGTTGATATTTGTGTGGATGGGTGCTACCTAGGTTAATGCTGATTGTTATGATACTTTTCATTTATTTATTTACTTTTATTCATCCAAGAATAATCCTAAAATGATTTAGGATTTCAGAAAGTAACACAGTGATAATCATTAAGCCTAACAGATAATGCAGCATACAAACTTACTTTATACAAAAATATAAGCCTACATAGATGTTGAGTTAGTAATTCCTACCCACAATCTTTTACACAATACAGTAATAAAAATTCTTCTGGGAAATTGGAGAAGTTGTTAAGGAGAAAATTTCTCAGTTTGCCTTAATTTTACACTTTGCTGCCTGTCAGAATATCACTGGTAAGTGATCAAAAATTTATATTGCAGTATTGTGGCAGCCCTTTTTGTGCTAAAGGCAACCTTAATGTGGAGTAATGAGTGTCATTTTTTCTAATGGTTTTGTAATTATGTACATCATTGTTCCTTTTGAGCTGTAGGGGATTATTTATAACAAACTTCATTATGTAATAAATATACCGTAAAGCAGTAGTCAGAATGCCCAATTCCTTAAATGGGAGTCTAAAAGATGATCATGGGTGAGATAAAATACTATTCTTGTAGCATGTTTTTGCACAATAAAGACTCTTCGTTAAAGATCAGTTAGTTCAGAATATTATTCCATATGACATTATTGAATGAAAGTATGCAAAATATGTCATCTTACTGATTTGTCTCCCTCTAATATTTGCAATCATTCTAAGTGCAAATGTGACTGACCTAAGTTGTTTTATGAGTTCCAAAATGTGCTCTTTCCAATTCAAATTCTTATCAGTGCATGTGGACACCTATGAATATGGAGGTTTCTGCCCAATTTATTTCCTCACCATGTGTTACACTAATTGTACTTGTAGTAACCCTAGATTTACAGAACTGACAGGAGTTGGGCCATATCCTAGATTACTGAAGTATCCTGAAATTTGCCTTAATGATCCAGGAGAACTGCTGATGACTCCTGGACTGCTTCTGATCACTTGAAATAGAAAACAGTTCCACTAAGACACCAACTGATGACTTTTGGACTGAGAAAATTCTGCTGTGCCCCTTGAATCAGTTTCAGACTCCGCTCTCGACTCTGCAATGTATCTTAACAAAGAGAGCCACTACTTTTTTGTTACTACAAAAATCTGTGGTAATTTATAACCATCTAAATAATGTCGCTTGTAACTGCAGAATTGCTGCTGCTTGTACATGACGTGAGTAGAAATCATTGTGTTTCAGCAAATAGAAATTCCTCTACATCCATCTTACTGTGTGATGCCAGCTCACTATCTGAGATGTTAATAACTGCTTATCTGCTCTGTCTAGTAGAAACACTCTCCCAGCATTCGTGACTGATTTATTTACTTCCATAATCGTAATTGCTATTATGACATCATGAACGCTAATCCCCATTTCTATACTGACATTGTTGATAAGCTATGGCCTATTTCTATCTGCAAGGTCTAAGATATGTCCATTGCATGTGGGTTGGCAAGCTAGCCGAGCAACACAGTTTTAAGAAAACATGTTCAAAAGTATTTCTCATGACTGCCTGCTGTATCCCCCACATTGAATCCGTAAACACCCCAGTCTATAATTGGCAGGTTTGTCACCAGTATAGCATATTCTAGGTATTTACACACTATTGACCATAGACTTTCTTTGAATGACACTAGAACTCTCACACCAGAATCGGGTGGTGGCAAAAACATCCAGCAATTAACTTGTTTCACATACACCTGTTATACGCGTCCAGATGACGTCACTGTCACAGTCTACTTCGACCTCAATAGAGACAGTATTTTTGCCAACTGCAATAAATGTAACTCCAGACTGACTCTTGTTCTAAGATTATGTATGGAACTATTAGTGCAATATTTATTAATGGGCCATTCCACGTCAAGAAAGAGTAATTAAACTTTTAAAACTATTAACAGGTTAGTGCCCAACTGTGATAAGTCCACCTGAAAAAACAGCAAACCGATATTACTGCATTATATTTTGACATATGAATCTTGGGAAACCGAAATCATAACCGTGTATAGAAATGCGACAAGGTACTATAGTACGCCATTTCATTACCATCCACTAAGTAACCTATAATTGTGTAATATGCATTGCTTGTGATGAAAGTTTTAGCTGTCTTTTTTTAAACAAATGTAGTTCTTGATCTTGTGGGAAGTTTATATTTAATCGCAGCAATACCAAATCTCATTGGTCTTCACTCAGCTCATGTATTTTTGTAGAGTTTTTATACTAAGGTACAGGTTGTAAAATGACATGATGTTTTTAGTAATTTTCCGACATTGCATGAATCACATTTTCCATTGAAATTAACTGAGCACTAATTCCAATCCCAAAGAAAGCAGGTGTTGACAGATGTGAAAATTACCGAACTATCAGTTTAATAAGTCACAGCTGCAAAATACTAACACGAATTCTTTACAGACGAATGGAAAAACTGGTAGAAGTCAACCTCGGGGAAGATCAGTTTGGATTCTGTAGAAATGTTGGAACATGTGAGGCAATACTGACCCTACGACTTATCTTAGAAGAAAGATTAAGGAAAGGCAAACCTACATTTCTAGCATTTGTAGACTTAGAGAAAGCTTTTGACAATGTTGACTGGAATACTCTCTTTCAAATTCTAAAGGTGGCAGGGGTAAAATACAGGGAGCGAAAGGCTATTTGCAATTTGTACAGAAACCAGATGGCAGTTATAAGAGTCGAGGGACATGAAAGGGAAGCAGTGGTTGGGAAGGGAGTAAGACAGGGTTGTAGCCTCTCCCCGATGTTGTTCAATCTGTATATTGAGCAAGCAGTAAAGGAAACAAAAGAAAAATCCGGAGTAGATATTAAAATTCATGGAGAAGAAATAAAAACTTTGAGGTTCGCCGATGACATTGTAATTCTGTCAGAGACACCAAAGGACTTGGAAGAGCAGTTGAATGGAATGGACAGTGTCTTGAAAGGAGGATATAAGATGAACATCAACAAAAGCAAAACAAGGATAATGGAATGTAGTCTAATTAAGTGGGGTGATGCTGAGGGAATTAGATTAGGAAATGAGGCACTTAAAGTAGTAAAGGAGTTTTGCTATTTGGGGAGCAAAATAACTGATGATGGTCGAAGTAGAGAGGATATAAAATGTAGGCTGGCAATGGCAAGGAAAGCGTTTCTGAAGAAGAGAAATTTGTTAACATCCAGTATTGATTTAAGTGTCAGGAAGTCATTTCTGAAAGTATTCATATGGAGTGTAGCCATGTATGGAAGTGAAACATGGACGATAAATAGTTTGGACAAGAAGAGAATAGAAGCTTTCGAAATGTGGTGCTACAGAAGAATGCTGAAGATTAGATGGGTAGATCACATAACTAATGAGGAAGTATTGAATAGGATTGAGGAGAAGAGAAGTTTGTGGCACAACTTGACCAGAAGAAGGGATCGGTTGGTAGGACATGTTCTGAGGCATCAAGGGATCACCAATTTAGTATTGGAGGGCAGCGTGGAGGGTAAAAATCGTAGAGGGAGACCAAGAGATGAATACACTAAGCAGATTCAGAAGGATGTAGGTTGCAGTAGGTACTGGGAGATGAAAAAGCTTGCACAGGATAGAGTAGCATGGAGAGCTGCATCAAACCAGTCTCAGGACTGAAGACCACAACAACAACAACAATTCACTTAAAACGTAATTTATACAGGCACCACGACAAACAGATATGACCCGTCTCGGAGAAAGAGAGAGAGTAACTGAGGCCAAATAGTCCAAGCGTTGCATGCCACTTATTCTCAACCAAGAATTTCAGCAATTATTTCATTGTTTTCATGTTGGCTGAACACATGAATCATATATATAATAATCTTTAAAAAAAATTACTTAATTAGTCAAATGAAAGGAAATAAATTTTCACACTTAAAGTTAACTTGCTTCCCCAGAATGAGTTATACTTAAATAGGCTACTTTGATACCATTGCATCTGAGGCAGTGAATGGCTGAACTTACTTAAAATGATCCTTTTCCGTCACAGCAAAAAGTATTTTGATTTCAGGTGTGTGTCAATTAGCAGAAGACACATTAAAATTTTTATTTTATTAGAAAGCTTACAATCTAAGGGATTATTTAAGACCAAAATCAGGTTCTCAGTGGCTTGGAGAAATGAGATATAAGCATTTTTCCACGTCCTTGCACTTTTTCTGAAATCCAAAATTGACATATATAAGTATTTTTAAAAAAGTTTCTTTGTAACTTTACTGCTTCAATAACTGGATATTTGTTAACTGTATGCCTTACTTAACTTCTGAAAAAAAATCAAGTTAAAAGCTTCATAAACACCTGAATTATGGGCATTTATGTAGACAAATACCATTTTTGCACTGAAATTCTTGCAGAGCTCAGTTATCAGAATATCACTACCTTTAAAATTCGATATAAAATAAATTTATAGTCTGAGACCAAAAATATTTTGCAGATGTTCCTATGTTGTAAGTACAAACAAATGTGCAAAGTTTTGTGAAAATTTGAGATAGAGGGTTACAAATCCTTGAATTATTGCATGTTTTGATGTGTAGTGACCCTAATATTTTCCCTGATGTGCACCACAGATTGTTATATGTACTCACTGGGTGCAGTAAAGATGCCCAATTTCTTTAAATCACTCTTTGCAATGAACCGGACTACTGCAGCCACTCCTTATGGACTTTTCTGCTATTTAAAAACTGTGTCCATGTTTTGTGCCTTCAGTCTTCAGAAGAAAATCCCATAGCTAAGAACTGAGTGTGTGTGTAGGCATAGTATGTCACTACAAGACATTGGCTGTGACAAACTGATGCTAACACCGTAAGAGCATAGCATGCTGATGAGTCTTTTTGCCACTGTCTTTGTTTTTCACTCCAGATTAGCTGACAATTTATTTTCATCCCTATGCTATACAATCTATAGATTTATCACCTAAGCTTAAAATGACAGAGTTGCTTCCTCTATTTATTCTGAAATGCGTAATGTTAGTTTTTTTTATTTCAACATTAATTTGTTATGTACTACTCTGTTCTAAATATCCTTGAGACTGTCATATGCTTTCTCTAATTGGAGTTCGGATGTTTCCCGAGCAAGACTGAAACCACTCGTATTCATTGCCTCTAATACCTAGTGCTTCTAGCTTGTCAGTAGTAGTTAATAGTCAAAAGCCTAGGACAAGTCTAAGAAAATGCCTGTAACACAGTCATTCATTAAAGATGTATTTACTCATGTAACTTATCAGCCTCTCTTTCATGATTTTCAGTTATTTTTGAGAATGAAGACAGCAGTGAAACTGGTCTGTAGTGTTCATTGTTTGGAGCATTACTTTTCTCTTTTATATTTAGATATTCTGGAAAAAAACACCTGAAGTGAAAGATTCATTTATGATGGTTGTTAATGTGGCTTGCATGCTATCTGTGCACACCTTCAGAACTGAGACAGTAACTTCACCTGTGCCTGAAAACTTCTTGTTTACTTGTTGTACAGTCTTGCAACTTATTAAATTAAGCTCTATTGTGCAGATCGTCGTCATCATCATTGTCGTCGTCATCGTCTTTCTTGCTTCGTAAGTTATTGTGGGTGCTACATGTATTTACAAAATTTGATAATTCCCAATAACTTTCCATCGTTCTACCCCCATCTTTTACTTGTATGTTGTTATGCCTGTGTCTGCCTTTTCGAGTTTCTTATTTTATAACCTCCTACATCACTTTGCTTTTATTTTCTGCAGAAGATGTAATTAGATGAATGACAAACACTAACTTCACTTAATGAAGGTTTGTTCAGTACTTGCACGTACAAGAGCGCAGAGCGAACTGCCTCCAGTCAGAATACATACAGTATATACACATTTAAACTGTGTGCCGGACCGAGACTCGAACTCGGGACCTTTGCCTTTCGCAGGAAAGTGCTCTACCATATGAACTACGCAAGCACGACTCACGCCTTGTCCTCACAGCTTTACTTCTGCCAGTACCTCGTCTCCTACCTTCCAAACTTTACAGAAGCTCTCCTCTGCCGAGGTCCGAAAGATTGCCTGCCCCCAATGTGTTCCGTTCCTTTTTCCGCTGACTTTTATCGGAGTTTCGGGATGCTGTTGTTTTCTACACCAATGGCTCTAAATCTGGTGATCGTGTGGGATATGCCTTCACGTCCTCTGTTGGCACGGAAAATGATCTGCTGCCACCTACATGTGGGGTGTTTACTGCAGAATTGATGGCAATTTCCCAGGCCCTTACCTTTATTAACCAGTCCCAACGCAACCGCGTTTTGTTATGTACGGACTCAGTGAGAGGCCTTCTGGCTATTGAGTGGTGTTTTTCGCACCATCCCTCGGTCTCGGCCATCCATGAGCATCTCGCTAATCTTCACCGTGCTGCTTTTTCCGTTGACTTTCTTTGGGTCCCTGGACACGTGGGTATCCCAGGTAATGAGCTTGCTGATCATTTGGCCGGGGGAGCAGTCACTTATCCCATGTTCTCTGTAATCCCTCCTGCAGTGGATTTGTGGCCTCACATCAAATTCCACTTGCACACTCATGGGTCAATTCTTGGGAGGCTACCTCCCTGTCTAATAAGCTTCGTGCGATTAAGGTGACACCAGGCCCGTGGCATTCTTCCTTTCGCCTCTCCTGAAAGGACTCGACCACACTGTGTCATCTCTGCATCGGCCATACCAGGCTGACACATGGTTTTCTTTTGCATTATGAGCCACCCCCACTTCGTGGTTGTGGAGCCTTCCAGTCAGTAGCCCACATTTTGGTGGAATGCCCCCTTCTTTTGGCCCTGCGTACTAAGTACAGACTTCCCCGCACTTTACCTTTGATGTTGGCTGACGATTCCTGGATAGTCGAACTGGTTCTCAGTTTCCTCCGGGAAAGTGGTTTTTATTCTCAGTTTTAAGGTTTTTAATCTCACTTTGGTGTTGGGGCAGGGCGGTGAGTGTTGGGGTATCTCCCACTGTAAGCTGTGTTTGGGGTATCTCCCACTGTAAGCTGTGTTTGGCGATTCCTGACTCCCCTCCCTGGCCGAGATCCTCTTTTCTTCCCCTTTTACTCCGTTTTTATCTCTTTTTAGAATTGCTTAGTCTCCTTTTCCCATACGCACTTCTACATTCTAGCAGTTGAACACTTTTAAGTCGCAGGTGGTCTTGCCTCTACTGCATCAGAGGTGGGATATTTCCTGTCTCTAGCATAGTCTTGGGGTCGCTCTCTTGCTGACTTACCTCATTTTGTTTTTACCATTGACGACACGACTGCACTTTTACGTTTTTTAGCCTTTTCCCTTTTATCGTTCTGACTTTTCTGAGATGTCAAACTATCTGAATGGACCACACTTGAAACAAGGGACTGATGACCTTGCTGTTTGGTCCCTTCAACGCCAATCGACCAACCGTCGTCACGAATTATTCGATATTATGTTGCTGACACACAGTATGCTTTCTGGCTTATTGGTTGATGGTCTCCAGTGCTAATCCGTGTTTCACCGTCGATTTGTCTAATTTGCTCTTCGCCTGTGGATTGAAGCATTCAGAGAACTCTTGAGGAATGGCAAGCAGCTTCTTCTGTTGTTCCTTAGTGAAATCTGGTGATAGTCGAGCTAGAAGATCTTGTCTCGTAGTGATAGCGCCAATTTCACCCACAGACTCGGCACGGGAGGTTTCTGTGACGCTCAGCTGTTCTTCAGTTAACGGCTCAGAGTTTGCGTCTTTGAAGGATCTGCAGTTCTCGGTGACAGTTAACTATCCACAATTAACTGAGTCCGTTCTTAAATGAGACGACAGAGGCTGGGATGACCAAGCTATTTTTCAGTGGTATGCTTTCCTTACATTCCACTATAAGACCCTTGGCTTGATGCATGGCATGACACGTGACAGCTACCTTTCTAGCACTGACTACAGGAATGATAACTTCATCCAGCATACAGTCTCTGCACACTCGGATGCGCATCTTCCTGTACACAGTATCTCATCTCGTCTAGCATAATTTTCGAGTGACCACAATCTATAATTGCCCGAGAAGCTTTCAAAAAGTCCCATCCGCGAATGACATTGTGACTACACTCTTTTAAGATGATGAATTCTGAGGGCTGTGTATAGCCACTTATACCCACACGAATAGTACATCTTCCTGTAGGTTTTACATATTTCCCACTAGCCACCTTCAGCAGAAATATTTTGTTGTCGATGAATACGGTCTGCAACTGGTGACGGTACTTCTCCTAAATGACTGAATATGATGCTCTAGAGTCCACAAGAGCTTGGGCCGGTTGGCCATCCGTGAGGATATCGACAGTTTCCTATCATTTTTGTAGTGATCGACAGCGGAGGATTTTTCTTTTCGGCGGCCTCACCTCAAAAGAAGGTCGCACCCTTTAGTTTTCTGGGTTGCGGTGGCTACGTGATTGGTTGGAGCTTCTAAATGGTGATGGAGACCTCGATCGGTGTGTTGGAGCATCCTCTCCAGCGGCTAGCTTGTGGCGATGGTGACCTACGTCTTCCTGCGCCCACATCTTCTTGTTCATCTTTGTCGTCCCAGAGTTGGCATCGACTAAGATGAGTCTGCTGTCTTCTGGCGCGGGCGTCATCAAATATCCGCCGGCTTTCTCGACAATAGCGCACCACGTGTCCTGGTCGTCTGTAGTTGAAACATACTTGGTTGTCCAGACGTCAGTCTTCCTCGGTGCCCAAACAGGTTCCTCGTGCGGCATTGTAGGAATGTAATTCCACCTGGGTTTCGACTTTTTCACCATTTTAAAGGGAAATGAAGGACGAGAGATTAGGTTCAGTGTCTGTTCCACTTCCTCCCTTATGACCTCTCGAAGCGTCTCGGTTTTTTGCTCGCCGTGCAATCCGAGAGCCTTCTTAACTTCCTCTCTCACTATCTGATGAACACTTGTGAAATTAGTTGCTTCCTGCGTCACAGACATTGATGCGACATTTGGAAGCTGTTCAAACTGCTCGAGTGCGATTCCTTTTTGTGCCCTGCACTTTAATTGATCTTGAAATTTGCACTTTTGTCGTTGTGTGTCGCCAGAATAGTTGTGCATTTCGTCCTGGAATACTTCCCAGCTTGTGAACATCACGTTGTTCTCATACCGTTGCTTGGCAGTGCCCTCCAAGTAGAAAAACACATTAGCCAAACACACGGTGTCATCCCATTTGTTGAATTTGGCTATACGCTCATATACTTTCAGCCACTTGTTTGGATCTTGGCCATCATCACCAGAGAACCCGGAAGGATGTCTCATGTGGCGGCACACAGTTGCTGTCATCGTAACATCCTCTTCTTCTTCTTCTTCTTCTTCTTCTTCTGTCTCCGGTAGATTGCGATCTGTCGAATATGGCTCGAACTCGGGTTTCTTGCCGTGTAAACGGCGGCTCTGTCGTGGCCTGACGGGAGCCACTGTGCCGTTGATAATGTGCGCTATCGCAAGTTCCGATACCCGGCGCCTCCACCAGAATAATGTCACGTAGAAGAAGGTGTAATTAGATGAATGACGAACACTAACTTCACTTAACGAAAGTTTATTCGGCACTTGCACATACAAGAGTGCGGAGTGAACTGCCTCCGGCCAGAACACATACAGTAAATATAAAGCTATAGAATATTCCAGTACAATGATTCTTGACATTTGTGGATACTTCTAAAATGTACTCGAACAGTCCAGGTGAGTTTTGAACTCGCGATCCTCCGTGCAGCAGTTTAGTATCATAACCACTATAGCACGGTGCTACTCAGCTTCTTCTGTGACAATATTAATTTGTCATCAAACGGATTTTTCACTGCAAGTAGTATCCACCTTTGTATTTATACCTGTAATAGTACTTGACAAACTGTGGGTCAGTGGGGTACTTTTGAAAGGAAGTGAGACATTTGTGTCATTGAGGACTTTCGAATACCCATAACTGTCCATCTCTCTTCTTTATCTGGAGCAGAAGAAATGGATACTTTCGGAATTGTCATTCCAAAAAAATTAATTTAAACAATGCGTGAAATTTAGAGTGTTTAGCTTCTATATCAATTTCCATATGCTCTTCATCCCAATTTTGATCTGCCGATGACCTATAAGTCTTAAGATTTTAGAAAATCCTTTTGTAGGCTTGCAGTTTTGCATGTTTATCTGACAGTAATGATCCGAAATTTCGAGATGTCATATAAACACTTAAAATTTTCCCTGTAAGTACCTGCTCTAAAGTTGAAACTGCACCGTTTGAAAACCTTATAGCACTGTTTCCCAGTTGTGCCGCACCAGAAGTGCTCACAAATGTTTGGGAAGCTGTTACTAATGTCCCCCTCAACATCTGTGTTAATATCCATGTCTCCATGTATTATTATGCTGGTTTCAGGGGCTGAAACCCTTTCCAGAACTTCAGTTAATTTGTTGACGAAAGTGTTCACATTACCAGTAGGTGAATGGTAAACACTCAGAATGGTTAACTTCTTATAGACATCTAGGTTTGTTGCTTCAGTGGCTGGCAATTACATTAATTGTGGTCAGATTTTCTCAAGCTTTAAAGCTAATATAGATACATGATCCCCACCCTTTGAGGCAGACCTACATTAGCAACTTGCACAGTCATAATACCGTGTGCTGCAGTTCATAATCCTTACACCAGTACTCTGTGATGCACTGATGATTAGCTAAAACAGAAATTTAAAGCTCTGTGTTCTTGTTACATCACATCACAAGGTATGAAATGTAAGCTATTGGATAACACTGAGAAGTGTAAGGTAACTAAATTGCTACATAATAATTTGTGCAGTTTTGATTTTCTCTGTATACTCGATTATTAAAGGCTAATGTTTTTAATCTCCTTTTAATGTTTTGTATAGCACAAACATTCTTCAGTCTTTGAGAAGTGGTTATAAAGCTGCAGGAAAGTAAATTTTGAAGAGGACCATACCACTGGATGTTCATCCTACAATTATTTTTCAACAGCACCAGAAAAGTGTGTGCTCGAATTGGAATAGTGGTGTTCCTCATTGCCATTAGATAACAGTGCACGCGTTGTCTGCCAATTTTGTTAACTTTGTGTCTCGGAGAGACGACAGTTCGAATCCCATCTGGGATTAACTATTCTGTGGTTTTCCTGTGTCGATAAAAAGAGCTAGATTATTTCTTTAATAAGGATTCAACCAATTTTGTACCCTATCTGCCCCCAAATGAAATTTAATGCATCTCATCACAGTTAACGATTTTTTTTTTTTTTTAAATATATATACTTGCCAACAACAGAGAGAAATGTCCAAATTTCCTGTCGATTTTTCTTATACTTTGTCATTTGTTGTATGTAACCCATCCAGGGATCTTATCTTGTCCTAGGCATTCTGTTTGTAGTATGCTCTCAATTTGCTGAAAAACTTTTTTTGTTAGAAATTTTAGCTGTTGGTGGTACGTTAAAGCATTTATTCTTTTAATTTTTCTTTTAAAATGTGGTGCTTTCACTAGAAAGCACCATATTTTAAAAGCAAAATTTCTGTTCCCACCCTATTATGCACTTTTCAGTGCATAAAACTTAACATTTTATGTAAGTCTGAAGTTTTATTTAACTCCATGCTGAACTCTGAAATCTAAGAATACTTCATTTTCTAGAAATCTGACTTAGCCTAATTTGTTTTGTATAGTTGTGGACCATGGCCATCAGCTGTTTTACTGTGGTGGTAGTAGAATGTGTAAGCATTCTCAATCTAGTTTTCCAAGAACTAAATCAGCCCTCGTACTGTGTTTACCCATTGAAAATGAGGGGATTTCTTCCTTTATTAACTTTGTTTTTAATGTAAAAGTAATGGTCATGTGGGTCTGCCGTTGTATTTGCTTCTTCTTTGGGAGTAGGCATATTACTGTTGCTGTACTAGCTTTAGTTGACCTTAGATGGGAACGTTAAAGATCATTGTACCTTAGGCCGGTATTACACTATCAAATTTCTTTGTCCAATATCTTTGTCAAAGATATTTGATAGTGTAATAGGGACTTTGTCAAATGTCGTCCAATATTTGATCAAATCTAGGGCCTTGCTGTATATTTGATCAAAGAAACCGCTTGTCTTCTGTTCACTGCAATGTGACATGTTACCACATGGAGCGCTAGCATCGCTGCAGCGTTCTGTCGTCTGTAGTGTTTTTATAACCATTGCCGGTAAATACAATTGGTGTGTGCCGACAACTACAAAATTAATGGAGATGTCTGAAGCTGATGAGGTGCTTTACAGCGTGAGGCACCTGAATACAAAAATAGATTAAGAAGATTGGAGACCTAACCTGACCTAACCTAACCTAACCTAACCTAACATAACATAACCCTCTCCTGTAGCAAGGAATCGGAGTGTTATAGTGAGCCTGTCTTCTGAAGATGTAGCAGTTCTTAAGTGAATATTGTGCTTTGTGATATGTGGATACACTTCATTGAGCACATACAGAAATGTATGCTCATCCATTCTTAAGTAATTGATGTACGACTTGACGTCTTCCACTGTAAGCTCACGTAACAAGTTTTGTTGAATGCTTTTATCGTGTCATTGTAAAACCCACGGCTTCACCCAGATTAGATTAGTTTTTCGTTCCATAGATCCGTGCTGAGGAGATCCTCGTGGATGTGGAACATGTCGATTTTTTTTAAGCTGAAATAAAAATACTAATAGTATGAATAAATACAATACATAATTTGTTTCTATTAAAAATTTCACCATTGGAGTAGAAGGAGTTGGCAAGTAGTAAGTCTTTCAGGCTCCTTTTAAACTGATCTTTATTTCTAACTAAATTTTTTATGTTTCCTAGCAAATTATTGAAGATGAGTGTTCCTGAGTAGTGGACCCCTTTTTGAACTAAAGTAAGTGCTTTTAAGTCCTTGTGCAGATCATTTTTGTTCCTGGTATTGATGTATGAACTGAGTTGTTTGTTGGAAAAAGAGATATATTATTTACGACAATTTTCATTAAGAAGTAAATATACTGAGTGGCAGTAGTTAGTATACCCAGTTCTTTGAAGAGGTTTCTGCAGGAGGTCCGTGAATTTACTCCACAAATAATACGTATTACACGCTTTTGGACCTTGAAAACTTTTGTTCGACTTCAAGATTTACCCCAAAATATTATCCCATTTGACATTATGGAATGAAAGTATGCAAGCTTTTTCATTTTTATGTTGCCTATGTCTGCTAACATTCGAATTGCAAATACAGATTTGTTAAGGCATTTCTGCAGTTCTGTGGTGTGCTCCTCCCAACTGAATTTATTATCAAGTTATAATCCCAGGACTTTTAAGACTGTCAACCTCGTATGTATGGTTCCACTTTTCCCCCCCACTTCTTTTCCGCATGTGCACACAATGCAATTGGAGTACGTAGAACTGCTCCGGTTAAGAACAAGTTGTTGTCAGCCATCTTGAACTTTGACGAAAAATTTGATGACAGTGTAATACCCCTTGTAGCGCTACGTCAAAGATCTTTGTCAAATATATTGGATGGAATATTGGATCACATCTTTGATCAAATCTTTGACAAAGAAATTTGATAGTGTAATACCGGCCTTAGCAATATCTGAGTTGTGTGGAATGGGTACTTGAAGAAAATGTGCGTGTTGCAGGAAGATGAGCAGAGGAAACTGTGAACAAATCCTAACTTTTTCCACAACTGGATGTTGAGAACAAAATGGGTGTGAATGAAGTTACATAAATGTTCCTAGTTTACATTCCATATAGTGCGGCTAAAGGGAGGTTTATCGTTATGACTTTTCTCACAAAATCATTCATATACAAGAAACTGCATGCATTCCTTCACTGATAAGTCACCTCACCTCATTTAAATATCTCATTATCACCATTTGAAGTTAACGAAATTGAATGTCTTGTAAATCTCTTAATCATAAAGGCCAATGGTAGATTATGGTTTATTTTGATTATTATCCTCTGTAAAATCCCTGCTATAATAATTATTGTCCTAGCACTATTTCCATAATAAAGTCCAATCATTCGCGAATCGCAACACTTGTCCCCCCTTTGAATTTTTTGCACAGGTCTTGATGGAGGTGGCCCTAGATTGCGAACATCCATAGGTGTTGCTTGACTGGTCGCAAAGTCTCAAGGAGGAGGCTTCCCGTATGGATGAAAGTGTCCCCGATGATAACGGGTCGAGATGACAGGAGACGTGGGGGTCGAATCTGCTGGGGCCCCGTGCACCAATCTGTCCGTTGCGGCAAGTCCGGTTGTTATAACAGGAGACACGGGCGATGTGTCTGCGTCCGTAGGAGAAGGAGGCGAGTAGAGTTGCTTCGACAGATGATGGTCATCTGGTTCCTGCATGGGCATGTCTCCTGGTGGCATCAGTTCTTGTGCTGGCACTGATATGATGGTGAGAGGACTGCATTGTAATGAGAGATTCCAGGATCCCGAGCGTCAGGTAGAGCTGAAGGTGGTGTAGCGGCATCCCGAACAGGCGTTGCCGGCACTCGAGGCCGAAGCTGGTCCGAATGACGCACTGCAACACCCGAGTCCGTCTGGATTTCATACAGGCATCGGCCACGGTGTCGTAAGATGCGGCCAGGACTCCATTTTGGCCGCCTGCCATATCCCCGTACCCATACGAGGTCGTCGGCGGTGAACCTGCCAAGCGAAGGCACCTGCGGCCGTGAGGTGGAAGGCCGCAGAAGATGAAGTAGCGTGCGGGGCTGTCGGCCATGTAAGAGCTCAGCCGGGCTGTGGTCTCCCGTGGGGGTGAAACGGTAAGAAGTCAGAAATTGGAGAAGCGCATCATCAGCAGCAGAAGAAGAAGTGAGGAGTTTCCTCATCTGAGCCTTAAATGTGCGGACCAGTCGTTCAGCCTCACCGTTTGACTGTGGATGGAACGGAGGGGCCGTGACATGCATGACGCCGTGACGGGCACAAAAATCCACAAAATCGGAAGAGGCAAATTGCAGACCGTTATCAGTAACAAGTGTAGAGGGAATGCCTTCCAAAGAGAAAATGCGAGCTAGAGCATTGGTGGTTGCCGCAGTGGTAGGCGATGTGCAACGGACAATGAAAGGAAAGTTAGAGTAGGCGTCAATAACGAGAAACCAGTAAGTACCTAAAAAAGGTCCTGCGAAGTCAGCACGAATACGCTCCCAGGGCTTCTCAGGCTAAAGCCACAGTGACAAAGATGACTTCGGGGCGGCGGCCTGTGATGCACAAGGGCCGCAGGCAGCGACCGTGTATGTGATTTCAGAGTCCGTGCCGGGCCAGTACACATGACGGTGCGCCAGAGATTTCGTGCGAGAGAGACCCCAGTGCCCTTGGTGAAGGAGGCGCAAGACCGAAGCACGCAAAGACGCAGGTACCACAACACGCGACGAAGCATTTTCGGTGGAAAGGAGGATAACACCATCCCTAGCCGTGAGGCGGTAATGCAAAGCTTAGTAGTTCCGCAACGGATCAGAAGTCTTAGCGGACGGACGATCTGGCCGACCCTTCTGAATACAGCGTAAAACCCGGGAGAGGGTAGGGTCAGAACCCGTAGCAGCTGCCAGCCAGTCCCCAGTGATGGAGAACTCGTCCATAACCCGCTGCTCGGCAACATCCAGGTGGAAACACAAAACTTCATCCCTATCGAATGCCAGATCAGGACCCATGGGAAGGCGAGACAGTCCATCAGCATTCGCATGTTGAGCCGTCGGGCAGAAATGAATCTCATAATTGAAACGAGACAAGTAAAGAGCCCAACACTGGAGGTGGTGTGCAGCCTTGTCGGGAAGTGACGTTGATGGATGAAACGAGGAAACAAGTGGTTTGTGATCTGTAACAAGATTAAATTTGGATCCATAGAGAAAAACACCAAATTTATTAAGTGCATAAATAATGGCCAAAGCTTCTTTTTCAATTTGAGAATACTTTTGTTGGGCATCCGTGAGCGTTTTGGAGGCGTAAGCAATGGGTTGTTCAGAACTGTCAGAAAAAACGGTGCGCAAGGACTGCACCGACCCCGTATGGAGAGGCGTCCGTGGCAAGGACGAGATGTTGGCCAGGTCGATAAGTAGCCAGGTACGGGGCCTGTTTCAGCAGTCTTCAATTTCTGGAAAGCCGCATTGCATGACGCGGACCAGTGAAAAGGCACGTTTTTATGCAACAGGCGATGCAGCGGCTGAGCCACCGAAGCAGCAGACAGTAAAAACTTGTGACAGTATGCTATTTTCCCCAAGAAGGCCTGCAGTTCCTTAACAGATGTAGGGCGGGGAAGGGCAGCGATTGCAGTGACAGTTTGCTGAAGCGGACGAATACCATCCCGAGAGAGTTGAAACCCCAAGTACGTGATAGATGCCTGAAAAAATTTTGATTTCTGAAGATTACACTTAAGACCGGCAGTCTGTAAGACATGAAAAAGTGTACGGAGTTTTTGAAGATGTTAGTCAGTGGTGGAGCCAGTGACAACAATGTCGTCCTGGTAATTTATACACCCAGGGACAGTGAGCAATAATTGTTCCAAGAATCGCTGAAAGAGAGCAGGGGCACTGGCAACCCTGAATGGCAATCGTTGGTATTGATAGAGGCCGAAAGGCATGTTAAAGACCAGAAACTGGTTGGAAGCAGTGTCGAGAGGAAGTTGATGATAAGCTTCTGACAGGTCAAGTTTAGAAAAATACCGGCCTCCGGCAAGCTTAGTGAATAATTCTTCAGGTTGAGGCATAGGGTAAGTGTCGATAAGGCATTGAGCATTTACAGTGGCTTTGAAATTGCCACAGAGACAAATATCATCATTTGGCTTAGCAACGACAACAGGAGAGGACCACTCACTGGAATTGACAGGAAGCAAGACCGTTTGACCTGATCACCAAGGGCCACAGGAATGGGCCGAACCCGAAAAAACTTAGGCCGAGCAGTGGGTTTGAGCGTGATATGAGCTTCAAAGTCGTTTGCACGGCCTAACCCAGGAGAAAAAGGGACGAAAATGTCGTTGACGAAGAATCCAATTGAGCAGAGACGATATTGACAGAGTCATCTATGGAGAACCCAAAAGCGCGAAAGGCATCGAAACCAAAAAGATTCTCCGCATTACTATGGTCGACCACAAATATGGGAACAGTGCGAATGACAGATTTGTAAGATACCTCAGGACCAAATTGTCCCAAGAGAGAAATTTTCTGTTTATTGTAAGTCCATAATTGCCTAGTGACAGGTGACAAGATTGGAGAACCCAACTGAAGATTTGTCTGAGAATTGATGATAGTGGCAGCAGAGCCAGTATCCACCTGCATTTGAATTTGACAGTGAGGAACAACTTCCCTGAAAGGGAAGAAGTACAACATTATGTTCATGAACATCGTGTATGCGGGCCCCCCCCTCCCCCCCCCCCCCCCCCTCCCCCCTGTCCCGCATTTGTGACACATGGCCCAACTTTGTGGACAATCTTCTCGTGAATGTTTTGTAAAACGCCGTGGACATGAAGGAAGTTGCCATGGGTTTTGCTGCAGGTTCTTAGAGGTTTGTTTACGGTTAGGCCGAGGCTGCGCTTGGGAGTGTACTGCGGCCACGTCGGCCAGTGGGGACACACCACCCGCTTCGTCAACGTCGCACAGAGGTTGTATTTCCCCGACGTCGCCCCACGCCTCTATTTGCGCTCCAGCGGCACGAGAAATTTCAAAAGACTGAGCGATGGATAGGACTTAATCTAGAGTCGGATTTGCCAACTGAAGGGCACGTTGCCTAACTTCTTTGTCAGGCACCGACCGGATAATAGCATCCCGTACCGTGAAATCGGCGTAGGATTCTTTGTGATCTTCAGTAACAAATTGACACTTTCTACTGAGGCTGTGAAGTTCAGCAGCCCAAGCGCAATGGGATTGATTCGGTTGTTTTTGACAACAATAAAAGGCAACACGAGAGGCTACCACATGCGTTTGCTTTTGAAAATAGACGGACAGAAGTGAGCACATTTCAGCAAAGGACAAAGACACAGGATCTTTCAAAGGAGCCAATTGCGACAACAACCTATACATTTGAGGTGAAATCCACGAAAGGAACAAAGACTTACACGTTTGGTCATCCACGACGTGAAATGCCAAGAAGTGCTGTCAAAGATGTTTTTCGTAATCAGACCAGTCTTCCGCCGTCTCGTCGTGAGGAGGAAAAGGAGGTAGAGACGACGACGAGAGACGCCCCGCATTTGATGCCGTGACGAAATCGGGAATCGCATTTGTGAGAAACGTTTGCTGTTCTATGAGACCTTGCAATAGTTGCTCTAAAGTAGCCATGGAAACATGTGTGTCAACGATGGAAAAGAAAAAATCCCATCCTCGTCGCCAATTGTAATTACTTCAAGTTGAACAAATATATTTCAAGGAAGACGTAATACATGAAAGTCACAGATCAAGTAAACAGAGTGAGACGTGTGTACACTTTAACAGTCAAATCATAACTGAGTCCGAGTTAGGGGCCGCTGGCTGGCTGGCCGCTTAGGTGGCACTGCTGCTGCACGGCTGGCAGACAGCGCCGTACGTAGAGGACACGTGTAACTGCGCGGCGCCACTTTCAAAGATCGGCTAGTCGTAATAGATAGAAAGCTTACTTGCAATTTTTTTAAGAGCAAGAGACTTCATTTTATAAGCAAATATATTTAGTTTTGTACGTTCTGTAATGGCGTAATACAGATGGTCTTATCTGCTCACTACTAAAAAGGAAAGGCCCAAGTTTTTCTTATTTTGAATATGACAGCATTTAATTTAATTTACATAAATTGAAAATTGTGAAATAAAAGTTGGACAGCACTTTAAATTTCTCTTTCACAAACTTTTACATTGAATTGTTCCGGTGCCGAGCTGAACTGATTCGGCAGGCACAGCTGCCGAAATATGAATATGTCCTTAACAGTGTAAACCTGTACGTGCACTATTGATGGTATTTTAGTTTAGTTACTATTTAAAATCGTCTAAAGATTCTTACAGTTTCTGCAGTAACCACAATCATTGTACGGGTGCAGTTTTCCGGCTATTGTCGACGAGCTTCTTCCACATCCTGTCTGCATGTAGCCTGTCACGGGGAACACCAACTATTGTCCACCCTCTGGCAGTGTGGCCATCCTCGATTACGTCCATATGAAAGGTTGTGTGTCTTATTATAGCGTACGTTCTTACACTTCTTTTTCTGAATTTATTTGGGCTTTTGTTGTCGGCTCCAGCCTCATTGCACGAGTGTATCACCATACTCTGGATGTGCCATTTTAGTCCAGAAGGGATGTCCCGAGTCGTGCCTGCTGTCTCACCACCTCATTGCTTAACTTCTTCTGGCCGTTGGTCGGAGAAGTTTAATTTCTGATGCCTGCAGTCTCTGGGACACTCTTTGTGAGGCTGCATGCTAAAGTACCCTAGATCAGTATTGGTATGAAGTAGTTGTTTAACATAATTAATGTCACTTTTTCAGGAATCTGGAGCCTGTGAAAGGATTCTCACTTATGTGCAGAATTCAGCAACTACTCAGTGTCGGTAATCTACTGAGGTGCAGAAAACTGTACATACAGTCTCACTGGTGATACAGTTTCACACTTGCCAGATGTCCAAGTCTGTTGACTGCCATCATCGCCGTCTTGGTCTCATCGATGTGGAAGCTGTATTCCTGGAACGGGGATTTCCTTATTTTGAGCCTGGTCTGAACTTTCTCATCTGTTTCACCCCGAGATCATATCAGCAAAGGCTACTCCATTAAGTTCACAAAAACTTTTCTCCACGTTCCGTATTATGTCGTCCAGAACAGTGCTGAACAATTGCGGGGGCAATGTATGGCCTCGTCGAGCTCCACCCTTCGTCCGAAACCGCAAAGACCGCCCCTCGGCAACTCGTACACAGCTAACAGTCTCGCATGACGTCACCGGTCCGTGACGTACGTCTCTTTTTTTCCTCGGGCACTTCCAGATGTGTTCCCTTGTAGCACTGTGATATGCCTCCTTTACGTCTAGGGACACAGTTAACAGGTTCTTGCCTTTCTCCTGGTATGTTTCCATCAGCATGCAGATACTAAAAATTAGATCCACTATTGATCTGTTATTTCTGAAGGCATATTGCCCGTCTTGCAGCTGCAATTCTATTGTTGTTCTCCATCTTTCCCCTGTGATTTTTTTCCATAGTTTACACCTTGTGTGACAGCTGAAGTACTCCCCTTTTAGTGAGCTTCAGTAGTGAAGGTGAAAAAATTTGCATTATTTTAAATTGAAATTCATACTGTAATAATTGTTTTAACAATAAATTTTACATGATGTTAAATTCATACATAATTGAGTTATAACTTCCACTTCCCTCCAGTTCTAATGGTTTCTTATGACAATTCATGTTTTATGTAAATTGCTTCTGTTTCAGTTTATACTGAAGATATGACTGTGATATTTTCTTACATTACAAACAATAATTGTACAATTTATGACCAATTAAAATAATTTCTGTATATGACTAAATATCATTAAGAATAATTATGCATGTTGGAATGTAAACATATAAACCTTAAACATGAATATATGTAGTAAAATTGACTGGATGTGGGGATACATTTTGGAGTACTGCTCATCTGATTGTCATCAGGCTGCATTTATTTTAAAATGCAACTGTGTAATTTATAATGGCATCATTTGGTCTGAGAGTAGTAGATATGCATATTAAATTTAAACATATTGTAGATTGCAGTGCAAGCTGTTAGCTTTGATTGGTGACTACATAAAAAAGTATGGCGAAGTGATGTCTTATAATCACTCGCTTTTATTAATGTGTTGGGACCGAGAGGGAATATGGGGATTTTACGCAACTGTGCTTGATATTGACACATTCAGACAAATTAATAGCATAAACGTGGTAGAATATGTGGCACATGGATTTCTATTTTATTCCTGCTTCCTGTATATCACTCATAGATCAAAATGGTAAAAGAAACTGATGCATGTATACATACAGTGTGGGCAGGTGTTTGGTGATGACATTAATAAACAGAGTGGAGCAAGCAACATTGTGTGTGTGTGTGTGTGTGTGTGTGTGTGTGTGTGTGTGTGTTTTCTGTTATGTATATTTTCTTCCCTTTTTGTAGTTACTTTATAAATATTTTAAATTTCAGGTGTTGTGGAGTTGGCTCTTGCACACGGGTTTTTTGGGCCAGCTGCAGGAGGTGTGCAAACTGAGGTAAGGCTTTTGGAAGTCCTGTTTGTATATTGATGCAATATTCTGCTCATATGTGGTACAAAAACCCTAAGGAGCTCTAGTAGCACATAGTCACTGTGTTGAACAAAATCGTGCAGCTAATTTCTCTCTGATTGCTGGTACTGGAAAAGATTACAATGTGAAGTTCATAATATTGAGTTGCCTGGTCGGAATGTATCACTTACAAAGTTCGTACTGTAAGTTTGCAGTTGTGTGTCTAACTGATGTAACTGGAAAAGTAAAAAACCTGGAGTAACTCATTAGAAGAAAAGCTGCCACATGTTTAAAGTACTTGTTAGGTTTTACAGTTCTGTACAGTTGTGCAAAATAGCCTTTCATTTTTTGTTACAGTGGATGTGTCACAATCGTCAATTTAGGGAATCAAAGAACAGTTAATGCAGAACGGTATACTATATGACACACTATTTGCCCATACTCGCTGACAAAACCGGGAGAATTTTGTGTTAGGCAGTGAACGGAGACATATTTTCTGTGCTTAGTGCCCCCCACCCCCCTCCCCCAGGGTTCTCGAGGTTCTTTTCGGAGTTTGCACGTGGCGCACACGGGGCCCCGATCTCTTGCAGCCCATTATTTGTACCTGGGCTGCATTTCCTTCATCCTGCCCCTCCCTCACCATCCTCAGTCCTTCCCCACTGCCCCCTCCTTCCCCTCTTTCGGTGTTCTAATTTATGTGGACATTGTTATCCACCTGGTTCTCTGTATTGCTTGTTCCTCCTGCCTGTTCTATCATCTTTTCTGATGTTTAGGTCCCCACTTCTAAACTCCTGTTTTCAGTGTGAGCCATTTGGGGAAGAACTCCCTACCTAGCGTCTGCAGTGTGGATTGCTTTCCCCTTTCCTTCCCCTCTCCACTGCGCAAGGTCACCGGCACGTGTAGGCAGTCGTGTTGTGGGCGTGTTATGTACCCGTCTAGCTGAGCCCCCTGACACTACCGATACACGAGCTGTTCCCTCCGCACGTGTGCCGAGGAGTGGTTGCTCGTCTTCCTGCTGGCAACAGCTGCCTCTGCCAGGTAGCCCTGGCTGTGGCCGGGTGGTGCCCACGGGGAGAGCCCGATCAGAGTGTGTGGTACCGGGGCAGATGCTTGCTGCGCGAAGCGTATCGGGCAGCAAAAATCTGACAGTTCTCAGCCGTCTATTCCGATGGTGAAGGATCACTGAATGTCGCTTTGTGTGACTCGGCAGCCTTTCCCTCCCTGGCTACATTGTGGCAAGAGGGCCGTGCTCACTTTCTCGGGACGAAACACTTTCCCCGCTACCTCATTTGTACTACTACGGACGGGGTCATATTTGCCACCACAGATAGAATATTGAGGACGAGTTTGGTGAAATGGAATCTCTCGACAAGATGCGATCGGGCTTCCTGTTTACGAAAGCTTCGTCTGCCACCCGATCTGCAGCTCTTTTCGATTGTGATCATTTCGGCAGTGTCCTAATGTCCGTTTCCGCTCACCGATCTGAATGCGGTCCACGGAGTCATTTTTCGTAGGGATCTCACCCTGCGAGATGACGACGGACTGTGGCGAATCTGGAGTGACGCGACGTTCATTTTGTTCGACGTGTGAAGAAATTTTGGCTTTAGAGGGGAATACCTCCCAGAGAAGGTAAAGGTTATGTGCTACAGATGTGACGTGAAGCCGTACGTCCCACCACCCCCGAGGTGCTTTCGGTGCTCGAGTTTTCGGCATACGTTTTCCCACCGTACGGCGGACCCTCGGGGTGGTGACTGTGGACACGCGGTCCACGAGGGAACCCCCCGTATTCTGCCACCCGTGTACGTCAATTGTCACAACCGCCACTCCCCTCGCTCACTAGATTGCGCAGCTTACAGACGATCTAGTCCCCGGATTGCCCGTCTTACACTGAGGCTCGCTAAAAGTACGAGAGACTCCATCCGGTGTCACTTTCTTCAACTTTTTCCTCCGTTACGTCCTTTCCCGCTCCTGCCTCTTCCGTATCCCTGTCCCGTTCCCCTCTCCCTCCCCCGCCGTTCCCGTGTCTCCCCTCCGGGAGCCGCTCCCCCTCCCCGGCCGGAGCGCCCACCTTCGGCACCTGCCAGTGGTGTGGCTCCCCCCGGAATCCCTCTCCCCGGCATCTCTCAGACTGGAAGCCTTCTGTCACAACTCGGCCACGAGACACCCCACCTGTGTGCCCCCGAGTTGCCTGCTCTCTTTTAATTCTGGATATTGCAGAAGCCTGTGCTCCCTCTGTGCCCTGCCCTCCTCCACCTCTGAAAGAGAAGTAGTCCCAGGACAAGACTCCCCCCCCCATGCAGTGCCCCCAGATATAACGTCTCGCCTCGCAACCGGAGACTACGGACGTCGTCCGATCCTTGTCAGCGTAGCGGTCGCGTGGTTCCGGACTGGAGCGCCTAGAACCGCTCGGCCGTGTCTCCTCTCGGTGACGGTTTCCCTACGCACTTCGGTGCCACTCGTGGCACCTGTACTGCTATCGATCTCACGATCTCCCCCCCACGCTCCCGTGACTTCCGTACATTGGTCACCCCGTGATTATCTTTGTGACAGTGACCACTTTCCAATGATTCTATTGTTCCCCTGCCGCCGCCAGGCCGACGGCCCCCCCACGTTGGGCATTCTGCAGGGCCTATTGGCCTTTATGTACATCTGCTGTGCGCTTCGACCTCTCTCTCTCGAATTGCGTCGATGCGTTTGTGTGGGGCATCTCTGCCTCTATTCTTCGTGCCGCTGTCACTGCTGTACCCCTATCCACAAGTCCCCCTCACCATTAACTGGTACCGAGGTGGACCAAAGATGTAGCAGTCGCTGTTTGGGACTGGCAGTGGGAGCTGTAGCGATTTAAAAGAGCTGAGGCTCGTTACCTTATTAAGCAGAGTAAAATGGAATGCTGGGAGTGCTACGTTTTCTCCTCGGGGACTTACGCCTCATCCTCGCACGTCTGGTCCACGCTCGGTAGCTTTCTGGGCCACCGGCGACAGTCGACTGTCCGGGGTCTCACTCTCCGAGGTGCTCTGTGCATTGATCCGTCGGTCCTTGCGGAATACCTTGTGACACACTTTGCCACGGCATCGGCATCCTCTTCCTATCCTTGTACCCTTCTCCAGCAGAAACGCAGAGTTGAACAGACCCCTACCCTCCCCCCCTCTGTTTTAACCCCCACCTTCACTCAGTGAGAATTCTTGCAGGCCGTTACTTCACACGACGTGCCCTGCGGTCTGGATTCCGTCCAAAACTAGACGATCCGACACTCGGAGTTTACCGAGAGGCGACATCTACTCGGTCTTCGACTGCATTTGGCTCGTAGGTGTTTTCCTATCGCAGTGGCGAGACAGTGTAGTTATCCCCGTTCTTAAGCGCAGGAAGAAACCGGCATCTCTCGACAGCTACCGCCTGATTAGCTTGACGAATGTACTTTGTAGACTGCTCGAGAGAATGGTTAGCTTCACTTCGTGTCGGGTACTCGAATCTCGGGGCCTCGAGTCCCCGTATCGGTGTGGTTTCCAGGGAGTGAGACCCCGGACAGTCGACTGTCACCGGTGGCCCAGAAAGCTACAGAGCGTGGACCGGACGTGCGAGGATGAGGCATAACTGACCATTTACTCAGATTTTAAACAGCAATCTGACAGGGTTTTACTAATTGCCGGTACCTTCTCACCGAATTCTTTGACCTACATAAGGCATACGACACGACTTGGCACCGTTACCATTCGTGACTGGGGCTTTGATGACCGGCTTCAGATTTTTATGCACAAGTTTTTATCCCACCGCCTGTTCCAGGTTCGAGTTGACACTTGACTTAGCACCCTTCGGATTCAGGAGAATAGTATCCCAAAGGTTTCTGTGTCGAGTCACTTTCTTCCTCGACGGGCTTTCAAACTCTGTCGGGACTGTCACTACCCTGGAGTTTTTTGTCGACGACCGAGCGAGGTGGTGCAGTGGTTAACACACTGGACTCACATTCGGCAGGACGACGGTCCGAACCCACGTCCGGCCGTCCCGATTTAGATTTACTGTTATTTCTCTAGATTGCTTCTGGCAAAAGCCGGGGTGGTTCCTTTAAATGGTCACGCCCGACTTCCTTCCCCGTCCTTCCCTAATCCGATAGGACCTATGTCGGCAATTTTTGCATCTGGTGCAGTTCCCACTTCGCTATCTGACGGGTCTCTGCGTGGGCCGTCTCCCGTGGCTTCCTGTTTTCTCCCTCCAATGTGCGGGTTACACATTCTTGTCTTCGGCCGACAGTACGCTGCGATCCAGAACTTTATGTAGTTGACCAGCTCCTCAGTGTTGTAGCACAGTCCTGTTTCTTGGGTCTTATTCCTGATAAGAAGCTCACACGGCTGCACGTATTCGCCACCTGAAGACGACATGCGTGCAGAAGCTTAATGCTCTCTGCTTCGTGGCCCACATTTATGGAGGTGCAAACAGAGCTACTCTTCTCCATCTTTACCATGTTCTGGACTTGTCCAGACTATATTATGGTAGTCAGATTTATGGCTCAGCTAGTCCTTCCAATCTGAAAATACGTGACCGTGTACACCGTTGTGGTCTGCATCTGGCTGTTGGTGCCTTTCACACTGGTTCTGTCGGCAGTCTCCTGACAGAAGTGGAGATTCTCCCTATACAAATACGATGGCGCCAACTCCCGGTTCTTACGCATTTGCCATTCGTAGATTCCCTGACCGTCCCTGTACCCTGTCTTCTTAGCAAACGGGGGATGTCTCACTCCCGATAACCGCCCACGGGTGGGACTGATTATTGGAATGCATCTCACTTCCCCCCGTCGAGATCTCCGTCTCCACTCTCTGGAAAGCACTCCTCGGATTTCCTCCCACACCTTCCCTCGGATGGTGCCTAGGCAACAGATTAAGTCCAATCTATTCCAGGGTCCTAATGTCTCTTTCGCCGCTACGGTTTTCCGGTGTCTCGTACGTTCTATCCTTGAAGGTGGGATACACTTTTATGTCTCCTAGCTTAGAGCGCCATTTTTATTGCTGGAATCGTGTAGTGTCTTCACAGCAGAGCTAGTAGCCATCGACAGGGCCCTCAGTTTTGTTTCTCAGGCCTCATTCCACAGTGTTTTAATATGTAACAAATCAGTGAGCTGCTGCCGGCTATCGACCGATGCTACTCTCTTCGTCATTCAGTCTCTCCTATCCGTGACCACCTCTCTGCCCTTGAGTGTGCCACCTACTCTGTTGTCTTTCTACGTGTCCCGAGTCGTGGCGGCATCCCAGGGAAGCTCTCTCTTGCACTAATGTTGAATGACGTATAATACGCTACTGCTCCGCACAATCGAGGAGTCTACTGCAATTACACATGCTTCTTTCTACTCCTCTCGGAAGGAGTCCACTGTCGTGTGTCGTCTACACATTGGTCGTACCAGGCTCGCTCATTGTTTCCTCTAGCGTAACAAACCACACCCACAGTGTGATTGTGGAGCCAG
The DNA here is from genome assembly GCF_021461385.2 of Schistocerca piceifrons. Lineage (NCBI taxonomy): Eukaryota > Metazoa > Arthropoda > Insecta > Orthoptera > Acrididae > Schistocerca > Schistocerca piceifrons. The sequence goes on from NC_060147.1 coordinate 146,273,602, forward strand.
ACTAACAGTATTACATATATTGGTGGAATGTCCCCTATTTTTTGACCCTTCGTACTAAGTAGAGTGTTGCAGATTCCTTAAATTTAATATTAAGAGACGATTCTCGGACGGTTGAACTTACCCTCAGTTTCTTCCCTGAAAGTGGTTTTTATTTTTAGATTTAAGGTTTTGCTTTACTCCGGGAGTAGGGGCAGGGCGGTTGTGGTTGGGGCCTCTCTTCCTGTTTTCTCGGTCTGGAGCCCATGACCACTTCCCCTTGGAAAGACTGCTCCTTTAGCCCTCTGTTTTCCCAGTTTATGCTTTGGGCTACCCTTTTTAACCTTTTACCGTGTGTGTTTGAGCTTCCCCATTCTATAGTTTAATTCTTCTGACTGGATCCATCCACTTTGAGCAGACTCTCTCTCTTTTGTGTGTTACTTTGGAATTGCGGGACTGATATCCTCACCATTTGGTCCCGTACCCCCCCCCCCCCCTCCCCCCCCCCCCCCAATTAATCAATCAATCTGTGCCTACTGCCACGATCTGTTGACCATGAAACAAAATTAACAGAGTGTGCAAATACTGACCACGAAAGCCTACGTTGTACAAAACTGGGAGTAGCAGCGTTCTATGTCACGAACACTGCCTGTTCGCACACAGCATGTCAAAAAACTGAAGCAGCGGAAAACTGCCAATTAATGCATAATCCCTCATCTTCATCTGGACTATTGCCTTAAGACCTCTTTATCTTTCACTGACAGTGATTTTTATTGCCTTTCTTGACTGATCCTTCCAAAACCCTGTTTTTGAGCTACCATCACCATCACCAGAGTGGAGAAATGTTTGCATAATTGGTTCAAAAGCATGCAGAAGCATGTCAATTTTTAATGCATTCTCGAGATTGTGCAGGTTACAAAAAGCACATTGGAATACATCGCAAGTCAGAGTGGGCGATATGGCTGGAAATGGGAAGTGGTGTGACGGTTACATTTAAAAGGTAAATATCTTCAAGCAGTTCATAGTAACCAAAGAGGAAATATGAGGGTTGAATGAAAAGTAACACCTCCACCTTTGTTGATTGGGTTTGCATGGGAATGTTTTAATAAATCAAACGCAGAAATAATCCTTGGAATGTGATGTTTAATTACCAATATTCACTTTTCCACATAATCACCAGCCAATTGTATACATTTCTGCCAATGATGAACAAGTTTTCAGAAGCCATCACAGAAGGAATCGACACTGTTTCTGCAACCACAGTCTCTCAGTTCTCTCAACATCATCAGAAGCACAATGATGTCCCCCGCAGACCAGCTTTCATTATCGGGAACAGATGGAAGTCAGACGGTGCTAAATCTGGACTACATGGAGAATGCCGTACAGTGGTGAGATTCAGTCTCTGAAATTCTGCTGTGGTTGCACATGAAGTGTGTGGTTTGGCATTGACATGCTGCAGGAAAACAGAACTTCCAATAGCCAGGCAAAGCAATAAATTGACCCGCACGTTCTTGTGAAATGACGATTGTGCTTGCAATTTCTCTCCGAGTGATACGATGATCTGTCAACATTTTGCTTGTGAAATTCGGTGGTTGCTGTCACAGGACGTCCAACTCTGTCGCGCAGGTCAGATGTTCCCACCTCGACATCTTTAAACTTACTCCCCCAACGATGCACAGTACTAATGTCAACACAATCACCATAAACTGCTTTCATTTTCTGATGAATCTCCTGTGGGGTGACATCTTCTGTTGTCAAGAATTGAATGACTGCACGTTGCTTTAATTGCATTGACCGATCGTCTGTGCAGGGCTGTGACAACACAACCTTCAATGCTGAGGCTTCCCACGAATTGGAACCGTAGAGAAGAGGCTGTCGAACAAGCCAGTACCTGCCGCAGACCGATGCTACCGACTGTTGAAGAGTTACGAAAGTGGAGGCATTACTTTTCAGTCAACCGTAGTGCATACTAAGAAATTCTTTATTACATAACAAGCACCTTTTTAAAGAGAAATGTCCTTAGGCAGTATCGTCATCAAGTTACTAGAGTATGTTACAGACTCTAAGATTAAGACTGTAAAATTCGTACACGGTTGTCTGTGTACTCTCACATGACTTACATAAATGCCTCTAATTGTCTGCTTATGACAGATCAGGTTCTAAGTTTTCCTGTTGACTGTAAAACAGTGAATTATTATTATTTATTAAAACATCCTGTAGTTTTGTGATGTTCGTGTGTGATTCCCAGCTAAAGATGGCAGCAAGTAAGTTTGCCAAAATATTGCACCATTTGGACGGCACCATAAGGCTGATTGAGTGAGAACGTTTCAAAATTCCCTCAGTGGCATTTATACCCTTATAGTTGACATTGACGTGTGCTGTGCTGATGAACTGTACTGTTTTGTTGTGTGGGCAACCGACCTTTTCCAATTTGTTCATCTTGTTGGGCTCTTAGTTCTTGTCTAATTTACTGAAGTTTTTGTTTGTAAAATGTGATAGGTAGTGCATGCCGGCATACAAGGGGTTTCTTAAACAGTAATTTACACATTTTTTCTGTCTACTTCAACAGTATTGCTCTGTCTGCTCACCTTTAAATGGTTAAGAAACTTCACCAGCTGCAATTTGTGCCCCCCCCCCCCCCCCCCCCCCAAAAAAAAAAAAAAAAAAAAAAAAAGATGGTCCCATAATTGAGTACTGAATGAGAACAAGCATAGTACATCGATATGCACTACATTTCGTATTGAACAAATTGTAGAACGTACTTTACTCATGTGGTTATATCAGTGTGAGATTTCCATGAGTGTAGGTGATGAAAATCCCTTGGAATTTTGTTTTGTTGAAAAACTCCGCATGGTTATAGCTTAATAATGCATTGGGGACCAGTGGAGTTTTATTTTAGTATTGCAAAAAGTTAGATCAACTATATACTTCACATTAAGGAGCAGTCTGTTTAAGCCACCGTTGGGTTGTGCTTCTATTCAACACAGTCTAGCCAGGTTCTTTTGTCAGATATGGGATTTGCGATGCCTTCGTCATAGAGAAATGTTCTTTTAGTAAGTAAGCTTAACGAAAGGTCACGTATGTCAAGTGCGAACAATAATGGGTCGAGGACTGAGCTTCGTCTCATTGTGTTGTTTAGTGGACCATAAAATTCGCTACATGACTGCAGCTAGCTGTTTTTCTTCTTTGTCAGGGCCAGCAGCACTATGTATGTTAGATAATGATTTAGGTATTAGAAAGATGCACCAGAATGGCCACTTGTAATAATTAATCTTCATTAATGACAGTCTGTTTTGGCGTTTATTGCCATTCTTAAGTACATCTAGAATGATGTAGTGTCAAACTACTGTGAAACCATAATTAACGTATTATTTTCAATACATTTGCGTTATTCACCATCCGATCAGAGCGCTGACAGCTATAAGGCAGTTCACTGATGATGTAAGATGAACATCACATCATTCTAGAGTACTTGACAATGGTGGTGAATGGAGAAAAAGTCCGTTGTTAATAAATATTGTTACAAGCAGCTATTCTGGTTCAGCTTTCTAATGAGCTTCCAGCAGTATTGGGCAACTTCTATTGTAGATTGTGTTGTTAGTCATTTTTCTGACTATGTTGTAGTTATGTGGTAATCAAAATCATCATGGTGAGGCAAAGGAATAGAGGGGAATTTGTGTGTGTAGGGGGGGTGATGGGGGGTGGGTATACTGAGATGATAGTTAAATAAGCTGCATGAACATTTTATTTGATGCCTGTCTTTCAGAATTTGTTCTGGGATTTGACATTTGACAACTACAGTAGTGATGGTGGCTGTGTTTGTTTCTTTCTTTCTTATGTCATTAACAAAATTGTTCTGTATAAGTAATTTGATGAACAGTAGACATTACTTAAGTTCCTCTTACCAAATGCTGTTTTTTTTACATAAGAAAAATCATTAGTTTCTAAAGGATGAGCATGGTTTTGGTATTTATTAGTTCTAGGCCAAAGAATAACACTCTGTTGTGCTTGAGGCATACGAGAATGTTTTCTCTTTTGATTTGCAGTGTGGTTGTAAGGCATGTAAATTGTTTCAGGCAGAAAAGATGGAGAAAACAGAGTATTGGATGGCAGTAGATTCTTTTCTCAACTCTGTGAAATCTCACAGAAGTGAACCAGTCGACATTGGAGACGAGTCAATTTTGCGAAGGCTTCGTAAAACTGCCAACTACGTAAAGGAATACAAGGTGACATTGCTGACAACTGCCTTCACGTATGGAATTTGAAGATGAGAGTATCTTGCTACCATACAACACACAGTTGAAAACACAGTGGCCTGTGAAACTAAAATCCTTAATTTTTATATCTATGTTTAATACACAGTCCAACCACATTGATGTGACGACCTGTCAAAAGCCCGAATAACCACCTTTTGCAGTGCAGGAGAGTGCCAGAGAGGCTCTGGGAGGTACTGGCAGGGGTATGGCCTGCTGCCACAGTGTTATAGTGTAACATATCACTTTGTTAAAGTGACATGTCGTGCAGGCTATTAGGACCGACAAACGACGTTCGTCACGTACAGAAGAACCTCACACTTGAGAAGCATGTTCCATTCTTTGAACGATATTAAATATGTGTGCTTCAGTAGTTGACGATTGTCATTTGACACTCCTAAGTACCCTGTGTGACACATCAGTTTGACAAAGTGGTATGTTACACCATAAGCTTTCTGCTCTTAACTCGTGCATGATTATTATTATTATTATTATTATTTAAGTTTTCCCCCTCCAGTAATCTCTGTTTTGCATATCACTTTACCTTCAGTTTGTAAGCTCTCTGGTTTTCAAATCTCATCTGATACAGTCCTCAGTAATCGTCAAATTTGGTAAGTCTCCTGACCTGTGTTCTCGGCAATTTTTCTGTAACTCTACCAGTTTTCTAAACCTCCCCAGATCTTTTCCTTCATTACTTTTCCTCCCCCTTCAACCTGTCTTCCAGGAGAAGGAGCCACTGGCTCCAAAAGCTTGCACATTTCCACAACTTTTATGTGAGTATCCAATTATATTAACCTGTACTTTGTATCAAAAGAAAATTTACTTGAGAAAATTAGAAAATAGAGAGACAGAATTGCCAGTCAGTACTTAGCTTTACGAGGTAATTTTTAGTATAGTGAATAGATGTACATAAAAAGGACGTGACACGCTACCTAGATTTGGGAAGTTACAGTTTCTTTTTCAGAGAGGAGATAGGGTCGGGCGGAGTAAGGTTAAAAAGGAGCGGCAGCTAACTCTGACACCTCACCCTCGTTATAGCTGGAGTCTAAGTGAGCTACTCTTCCTTTTTAATCTGGCTCGACGTGTCACTTTCTCCTCTTCGAGGAAGAAACCGTAAGTTCCGAAACCTAGGAGTAATGTCTTCACTTTCACATTTGTTTATTTCTTGTACCTGAGCATTGCAGATGACTTTGTGGTATTAGCAAATGATTTTGAAGAGCAACAGACTTCAGTTATAGATCTCGACCGAGAATGCCGGGCAGCAGAAATGAATGCAAATCTTCTGTTGACAAAATTTGTCCACTAAACGAAGATCTGTAGGAAAAGTACAGCTCAAAAAGAAACTGTCGGACAGTGTCGGAGAATACGTCCGTCTCGGCTAGCACGTAAATACGACTTGAGACCTGAGATCTTAAATCTTTAGACGTATTGAGCTAGGCTGGCAATCATTTGGAAGACATTTAACAAAATTCAGATCAAATACGGCAGTAAAACTAGGGAAAAAGTTTTCTGATCGGTGTGCCCTCCCAGTTTTGACTGGAGGCTGTGGGACCTGTGCACTTCACGAATAGACGAGGCAGAAGCCTAGAACCGCACAGCGAGGCACGGAAGGTCTGTGTTTGGGTTACAAGGCAAGAAGAAGAAGAAGAAAAGGGCAGAAGACACCAGATCAATTACTGACGTAAAAGACATCACAGAGAGAACAGCTGGGGCAAAGGCGTGTGGAAGGTTGCCGAAGTTACCTGGCTGAATGTTGCCCGAGACTGAAGTTGCAGACATACCTGAACTCGGTACTCGGAGAGGCCGCATCATTTAACGATAGAAATGGCAGTGGTGGTGGCGGCTGCTGCTGCTGATTGGCAATAATAAAAATTTCATCTCCCAAAGCCAAGACCTGTAATTCTGTCTCGTTTGTAGCTTTTTAATATAAGCTTTTATTGTACATCCTTTGCAAAGCTTCTTACAGAACACGGCAAATGAACAGACAGAATTTATTTTTTCGCAGGAGACTATAGCTGACGCCACTAACAGTGCCGAAGGAGACGTGGACGAAATAGAAGAGGAGGAGGAGGTGGAGGTGATGCTGGGAGAGGTCGGCGGTGCCTTGGCTGCACTACCCGTGCCGACTGTGGTGAGCTCACTGTGTGCGTAGTGTCACTCGGTTAGGCTGAGCTGCAGCTGTTGGCTCTGTGAGGGCTTCTGGGCTAGCCTTTCCTGCTTCATTTCAGAACAAAACTTCTTAAATTTGTACCACTCTGCAGTTCTGCAAGAAATATAAAAATTCGTTCCAAACGATGTCTCGATGTTTCTTTCTCGCCGTAGACTTAGTGGTAAATTATGACTGCTTAAAATGTCATACGACAGATTGGCCAGTTAGAATAATAAAGTATTACTGTGTGAACTATAGGCAGATAATGTTGTTACATTCTGTAAAAATATCATCCGAAAACAATCGCGAGCTGTCAGAGACACTCGGACCGTAACACTGATACGTTAACTAAAGCAAATTTTTGTAGTTCTTCCAAACATTTAATGAAACATTATTGGTATTTTGCCTTTCTGCAACTGGCTGACGGCTATCGTTGAAATAGTGGTACCAATTTAAAACAGTTACATCCCTAAATGGAGCACCGAAGGCTGACCACCGAGCCTCTACACGACCGTCAACTGTTAATAATGATCGTTCCGAATAGTATCTGATGGGACAGTCCAGAATAAATTGAACTGTAATTGTTTACTTTGTCAGCTACATCTCAATTTGTATGTGTAGTATTCTGAAATAATGGTATTCAGAGGAAAGTGTCTGGAACGACCTAAAATTGTCAGAAATAATCTAGTTGACGATCTGTCTTCAGAATTTTTTTCGATGTGATATTAAATCCAAAAGTGAGTTCAGTTCACAAGTTTGATGTTATGTGGGGGGGGGGGGGGCGGTTAGGACATTGTGTGTGTATCCAGACAGACATCGGAATTGCAAAACTACCTACGAGTACATTATACGTTTCTATAACGCTGCCGAACTTTTATCCCTTTAATCCCACTAAGAGATCATTTCCCACTACGTCTACAGTGAGAAAGTTTATAAGGGAGTGCAATTTGTGAAGATTATGGTCAAAGTGGAGAATGTTGGTGCACTTTGCCAAAGATGATTATTTAATGCACACTGCAAAGCATTAAAATGGTACAAACCTTCATTGCAGTTCATTGAGCAGACAAAAATATTCTCAGCAAAGTCTTCGAATTTATTCGACCGATTTTCTGAGATCCGTTCCTCTGTGATGTAGCAACTGTCGGCCATCTTTAGACTGACGCCTGTCTAATTGTTATAGCCTTCAGTGTGAAGAGCTGAAAAATTTGTAGACGAGGGCTCCGAAAAGACGGCCCGGCGAGTCGGCGACTGCAACGGCAGACGCGCGTGGTGTACCTCGGCCTCTCCGGTTGGCTCGCTGTCGCCTGCTGTGGCCGTGTGTCGCTTGCACCCTCGCCGGTTACCTTTAGCCTCCTGGAGAGAGACCCACTGTAGTGGCCTTTCCACCTCTCGTGCCCCTGGCGAAAAGTGTTCTGTTCTGTCAATACCGAAACTTTGTGCGGGTCATATTATTACCAAAATTTGTAGGTAATCACTCGACTTAAAAATCGTTACAAATTTATTAGTTTATTAATATAAATAGTTTAAATGCTTAATGTAATATAAAAAGGCTTCCCAGTTTCAATCTGCCTCTCAGCATTACTACCAGACAGATTTCTTGTCAAACTTTTGCCGTCCTATCTGTTCGTGTACTGCATAAAGGATCACGAGTGTCAACAGTATTGTGCAACGTTTAGTAATGAAAGCTTCTCAAAAAATATGTGCAGAAACATTCTCTGCCTCCAAAGATGAGGGGAAAGTACTATTGGGTGGCAGGAACAAAATGCCCCACTTGGTGAGCAGCAGCAGATACTTGGCTCCCCCTACAGCTGCCGATTGCTAGCCGTCCCCGAGGCGAACAACTCTGTGTCCGTTTAGAGCTGGTGGTTCTCGTTCTTGTGTAAAAGACGACACAGTGCATTACACACACATTAGTCAGTAATCGACATCCTCGTTTCACGTGTTGCTTTATTTTTGATATTCTAGGGTTTAGCACCGCTGGGTTCGAGTAGGTGGTAGCAGCTTATGAATTTTTTGGGAGTAGGAGCTGTATTAGCAAAATAGTGAACTGAGACACAGTTTTGGCTAAACTATTTTGCACAACCAAAACCTTTGATATGGCAGTCAGTGCTCTAGAATACATGAGTTAGTAAAGAAATTAAAAAGTACTGTCAAAATATTTACATACAATAACTGTAATGTTGTCTGGGGTTAGAATGGCTGGTTGGTTGGTTTGTTGGTTGGTTTGGGGAAGGAGACCAGACAGCGTGGTCATCGGTCTCATCGGATTAGGGAAGGATGGGGAAGGAAGTTGGCCGTGCCCTTTCAGAGGAACCATCCCGGCATTTGCCTGGACTGATTTAGGGAAATCACGGAAAACTAAATCAGGATGGCCGGACGCGGGATTGAACCGTCGTCCTTCCGAATGCGAAGAATGGCTGGACTTCACACCCTGTCGTGTGGTGAAGTTCCAAATGTATATTGTCGATAAACGTGTAAAAGTGCAAAAAAATGGTAGAAAGCACGTGCGAGTCACACGAAGCAGAATAGCCGGCCACTACGGTCGAGTCGGCGTAAATTGATCCCCGACAGTCTCGGCGGGCCAGTTGTCGCGAGCCTATCTCGACCGATAAAGTAACGCAATTTTGTAAACGTCTCTGCGGTGACACCTCCGTGCCGTCACAGCTCGTAGCCGGCTACTGTTTTCGCCTGGAACCGTCAGCATTTCGGAGTGGAAAGTCGGGAACGGCACTGTGAAGTGTCGGGGTTCTCCGTACGTCGTCCCGACTCTAGCTATCGTCTGCAGGCGAAATATTTTGTATCGCCAACACGCACGAATTTTTTCCTCTCGAAGGAGGGTCAGCTGAATCGGTCACCGGGGTGAGAGGGACTCACCTGCGGTGAGAACGACGGGAGTCAAAGTCGAATTAGGGATGGGGCCACGTCGGAGAGAGTAGGTAAAAAATATGGCATTGTTTTTTGTGTAGGAGCAGCCATCTCAAAACTATCTGATAACACGGTTGGACGCATAAGATCTGCCTGCTCGTGGACAACCACTAGCTGGTACTCTACAGGGAGCGGAGAGCCTGCAGCTGCTGCGGCACTAGCGGGACATTCGCACCCTCGTACCTGGTACTTCTTTAGCCAAACTCCCTGGGTCTCCAGCCCATCCTGGCATTCTATTGGACCTAAACTGTGTTAAGAATCCCTCATGTTCTGATCCGTGTAACTAAATGGCCTATCCACTTCACATTTCACAGTCCTAGTTGCAGGTTGTTATTGTAGTGGCTTCCGGGAGCAATAATAATTTGATTTTCAATATTTCGTACAATTATTGACCAAATTTAAAGCACCGACACAGTCCATTTGCCGCTAAGTGTGATACGTTGGAGGTTTAACGTAATAAAGCAAATATTTAGGTTATATGTCTGAACCACAGTAAAGTGGGAATCTGGGACTGATCCTGTTCACTCCAGCATGGGGAATGAAAGAGTTGCCAAAAAATGGAGAATTATTCTCCTCCTTGTATTCTACGGTGTACATTCGGTCTATCACCTGCTATGACCGCGGACGGAACCGCACATAGTGGTGGAAGAGCATTATGCCCTCGGCTGGAGGAGCGGGCGGGCACATCCGTAGGGTAGCAGGGTCGGTGGACGAGAGAGCGATTCGCTGTCGTGCCGGTCGGCACGTGCTCCCCACGTGATCGATCTCTGCCATCCCATTTGTTGACGGAACGTTCTGAAAGCGTGACTTGCTCAGTGTGCGTAGCTCAGCAGAGCTGAGAGTGGGATCCATTCCCACTGCTGCTGAGCTTCTTATATAACCATCGTGCCACCGAGGCGTAGTGGTAGTCACGAGAAAAACATAGTAAAAGTTGAAAAAGAAAATAGTGCTACTTTTTACCCTTAACACCACTTTGGGCTGCAAAATCCAATATTGGGTGATGAAAGCACTGTGTGACTTCCAACAAGCTTTATACATAATTTCAAACCTCTTTTTAGCTTTTTCTCACTTAAATATTTGATGTCAAATGTTTAACACATTAACTCGTTTTTTGCCAGGGAGTAACTCTTGAAATCATAACCAAATTTCCTTTAACAAATGGGAATTTTATTCACTTTAATAGTGCCTAAAAGCATTTTTTAAAAGAAATAGATTTAAAATTATTATCAGAAGGCACCCTCTAAATATCAAAGTTTCAGTTTATTCAGAGGCAGAAAGAAACAAGTTTTGACTGTATGAGCTTTCGGGCAGAGAACTTTGCCGCTCCCTTTTGACACGGCCGTAGTTACGACCACTCGCAACAGCCTCTGAAAGACTAGACTGGTGCAAATCTGCAACACACCAGATAACTTTAAACTAAGAGTTTTAACAATTTACACAAGCGCACAAACTATGCACCCCCTGTAGGAGGGGTGGAAATGATACAAAACACTAAAAATTAAAATATTAACCTTGCACTGAAGGTGCAACTTGATTTTAACTTCTAAGAAAGGTCTTAGAGTGAAAGGGTGGCAACTTTATATACTAAAATGATCATTTAAATAAAAGCCCATGAAATGCAGTTTAATATAAAATTCTACAAGGTTGGCCAAACAATAGTTAAGATGCTCTACAGTACACAGATACCGCCTCTCAAGATCATAGGCAATAATATCAAAGTTCCCAAAGATCAAAACATGTTTCAGGTACTAGCCCATTACACTCCAAGCAATAAATTCGTTAACACACCAAATCCGATAAACGTGACAGAGGCAGCAACTAACGTGTGGTAGATTGATAGGGAGATTACCGAACAACCCAAACCGCAGGTTGCTCTAACCCTCCCCTACTCCAAAAGGGAAAAACAGACCACCCAATTTATAAACAACCACCTTCCCGCGGGTGGGCAAACGGAGAAGAATGGTGGGACGACCCCAAAGCAAAACGACTGGTGACCTCACCAAGAAAACAAGTAGAATTTAACAAGAGTAAATCAAACAACATATCACCAATCACTTAACTTCTAATAAATTGTGATTTCTCGAGAAGACCTGGCCCAGCACCCCCAAATCGCTCACCCGAACCGTCCACTGCCAGCCGCTTCAACGGACACAGGAAGGCGCGCCGATCTCACGGCGTCGCAGCTCGCACCGGCCAGACCGATGTCGTGGGTTGACTCCTGTTGCTCTCGTGTCGACCGCGAAGCCACTACCCCTCGCTGTACGCCGCGCCCCACTGGACTCACGTGGCGACCTCACATGCGCCGACGCTCGAGGCGGACAAATCGTCTCGTGTCTCAGTGCGCGACCGACCGATCGATCTGACCGCCAATGAGCATTGCCCGAGCAGACTGGCGGCCTGACGCGCAGACTCAGATGCAGGAACTAAGCCCCGACCGGGCGACCACTTTTTGAGTTCTCTTACTGGTGGAGTGGAAAGACTCTCTTTTTGCCTGCTTTAAAGGTTGATCCAATTGACAGACAGACACTAACTGCCTAACAAATGCGGACAAGAGACAGACTAGCAAGCTGGGGACGAGAGACTGAGCCAGACTGACCGACTGGCGAGCTCGTAGCGCCCCTTAAATGCACGTGAACGGGCAACGTTTCCCCTTTCCCACCAGAGGGAGACACCAAAGCTGCAATTGCCACAGCGGCACCACCGCCAGAAACGGAGGACGACTACTTCACACTACACACTGCGGCGCGCTCTTCCGAACAGCAGTTTTTACCTCGGCTCAGCCAGCTTACCCGTCACTGTACTGGCTCTGACTTCCTCCTGTCTGTCAACTGCCTCTCCCCCTGTCCCCACCCGTCTTGTCGACCGCGGTCCGACCTGCCCCTCTCTCCCGACTTTCGACGAGCGATCCTTCCTCCCTTTCTGAGGAAGGTATTAAGTTTTGAAAGCTTTTTCACTTTAATGTATGCATATTGGCTGTACTAGAAATTGCACGTCGTCGGTGGCCGACTAGTCTGTCGCTTAGTAACTCTACGAAGTACTGCCAGACACAGCAGGCACGTGCAGTTCGTGTTCACTTCCACACTGTAGTGGGTAATAAGGGAAAAAACTAAACACTTTGTGTGAGCCGAGGACTGCAACTGCCAGTTTTTCTTTTCGACTCCTGTGCTCTGCCCGAAACTTATCTCGAGGAGACTGTAGGCTTAGGCCGGATTCTTCTAATGCTTATAGCTCACTTTCCTATGCACACGCTTCACTGCAGTAGGTTTATAAAACTTGGTTAGTGTACCTGTCTGTATTTCTGCTTCCTTACTATTTCCGTATTTGACTGAAACTTTCCATTTCACACTTAACTTGCACAAAAAACCTCAAAACACACTATACTGTATTTATATTAGTTGTAAATAAATAGCTTAAAAAGTAAAGCTGTTGTCAGTCCGAAGATTGGTTTGGACATCGGAGCACTTTACTAAGCACTGTCCTATCGTTTGAGGTATGCAGTCACCCTTCTCCGAACTTTGAACTGGCTTACCCGGCCATTTATAGGGGATCCTACAGTTTGAACTGTGGTGCGACTCGGCAGCCGTTGCCGGGGTTGAAAAACGAGAAATGTGACAGGTACAAACACTAGAGTAACGAGACCTCTGGACCTGTAATCTGGCACTTCACCACTGAGCCAATGAGCTGCACAAGAAGTGTTTATGTTTTGCAAATGAGAAAACTTTGAAAGTCGTTTCTTTTCTCATAGAGAAATTTTCGTATTGTTCCCGATTGTGACGAGTTATTTCATCTGCAAAGGTGAAAATTAATGTACATGTATCGTATGCAACTGTCCAAACTTGCAGGTATTTGTCAAAATAGTTAACCCAATTTTTCTATATTAGAAATAAGTAGCTTTAGTTTGTAGTTATATTAGAGTATTTGAGATATAAATAGAAGACAGTAGTTGTTAAAGTAAATCTTCGTTGTAACCTGGTGTTAATTTTTTGTACTGCTACCTTCTGATTCTCTCACCATTTCCTTCAATAATTCAGTCCAGTAAAAAATAAATGCAGCTTGCACATTAGGGAGTAGGTTGTGTGAAGTATCAGAAATTTTGTGTTCCGATTCTGTGTTGTTGCTGAGTAAATGATGGTCATTTAAAAGAAAAAATTCTGTCTACCAATCTGACTGAAAATGATAAGAAGTTTCAGCCTTACATTAAATTGGCCAGTGGATCAACTAGAGACAGGCATAGAAATGACTGCTGACAGAGATAAGAGCAAAATATTAAATTTCTCTTTGTAGAACTACGTCACTGAGGTTCCTCGCTTAAATTGTCACACAAATGTCAAAAGCATAGAGACGTTGCAATACTAGAAACTAGTAGCAAAATGCAGGAAGATCTGCAAACAATGTTTATTTCAGGGATTGGCAGTTGACCCTCAACATAAACATATGTAACACATTATCCATAAATAAACAGAAAGATCCATTATTTTAAGATTACACAATAACAGAACAATTTGTGGAAGTAGTTGTATCCATTAGGTACCTGGAAGTATGCATACATTCCAATTTAAAGTTGAATGACTACATAGAACTAATGCCAGGCAAGACAGATGGCAAAGTGAGGTCCTGTGGAAAAATCCTCAGTATGTTGTCCCAGGTAGCCAGGCTCTGTGGAAGGAATTTTGTGGTGTGAGAGAGATGCCAACTGTCAAAGTGCAGATACGCTTGGTACTTTGTGAGTTTAATGAGGACAGAGGTGTGGATGGAACCATCAGAGAGTAATAGTTCAACATATAGGAAAGTGGCACTCTGGGTTGAGGAGGACCACACAAAGTGGTCGGGAAAGAAGGTGTCGATGTTGTGAAGGAACGAAGATAGGGTGTCCAGATCGTTTACAAATAAATCTGCGGCACGACCGTGGCCACTCGTATATGGCACCCTCCTACGTCGACCCGAAACGCCAAACCTCTAGTCTGGTTCGAGTCTGGGCCGAGACGTGCTGTCTTCGTTCCTTCAAAACCTCGACACCTTCCCTCCCATCTACTTCGAGTGATCCTCCTCGACCCAGCGTGCCACATAATGCGACTCCCAGTCCTAACCTCTCGACACGAGGATCGTATCCTTGTGAGAGATCCGGGTGCAAAACCTGCCCGATCCGTCTACCCGGCACTTCCTATTCCAGCCCTGTCGCAGGCTTATCCTATCCCGTCTAGGGATAGACCACCGGTGAAAGCAGCCATCTCATTTAACAGCTCTTCTGCAATCATTACACAGCTTTTTATGTTGCTACGACTACCGACCAGCTGTCCACACGACTACCGACCAGCTGTCCACCGGGATGAACGGCCGCCACCGAATTGGCAGAGAGCAAAGCAGATCACCCTGTGGCACATCACGCAGCTGAACGTAACGTGTGTGATTTCAAACGGCTGCTTCACTACTCGAACCGTGTGGTTCCCTCACTCCGTCACCAGCTTTTCTGAACTGTGCAGTCGGGACATATCCTTACGACACATTCTCTGCTTCCGTAATTATTCTGGCCTCGAGGTATGATAACGTACTGTCCCCACACCCTCCAGCCGACAGTTTCCACCTCCTCTGTTCTATCGTCTCCTCCTCATTCTCGTTTCCCACCCTGTTTGTTTGCTCACCCTCTACCAGTGCACCTGCCCGTTTTTCCCCCACTCCTCTCCTTTTTCGCTCCTTTTTCCCCCTCTCCTTGTCCCACAACCTCCTGACACTGTGCTTGTTGGCATTCTAGACCCTGCACACTCCATCAGACAGCATTTATCTCTACCCCACCTGTACACTACTGTCCCCTTCCTCGCTCCCTCCAGATTGCTGCTTGCGTACCACGTGATAGCTGCATACGAGCCCGAGATGCTGGAGTTGACAATCGTGCACACGAGGTGTGGTTGCTTGTGTGTACGAATAGTGTACATTTCTCTTTCGCTAAGGAAGGCTGTTTCCAAAAGCTTCATTTAAGTGTCTTTTAATTATGCCTGTCAGCAACTTAAATATCTTCTTTAAGATATATAGCAATTTATATTTTTCTATCTTGTCGATATTCTTACACGGAGTTTCCATTGTTCGATTCCATCTACCGTTACACATTCAAAGTCTTTTAATTCCCGTCGTGCGGCCGTAAGCACGTTTGAAATCTGTTCTCACGAATGCCCTTCTACGTGCCGTATATGATACTACTGCTGTCTGTGTATGTGCGTATCACTGCCTGTGACTTCTGTCACCTCAGTGTAATGCTTCTTGCTACATATGTTACTCGGAAGACCACAAAGGTAAAATTACAGAAACCTGTCCTCACACGGAGGCTTACAAACAGTCGTTCTTCGTGTGGACTGTAGGGAATAGTAAAACTCTGGGTAGGATGGGATGTGCTTTCAGGTCTCTTGCCAATTGGGAAAAACATTTGTTCCTGGAATATGTAGTATTTCTAGTGTGGAGCTGAGAACTGTTAACACAGCCATACATTTTATTAAAATACCGTCTGTCGAGTGTTTCAATTTGCAGTGACTCGATGAGCATCACCAGCTCACTGGCAGGCACCAATCTCGTGACCTCGCAATCTCTGCTCTGCGTTATCTTCTCTGCGATCTCAGTCGTACTGCCCGCTCGGTCGCCACAGTGGTACACGCAGCACATTCCGTTCCGTACGGTGGCTTGCCGAGTATAGATGCGGAAGCGGGTTTCAAAATTGTAAAACGCACAGAGATGGGGACGGTAGCTCTGTGGTAAAATGGCAGACTGAGGATCTGTAAGTTCGGATTACTGTAGGATTTTTTATTGTTCACTTATTGCTCTTTTCATCTCCGGTAATGTGAACATAAAAAATGTTGAACCTCACCGTAGTTCAGAGTCCTCCCGTAACGGGCCGTGCCTCACAAAGCGGTAGGTTGCACAACCCGAGCTCCCGGCCAGTGACTCTTTACGTCGAGATGTACCGACTGACGAGGCGAATTCTCTGCAGGATGGCGAAACTGAGAAACTACTGCGGAGCTCGAGAGCCTTGCACCGACAGGTGGCGGGGCTGCGGTCCTTCCTGGAAAGCGTCCTGTCCGACGAGGCGGGAGGAGGACGTGTGGATCTGCCCGACTGTCCCGAAATGGAGGAGCCTTCGGTTAGGCAGGTGAGTACAAGATGAATATATTTTGGTGGCAATAAGGCGGTAGGGAGAGTGGGGGGGATATTGTGGGTAACTTTGGCAGGTTTAGACCCTAGTTTACTTGGTTGTATTACGAATTTCTTTATTTGTGAGAGTGGTTCAAAATGTGAGATAATGAGTCCTTCGTGAGAAAAGGTTTATTTGAGAAATCGAGAAGTTGCACACGGCTAATGAGACACAGTTAAGCCTCAGGTTTCCTCAGTGAACCGATCTGCCGTAACTGGCACGAATAAAAGCGGGATCCGGGTCTAGGAGCCACCTGAAGACAGCTTCACGAGTGTCGGCATCCGTCCCGAAGTGGTGAGCGAGTAGATGCTTCTCTAAACAGTCGGAGGTGGAAATTGCTGGGATGCGGGCCCGGGATGCACAGTGTGTGTACCGATGCAGATTGCCAAAAGTGCCGAACCGAATCACCTGTATCGGAGGTCGTACGCGGTTGAGTATTGTTACGGGACCACGTGACACCGGTAAAAGTAATCTCGGTCATTCCTTTAGTAGCTTACTGCAGCTTTTTCAGTGTCTGTAGCATTTGTGGATTCTACACGTGTGAGCAAATCTACCGGTAGTATGATCCAGATGTTACAGTATCTTGCCATTTTGAACATCTTGCGGAGGAAGGGGGAGAGTCTCTGTAACACTGATGTTTTCTGTGTCTCTCGTATCAGGCACCTCAGTTTTCTTCCCTGTGGTAATGCGCTGTAGGAACAGAACTCCCTCCACCTGGAACCGCATTTCTCATCAGATAGTTACTGTCATACCCAGTCAGAACACATCTGCTGTAGTCCAGTGTGTTATGTGTAAATCCCACTACACAGCCAGTGGAGACGTGAGGTTTTGTGTGATCTGCCTGCCACAAATGCTACAGTAGACCCAGATTGACTCCTCGACATTGCACATGATATTGCCTGAGGTGAAACATCTCACCCACCCTGACCTTTGCTCGTCTTACATATTTGTTCTTTATTAAAATCCTGGCCCCAAAGCCACATCCATTTTTGACATTTTACTCACACTGTAAACTTCAATTAGTTTTCAAGGAATTGCAGTTTCTCGCATCCGTATTGAAGTGCACTGGTAAAGCTACCTCTTTGGTGTTCAAAAACTTTGGTCGTCTGTTCTATCTAGCCTGGAAATTAATTTTTTGGAGCTTTCGTTACTTTACTTATTGAACCACCTTGTATTTGTTTATCCCTGAGAAATCATAAACATTACATTAATTGTTACTGGATATTTAAGGGAAACTTAAGAATTTGATAAATGGAAGTGCTTTAACCCGAAACGGAGTAGTAGTTTGCTAATGTTTTTATATGCCCAGGCACAGCTAGTCTAACAGACATTTGAGATTTAATTATGACGACAGGTATTTGGTCTGACGTAAGGTACTGGAATACGAGTGCACTCGTGTCAATGTGGCATGTGACAGTAATGTAACTAGTCTGGCTGCATCCGTCTTAGCTGATCTCAGTTCGGTCAAATAGTGGGATGTCGGAGATGTAACAAACGCGAGCATTCAGTCAGTTCTCACCATTTGCAGATCTGTGCTCGTGCCGTGTCAGACATCGCAACAGGTACGAATAATTGCACAAGTCTAAATATCACATGCTGTGGACTGGTGTTTCAAAGCATAAAGGCAAGTGGACGTCTTTGAGCGTGTGGTGACAGTATTTTCTGCCCAGTTGAGAAGCCATCCAAAACTACACTAGTTGGTGACGATTTTCTGATATGGTATTGGAATATGTTTGAGAAGAATAAGGGGTAATTTTTTTAATGGAATTTAGGGCTTGATGTCATTTACCACCAATGATTCATCACAAATGATATTTATAGGACAGCTAAGTTCTTATGGTAGATTAGGAAGTGACATGCCAGGATAACCTTTGAGGGCACAGCCTGTTGTGTATGTAAACAATTCATAGTCTGAGAGAGTGATGATGGGATACGTTGCTGCATTCACTCTTTACAACAGTCCATGTAATTATTCTTGTTTACTTACCTGTATTAAGTAACTAAGATCTTAGAATAAGATTTAAAGAAAGTGATGAAAGTCAGTTAATGTACTAGGATGGGTTATTGTTCTTACTATCTCAGATACTATCATTGTCGGAGAGCTGCAAATACTTGGCACAACGAATGAAGATTTCTGCTGGCAGTTGTATTTCTATCTGTAGGTCAACAATATTTTCTAGTGTGAAGTATGTAGTTGAAATGTGCTTCTAGGTTCAAACGACCTTTGTAACTTATCCGATGGGAACATTTTAATAAGTGAAGTGCAGAGATAATCCTTAGAATGTGCTTTTTTAATGACTGATTTTATTTTTGGTCATAATTACCATAGAATTGGATACAGTTCTGCCAATAATGGAAGTTTCCTGAAGCCAGCGCAGAAGTCAGTGCTGTTCTGGCAATTCGCCTCGCGCTGTTCTGTTTTGCCCCACAAGTCATCTTCCGTTACCGGCATAACACGGAAGTCGGATGCCACCGAGTGAGAGCTGTGCAAAGGAACAGTGTTTGGTGATGACCTTCAGTCTCTGAAGTTATGCTGTGGTGCCATTTGAAGTGCACGGCCTGACATTGTTGTGCTGCCGAGAAGCATTTCCCTTTCCCTTTTGCACTCTGGTCAGTTGTCACACTGTAGTTCACAGCTTTGTGACGTGCCGCTCCACGGTCGAGGAAATTGGCAGGGGTAAGACCGTTCGTGTCCTGAGACACTGATACCGAGACTTTTCCAGCTGGATATTACCTTGAGTTTCTTTTCGTGGCAAGAGCCTACGTATCGACATTCCACGGACTGACGTTTTATCTTCAGTTTCTATAGGTGTACTAGTGTTCCGTCTCTAGTCATAACTGAAGGCAGAAAGGCATCGCCTCCATTCGTTTTATGTGAGAAGACATCCCGCTAACTTCAGAGATTGTGCACTTTTATTTCCGGTACCATTCGCAGATCTTCTTACAATAGAGCAAAGCGGCAGTGTGACCTCCGTATCATAGTGAAATGCCAGTTATACTCAGTTCTTCACAGAGAGCTACAAATGTAGTCCCGAATGGGTCTGTCGACATTTTGCTCGCACAATTCAGTGGTTGCATCATTGAATGTCAAACTCCCGTCTGTCACACGAGACGGACATTCCTACCTTGCCGTATTCGAACTTACTGCGAGGACGACAGTGTCTTCACGTGGATGCAGTTTCCACAGACAGCCCCAAACAAATTTTGTCGGGCTCGACACTTCTGTCAAGAATTTGGTGACGGCACGCCACTCGAATTGCATCGACTGACTGACCGTCCGTGTAGGGTTCGATTCGATTTTAATGATTGCCCTGCCAACTAACATATCATATCCGTGACACTCTCTCTCCTATTATGCGAAAATATAAAACGAGGTACCCTTCTGTGAACTTTCTCGATGTCCCTCGCCGGTCCTATTTTGTGAAGATCCCACACTGTACAAGAAATAATCCTGTAGAGGACACAGTTGTAATGTAGGCAGTCTTATAGCAATGTTCTAAGTGTTTCATCAGCAGAACAGTTTTCAGTTTGCCTTCTCCACAATATCTTCTATGCGAAGAGTGCAATTCGTGTTTACAGTAATTGTAATCCCTAAGTATTTAATAGAATCGGCAACCTTTAATTTTGTATTATTTATTGTGTAACCGAAATTTAACATTCTTTTTAGTACAATTTCGGGTGATGTCTTATACTTACCACCAACTTTCAACATGTATTTTGTCCAACACATGGAGGGTAGATTGACACAGTCACCGACTGTAATTGTACGAGTCGTCTACTCATTCTAAATGACTCAAATTTTCCTTGAGCCCGTTGACAACATTGTTATCTGAATCGGGGTTCATTAAAGGAATCAATTATTAATTTATTATGGTTTGTCAAGTACTAACTCTTACCAACTACTACTTCAAATTCACTGAAAGAGAAATTACTTTTACCTGCAGCGACAAACGTGCCACCACTCACCACTGACAAAATTTAGTCTGTCCATTCTGAACACCATTAGCTCCTTGTTAAAATCTTCAGCTGAACTTATCTGCAGCTGTTGCCAGCTTTTGGTACTTACAACTATTTCAGCTCCAGTGTTTTCTATTATCACATGTAGCTCTGGTTCTTTCCCAAGGCAGCTGCAACAATACAAGTATAATCCTGTTGTTTCCTAGACCTACCCTCATCCTGTGTTTGTGACTCACACCCTTTGAGACTGAAGCTGTGTTTGTTCTTTGCCGAGACCCCTAACTTAAATAATGACCAGTTGACACCGCACATCCACCACTACCCGGGTAGCTGCCTCTTGTGTGTAAGGGATGCACAATCTGTTAGCAGATCCCGACACCTCTGCTCTCTGTGCTGCATACTTGCAGCACTGTCTACCCCTCAGCTCGGCTCCATACACGGTGTGCAGTCGGCCCTGTCAACGGTGCTACAGATGGCGAGCTTCACCTTCATCCTGCAAGCCATACTACTTGTGTATATCACAAAAGTACATTATTTTCTTAATATTGATGGGACTGTTGGCTTGCTTGCTTCCTTACTTCACGATACCTAAACTGTTGCACAACATTATACAAAAATTGTCATACAGAGATTTTTTCATTCCTGTTCCTGATGAAGATTGGCTGACTTCTGGGAGTGTTTAGTCTTATTGGGCTTACATTTTTCCTTTCCTTCGTTTTGTGATGTTTTTACAATTGCATTAATCCAACACAGGGTGTATCCACCCCGGGAAAAACCCAGGAATTTTTTTATCCCGGAGAAAACCTGGAAAAACTTGGGAATTTAGTAGAATTCTGGGAATTTTTCATTGTTCTAGTCTTTAGTTACTTTTGTCATTTTTACTGGTGAGAACTGATAAAATGCAAAATGTGAAAAACTTTAGGACAAAGACTATGAAATACTTCGTAACAGGAAATTGCTTCACACTAGCACGATGCCACAACTGTTTACATTAAGTTTGTTTTGAGCAGTTGCCAGCAGGCTCGTGCGCATGCACAGTTGAGTTGCGTACAAGCAGTGCCTTCTCCCACTTATGGCTACTTGAAGTGGGGCTGCAGCAGTAGCAGGAAGCAGTCATGCTACACAGAAAAATTTTTCTGGCACACCCGAGCTGCCAGTTTCACGTGCGCACAGAGCAGTCTGGATTTAGTGGGGACGGGGATAGTTACCCGTGTTTACATTTAGTGATTTTGCTGTTTCCTGATATCCTATTTCCTCTTCATTTACAGTTCACGTGTCAAATGAAAGCAAAATGGATTTCTGTAGCCTGGAGCTGTCAAGTAGATTAAAATACATACACATAATAATTGAAAGCTAAAATATGTTGTTTGTTTTCTGATTTTCTTTTATTTCCACGTTTTTTCTGATTTTCTTTTATTTCCACATTTTTCTGATTTTCTTTTATTTCCACATTTTTGGCAGTCGAGCATTAATTGCCTTGTACAACAATGACGTTACTTGTCGGTTTGCTAAGTAAATGTGGCATTTATTAATCTTTTCCACAGGTGCAGTTAATTTATGAGAAACAAAGTATTTCATTCCACACTATTGGCCAGTTTCAACTGTTCACTGAATTACAAGTGCACATTTTCATCTTCTGGCACGTATGGCATTATGCCATAATTAAGAATCAAATGTGAGACAATACAGTACTGGTACTGAAAGAAAATTTGCATCCTGAAAAGTGCACTGAAAAGCTTAATATCAGGTTGGGGCCTACTTCAATGTGAATCTGGATATATGAATGTGTCCTTTAAGCCAAATTATGTATTTTAGTATGGTTTATCAAATTCCTATGCTCTTTTTTTATGATGTCATGTAAGATCTCTTAATGCTCAATGTGTACAAACATATGGGCTTTCTAAGTCATCGTAGCTACCTACGCGCAGTAATGCATGTTCTCTGGCACTCCCTGGCAGCTGCTGAATCGAACCCATGTCTAGGAGGTCGTGGGAAAATATTGTGAATGCATTATTTTCAAAGAAATTTTCTTTTACCTGAGATGAACTATGTTATATGTAAGAATGTGCAATGGATTTCTTATATCACAGAGTGTTTGACTCTCATTTAAAGCTTAAAACATTCAGGACCAGCTACTCAGAATAATTTTGAGCCCAGAAGACCAGACATTAATGTCTTGTTTAAAATTTTACTGGCACATTTTTGTGATGTATCTTAAAGTGTAAGACACACAAAAAAACCAATATTATATGTGAAAGCTTAGCTACACTAAGTACATTAATTCAAACCATTAACTTTTCCTATTTGTGCATCCACACTACATAAGTGATGTTGCTATTGGCTGACTACATCACGTGTGCTATACTCTATCTGCTGTGATTGGCTTACAATAGCTCATGGCAATTCTGTTTTAGTGCTTCGGAAACAAACTTGCTGTGTTTTGTGGAATTTGAATTTATACTTTTGTGATGGGAAAATATGCAGCGTACATGTTGCTGCATACCAAAGATCTTTCCAAAACACACATTCCCCTCTCCCCTTGCTGAGTTTTGTTTTCTAAAGTGCCAGGAAGTTCTCGCTGGTGTATAAAACCTTGGAAAAAGTGTATTTTCACCTTGGAAGAAGGGTATTTTGATGTGGGGGTGGGAGTGCATTTTTATCCAGGAAAATTCCAGGCATTTTTTTTTCTTTCTTTTCTTTCCCTTTTTTTTTTCAGAGTATACACCCTGTAATATTTCGTGATAACTTTTGTATTTGTGCCATTGTCAACGTATGTCTAGTGCTTTACCACATTGCTGAAAATTGTTTTGTTTGATATTTTATTTTCTGTATTTACAATTATAATGTAGTGTGATATGTGATAAGTCATTTAATGCTTTCAGATGTTGGCTCCAATTAGACATATTGCAGAGAAAAGAGAAGAACTGAAAGTTCATGAGAAATACCCCGATGCCTTCTTACCAGATCACGTCCTGGCATCACTGGATAAGTGTGTGCGAATGCTGTCCAATAAGACAAATGATCAGCAATGCTAGATCTTTTGTGGAGCTGCATAGATCTTTTGCAACGTGAGTGGTTAGATATGTAGGTGTGCTACATACGGAAAGTTGTTACACGAGATTGATATCTTGCATAACTACTCTCCAAATTTAGCAGCTGTATCCAGCCGATCGTGCAGTGAAAGATCTACGCAGCTCGACAAAACATTCGTCGTGCATTTCTCCACGTTTTTTAAAATAAGAGCAAAAAACCTCCATTATGGTTATTTATCATATGTATGTTGCTTTATGATCTCCAAAGAGAATGTTAACTTTTAAAAGTGAATTATGGAGTTTCTCCGTAGCTGCCAGTTAACAGCATAAAATCTAAACCAAAAAAAAGCCTTACCCGAGAAACTGAGATAAAATGTGGCCGTGCTCTGTTTTTTGTTTAGCCATATGTTTTGTGCGTGTGCATGTCTTTGCTACTTTATTGATTTGGTATTTATTTGATTAGTAAAGATGACTTTTGCATAAGGAGGTTTGCTTTGTCTTTCCTCTTTGTCTGGCATGTCTCCCTCCTCCTGAAAACAAAGCCCTGACCTGTCACATAAGTTGACAGAACATCACGAAAGAGTTATTACGGCCTTCACGCAAACTAAAAAGGTGTGTAAATACGGAGGATCATTTTGAAAGCGGGTTTGTGGCGTAGCAAAGTATGTCTTTCCTTAATATTTTTAACAATGGAAGAAATTAGGAAGAGGGTTTTGTGTGATTGAGAACTGTGATAGGTTCTTCTTTTAATACAAGAGTAAATGGATACACGAGTGACAGAGGGCTTTGAGTACGTTACAGAATGTCACAACTGTTTAAGAAATAATAGTGACTGTCATTTTGAAAGTGAGCTCTGACCTGGGAATTGGAGCAGCGTAGTCAGATATTAAAAAGCTCTGAAGAGGGTCCCGCCAGAAGTTACTTGACGGGTTTGGAGGCCGACCTGGTAGCCGTCACGAAAGTGAGTGTGTACCAGTTTTGAACCCTTGACAAGCGGCCAGTGTAACACAGTGTTAAATGCTACAGCCACAAAGTTAAGTGCTTGAGGAAGGTACTTTGCCTGTAGACTCAAAGAAACACACTTCAAATGCTTGCGAGGAATGTTAGTCAGAGTGTGTTGCAGGTGAGAAGAATTGTAAATGATAAATGGGACATTCTGAACTGAAACAAAAATTAGTTACACTAGTATTTTGAGGACTGCTCAATGCATCTAATTTCCAGTAACTACAATGAGTATCTTTGTAAAAAGTTCTTCTTATTAGCAGGAGAACCAGATTAAATAGCTGTTAAACAAATATGAGATTGTGTACATCTGTAAAGTTGTGGTTTCTTAAATGTATGTTGATTGAGTGTAGTGCAGCATGTTAGGATCTTTATTAGTAAATGCAGTGCCGATGTGAAGTGTCATTGTGAGGTGGGTGGATTATCTGCATTCTAAGAGATGGTGAGCCATTTATTAAAAATTGAATTAGCTTCTTGCTGATGTAGTCACTAGCAGTTAGTTTAGCATTTGTCTTTACAGAGAAATGGAGGTGGTTTCAACATTTTCAAAATATTTGAAAGATTTATACTTTCACTACTGCCAGTGAATACGCGATCCGAGACAGCTCTGTCGTAACTAATCCTGCGAGCCACTAGTGTCGGAGGTTAATTCTGTGCTACCGACTCCCACAGAGTTCTGAATACTGAGATGATCCTCTCCCCTTCCCTGCCTCCCTCCACTTAATCTCAGTTAAGTTGAGGATTTTGTGCCTCTTATTTCTCCTTCCATGGTTGATGGGTCACACACTATACCAACAGGTATCAGGAAGGTACTCTCATTTTTCTTTATATGTCCTTCCCTTACTGATTGAAGCATCAAATCAATTCATCTTTCCTAGAATGAAACTTACCTTTATTCAGCATCTCTTCCATTTCTCTGTGTGTTACGTTATTCTAGTTAGCAATTTATAAATTTGACATGTCAGAGTGATCATTCAGTGCTGTTGTGTAAATATGTTTGACCTTCGGTAGTGTAATGATACTGTTTTAATGGAAATGTACGATTTTCATCTTATCTTATGACATGCACGATGAAATGGGAGTACAAATACATAATTGTAATATGAATTTTTTGACCCACCACATTTGAAAAGGAAACAAAATGTGTTGGGGTGAAACATAGAGCACAGTCAAGAAAGAGCAATTAAACTTTTAAAACTATTAACAGGTTAGTGCCCAACTGTGATAAGTCCAGCTGATGACAGTGGTTATTCCAGCCCCCTCGACAGTTTGCTGGTGCATGCTACAGTAATGTCAAGGTGCCCAAATAGTCTCATTTATGACGAGAATCCTCAAAGCTTTTGTGACACTTTGACTGATTGGAGTCTGCTCAGTTTGAACCAGTCCTCACACAGTAGTTTAGACACTGGTGGGTATATTTCTCCTCATATGAGGTTCTGCAAACATATTCAACTAGATGCACTATTGCTATAATGAGTTGCAGTTGTTCTGGCAGTGTGTTCCTGATAGATGTTCGCCTAGACGTGGTAATTAGGTTCAAATGAAAGTGTGCAACATGAAGTAACTTGGGTGTTTTGGGAATTATTTTGTATTGACTGATTTTTGAAGGACATCTGGAGTTGGATTGCTGATCTGTTATGAATGTGGAAACAGGAGACTTCAGTTTTGATGACACTAAGCCATAAATGCCATTCTTATTTGAAGCTGCAAAATCATTGGTTGAAGGTGTGATAATGTTTGACAAAACATTTATCTGACATGCCTATATCAGCAGCATAGCAATTTTTTATTTACGTTCATATATATAATCATTGTTGGCATAACAGATCCGTGTATAATCCATTTTTAGTTTACATAGTATTTTTGGCCTTATAGTTGCTGTAGTCATGTTACTCATTCCAACAGATGTAAGCTCAATAAAATCCCAGTACTCTATCAGAATCTGCCCTTATCCTTTGATCACTTTTTTTTTCTACATGGTCGTTTTCTATTCTATTGCAAGTCAGGAGGGCTCACTTTCATTATACAGTCTTTCAGTACACTCCTGCAAATTCTACAGTTAACAGTGTTTCTTTATCTGCACACCATACATTAACACATTTAGTATCCTCAGTTATGTCCTATCCCTTGTTTGCACTTTACTATAACCATTTGCTATAAATATCCTTGTATCTCTCTTTAAAACATTCTGAAGTTATTTGGTAACTGCAAATTCCAAACAAGCTTTACCACTGACTTCCCATGTCATTCTTTGTACACTTGCACCTTTTTCTTTCATCAGCTTGCTGGAATATTTCATTAATTATCCATGTAATTTCACCTCTACCTTTACGATAGTGTTTCAGTGCTCGCACGCATAGCCTCCACTATCTTCTCGTCAGTTATATTCTGCTGCTACTTCATCCATAAAATAGATACCATACATCCTCTCATTTTTTCTTAAATGTGCTCTTTCCTTTATCCTTTTAATTGTTACTTACATCTATGTACAATGAAATATCAGTACACAGACACGTGCTTACCTCAATTGTCGAGATGCTAACGACACACCTATATTTCGATCAACAGTGCTTGGTTTCAAAAAAATATGATCAGCTTCATTTTAGAAATCATTAGTTATGGGTGGATGTTTACAAAACACAGAATGTTTAAATAAAAATAGTATATATAATTTATTAAACATTTTATTTACAAAACATTGTTTAACCAGTTTCCTTAGTTACAGGATAGATGAGTATAAAGTCTTTTTTTAGTTTTTAAACTCTGGTAATGTCATAATCAAACATAAAAATATATTTTTTTATCCATGGTTCTTACACATTCTTTTTTAAAGGAAGCTGACTGAATGGGACAATTTAGTTTGTATGAAAGGATGTTGTTCCCTAACAGATATAAGTTTCTTCCAACTGCATTTCTGCCACAAAGGTTTCCAGCTGCCCTGAGCTGAAACACTAACTAGAGTAACCTGAGCAGATACACAATATTTACATGTACCATACGTAATATTAACTAAAACTATAACTACACACACACACACACACACACAAATCAAAACACAAAATTCTAATCTCTGACCCTGAAGATGTCAAAACATCATTAAAGTCAGAAGCATTTGTGCCAGTTGCATACCAGTTCCAAGGGGTACCACTGAATGTTTCAACACAACCTACAAATGGATACATAATTCATAGAAAATATTATTGACTAAGAGATTCATTTACTCACTTCAGCTGTACAGAAGGGGAGTACCATTCCATTCAGGAATGTCTACAATAAAAATAATGATAATAATAGTGTGTGCAGAGAGAATCCATTTCACAAGATCCATACAGTAATGTAGCCAGTAAGTCACATACTATCTGCTTTTCGTATATTTTTGGTAATTAGCATCTTCTGTCTTTGTCATCAGTGCCAGAAATAGTGCTACACAACTGCTGAGTCCAGCATATCCCAATTGCTTCATTTCTGGTGCTATCCATAAATGGGAAAAAGATGGTCTGAAATGATGGAATAAATTCAAACACAATTTTAGAAATCCAGATGGTGCAAGTTAACAACCAGAAAGACTGCTAGCCCCTAAAACGTACTGCAATAGATAATGTAACATACCACAAGTAATTGCATTGGAATACAGTTGTGAAATCAGCTTTGTGTACCATTTTTTCAGTCTGCTTTCATTGTGGTAGAAATGAGTCCAACCAGTCCGGGAAAGGATACTGCATAGTTTTCATTTTTGTAGATATTTGCAGAAAACTATTGATTTAAATTTTTGAACAAGTCGCTACTTTTAAGGTACAGCCATTATTCTATTGTGATACTTCACTTTATCTTTCTATAACAGCATGCACAGTTGACATTTCAAACATCCTGCTGCGTGTTTATTATGTTCAAAAGACATGTCTGTTGATAACTATTGGGATGATAGTTTTGCCACATTAGGTCATTCCACAGTTGCTAATTTGTGTGCAATGTTCAGATTTCGAAGCGGCAAAGCTTGAAAGTTTATTTATCTGGCATAATTTTATTTTCCTGTTTTAAGATAATTTTAAAGAATCCATGGTTTTATCACACACAACTTAACTAAACTGAAGAAAATCTTTAAAGTTTGTAATACAGAAAGCGCACAAGGAAGCAAGCTTGTAAAATACAAGTAAATAAAAAATTAATACTTTCAGACCATTGTATTGTGTATTTAAACCATCCAGACAGTGCCAACATTTTAATTTACTTGCTAAAATATTACAAGACTACCTGCACCATAACTCTCATATTAATAGGAGTTGAAACTGCAAAAACTACACCCTGGAATTTCTATTTGCTGAAACACATTGATTTCTACTCACATGTCATGTACAAGCAGCAGCAATTCTGCAGTTACAAGCGACATTATTTAGATGGTTATAAATTACCACAGATTTTTGTAGTAACAGAAAAGTAGTGGCTCTCTTTGTTAAGAGACATTGCAGAGTCGAGTTGTCGTCATCTTAACAGAGTGACCACGAAGACTTTGAAAATGCTCCAGATTAATTTATATTGGCAACTGTGAAATGGAATTTCAAGCAAAAATTGCACTTTACTAATACATGTTCTCTCATTAAGTTTCTTTCTGCATTGTTGTTATAGTGGGGGAGGGGGCCTTTGTACATATTACACCAAACAAATTGCAGACTGACGGTTTGGAGTTAAAACAGAATTTATTATGGCTTTACATGGGATGAAAACTTGAGTAGTGGTGACAAACGGGTGAGGAAATGTCCACTGAATCGTAAACTTCCCGTTTAATTCTTTGATGAAATATTTTTTAGTTTCTGGTAGTGTGAGTAATGTTTGGTGTGCATTGTTGTAATTGAGTCTGCCAGTTCTCTGTAGTGCAAAGATTTTATAGATGGCACAGTTTGCCAAGTTTATAAATAGTTACTACAGGTACTACAAATAACCCTATAGATCAGTCAATCACGAATAAAAAAACTTGTACGTAGTGTGAAGGACAGTCAAACAATTTAAAATCAGAGATGGTGAAATAGTATATTTTGAACTGAGTGAAAATCCTAAGCCACAGCAGGTGTTTATTGTGTTTTCACTCTATGACACCCAGTTTTATATCCTGGAGGTATGTCTTTAGGTCTTATAAAACTAATACTTTATGTGTCAGGAGTTCTAAGGTGCAAGTGTGAATAAAAACATCTCACACCCCAGTAAAACCTCAGATGAAACAGCAGATGGGCATCTGATCCAAACCATGCATGATCAGTAAGACATCCCCAAAACACTGTCAAAAGAAGAGCATGGACAGCACACGACAGTCCATGTATACTAGGACGACATCATCGTTAAAATCTGTGAGAGACACAGAATTAAGACACACAATCCTTGGGAGTCGTCAACATACTATAATATATTGACAAGCATCAAATAGAACTACACGTTACAGCACTAGCCACACATTGGCTACTGCTGTAACATGTAGTTTGGTTTGACACCTGCCAATACATTTTAGGATGTTGACGACTTTTTGAGATGCCTTACTGATCATGCATGGTTCGGATCGGATGACCATCTGCTGTTTCATCCAAGGTTTTACCAAGGAGTAACATGTTTTTATGTGCACATACATCTTGTGATTGGTGGAACATGACGCATAAGTTTTATGAGACCTGAAGATATAACAGGGTATGAAACTGGTTGTCATACAGTGAAAACACAATAAACAGGTATTGTGGCTTTGGACTTTCACTCAGTTTAATATAGACTTTTTTACCATCTCTGATTTTAAATTGTTTGATTGTCCTTCACATTAACAGTTTTCTCATAATGTTACACTGTCAAAAATGCACAGAGTATCAGAAATTGTAAATTTTGCTTGGATATCAATCCCACGAAAGTTACAAGCGACACAGTTCACAGAGCTAGTCTTTGGTAAGCAACTAGTTTATTTTTTTTCCTCCATAATGGCTTCACGTTACATAAGTAAAAGATAAACAAAGAGAAAAGTGTTAAATTCTAAGTACCCAACAATGTGGGCTGTTCTCACACAAAGTGGAATTTTTGTGATCTGCAGTGCCATTTCTATAAGCATTGAGGAGCTGAGCTATTGACATGGCAATTTTGGAAACAACTTCATTAAATACAGAATGTGTTTACAAAGATAAAGACTGGAAGAATGAAAATTAAGCAGTGGAACTATTCACTCTGAAGTTTAGCAATGATATGGGGAGAGTGAGAAAACAGAGTGGAAAAAAAAAGCTTTAAGGGTAATTTACTGCATAGCACTGCTGCTGTTATTTTTACATAACAAAATTGAGGAAATCGGGTCATTTCATTGATAAAATTCTGTAAAATGAATTAAAAGCTAATGAAAATAATATAGTGTCTGCATTTTTCGTTTCTATGTCACTCAAATTTTTTGCAGCACAAAAAGAAGTGCGCGCGCGCACACACACACACACACACACACACACACACACACACACACACACACACCTGAAAAATGGAATGACCTGTTATTAAATGAGGATGTTTCCACAGTTCAAACCACAAATTTTGAAGAGGAAATTAAATACTGACAACAGAATGAAAATTGTCCAGAAACTTCTAAGGAAAAAATGATAGTTCAAAATATGTACAAGCCGAAACTAACGTTAAGTTTTTGTTCACTATATTTGATGACTGACGTAGCCATTTTTCGTGAGGCAGAATAAGATAAATTAGGGTTTGATGTAACATTGACAATGTCATTAGAGATGGTTTGTTCATTTGATAGTCATAGGCCAGGCAGTAAGAACACAGATATGACCAAAGCCCACACCACCTGATGAACACAGCTACATTTGTCAACAAAATGTTGTACAAAGACTCTGAATGACCAAACCTCATGGACACCCCAAAAATGATAGCGGAAAGGACCCAAGAAATTAAATCACAAACAGAATTTCACAACTACTACAGTATTACAGCCATATCAAAAGAATGAAAGTTGAGAACAGGAAATGCATTGTAGAAATAAAAAAATATTGAAATTTGGCAGGGTAATACAAAAAAATGTACTCTGACAACATTTTCCAGTATAAGGGATTCATGAGTAAGCTGTTCGGCGTTAGTGCAGAGTAGTACAACCATTGCAACCATTAGGCTATTAATAAGAGAGAGAGAGAGAGAAATTGAAGAGGGTTTGGGAAGACAGAATAAAGTGTATTTCAAAACGAAAGAAAAATGGGGACCGGGATTGGTGCTGGGCAGACAGACAGGTGGAGCAGCTGTGTGACCAGCACATGGGCCTGCTCTGTGTGACATCCTCTGTCTGTATCCATCTCAGTAGCGGAAGTTGATTGATGGGATGTGACAATGGCCACAGATGCTGTATGATTTGTTTTTTCTTAGTAAAAAATGGGTAGGGATATTGTAATTAGATGATGGTACTTTGGTGAGAAGTTACATTAGTGCAGTGTTCTTAAGGTTGATAGCAAGGATGCATCAAAGCAAGCACAGGTAAGTGTTCAATAACTACAAAAATTTACACATCTAAATAATACTTGTAAAAGTCATATGTAGTGAGAATAATGTTTATCAGACGCTTCAGTACACAGCATTTTACTAAAAAAGACAACTAACATTTTCTATTGTGGAGGCCATAAAAGATGTTTTAATATTTGTGCAAAGTTACAAAGCTAATACATTAAACTTTCTTTTTTAAATGAGTTCCTGCTGCATTTGACATGAAAGACTGTTTCTTCCTTTTCAACATAATGCGTTTTCTCAATAAATAATTATAGCAACAAAAATAGACATTTCTGTGATGCTATTAGGATTCTCACAATTAGACAGTTTTTCTGTCACGAAGAATATTTGGCTCACTGATAATGTACAAAAGTATGTCATTTTCAGAAGAATGGATTTGCATACAAAAAGTAGATGATGAAGTTTTAGGATCATTTTGATCAGTTTTCAAAACTGCACAGCAAATGCTAAAACATCATATTAAAATACAGCACCTGAACTTGACTGACGACTGACTATGTTGGTCTGTCATTTACTGTAATGTGATAATTTTCATTTTGTGTAACTAGTCAAATAATGAAACTGCAATGCATATAATGAAAGTGAGTCAGGGTGATATGTTTGGTTGTAGATCCCAGGACAAAGAAAAACTCACGATTTGCTTTATACTGTACAGACTTTGTTAAAGGAGAAATTTGTTTTCTCTCCTGTCGACCAGTAGACAGCATTATGCTGACCGGCATCCAAATGACATTTGATTCCTGTCATCTTGAGGTAAACAAAACAAAAATTGCACAATTTCAGATACGTGAAGACATTGACTGGCAAAGCCACTGTTAATAATTTATAGATCTATATAGTTTTAGAGCAGTAATCTAGTACCAAAAATTATCAGATAACGAACAAAACTACGCTCGAAGCATTTGTGTAATGTTTCACGTAGTTGGTGGAAGTCGTGTAAATGAGAAGGTCGTGAGTTTGCTTCGACGGTGTACAATGGAAAAACCTCTAAGAAATATAAATGCCCCCCAAAATAATCATCACTGTCGAACTCGTCAGTTGCAATTTGTCGAATTTTATAACACAATTATTTGTGGTGTGTGGAATTGTGGCATTAATTGTAACCTGTGATTGTAATCTCAAATCGAGCTTTCTGCTGTCAAAATAGCTTCACAGGTGATACCAGAATTCTACATTCTGAACATATTTAGCAGTAGCAAAATTGAAGAATCGTACCGAATGCTGGATAATCGAAGTGCCGATATCAAAGTGAAATGGAGGAAAATTTGTTGTCTTCGAGTGGACGAGATCACTTAGTGGTTCTACTTAGAGGATCGATAGCAGACCGATAGTGACGACGGAAGCAGGAAACGAGAACTCGGTCTGTGAAGTTACATCCTCTCTGTGTTCCTTCTCTAATCTCGAGACTCAAAGTTAACTGTGGACTTATTCGTATAAGATCTCTTGTAACGTGAAATTGTCTTTGTACCCGAGCTACAATAATGAAGCCTGATCTCCTTAGTGGACCCATTAGTAACACAAGGTGCATCTTGGTTAGACTGTTGCTGAAGAGCTGACGCCTGATACTGACACTGTGCAGCTCACCTGTGAAAAAGAGCTGTGACTGTAATGATGTGTAAGTAATTAAATGTAGATGAGGGTGAGGGATGGTGGTAGGTTCCCACTGGTTCAAAACTTGAACACTCAGTTAATGTTGATAGTGCCTAACTTAAAAAGATTGACCTGACACAAGAAATTGGGTGTAGACAATTCCCCTAATTTTCATTCCCCAATAACTTAGTAGTGAGCAATCATAGTCCACTTGGGAGGAGACAGTTAACTAGGATAACTGTGATTTATAGTGTCTCATAGCAAAGTTCCCATGCTTCAAATTCTGTGGGAAGACTTCCATAAGACTTTTGAGCAAGTAGGCCACATACCACTGATGTTTTGTAAAATTAATAAGGAGCATGCATGAATACTTTCTGGATATAATCAGTATTGTGCTAGCACCTGAGAACATTTTCACGTAACTACAATATAGTCTCTTATTTTATATCACACACTGAACGTCTTAAATATTTGAGTGTTAATGGCCGAGCCGTGCCAGCCCAAAATTTTTCGTGACATAAATACATCTAAACAAAGTTACATTATGATAAACTTGCACTATCCAAAACTGATATTGTTAAAATGGCGGTGAAAGTTCGATTTTATTGAAGTGATAATGTCACGTCAGACTTTCTTGACACTGCCTGACCTGTTTATACTTTGAATGACGTGTAAACGTGCTAGCCTAGCCGACACAAACAATGGTCAGCCTTCTGTGGACTCTATTGAAAGTATGCAGTTCATTTTTACTGTATCAGTAACATAATACCGTCATGAGTCAGTTGTGTATTAAAATTTACTTCAGTGACTATCAACAGTTGTAATTTGTTATTCTCTGGCATATAGTTTCACAGAAATGAATGTTTTTGGTGAACCTCTTAAGTACAAAATGTAAGTGCTGCTCTTTTAGGGCACTTGGTGAGAAGGTAGGGCAGGGGGGAATTACAATACAAGAGATCTAGTGTGAGAGAGGAGGAAATATATGTGTGACATGCTACTATAATCATTATTGCAAAGTACTTGGCATAAATTAGGCATTAAATTTGCTATATTTGCAAATTTTTCTGCTTCTCAACTGATGACTCTAAAGAAAAATGTAACCCATCAAAATTCTAGAGAGTGAATCAAATACTAGTTCCTGACATGAAAGTGACTATTTACAACAGGTATCCAGAAAATAAATTCAGATTAATACTATAATAAAGCAGGGAATTTGTTAGGAAACAGTGTCTGAAGTAGCTCAAATTGAGACAGAAACTTTTAGGTACTGTAAAGGGAACCTAAGAGAACAAACTGAAGGTGCAAAGTCATGCTGGAAACATTGTTCAACAATGCTACAGAGCACTGATAAAAATGAGAATGAAACTTCCCGGCAGATTAAAACTGTGTGCCGGACCGAGACTCGAACTCGGGACCTTTGCCTTTCACGGGCAAGTTCTCTACCGTCCGAGGTAC
The DNA here is from genome assembly GCF_021461385.2 of Schistocerca piceifrons. NCBI lineage: Eukaryota > Metazoa > Arthropoda > Insecta > Orthoptera > Acrididae > Schistocerca > Schistocerca piceifrons. The sequence goes on from NC_060147.1 coordinate 146,308,630, forward strand.
CTGAGCACGACTCACGCCCCGTCCTCACAGCTTTACTTCTGCCAGTACCTTCGTCTCCTACTTTCCACTCTTTACAGAAGCTGTCCTGCAAACCTTGCAGAGTGAAAATCACATTCTGGAAAGATCACAATGGTTATCAGATTACCAACCTAACACCAATCTATCAATTTTTAGTTAATGGATTGTTTTTATTCAGTGACTCTTCAATCTGGCAGTTGGGAATGGGAGTATGGAGAGTCAGAGCTACTGATGATAAAAGCTGTGTGTATTGTGGTTGTGGTATCCACAATAAGAAGAATACAAGACTGTTCAGACAACTATACAAGTGTAAGTACATTATTACTGTTGTGTAAGAAAATGGAAACTCCCACTAAGGAAGACAAAATATAGCCAGAAAACAGGATGTTACCAAATTGTAGGGTAGTACGGATGTTGCAGTTGTGCTTTGCAGTTTCTGCCAATGCAGAAAAGTGCAATATTGTTTAGTGATTTACCTCCTCATTTCATTTTCGTTGTGAAAACGTGGTGAGAGAAAACTGAAGTTGGATGCTCTCAATGGTGATCCTTCACCAACAATGACACGTTAGATTTTTGGTACACCAAATTTAAAGGTCATCCACTTTTGGTGAAGGTTCCGCAGAACACTGAGCAAATGTTGCTACAGAAGAAACCGTTGAAAGAGACAACATGATTCTTATTGACACTGGAATGAAAGAGCAAAAAGTTAGTGTGTCAATAGGATAGGCAGTTAATATTATGTATAATAACGGGGGACAAAAGAAGTGTCGGTCCGACAGACGTCACGATTGTCGGCTGTAGACGACGGATGGGTACGATTTTCAGCTCGAAGCTGTTCGGAACAATTTAAGTGAGATCTGAAAGACTTTATGCAGCTTCTTGCCACAACAATACCTTAGGCCTTCTAGTCAATCTGCTCCAGACATCGACAATGCTACACTGAGGTACTGAAACACCTCAACCAGAAATTTAAGGAAATTTGGTGAAGAACAAAGTGCTGTTTCACTGTGACAATGCACCAGCTCAGCACATTCACCCAGAGTTGTCACAGTGTAACTTCGTGATGCTCTATTTCAGTTCATTTCTCAATGTGAAGAAATGGCTTGCAGGTAAAAAGTTCTACTGAAATGAAGAGACCTTTGTTGAGATGGAGGTGTATTTTAGAGATCTTGGTGGTCCTTCCTTTTTTTTGTGGATTAAAAAAGGAGGAGAAGCACAGACCCCGTACGAGGACTGCGCTGAGAATAAAGAAGTTGTTGATTGATATTCAAGTAATACAGCCACAGGTTAAACACAATTTGCTTTATGTATTCAGCTTGGAGTGTAGTAACAAGTGAAACCACTTATAATGTCAAATTGTATGTGATCTGTGGCTGTTTTACCTGAATTTTGGTTACAGTGGTCACTGCATTCCTGACAGGCCGTGCCTTCCTATTAAAAAAATGATGTGCCATCTCCATCGTAACATGGGTACTTAGTGAAGTTCCTTTCCATACAGACAGGCTACATTAAATGAAATGTTACATCAATTAAAAATAATGATAGACATTTTGCTTGTATTTGCACTGATGACTTCAGACAAGAGTCAGGCTGTTCAAAGCCAGTGTGAGGGTTTTGAACCCTGGACACACTCCTCTTACATTCCCAGCCACAGGTAGGCCTATTGCCCAGCTTCTCTACGTTTAATACAAACAGGAGGAAATGGGAAACAGCAGCCATAACAGTCACAGACAAAACGGTGGGACTAGTCAGAGTACGTGGCACGTGTTTGCTATTACGGTAATTCTCTTTTATGGGTTACCACTGGAACATAAGTACATTAAAAATGCTATATAAAAATAATACCATTTCCTTTCATTATTTAAAGTAAACAGCTTCCTGCAGACACCCAATCTGTGGAGAACCGACAACTGTTTACAGAAACAAATTATGACAAGTGTCTTACATATGTATAAAGACATGTATACATACATACGTTTATATTTGTGCCCTAAGCTCATTTATCTTACACGTAAATATATTCAGAGAAAGAAAAGAATATTGCAACACGATCAATATTTTCCTACCACTAGCAAAGGCGTCGCGTGTCTATAAAAAAACCCATCTTAAATTATTTCTATATTACGATGTACTCTAGGCCTGAAGTGGAGGGGTTTTATCCTTGCAGTTAAGGAGGAAACTGTTGTCCTTACTTTAAGGAAGAAAGGTAACCTCGGTGTGAGCAATGCAGAGATGAGTCTGTGCAACAGAGCACAGGCTCGTTTGTAAAACGTAACTTTCAATTCCAAATTATAGTTATGGACCTTCTCTGGAGTTACATTTGCAATACGGGCTATAGCACAAGGGAGATCACACAGCTCTTTATACTCTGGAGGCAGTGAGGACCTACTTCTTTAATCTGTCGCCTACATGATAATACGAAACTTCACCAGTTGCTTTGGAAGCGTTCCCCGTTCTTTTACGATAGTTTGTACGGTGCCTACATATGTACAACACACAACTCGTTAACCTGTACTTACAGAAATATGGCAGCAGTTTTCTTGTTGTTTTATGCCAAGAAAATGGCTCTCTCATTTTGTTACGAGATTTGCAACTAATCTGAAGAATCATTACCAGTGGCAGTGATGAGAAATAATTATGCAAAGGGTGGTAATTATAGTGTGTATAAACTGCAGTAAGGCATAGCAGAATTTACCTAAAGGATTACTGTTTCTCCAAAGAATTTAAAATTATGCACAGTAACCGATAAGAAGAGTTATTTGTGGCCAACATGTAACTAAGACCATTGTTGTTATTGCCTCGAAAGAATATATATGATATGTCCACTGATATTCCAGACAGTGTCAACGTCCGAAATGAACTGAACGTAGGTGCGTACCTGGCTTATACTGTACCTAACTGAAGGAACTTCGGCTCACCAACTGCTCAGTGGTAAAGACTCGCCATACGTAATGTACAGAAAAAACAGTCTTTGACATTTGTTTCGAACAGCTGCTTCGCCACAACATTAACTATTACTGTTTTTTCCCCATTTAACAAGTTCCGTAATGAGTATTGATAATGTTTTACATGTTGAAAATACATTGCAAACAACAAAAACTGCCCTAAACAATTTGTACTAGATTAATCTGAATATTTTATTGTATAACAAGCCATCTGCAAAAATTGCTTTCAAATTTTCTGGCAAACGTTAATGGAAATTTATCCTCCTCGCTGATAACTCTCCTACTGACCATTAGCTCCCATTTCTTTATATAGGAAGTGAACTGATAACGCAATATAGTTGTAAACTGTACGAAGAAGACTCTGTTCCGTAACAGAAGCCAGAAATGCACAGTGAGTTTACAGAATTGTTTTTTAATGAAGAATTGTTTGGTGCAGGATCACGGTGTACTTAGTATAGGTAAATTCTGTGTGCAGGATCAACTAATTATGCACGTGAGCTCAGTCAGGTGGTAAGTCACGAGTCTGCAACCCCGACTGCGTGCCCGCCTGCTCGGTTCCCGGAGAACACGCCCCGCGTGTCCCACTCTCTGCCGGTGCCCACTGCCTTGCTGGCACCGAATTGTCTGATCTGGCTGCCACGTTTCCTCCAGCGGTCCTGCAAGACAGGACAGGATCACATTAAAAAAATACAACTTGACAGAGATTGCAGGTTTCATTAGGTCTCTAAAGAGTAGTAATTCTGTTATGATGGTGCTGAAACTTGTGCTGACTAGACAGGGTTGCCCTCGAGCTATCTTCGTAATCGGTCAGTGGCTCGGGGCATATTTTGTGACTGTCTTAGATATGCTATAGTAACAAAACTGGAGATATGAAAACTACCCCTAATTACAGACCTATGTCACTCAACACAGTCTTTTTTCAAAAGTGTGTGAGAAAGCGTCTTATGATGGAATACTAACTCACTTAACTGTGCAGGATTTAGTAACCACCTCTCAGTTTGCCTTTTGCAAAGGGTTCTCCGCACGGAAAGCAATAAAATATCTCATAAATAAAGTGCTAGTAGAGATGAACGAGAAAAAATATTCTGTGACCTCAGAATAACTTTTGCTTGCATGTACGACAAAATTGTACTCGCCAAACTGAAGTGTTATGTTGTTGACGGCATCACTCTTGCACGGATGGAATCTTGCTTTCCAAACGGGGAGCAGAAAGTCTCATTAACGGATTGTATCCGACTGATTTCTCAGTTCAATTGGCGTACTTCCAGGTGAACAGCTAAGTTGTCGATCCCAGGGATGGAAACGACAACCTCTCTGTACCTGCAGTACTCGGGAAAATAGTCTCAGAAGCGAGTGAACATCACGTGTGGACTGCCACGGGGATCGGTAGTGGGTTCCCTCCTGTTTCTAACCTACATAAATGATCTTACAATTACAGTAGAAGGTAGTAAAGAAACTGTAACCTTTGCTGATGACACAGGCATACTTCTGTAATTTTCAAGTGTGCAATGTACATTGAGATGAGGATGAAGATAGTTTTTTACCTGTTGCTATCATTGTGATGTTGTCAGCATACAGCACATTCTCACATGGTATGTGACTTGACAAATTATTTATATACACAAGGAAGGGAAAGGGTCCACAAAAATAAAATGTGGAATACCACAGGGGTCAGTTCTTGGACCCTTCCTCTTCATGGTGTATGTAAATAATTTCTCACTACACATACCGTGTGAAAACGTGCTTGTGGCAATATCAAGCTGATGAGAACAGGTGAAAACTTACAAGGTGTCCAAAATTACCAAAGAAAAATAATCGAGTTGACTTGATGTCTGGCCAACTAGCTGTCTATTAACAAAACAAAAACAGGAGGACTTTTTTTCCAGTCTCAGACCATTGAAATGTGAAATTATTTGGACTTGTGATTGATAAGACTTTTATGGGATGGACACACACATTATTTAAGCAGCAAACTAGGAAGAGTATTATTTTTGTTACATAAATTATGACGAATTGTCAGTAAGAATCTTCTACTTTACTCTTATTATCCGTTCTTCCACTTACACCTGCAATATGGAATACTGCTGTGGTTAATTGCACCAGTAAGCTTACATCTTTTAATGACAGAAGAAAGCCATTAGATGTAGTCTAGGTCTGGCTCCAATGAGGACTTGCAGAATTGTACTTGTCAAACATACGCTAATGAATACTTATAGGAACTTGGACTAAAAAAGAATGTTCATTCAATGAATTCTCAATTGCAAATAAGGGGAACCATTAGCTGTAGAATGGACTAATGACAACGAAAATTTGTGGGACTCGAACCCGGATTTCCCGCATATCGCAAGCGGTCACCTTAACGTTTGGCTATCCGTGCGTGACTCACGGCCAGGCCCAAACCTACACGTGCCGTCAATCGTGCAGTTACAGTCTGTACTCCTACATCGATCGTGTATATTCCCGTACAGGTGAGACGTTGTACTTGGAAGTTACGTGCCCGGTATCGGCACATAAATATGATGTTGCCGTGCCTGTATTTTTCTGATTACGATGCCAAGCTAATTTGGACATGCAGGCACTGCGTCGATTACAGCCGGTATGAAATACATTAAATGAATTCGAAATTGCGAATAAGAACAATGTTCAGCTGTGCAGAGGAATGAAAGCCAGGTATGAGTCCCGGTCCGGTACAAATTTCGATTGTTGCCAGTCCATTCTACAGCTATTGTTTGTCCTTATTCGCAACTGCGAATTCATTTAACGTATTTCACACCGGCTGTAGTCGCCGCAGTGAACGTTCCTTTGGACACGCATCATAATCAGAATAACGCAGGCACTGCAATATCGTATAATGTTCACCTCTAGGGGAGAGTAGGGCAAGACGGGATAGTTAATATATTTGGGGCCATAAAATCAACAATCATAGTCAGAAGATTTTGAAAAAATTATGGTGTAATTTACATTATTATAGCTGAGAATGAAGTACAAACAAATTTGTTTTGACTTTTCAATTACAATATAAAACTGTCTTCGTAATACAATGACAAGTTTCCATCTAGTGGGGCAAGACGTGGTTACTAGTGGGGCATGATGGGGTCAGTCTTTGCACAGTGCACAAACGTGAACTGCTTCATCTTCTCCTGCACAGGAACAATGAGCCCATCTTCTGCATATAAAACACTGAATCCACCCTTCAGTAGACTGTGAGTACAAGTATCCACAGTAAAGACACTCAGCGTCAGAAGATTCTGAAGAAGAGGAACTTATCTGCTTACGTTTTAAGTTGGTTTTGTTAATTTCTTTGCCTTTCTTTTGTATTTTTTCTTACTATTCGACTTCTTTAGCGATACTTAGTTAATGATGGTTGTATTTTTGTTAGTTTGAGGAAATCTCTTTGTCAAGTTTTTCCTAGTTTGTCCCATTTGCATCATTTCTTTTTCTCTTTTTAAATTTATTTCTGCTTGTAAATCATTTTTGTAGGGTGATTCAGTCAAAACTGCTGGTTTACCATGCTTTCGGCTCTTCTTTTTTGAATTGAGGCTACTGCAAGAGGGAACTAGTGTTGGACATTTTGTAATGGTTACAGCCTTTCCAGCAGTTGTAGTAACATTAATTTGACTTGAAACAGGCTGAATATTTTCAATTGGAGCAGCATATGCAGTATCAGCCTGGAGAATGTCGGAGGCAACAGCTGGAGTTGACATATCCGGTTTAGCAGCAGACTGATGGGGGCTGGAGACACCAGAAGGTTGAGGTAGGCCTAAATAGGCAGAAGCAGCAGGCTGCGGTGAGTTGAAAGCAGCAGAAAGCTGGTTGGTGTTTGTAGCCCCGTGGGTTGAGGATTCATTATCTGTGACATCTGGCCTAGGCCTATCTGTAGTCTCAGATGGGGCATAATCATGGTCACTAAAAACGACTTGGTTGGTAGTCCAAATTCCAGTATTGTGAAATCCATTAATTGCTGTGGACATAGTTGCTGCCTTTACAAAAGCCCTTCCATATAGATTAGATATTTGGAACAAAGAGACAACACATCCTGGATTCGACCTGAGCCAGCATAACACTTCCTGGTCATAAAAAACACTCAAAGGCTTCAAGAAGCTTACATCGAGAGGCTGTAAGAGATGAGTGCAATGTGGTGGGAAGCACAACAACGCTACGCCATTTTCCCTTGCAAAGTCAATAACATCCATGTTTTTGGTGTGGGCGAAATGTCCATCGAGAATCAGGAGAACTGGCCTCTCCTTAGTAGCTCGGCTCCAGTCAAGAAATTTCTTAAACCATTGAAAAAAAATATCGGATTGCACCCAACCACTTGGGTGACATGCTGCCTAGGCTCCAGGAGGGCAGTCTTCATTAACTGATCGTTATTTCGAACCTTTGGAAAAATAAAAAGAAGAGGCATATATGAACCAGCTGCATTGCAACATACTTCTATTGTTACAGTGTCGCCTCTTTCAGTAGAAGATAACACATCAACTTGGTTTCTAGCTTTTAGAGACAGAATTTTTGGCCTATGCTTTGGTACTACAGTTACTCTAGTCTCATCACAATTATAGATTCTGTCAAGGGTAAATTGATGTGTGTCAATAAGTCGAGTTAACAAACCAAAAAAAATTTGTTACATTCTGTTTGTTGAATGCTGCAGCTCGTGCTGCACTTGTGTGCTCTGGTTTTCTGAGGGTTATCTGAGGATCCCTGCGTTTGAGACCAATGAACCAATCTTTGCCAGCTACTTGCTTTTCTTGAGAAAATGTGTGCTTTTTACACAACTCCCCTGCCCATTGAAAGGCAAGTTTTCTGAGGTCATGTGCTGTGAGACCAATTAACCTTTCCTCCATTTTTAGTACGTATTCCACCAACATATTCTCTTCCTCTGGAGTAAAAACGGTTTTAATTGGCCCTAGACTCTTGACCAAAATTGGAGTTGTTTGATTTGAATACACACGTCCACTCGATGACGCAGTAAATATATTTTCCGATTTTTCTGTCTGATCACGAGGTACTTTAACTCTTCTGTCTAGAATTGCTTGCGGAACATGAAAAGTGTCAGCTACTCTTTTATATCCCATTTCACCTGTGATAACGGCTTCAGTAGCTGATTTCATTGCTTCTGGAGACCATCCACCTCGATCTATCTTCCTCTCGTATGTCCTTACCATATTAGAAACCCTGTACAAACAAAGGACGAAAGTGTAAAATTTATTGGGTAAGATGGGGTAGTTCCCCGTCATGCCCCATAGAAAAAATCCGGTCTTGCCACACTGATACATTGTGGAATATTTACCGCTAGTGTTAGGTTACGTTTCGACTGAAAGTATTTATAATATACGTAACATAACGTCAAAAAATAACAGTTCCCATCAATATATACAGTGCTTCAGTTAATGAACGTATTTTACCTGTATTAAACACCAAACTTCAACTTCACTAAGAAACTTTCCAGCAAAAATGGCGCCAGTCGAGGGAAACGGACTTACACAAGGCAAACTAACAGTTCAGAATGGCTGCCGCTTACACGTATTCTTTTTCTCCATCCCTGCTAGCAGTATGGACGTTTTCCACATCACTAACTGAGCCGTAAAGCCAAGTACTCCTTCTTAACCCGCTACCCCGTCGTACCCCACTTTCCCCTACAATATAAGAACTAGCCACATGGTAGATTTACCGTACTCAGGACTTTCTCACACACGCCATAGCCATACACTCGTGAGTTTTAAATTCTTCAACAAATCGCCAAAAAACAGCTCGTGTAACTGCCTTACACAAGTTAAATGAAGTTTTTAAAACTTTACTAAAACAGCGAGAATTTTACGCAGTTGATGAATTCGTAGAGAGTAATTTTCAAGGAATGTGCTTCGGGTAGCTGTATGTACCAGTAAAACTGCACATAATAATCATGCAATTAGAATTATGCATTAGTATACATGTAAATAAGTATACGAGTATTACTGTTTCGTGTATAGCTATGTAATTGATGTAGAATTGTAATTAAGAATTTATACACTGAAGTGACAAACGTCGAGGGATAGTGATACGCACATATACATAAGGCGGCAATATCGCGTACGCAGGGCAGTGCATTGGCGGACCTGTCATTTGTAATCAGATAATACGTGTGAAAAAGTTTCCAATGTGATTACGGCTGCACAGTGGGAATGAATGCGGAATGGTAGCATGTGACATTCCATGTCGGGTGTCATCACGGAATTCAATATAACGAGATCCACAGCGTCAAGAGTGTGTTGAGAATATCAAATTTCAGGAATTACTTCTCACCACAGACAACACACTGACCAACCGAGAGCAGCAGTACTTGCGTGGAATCGTCAGTGCTAACACACAAGCAAAAATGTGTGAAATAACCAGAGAAATCGACACGGGACTGTGCGACTAACGTATCCGTTAGGGCAGGGTGGCAAACTTTGCCGTTACGGGGAACGGTAGCAGACAACCGACGCGAGAGCGTTTGCTAACAGCACGACATGGTCTGCAGTCCTCTCCTGGGCTCAGTTGGACCCTAGACGAGTGGAAAACTGTTGTCTGGCCTGATGACGTAAAGTTGGCGGCAGGGTTCAAGCGACGCATAGACCCCGCGGAGACGGCACTGTTATGGCGTGGGCCGCATTTGCATCAAATGCACTGCGTCCTCTTATGTTTGGCTTCTTGGAGACCATTTTCAGCCGTTCACAAACAACGATATGTCAGCAGGCCACAATTGGTTTGAAGAACATTCTGGACAATTCGAGCAAATGATTTGGCCAGCGAGACCACCCAACACGAATCGTATCGAACATGTTTCGGACGTAATCCAGAGGTCAGTTTGCGCAACAAAATCCTGCAGCAGCAACACTTTTTACAATTATGGATGGCTATAGAGGCAATGTGGCTCTCAGTATTTCTGCAGTGTCCACGGCACGTCAAGTAGCTGCACTAGCGAGCGGCGACACGGTGTTCAAATGGTCCAAATGGCTCTGAGCACTACGGGACTTAACATCTGTGGTCATCAGTCCCCTACAACTTAGAACTACTTAAACCTAAGGACATCACACACACATCCGTGCCCGAGGCAGGATCCGAACCTGCGACCGTAACGGTCACGCGGTTCCAGACTGAAGGGCCCAGAACCGCTCGGCCACACCGGCCGGCCCCGACACGGTGTCCAAGTCAGCGTATGTTCGCGTGCCAACTTTTTTGGTTAGGAAGGGGAAATGAGGATGGGGGCAGCTAATTCCTCAGTTTTGTGTCAGAGTCTTAGGAACAGATTTGCCTGTTTTGCGCTCCGACAGGGGCATTGTTGCACTGGTCCCCCTCCGTTGCCTGATACTTCAAAGTGTGCAGCTCGTATTAAACGAATTTTATAGATCAGAAAAGTTTTGAAAGTGTATTTATATACTTCGGTATATTTTTATAGTTTGACAGATATAAATAATGAACAAGTATGCATTCTATACGGTTAACACAACCACTTTTGGTTTACACTTTTTGTGGATGCTTTAGTCGTGGACTGCAATTCAGCGAAAACGCGTAGCTTATGATTTGTATCTTAAAACTGAAAAAGTGTTATTAGAAATGTTTTCCGAATTTTTTTCCAGTGTCACATAATTTTGGCACTAATTTTAACTCCATTTCAGACGTGTTGAGACACTTTGCAGCCGATTTTTTGTGACTGCAGTACCTCTTTGGGCGTATCTGCGTAGCTGTGCCTCTCATACAGAGACATTGCGTCATATTTATAGGTGAAAAAATGATGTCTAAAATCTTACTTTGGTGGCATCAGAACGCTTGCGACGACCTAGAATGCTTGCCGTGTGTTTAGTGCGCGAGTTCAGACTGCATTTACGCCTCGGACCGGATACTACGTGCCTAAGTATGGTCAGTCCCAGAGAGGTGGAGGAGGGAGGGCAAACCGGGGCATCTGCCCCGAGCTTCAATTTCAGGTGGCGCCACATTCATATTCTTGAAGAAAAAAAAAACTTATTTCACAAAGAGCGTAGCATCCAGCGCACATTGTCTATCGATTATTCACATGATTCTGGAACGCATCCCTGTTGGGTTTTGAACGTTTGCGAACACATTATAAGTCGATTTCTGAACGAATCATAAGTCGATTTCTGAATGCGTGCATAGTGTACGTGATATTTCTGCGAGGCCAGTCCCCGTCGTATCTAGAAACGTGGTTGATTGGGTGTGTGAATGATCAGCGTTGCTGTAACTGCTAGCGAAATCCATAGATTCAGATTACCAGAGTGGAAATAAAGGACTAGCGCGAATAAACAGGTAAGAGAGATTACACACAATGTTGTCGGTGTATCCAAGAAAATGAAATTTTTACAGAAAACTTTTGCTAGATCGCTACGCTAGTAAGGGCCAGTCGTACAGTCCCCGATTAGTGTAGCCGCTAAAGTTCTTTTCTCGGCATAGCGCGGAAAACGCGTTCGTTGTACGACCACGTGATAATGGCTAATAGCAGAATAAACGCGGGTAGCCAAACCAGTGATTCTGGCAGGGTTAGTGAAGTTAACTGGGGAACAAGTTTCGTCAATGGCAGGGATAGTTACAGAATTAGTGATAACAAGATTGCTTGTCAGAACAAGGAAGGAGAAGAAATGGGGACATCACACAAACTATATGGAAGATTATGACGATTCAGAATTTATATAAAAATTTCGTACTACTTTCGATCTCATGCTTCAGAACTGGAGCGTAGCAATGAAATGTGATACTATTTCCTAACATAAAATTTTTTGCTTCTAGTAGATGTAATAGGCATTTAATATTTTGTTACCTGGAGAATTCTATTCTGTCACGTTGTTTGTGCCAAAACAGTCTCGTTTATTTGGCGTGTGTTACAACTGCTGCAATATTACAAAGGCCTATTTCATTTTATCAAGCTAATAGTGGCAAAATAGACGTAATCAAATCGAGAAACAACACCAGTCTTGGGTACTACTCCTATTAACTGGTTTTTCAGTATTAGGCGACGAAATTTTGATTTTTTTCAGTAGCAAAACGTTTGACGAATTTTGATGAGGTAATAGATTCTTTCGCAGAAAGGAAGATACGTCATGTAAAGCTGTAGCAAGAGTAGAGAGAAGATAGTGCTGGGACCTACAGATTGAAGAAATGTGTACTGTCTTGATTGTACCTTGTCTTTACTGGTCTTATGTTTCCTACATTTAATTTTATGTCACACAAAAGAGAAAGTTATAAACCAATTGGCAATAAAGAGTGCAAATTTTCTGCTAAAGACTTCTTATTCTCCCGGTCACAAATAATCCCACTGTGAGGCTTTTTTGTTTTGTTTTGTTTCTTTAAAAAAAGGGGTGTGGGATATCAAAACCGACCAACTGGGGGCCGCTGCAGCACAATAGAACATTTTAATTCCCACTGTCCCAAAATATAGGTTTGATGGCTTCCATTACAAAATATACAAGTTTGAATCCCACAGAGTGAAATGCAGTGACGCGCGAAAGAGGAATGCAGTGTGAAGTGGCGTGGCATTACACTTTGGCACCCTTAAGATCAAATAAAATGTCTTACATTTCCTCGAACGTATGTGTTTTATATATGAAACTCTTCAGAAAGATGTTCGCTACAAAATAAACATGTTTCTGAAAAATTGTTCTATTTTTAAATATATTTTTGTCGTCCTGTCTCAAACGCTCTGGCAGGTGGGAGGGGGGGGGGGGTGGGGGGTGGGGGGCGCCACTATCAAGTTTTTTGCCCCTGTTCGGAAATATTGTAGATCCGGGTAACGGACAATGATACCAAAAAAGGTTTCGAATTTCTGCGAGAATATTAGCCTAGGAACGTACGGTAAAAATTTTGACGACGTCACACGAACAGAAATCATAGAAGTGGCCTTCCACACAATTGGTACTTTTGGTACCTAACGCACACAATTGATACTTTTGGTACCCAAAATCATGTTTTTTTTTGGGGGGGGGGGGAGGGGTTCTCGGGAATTGGCAGTGTAGGACGAGTGATTTTATAAGCCACGTAAGGCCCACTCTGGGCCACGTCTAATGCAGAGAGCCGACCGATTTTCTCAGTTCGCTTCGGCTCTGACCGACAGAACCCGAGATATGAGCGCAGTTCCGCGCGGGGCTGTGGCGAGGTAGCGCGCTCCCTGGCTGTGGGCTGTGGCGGGGGAGAGGCGCAGAGGGGGCCACACCTGCGCGCGGCTGCTGGTCGCCTCGCCTCGCCTCGTTTATCGGCCGCGGCGCAATGAGCGCTGAATACGGATGCGGGGGGCCATTTGTACGTGAGAGCCGCTAGCTGCGGCTCGTAGCTTGCACAGCTCTGCCCTGTTGCCACTGCTCGCGGCCTCGCTGCCCTGTGGGGCCGAGACGTTACATATTTTCTGTCAATTTCTGTGTCTCGCCAAAAGCGGACATTTCTTACAAGCATATCTCTCCACCTGTACCCGTCCTAACTTTCCTGCAGATCAACTGTCACACCCACTGCAACAGGCTCCCGTATCAAAAACTCGACAACCGCTGACCTCCCCCCCCCCCCCCCCCCCCTCTGTCTTCCTATTACCACAGAGTGAAGAAGCCTGCTACTGTATATGCGACATTCTTGCCTCTACTGGTATGCAGCTGCAATCGACTGCGTCCTTTCTGTATAACTGTCCTTCCTAGGAATCAATAAACGACATCTCCTGCCACATTTTCCACCCCACTACAGGAATGCACCTGGAATCCATCCGTCACCTCTTCTCGATGCCTTGTACGGAGCTGACATTCCCGGAACACTCCCCGTCCAGTATAGTGCCTGCAATACACAGACGCCGCTGCTTCCCTGTCGGTCCTCAATAATCCCACCACCTACTGTCTCTGTCGCTAAGTCTCTATCCTACAAAAACCCAGCCACACTTTCCATTTCCGTGACCCCTGCCTTACAATCCACAGTCGCCCAATTAATTTTACTGAGACGTAAACACCGACACGCGATCGACAGCTAAATTTCAATCTCCACCTAACAATCCAAAAGAAAGCCTACAACATATTAAAACTACTAATAGGCCGAGCGTGCGAATAAATTTCACACCTATCGTACACAGCTCCGAGATCGACATCTCGCCCCGTGCAAATCATGTATAGATCTCTGGCCACCTCAAATGTCTCCACTCCCCACAAATCCTGAACATCGCTAATACCACCTCACTTTTCGTGTCTCTTTACCCTTTCCATCCCAAATCACGTACCTGCCACCGAGGCTGTATCCCCGATGCTCTGGATCATTCGCCTACTGAAGATCATCCTCCACTGGCCACCGTACGGTGCGGACCACTACTAGTGTTCCACGCGCAGACACAGTGAGGGACAAACGGCTGTTTATATCCCTTCGTGTAAACCCTAAGCTCTCGTATCGTATCTTTATGGTCCTTGTGTGAAATTTACGTTGGCGGCAGTAGAATCGTTCCCCAGTCAGCTTCAAATACCGGTTCTCTAAATTTTCTCAGTAGTGTTCCGCGAAAAGAAGGTCGTCTTCCCTCCAGGACTCCCGTTTCACTTCCTGGAGCACCTGTGTGTCGTTCAAAGAGATTTCAGGCTTGCAGCCGGTCGTCGTAAACTTCACTGCACGATATTTCGGCTGGACAACTGCCAGCTATCTTCAAGTGAGCCGAACGAGGACTGACGAAGACTTTTTTTTATCCTTTATTGTGATTTCATGCCTCACCTGAAGTGGGCCGGCAGCTGTCTACATACGCCACTCTTCGTCCAAAAGACACAACATAAATACACGGAAGGCATAGAAAACATAAAAAACATGGTAAACACAAGATGAACACTACACAAGAAATCAGAAGTCGTTCGACGGAAGACACTGTAATGAAGGATGCCACCATTTGAAAACAGATGAAGACGTCCAGGTGGAGACGCGAACGTAGTAGAAAACACTGACGAAGACACTGTACACAAACTGAGAGACACTGACGAACGGAAAACACTGGCGACGATCATCGGCAAAGCACTCACACTGGGGAAGGGCGGGGGGGCTGCCTCCTGGTCAAAGGGAGAGGGGGAGGGTGGAGCCAGTGGGAGAAAGAAGGGAGAGTGAGGAGTGAGGGGGGGAGGTGAGGGAGACGGGGGGCTGGAAGCCCGGGGAGAGGGGTGGAAGTGGGAGATGTGGGAGAGAGGAGGGGGGAAAAGGAAGGTGAGCAGGCAGAGAGGGAGCCCTGGGGGGGAAAAACGGGGGAGGGGAGAGTCAGCGCTGGTAGGAGGGGGAGATGGACGGGACAAGGACATCATCACGGAGGGGGAGTTGGTGGAAGCCACCTCGGGTTAGGGTACAGAGGGTGTGAAGGTGGAGAGCACGTGGGATGCACGAATACAGGCGCAGTAGCGGGTGGGGACGGGCGAGGACGGCAGAGACGAGTGGGTGAGGGAGATCGAACTTGCGGGAGGTGTAAAGGGTCAGTATCCGTTCGAGGAAAAGGAGAAGGTGCGGGAAGGGAATGAGGCCGTATAGGATCCGTGTGGGTGATGGGAGACGGATGTGACAGGCGAGGTGGGGCGCGTGGTGTTCGAGGATTATGGAGGGACTTGTAGTAGGTGGGAGGGGCGGAGCTGCAGGAGGGATGGGGCGGATGAGGGATGACGACCAAGACGTTCTCCATCATTAGATTTCCCGCGGTGCGTATTTCAACCGATTCTTTGATAGTGGAGTCCCAAAAAGTTTTTGCTGTGGCCAAAATCCAAGTTTTGTCGTACTGCATTGAATGCCCCTTGGAAATACAATGTTCCGCCACTGCAGACTTACTGGGTTGCAGCAGGCGAGTGCAACGTTGATGTTCCGTACAACGCTGTTCCACTGTACGCGTCGTCTGCCCTACATAGGCCGTACCACATTGACACGGTATTTTGTAAATTCCCGCCTACCGCAGTAACAAATCGTCCTTCACCGATCCCAGAAAATCCGAAATCTTAGAAGGTGGACGAAGAACCACTTTCACATGACAATTATTAAGAATCCTCGCTATTCTGAAGTAGATATTTCCAACGAAGGGAAGAAAAGCTAGGGACTTGGCTGGCGCGCTCTCCTCTTTATCCATTCCCCGGTTCCTGGCTCTAGTTGAGAAGGCTCTGTTAATTTGCCGGGTCGAGTATCCATTGTCTCTCAACACCGTCCTTAAATGTGCAAGTTTCTTAGGCGAATTCTCTGCATCCGACACCGTATGTGCCCTGTGCACAAGGGTTTTAAGTACACTCGTGGTTTGGGATGCGTGATGGCAAGTTGAAGAACGCAAGTACAAATCAGTAAGAATGGGCTTACGATAAACAGAATGTTCCACCGAGCCGTCACTCTTCCGGTTAACAAAAACATCCAGGAATGGAAGGGAACCATCTTTCTCTAGTTCAATAGTTAATCCGGATATTCTCGAGCATAGAGTTAAGTTGTTGAAAAAACTCCATTAACTTTTCTTCTCCGTGGGGCCACACTATGAAAGTGTCATCGACGTATCTAAAAAAATTGCTGGTTTACAAAACGCTGATTCAAGCGCTCTCTCCTCAAAATCCTCCATAAAAAGGTTAGCCACCACAGGAGACAGGGGGCTCCCCATGGCGACACCGTCAAACTGTTCAAAATATTCCTGGTTGATCATAAAATAAGTTGAGGAAAGAGCGTGTCGAAACAAAGCAGTGATGTCCAATTCAAACTGTTGACCAACTAGCGTCAAGGAATCCGCAAGAGGTACTTTTGTGAAAAGAGAAACTACATCAAAACTCACTAGAAGATACGAACTACTTAAGTGGAGATGTCATCACAACGATTCCGCAGTCATGGAACTGTGTTTTTAATCATACTAATAAAAGTTTACAGTGCGCTGTCACTGTATAATGGACAGTCCACACCTGTACAGCTATGCTCATAGTGACACTGCAGTGATAAAAATGGGCTAAAAGAGTCTCTATACGCCTGAAAACAAATTAAAATGACTGCCAAAAATCATGTAAAACTGCGATGACTGTAAATTCAGGACAACATTTCCAATAATGTTTTCACATTTTTAAGTTACAGATCATAAGCCGCGCGTTTTCGATTAACTGCGAACGATGAGCGAAGGATGCAGAAAAACGTAAAGAAAACGATTTTCTATTAACCTTATACCATGCGTACTTGCTTGTTGCTTATATGTGTCGAGTGCATAAGCGTTTCGAAGCCTATAAATAAAATGTCAAAACTTCGCCGACATATAGAATTCGTTTTGTATAAGCAGCACATCCTGCAGTAGCGGGGAAAAGAAGGGAACCACCGGAGAAATGCGCCTGTCAGGACACAAAAAAGGCGAACACGTTCCTCTTTATAAGGCCCTGACAGTAAAGAGGCAACCAGCTGCCTCATTCTGCTTTCCTCGCCACGTATTTTAACATGCGAACATTTTTGAGCTGTAAGAGTGGAAGACAGGAAGACACAGGAGGGGATGGGCGGGAGAGAGAAAGTTGCAGTGAAAAAGAAAGAGAGATGGATGTAAATAGCAGTGCGAGCCCAAGAGAGAGGGCATATCGATGGTCAGTGAGAGACAGTGGCAGTAAAAGAGAAAGGGAGATGAATACAGGTAAAAGCAGTGGGAGCAAAAGAGAGTGATAGAGGAAACGAAAAGTGTAGATGAGTAGAGACACCATAAGTAGGCTTGGGAGGGGGTTCTGCACGAGTGGGTGTAGGGTAGGGGCGCATTTCGGACCGAAATTTTAAACACTTTGGTACAGGGAAAAAATAAGTTGCATCCCCCAGAAGTCTTGGGCATGGTGGAGGCAGCGGGGGGATAAAAGGGAGACTGTGGCAGTGAGAGGCGGGGAACTATAAATAGGGACTCGGTGAAAGCACATTAGAATGTTCCGTGTTAAAACAGCCAGAATATATTTTTTATCAGATAACTTGTAACTAAAACAGCCCGAATATATTTTTTATCAAATAACTTGTAACAGGTTACAAGCTACCTGATAAAAAATATATTCGGGCTGTTGTAACACAGAACATTCGAGAATTTCAGTAGTACTGCATACGCAACACTCAGTTTTTGGTGTAGTAAACACATTTTGTGCATAACTATTAGCAACAGTACTTAACATCTTCGTATGCAGACATAAAGTAAGAAGAAAACGTCACAATTACAGTTACTTGACAGCTAATAATTATACAGCATCTTGAGCTTACTCGACACACTAATCAAAATGCCAGAGTGACACATCTTTTGCAAAGTTAGAAATCCTGCTAGTGGTGCACCCATCACGTCATGTACATCACTTACTTTCTGGAGAAAGGGCGTGAATGCGAGGTGTTACTAACACCTATTGACTTCAAAGGGTTTTCGTCGTGCAGCGGTGTCTGTAAAGACTTTTTGTAAAATCTGCTGTACTTCAGCACTGTGAAGAAACCGAAGGCTGTGGCACCGCCTCCTCTGTCTCGCCTAAAGCGCGAGCCAGTAATTTGTTTTTATTTCTCAGCGCACTGTTTTCTATTGCTAAACACTTAGTTTTCTCTCAGTAATTTAAGTTTTTTCTCAAGTGTTTTAATTTCATCCTCGATACGGCATGTTTTCGTCTTCTAGAGCAACTAGAATGTTAGTCTTGCGTTTATGAGTTTCCTTCTATCATTTCCTTAGACCTATTGTCTACAGGACGGAACAACGGCAGAAGCGGTTTAGATAAGGTGTAATGTAGGCACAGCAATCTACTTTCAAATCTTCATTTGTCGAAATTTCCACAGTTCGGCCCGAAGATGTTTAATATTTTGCCTCCGAGAGTAGGATTTTTTAATGTTACAGCCGTCAGCTCTTCCTGAGAACCTACAGATGACATATCTCTGTATGTTTGGGAAAATTATGATTGGTTTTCTGACTATACTTTTCACGTAAAGCCACAGCCCAGTTCGGCACTATTAATCTCAAACAACGAAGAACTCGGTACAACAGAAAAACAAAGAGCAAGAACACAAAACTTACTCGGTTCAGTAAGTAATACTTGCGATAGTATTATGTCAATATATCGTGCGAAAGTGCGAGGCCAAGAACGGCGCAATGTTTACGTCCGGGACCCGCCGCCTTTAGAACTACGGCGTCGTGTGTCAGCGGCTGAGTCGGAACGGTCGGAATAAATCTGATGAGCTTCGAGTGATCATTTCAGTGGACCAGGGGCCCATAAACCAGAGTAACAACTAATTACAAATGAAACAACTGAACTGCGTAATTTGTTTTCTACGTAACCCTCTACTGGAACAACTGTTCTAAACGAAATAAAACAATTATTTACCGATTACTGACTGACAACTGTTGGCGGCGTGGCAACTGTTAGGAATCACGCGTGTGCTCACCGACATCTGACCTGATCCTATCTGCCATTTCCGAAAACTGCTACAACTAAAATGAACGTTTCTGTTTACTGTCAAGAAAGCTGTTGTGCTATTGTGGGCAACGAGTAATACGGTGTTCTCTGAGCAGCCAAGAATTTCATTTGTCCAAGTACCGCGCGGTTGTTATACAATTAGGTAACAAAAAGTAATGGGACAGTGATATTCACACACACAGAAGGCGGTAGTGTCTCGTACACGTGGTGTAAAAGGGCGGTGCATCCGTGGGGCTGTCATTTGTATTCAGGTGGTTCGTGAGAAATGGCGTCCCACGGGAGTGTGGCTCGAATTAACTGTTTAATAACGGAGAACAGTACCCTGAGAACGAGAAACAAATTACTGGCTCACGCTTTACGGGAGGCAGAGGAACCAATGGCGTAGGCTTCGGGAATTAAGAGACTTGGAACGAGGAGTAGAAGTCGGTGCTAGACGCATGTGAGATTCCCTTTCGGAAATCGTCAGCGAATTCAGTATTCCGATATCAAAGTGTGCCGAGGATGCGAGATTTCAGGCATTCGGTGCCACCACGGACAGCGCAGTGGACGACGGCCTTCACTAAACGACAGACAGCAGTGGCGTTTGCATAGAGTTTTCAGTGCTAAGAGACAGGCGGCACTGCGTGAAATAGCCGCAGAGATGAGAGTGGGGCGTACGGTGGACGTATCCGTTACGGCAGAGCACCCGAATTTGGCGTCAGCCAGCTGCGGCAGCAGTGGCTGCAGCGGCCGTCCTGGGCTGCAGACCAGACGACTGGACAGCTGTGTGTGTGTGTGGCGCGGACCTCGCGGAGCCGCGGAGCCGAGTGGTCAGCGAGCTGGCGGTGGGTCCGTAGTGGTGTGGGCAGCTTTAGCGCGGAACGGTCCAACTGAACCGACCGTCGAGCGGCTTCCCGTAGATTTCGTGTTCCCAAACAACGGAGTCGTATTACAGGACCACAATTGCTCGCGACTGGTTTGAAGAACATTCTGGACGGTTCGAGCGAAAGATTTGGCCACCGAGATCGCACGACACGATTCCCACCGAGACGGTCGAGAGGTACGTCTGTCCACAAAATACCGCACCGGCAGCACTCGCCCAGAGAGCCGGCAGCGCTCGGTATTGCCGGCGGGCACTTGGACCTACCGGGTCCGTGGCGCTGCGAGTCGGCGCACCGTGCCGGCCACAACCGAGTGCGCCTCTGGGTTCGGACTCTTTTGTCGCCTCCGCGTACCTCACCGAGCACACGTACCGATCTTTTGTAATTCACTTTCTCCAGTACTTTTCGGAAATTCACTGGGAGCGAAATTCCTCTCGATCTCGACAGAAACCCCGAAATATTATCCTCCCACGGCACTACAGTGCGGAATGTATTGTGCTGGCATGAGAATCGTTAATGACGGGCAGTCTCCTCGACATACCGCGCAAACAGAGCTTCTCGGCAGTGACGTAGTGCGCTGAGCGGAGATCCGCTGTGTACGAGCAGCTGAGACCGCAGCCAGCCAGGCTCGCCACTCACCCCGCTACAGGGCGCTGCCCACGTGCGGCTTGGCGGTGGTGGTGGCGATCTCGGAGAGGCGCACGTCGATGGGCACGCGGTCGTCGTAGAGCGTGGGCGCCTGCAGGATGATGCCCGCCGTGCCCACCAGCACGGCCAGCGTGAAGATCCACAGGAACAGCCGGTCCAGCACCATCGCCACGTACTTCCAGTCCTCCTTCACCTGCGGCAAGCGCCCATCATCTGCGTCAGCCTGCAACAGCTCACACGAATAGAGGCGCCCTGCGTGAACGCACGTACCGCTCGAATCCTCTACTTGCTGGCAAACCCGCTGCCGCTGCACACTCGCAGTACACACCGAGGTCGGTCTCGAGGAGCATCTGCGAGTGTAGCAAATAAATTCTGCGCGGCAGGAACACTCTTTGAAATTAACCCCGCCGCTAAGTGGGCTTCTAATTGAGTCGCTTAGATGCAAAACTGTCCATGTCCACTTCTTAAAAAAAAAAAAAAAAAAAAAAAAAAAAAAAAAAAAAAAAAAAGGAGTTGGCGACTCTGGATGACATTTTACACGTGCTTGAAATGCTATTTATGCTCAAAGCTCTCCGTGTCCTATGGAAAACAGCTCACGAAAAGTGTGGTTAGATTCAAAACTGTCCGTGTCCATCAGTAAGTTGGGTGCAAAACTTGCCTTGTCCCTTTTGACAGATCGCATTGAAGGCTGGGGTCATGTGACTGTAATGCAAGATGGCTACCGTAAGCATGTAAACATTGTACTCGTGTGGTATCTTACAGCTGTTTATTCTGAAAGTTATACACATTCTCAGAATGCTATAAAAGTCCAAGTGGAGCCTAATTATAATTCTGAAATCAACCTACCAGTGTCCGTATGCAAACGTGGGAAACACTTACGACACACAAACTCGAGCTGCATTACGAACACGGTTGCTCCTATTAATGAAAAGACACTGGAGGATGTTTCAAAACTCCTCGAGAAACACTATGGTGAGTCCTGGAGGGAACGTGAATCCTTGTCGTGGTACATAACATTACTAGGATCCAGCGGCTCAGGGGCATCAGTTGAATCAGAATGCCTAGCAGCAGAAGATGAAGACATTGTTCCAGATATGATGTATTACGTGGATTGCAGTTTGTCAGTTGTTACACCATATACCTTCACAAATATTAAAAGAAATTAAAACTGAATACACAGTTTTATGTTCACCCCATATCCTCTCCTCATCTACAACTAGTCAGGTTCAAAACTGTCCGTGTCCATTTCAGTTGCATGTAAAAGTGGCCATCTGCGAAGTCAGATGCAAAACTGTCCAAGTCCATTTTTATTTTCCTTATATCTTACATGCATTGGGTTCCTGATTTTTTTTTCAATAACCCAAATGGTTTTGTACTAATCTGTACTTATGTATACAACATACAGTGTAGGGCAGTATGTATTTAGCCAGTGAAAACAGTTTTCCCACTTTTTCTAAATACCGCTTATGGAGGACATGGACAGTTTTGCATCTAGACGACTCAATTCGATACGAGTGTCTCACTCAACTGATTATCTTCAAATTCCACTGTAAGTTAGTTACGTGTTCCGTAGATCGTTTCGACGATTCTTTTATCGAAATGGTATGGAACGAGTCAGTTTACAGGATATGTATACATTATTAGTTTCAACATTCAAGAACACACTATTATTTTATTCCTACTCGTGCATCTAGACTTAAAACAAGGTTTTTTTTTTTGGCTACCATTTTTTAAGTAGAAATTCGTCAATGAAATAGAAGGAATTGTCCAGCAGAAATGATTTTAAATTATTTTTAAAAGTTGCTTCGCTACCTGTCAGACATTTTATGTTAAAAGGCAAATGATTGAAAGTTTTTATTGCTGCATATTGAACTCCTCTCTGAACCACTGATAGCTTTAACAGTGCGTAATAAAGGTCATTTTCCCTCTACTATTGTATGTACACCACTGTTCTTTGCAACTTGTCAAGGATTATTTATGAGTAATTTCACTAGCGAAAATATCCACTGTGACGGCGCAGTTGCTGCAGTCATGGACTGTGCGGCGGAGGTTGGCCTGGCTGCCCAGTTTAATTTAACATGCAGTGTTTGTAAGTACAGCTGTAAGTTTTCAAGTTCTGTTTTAGTAACTGTAAATAATGGATACAAGAAAACTGAACTTTATAGTGTAAATATTAGGTTAGTTTATGGATTGCGACCAATTGGTAAGGGCAAAGCAGCTGGTGATACGCTATGTGGTGCTCTAAATCTTCCAAGTGTACCTTCAAAGTTTGAAGCTTACAACTATGTACCAGGATGAACAGCTGAAGATGTAGCACAGAAGTCAAAGCAGGTAGCTGTGGAAGAAGCAGTGAAAGAAAATGATGGCTGTCATAACCTCACAGTAGCTTTCGATGGCACCTGCCAAAAACGGGGTCACACCTCCAACAGTGGTGTTGTAACAGCAACTAGTGTTGACGCTGGCAATAATGTCTGAATACTGTAGATGCGTAGACAGGCTGAAAAATCAACATAGCGATGACTGTGTTGGTAGTAGTGGTGGCATGGAGGTTTTCATCGCTCTTCAGGGTGATATAATGTATCTGAGAGATGGTGACTCTAAAGCATTCACAGATGTTTTGGAAAGGAAAACATAAGGGGACAGTGTAAATATAAGCAAACTTGAATGTATAGGACATGTGCAGAAGAGAATAGGTGCCAGGCTGAGAAGGTTAAAATCAGTTATGAAAGGCAAAAAACTAGATGATCGAAAACCTTACATGGCAAAGGAAGATTGACTGATTCCATAATAGACCACATTCAGAATTGCTATGGCCTTGCAATCAGGCAAAATACAGGCAATCTTGAAGAAATGAGGAAAGCTATATGGGCTTTTGCCCGCATCTCGTGGTCGTGCGGTAGCGTTCTCGCGCCCCACGCCCGGGTTCGATTCCCGGCGGGGTCAGGGATTTTCTCTGCCTCCTGATGGCTGGGTGTTGTGTGATGTCCTTAGGTTAGTTAGGTTTAAGTAGTTCTAAGTTCTAGGGGACTGATGACCATAGATGTTAAGTCCCATAGTGCTCAGAGCCATTTGAACCATTTTTATATGGGCTTTGTATTTCCACACCGCATCCACAGATGAGCATCCAGAACATGGTTTGTGCCTCAAAGGTGAAAAGAGCTGCTGTAAATACAATAGGGGACTAACAACTGGAGAGAAATACACTCACCACCACAGTCTGCCATTAGCCATCACGGAAGAAATAAAGCCCATTTTCAGAGCTCTGGCTGAAAGAAGTCTTCTGATGAAATGTCTTCATGGAAAACGCAAACCCCAACGAGTGCTTGAATAGTGTGATATGGCATCGTCTCCCAAAAACAGTGTTTGTCGGAATTAATACACTACACTTTGGTGGGTATGATGCTGTGGCAACCTTCGGTCTTGGGAATACAATTAAATGCCAGGTCCTTCAAACGTTGGGTTTGCGTGTTGGTTCCGGCACAGAACGTGCTATGTTGACTTTAGATCAGCACAGACTAAGGCATGCTGACAATATAATCAAGACATTAGTGAAAAAAGCAAGACAGGTGAAGAGGAGTGCAAAAGAAGACTTGAAGATGATTATGAAGGGGGTATTAACAATGGATCATGAATCTTTTAATCTTCTTTCTCCGTTTCCCGTAAGTTTGCTTTTACTTTTTCTAGGATCATTATCTCAGGTACTGCTGAACCTAGAAGTCTGAAATTTTTATGAATTAGTCTCATGGGTTTCTTTTACACACTGAAACAACGATTTTTTAATTACTTGAGGTACAAAAGACTTAGGGGTGATAATATAGTAAAAAGTAATGGGACAAACGTACTTAAAAATAAATGTAAAATATCTCTGTAAGAAAATACTTTGACAATAAACTGTTGTTTCAGTATTGTTATAAGATATCAATGCACATACAGTAAAAACTTTATCTGTCTCCAGTAGTTTGTGAGAAAATGTTCCCTATAGTAGGGGATAGGCGATTCCGTATCCCCTTAAGAGGCTTAAAGAGGCATCATTCAGTTCATGGGCTGTTCCTCGGAAAACCACAGAAAAACTGTTTTCTTTTTTTACTGTAATTTTCGCTGTCATCAGGTGACCAAAACCCAGCCGAAGATTTCCAGACGGCTACGCACAGCTAATGATTGTAATTTTTACGATGTACCAGAGGGATCCCGATCTCGAACAACCTTCAAAATTTTCTTCGTATCTTTATCCGTTTTCGAGGTGCAGAGATTCAAAGTTACTACCCTATTCTACACATAAAATTCGGTAATAGACTGAATCTAAATAATAAATAACCTCAGCAAATTGCTCAAATTTTTGCGGTGTTTTCTCTAGGTATTTATGTAGACGAGCCATCTCCCCATCTCCCTGTTTTCAAAAATATTTATCCGTTACTGAGAGACACGCGAAAAACTTGTTTTTTGGGTACCAAAACACAGCCGCAGATTCCGAGACGGCTATGTACAGAAAATGGCTGTATTTTTTACGATGTATTGCTAGAATGCCGATTTCGAAGAATCCTGAAAATTTGCTTCATAACTTTATCCATTTTAGATATACAGCGATTCAAAATTACCTTACTTGTACACGTAAAAAACGCGCGTAAAATCCACTTTGAGGCGAAAACGTAGTTTATAACACGGAGAAATATGCTGTAAAGTGTGTCCGTTATCATCTGGGAACCTGAAGTTGTAGTATTCAAGTATTTGTCCTGAGAGAAAAGACAGTTGCACTAGTAGCAAAGAGGTGGTAATGTAATAAATACTGGAAGGTATCAGACAGCTGTGGTGTGGAAAGAGCGAAGGAGAGAATGGCGGCGCGAGAGAAAGAGAGAGAGAGAGAGGGACGTTGTGGCAGTGGGACGCAGTTGGCAATAACAGAAGGGTGAATGAGAGAGTGGCAGAGGCAGAGGAAGAAAGAGAAGGAGAAAGTGGCCAGTCATAATGAGAGACAGCGGCAAAGAGGAAGAGACAGAGACAGCAGCAGTAGGAAGGAAGGGATGAAAGAGCAGCAGTGAGAGGGAGAGAGAGAGAGAGAGGAGACTGCGGTAGGAGAACAGAGCGAAGGGGGCTGGGGCTGTGACAGAGAGACACAAAGAGAATCAGTGAGTGAGAGAGAAAGGGCAACTGGGAGTGGTTGGCTGGTGGTGTGAGTGAGTTTCAGTTGGGGGGCTTTTGGGAGTTTGAGATGAGTTACATGTTAGAAAGAACGCGAATATGTTCGCATGCCAAACTTTTTGGCAAGTGCCGAGGAAGGCAGAATGAGGCAGCTGGTACCCCACAGAGTCTTTCAAACAAACAGGAACATATTCGCATTTTTTGTGCTCCGGTAGGAAAATTTTTCCATTGGTTAAATATTCCTTTACTTGTGCGAACTGGTTTCTGAGCCTTTTTCAGGCTGTTGCTGAGACGAGCCACGTAGGAGTTTACAGATTCGTGCTTTCAGCACTACGAGCTCTGGATTGCCTCACGCAGCAGTCCGCGGAAGTACAGTACAACAAGGGACGTGGCGCCACGTCGCCTTCAAAGGCACGTTAAATGCCCCAAAACATTAGCAGGCGGTTGCTTCTCGTTCTTAATTTCTGTCGCGTGAGCGTGAGAGTTCTTTTACGTAGAAAATGTTTAAGTCCTTTCGTGAATAGCTAGGAGCAACAAAAGTATTTTCATAACTTTTTCTTGTCGTAAGTACATATTTGATCTAGTAATGCGACTGGATTTCGCTGCGTTATCGTAACATTCTTTTCGCTATACGAAAACGCTGCTTTCGTAATCCAGTATTTCCTTTAATCCGAACTGAGGAAACTGATGTCCTCTTCCCGAAAATGCGGGGAACATATTATGCCGTGTTCTGTGGGCACCCAATTATCCTTTGTTACAGCGTTCAACCGGAGAGATTTTCGAGTCGGTCGATACGAAATCTAAAGTGAACAGCGCAGTCAAAATTCAATCGGTTATAAAAGAAAATATCGATCGAGCGATTCCAGTTGCGAATGAAATATGGTTGCCCCGCAGTTTAGACAGTTTAGGCAGAATGACGGAAGCCGGCATTTTTTATCGAAACGCTCTCGCCAGACTGTAATGTCCGGGACAGGCGAGACGGCTGACGTCGGCTTGAGCTCGGTGTCGTAACGACGGCTCCCCTGCCTACATCTAGTAGTCTAGCCGCTCACCCTGGTGGAGTCCTCCTCGCGCTTGGTGTGGTCGGCGATGAAGCGCACGCCGTCGATGGCCTTGTGCAGCTCGGGGCAGCGGTGCCAGTGCAGGGAGGCGGGCCGCGCCGCCCCCGGGAAGCCGTTGCTGGCGCCGCCGCCGCCCCCGGCGCAACCGTCCGCGCTGGGGGTGGCCGGCTCGTCGGCGCCGTCCCCCGCAGCCGCCCCCGGCGCCGCCTCTTCCGCCAGCAGCGTCGTCGGCGGCGGCGGCACTCCGCCCCCGGGCCCGTGGATCCGGCACGAGCCCCCCAGGTCGCTGTCCCTGCAAAGCCGAGACCGAGGCCGCGTTCCACAGACAGCAAAGGACTTTGAAGGGCAGCTCAACAGAGTGGGCGAGGTTAGGAGGTGGACGAGAAAAATAAAACAAAGGTGTAAGCGACGCTGATCGAATTCGGTTACGGAGTGCGTCCAAAAAGCGCTTACGAGGGTCTCACTATTTGGGCAGCCAAACACCTCATTGTTGGCACAGTACAGAGGGTATACGACGGAAAGTGGCAGCAATGAGGGAAGCATTTCTGAACAGATGAGTTCGTACACAATGAAGACAAATCGAAGCATTAGAAAGTCTTTTCTTGAGGTACGCATTTGTTCGGGGTGTAGGCTCGTACTCCAGTGAAACGTGAACAATAAGCTTCTGAAAGGTGACGCTAATTAGATGGACACATCGAAAAATTAATGAACAGGTACTCGATCGAATTTTGGAAAAGAGAAGCTTGTGGCACGACTTGACGAGTGTCGGTTGGGAGGAGGTTGAGAGCAGGTGGCAGTCTGGTACTGCAGTGAGGCGTGTGGGGAAGAGGAGCAACATTGTAGAGGGAGGCACAGTCAGCACAATCAAATGGGGGGAGTTGGCTGGACCAGCGTGCTGAGCTGCATAGAGGCAGTCTTGGGACTGGCTGCGGAAACCGCACCGTAATCGTCCTCCTCGCCGCTGGTGCTGGAAGCGGATCAGTTCCTCGACGGTACTGTAGGTGGTGAGATATCTGAACAAGCGGAGCGGAATAATTAGTTTACTGAGGATTAATGACGGTCGATCGGCCTCTGAAATTAGCGAGGGACACTGATTTGAATTATGCGCAACGGAGGGGCTCCTCTTGAACGAATCTGACTACAGACTAGGTGGTTTAGAATATCTGAACATAAGACAATGTTACAGCTGTATTATTGCCTTTCAAAACCTGTTGCATTAGTCTTTTCGTGAGTAGCGGCTGTCTGAAGGAGAAGAGGAGGAGAGGAGCTAAGCTGACGTAGAATTACTCTTGACAAACGGATCTTATAAGGCCACTGAATTTGTTATAGGGCATAACAACCCGCTTCGTACGACCTAGATAACACTGAACACGTAATAAGATCATAGTTCCTCAAAGACAATAATTACTGGAGGGGAAACTAATTTCAAAGGTGAAAGCAGCTCAAGAATCTTACGAGAAGGTATAGAGGCGTGGTGGTTAGGTACACGGGAAGCCGGAAGATATTCTTGTATCGATATTCTAGCCGATTTATACACGACTCAAACCGCGCAGTACTCGGTCGGATTGAAGAGTCCACCAGTTCCGAAACACGAAGTACGCTCCCGTATTCCACAAGCGCAGTCGCTTAACAGTGGTTCAAATGGCTCTGAGCACTATGGGACTTAACTTCTGAAGTCATCAGTCCCCTAGACGTAGAACTAACTATCCTAAGGACATCACACACATCCATGCCCGAGGCAGGATTCGAACCTGCGACCGGAGCGGTCGCGCGGTTCCCGACTGAAGCGCCTAGAACCGCTCGGCCACACGGCCGGCCGCGTAACAGTGACATCTGAAGTCGACTGATCGCAGAGGGTAATGGACTCACATGGGAAACTGCACGTTGATTACTGTGTCCCACATGTGGTTCACAAGAACGAATTAAAGAGTACTCGAAGACATGAATCCGATCGAGATGCAACTTCTGACAGCCGGTGACCAAGAAAACACAGCACTTAGTTAGTCAAATGAGAGGCCACTCGTAAATGCACGTGCCCACATCAGCTGGGAACAATGCGAAGTGCTTTTCCACTTGTTTCTCTCGTAAAATAAGTAAGTCGATTAACCGAGATGGAATAACACTTCCGAACATTCTAGAAACTGAATGCAATGAAATCCTGCTACTCGAACAATACTTGACTGTGATAAAAGAAGTACAACATGTTAACTGATTCAGGACCACGATGGCCGGTGGAGGTCTCAGGCGCCGGAGGGCTCCGATTCGTCGAGGAAAGAACTCCAGAGAAAGCTACCAGTGTCAGCAAGTGGGAAAAAACTAACATAAGCGATACTACAGCACACACTTCGTGACCAGTCCATTTCAGACACATAGACGTTGACTAAACGGAAACCGGAGACGAGGGGACGATACGCGAAATAAATACCCACCCGTACTCTGCGTATTCCCTTCACGAGGCATAAAGAGATAGAAAAAAAATCATGTGTGCTATTTAAATACGAATGTTTATTAATACGAGTCGGCCAGTGGCGACCTGAGGACCAGAGCACTTGCGCTCCCTGTGCGACAGGTCTTCAGCCCGGCACCAGCGCGCGGAGGACACCGACGTGCCGCCAAACACGCCGAAGCTACCCTCTCAGAGGACTCCCAGGTTCGACCGCGCATCTGCCTAATGGACAAGAGAATCGGACTATAATTTCGAATTTGGTGAAATAACGGAAAAACCAAACGGGCTTTAATCTTGGGAGTTAGCGAAGGTGGTAAAATCATAAATGAAGGAAAAGAATGAACGGTCGCCAGCCCTATTAGGCACATTAATTTGGAAATGCATATTTGAGAGAATGGAATGTTAGTTATTGAAGTTACTTTTGTTGAGATTTCCCTTTGAATAGCAAACAGGATACAAACTGTCACATCGCACTCTGTACTGTGTGTAGCAGCAGTTACGAATAACACACACAGCAGTAAATTATGGGGAGCAAAACCGCACCGAGCTCATACTAATGACGGCCACAATCGTTAGCATTACTTAATCAAATACCGAAATGTCACTGCATTAAGTGCAGAACTAAATTTGGGCATGAGGGGCTTCTATCTTGACTGACATGAAAAACACAAATAAAGTTGGATAACGCCATAAATATACTCTTTAAGGCCCTCTACATATATCAGTTTTCCTTAGTAACAGTAATAGTAATAGACGGAGAATATGATGGGACCCATAAACTAGTATAGTTTCACTAGCCAAATCTCTTTGGTTATTACAAGGGTAAATAATAACTCTAAAAGCTTATCATTCACTTAAATTACTTTGCAAGACAATAAAATACAACACTGGGCTCCATTAACTTGAAAAAAAGGAACCTTTCACGATGGGCACCAAAAATACACCTTCTTTAAAATTGTGCATGATTTTTCTTCTAACAATACTACCGTAAATCCTGTTCATTAAAGATTTATATGTTCTTGAACTTTAATTACTTGTAACAGAGGTATTCTTCGCAATAATATCTACATAATCTTGCAGCGTAATCCTACAAAAGTATATTTTATAATGAAATAAAGATACTTTAGCAAAAGCCTATCCAGTTCACTTTCCTATTAATTGATCTTTCAATTTTTGTACATAAACTTCCTACCTTCAGAATTTCTCTTGGAGTAATTCATTAACAATTCATCCAAATATCACTCTTACTTAAACTTTTATTACTCCTTTTAGTTTAGCCAAAAAATCACTTTTAAAGACACGAATGCAAGAATTGTTAATTTAAACCAGGATACTCGGTTTTAGTAGCACTTAGGTGAGGACCCTGCGCAGGTTCGTGATCGGGATTGAAAATGTCGTTCCGGACACGAATTTATTTTTTATGTGATTATTATTGAAACAACGCACAAATTAACTGGTCCGTGCCAACATGTGTTTCGTAACTGAATGTACGAAGTTTGTGAAGTGGCGGCTAACTGGACTCACGGCTCTCGATGTGCGAATGCGCCGTAGAATCTCTTCTTGGCGTCGGATTCTCAACATATTACAGCCGTTCCACTATTCCGTGAATACCAAATAACAGCCAGATCGACATCCCTTCTAATGCAGCTTCCAATTGCCTCTCTTAGCACCGGCGAGGTGTACCTGCGTGCCGTTGACTGTTCGACCGCCAAAGCCACCTTTTACATCGCGCCACCTTCGCCACCTTCGTTGCGCAGGGACTTCCCTACAGAGTTTTCATGTTACAAATACAAGTGCCCTAAGCATGAACCAGCTTTTAACAAACATACTCTTTTTTATAAATATATTCATATTACAATAATTTAAAATCTCAACATATTCTTCTGCTTTTTCCATATATACATTCCGAAACTCTAATTTTCTTGCCATACAGCGAGGAGTTTAAACAACACAGAATACACACTTCATAAATTGCGGATACATAGTTACATGAAATAAACCTGCTCCTATACTCCGTTCACCGAAACAAGAGACGTACTGTAAACACAACAAGGGGCGTGACCATAGCGCTGCCGTCGAGGGGTTTACAAGGCAGGGGCGTCAGAAATTACAAAAATGAAAGTCTTGTTTTTTTTATAATTTGACGCCTGAACATGATAAAGTGATCCGAGAACTACCTTCCGACACCTTTTTTTACATTACATTAAAATTTATCAACACTGAAAAAGAGAAATATTTAAGCTTTCAGGAATAGTTGTTTTTCGCGTTACTCTATATTTATCACGCCATATATCTTAAACTGTGAGTCGCACAGCAAAATAATTTTATAATTGCCTTCAGTACTATATGTTGATGACGTCTGCAAATTTTCTGCCCAATAGAGTCAGTAATAGTGAATTAATAAATTAAAATCTCACGTCTGATGCAGAACTTTTACCAAATCATCATCCGAAATATAGTAAGCGACAAACTTTTCCCCTTTAAATTTTTTTGTGGGGAGTGTAAGCGAGAAAAGTTTCAGAAAGGTTTGAATTTAATTTTGTAGTATGTTCGAATGCGATGGGTGGAACCGTTTGTCCTTTATGAGCGACGCATTGTGCGGTTCGCAGGCGCGGCGCTGTCAGTTGCAGGTGTGAGCTCGTCAGTGGGTGTTGGTTGTACAGCGGCGATTTCTGGATATCTTAAGTTCATCTGTAAAGACGCTTGAAAGACTAGTTGTTGATTATTAGAGTAAGTATATGTGTTTGTAGTCACGCTGAGCATTCACTGTTTATGTGTGCATCCAATAGCTCAAATGGTTCAAATGGCTCTGAGCACTATGCGACTTAACGTCTGTGGTCATCAGTCGCCTAGAACTTAGAACTAGTTAAACCTAACTAACCTAAGGACATCACACACATCCATGCCCGAGGCAGGATTCGAACCTGCGACCGTAGGTCGCGCGGTTCCAGACTGTAGGGCCTAGAACCGCTCGGCCACCGCGGCCGGCTGGTATGTTGAAGAAAGAATTTTTAGATATAGTTAAAAATAACAGAACGGCGCACAACGAATACGCAATAGATGAAATGGCGAAGAATGCAGGGAAAACTGTTCTCAGAATTCCTCCGTACCACTGTGAATTAAACGCCATCGAGTTAGTGTGGGCCAGAATCAAAGGCTATATTGCAGCGAAAAACAAAACATACAAAATGCCGGAAGATGAAGTACTGCTAGAAGAAGCAGTAAGAACAGTGACTACAGAGTATTGGAACAAGTGCGTCCTCCAAGTCGTAGAAAAAGTGGAAACTCAAATGTGGAAATTAGATTGGATTTGATTGTTTGGGGGAAGAGACCAAACAGCGAGGTCATCGGATTTGGGATGGACGGGGAAGGAAGTCGGCCGTGCCCTTTCAAAGGAACCATCCCAGCATTTGCCTGGAGCGATTTAGGGAAATCACGGAAAATCTAAATCAGGATGGCCAGCCGCGGGATTGAACCGTCGTCCTCCCGGACGCGAGTCCAGTGTGCTGACCACTGCGCCACCTCGCTCGGTGTGTGGAAATTAGACTGAATTATAGGGGAGAGAGACGGGCGGTTTGTTATAAAGCTCAATGAAAACAGTTCAAGTTCGACAGAGTGAACCTCGTTTCGTCCTTCATCATTATTATTACTGGTATTGTTATTAAAATTAACAATTAATTGTGTTTGAATGGAGCGTTTTGTTAGCAACCTGAATGAAAATAAATCTGCTTCGACAGAATGGGAGCCTCCCGGCCAACAATGTCATACGATCATTTCATTTTTTCAACTCAGTTTAACATTATTGTTAAATTTATTTCGTACATTGTTGGCCAGGTTTCTCACGGTCCGCTGTGACAGCTCGGCAGCCAGTCGAACGGCCCCAGCTGCGAAGCGTGCGCCAAGGATTTTCCACACCCCTACGTATCACGTGAACACCGAATGCTTTCTCTGGAAACGAGCGTAGTCGCTCACGTGACACTGTTTATGTTTCGTCCCAGCTCTCGGTGAATAGACTTTAATCGATGAAGTGTTACAGGCGGCCTGCACCATTTCGTTTCTGGAGGCTACCAGATTGTAGACGGGGTTCCGCGCCCTGCTAAGGTTTCCACAGTCGCCGTTAACGGACCTGGCTACGTGCAGCTAGTGCCCGTCTTCCCCGCAGCTCCAGCTCCAGCTCCAGGGCTCCTCGGTGTGCCGCATTCGTCAGCCACAGGGACTCCGGGTCAGTGGAAGGCGTTCGTGCAGACATTTGAAACTCTCCACATGTGAACAGAGATGTACGAGTATTTTATATGGCCTCGTAACGTCCCCACCAAATGGCTATGTTCGACTCCTTGCCTACTTCCCTCTTTTAGTAATCTGAAGAGTGATAGCGAATATGGTTCAAATGGCTCTGAGCACTGGCTGGAACTTAACATCTGAGGTCATCAGCCCCCTACAACTTAGAACTACTTAAACCTGACTAACCTAAGGATACCACACACATCCATGCCCGAGGCAGGATTCGAACCTGCGACCGTAGCAGTCACTCGGTTCCGGACTGAAGCGCCTAGAACCGCACGGCCACCGCGGCCGGCAGATACCGAATAGATTTAGGACGATAAAGATTATGAAGGTAGCAATTTAAAATGTTTAATATATAATTTAATCTCGAAATTATGTAGTAACTAGTGAACCCGACAATGCTTTCCAGCAACCTAATATGTGTGGGAATAGGATATACGGCCTAATCCCCCTTGTCCCCCCCCCCCCCCCCCCCCTCAGAGATCTCTGAGAGTAGTAGCTTCGACGACAGCATTTCCCACAGTTTCAATCCGCGAACGAGTAGGATTACAAAGTCTATGACCATTTAGATCATAGGCCGATAATCTATAAAAACAACTTTCCTGATTTCTGTTAAAACCGAGTAGGAAGAAGATAACAAAACGGCACACTCTTCCCTATACAATTTTTGTTTACAATTATGTACCAGGAGACAAAATATATACGGCATAAATAATTTGTGTAATGGTTGAAATGCCCTGCTGTCGCAGTTTGGCTGCGAGAAAGGAAACGGAACCGCACATTTTCACAACACAGCAGTTTCTTTCTTGCAGTTGCTGCATATAAATGTTTAGTAGAGAATCGTGTAAAAATTTGAAGTTTTAGATCAAGAACTTTCCAAGATTTTTGGAAACAACGTTAGACAACGTCTTGTCTGTATGTAGTGGCACAGGTAATGCTTAGTCGATTAATCGTGTGCCGTTGTTGTGAAGATTTGAATTAAGTGTCTGCGCAGAGAGAGTGGCAGCTCACGAGAAACAGCTACCAGAAACTAGCGACGTCCCTGACAGGAATGTAAACAACACAAGGGAACAGGCTGGAAACGTAAATGTGCGGAGCTTAGAATCCGAAATCGAACTCTGAGTATTGTGAGCGAGTCGAAGGAAGAGGAGGAAGATAACCAGCACATTTTCAAAATTATGCCGAAAACAGATGGAAAAGGTACCGTTGAGACAGAATGGAGAGCAAAATGCATTCCTATCTGAAAATGCAATTAATGTAAGTAGCAAACCTATGACGACTGAGGCAATAACTGACACAAACAAATTATTAAGCCAACACTCACAAACCAATTACAGAGATAATGGTTCAGTGGCAATTAGCATTGCTGATAATTTGTTCGAACATACTGATTGTCTCATAGAGCCATCTTTTTAACTTCCCTGTATGGTGTACGCAGAATCATCTGTAGTGAAGTCTCGGAATTGTTTGGTAAGTAACACGAACTGCCCCTCTACTTGCAGCTCAGATCCCGGGTGTGCCCGAATCTCCGCAGCTATCAGATGGTGTGCCGCCCCCCGCCCCCCTATCGGATGATCCGGCACGCCTGTCACGGCCGCGCCGGCTGACGGCGCCAGAAACAATGCGGCCGCCACATTGTGGCCCGAGACAATGGCGGCGCGCGGCGGCGGGTAATTTTGCAGCTCATAACGCGGGGAAGCCCCGGGCGGTGCGGGCGCGCTTTGTCACGGCGACGCCAGCGCCGCGGGCGGTAAACACCGGAGGCGAGGCGAGGCGACGGCTCCCTCACATTTAGCGCGCCGGCAGCATGGTAAATGCAGCAGACACCTGCTGGCACAGGAGGGCGGGGGTACCAACCCTGGACACACAGAGTTCAGGTCCACATCTGTAGTACTGTCACCACAGTAAAACAGAACGCTCGTGTGTGCGTGGGTGTGTGTTTCGTGCATTCAGGGCGACCAATGGTAGGGTTATTAGCGCCCTCCCTAAAATATCATGAGCCAGTTGTGGTTGAAGCTGCTCACACTAAAATCCTCGAAATACGTTTTCCCTTAATACACCACCTCATCCATTCTCACTCACATTCTCGAAACCATTTGTACCCAGTCGTGTATAAGGTAAAATTTGCAACTTGGTCGCTGTTCAAATGTACTATTCAAACCGTACGTGAACTATAGCATAAAGCTACATAAATGTCAAGTGTGGCTGGATGATCGCTTACAAAATACCGGGACAAGGCAGCCAGACCGATGCCTCAAAATCTTTAAAGTCTTACCACACTTGTCGCACTGTCTGCTAAGACAGGCGACATGCCGGCCGCTGTGACCGAGCGGTTCTAGGCGCTTCAGTCTGGAACCGCGCGACCGCTACGGTCGCAGTTTCGAATCCTGCCTCGGGCATGGATGTGTGTTATGTCCTTTGGTTAGTTAGGTATAAGTAGTTCCAAGTTCTAGGGGATTGACCTCAACTGTTAAGTCCCATAGTGCTCAGAGCCATTTGAACCATTTTTTTTTTTTTTTTTGGAGCATGCGACACATCAGCTGGTAACCTAGGCCCTGCTTGACAACAATGTTGATCATCTACAGGCTGGAAAAAATACGATCCGACGGCGTCAGAGAACGACAGGGGAGGGCAAATGGAGCGAAATCTACCAATGACTACAAAATCACCATTATGGGACGACAGCCTTAAAAGGACAGCTAATCAGCAGCGATCTCCTCGAATCCATGACCTCCACGAAAGAATTTTTGCGGGTGACAATCGTTACCAATGTTCGCTACTCGATTCGTTGACGATGTCAGCTTTGCAGCAGTATCGGGAGGTAGGGAATGTGTCTGTTGAGGAGGGGGGGGGGGGGGGGGGAAGGTGGAGGACCCACACATTTCCTGTAGACATGTGAATTGAGGAAAAAAACTGAGTTCTGCCGTACTTATTAGAATAAAAGTCCATTCATTGCCTCTCCATATATGCAAAAATTTGAAAAAGTTGCGTTTAGATTTCTTTATTAACAACATTACAACTTAAATCGGCACATGTCGACTATATTACTACGCTGGTGTTTCCATAGCATACATTACTTTAGTCAATTAATGACATTACAGTACTTACAGCATAGTTCATTTACCCAGCAATCACTGAAAATTGGCGTTTAACGTAACCAGTCACGGACAGGAATCGGAGCCTCGCATAACTTCTACTGTTCAGCAGAAACCATTTCCTTAGTCTGATTTAATCAATAGTGCGCTCTTCAGCATCGTGGAGTATCACCACTTCCCAACCCGGAGGTAATCACCCCGTAAACGCTAAAATTAAATTTTCTGAGGGTCTGACTGTCTTTCTGTGACGAAACTAAACTATTTTTAAAAGATCGCTATCGTTACAATTTTGTGTGACTCTAATATTGGTTATGTAAGTCATCAATCACTAACACAATGCTTGACACACTGCAGTGGAGGTTACAGGTTCGTCACATGGTCCACCCACCACACACACACACACACACACACACACACACACACACACACACTGTGTGCTTTCTGCTATACATCTACACTGAAGCATCGGAGAAACTGTATGGGCATGCGAATTCGGACACAGAGATATGTAAACAGGCAGAATACGGCGCTCCAGTCGGCAACACCTATATAAGACAAGTGTCTGGCGCAGTTGCCAGATCGGTTACTGCTGCTACAGCGGCAGGTTATCAAGATTTAAGTGAGTTTGAACGTGGTGTTATAGGCGGCGCACGACCGATAGGGATAGCACCTCCGAGGCAGCGAAGAAGTGAGAATTTTCCCGTACGACCATTTCTCTGACATCGCTGCGGCAGCAACAGTGGCCATGAGCTCTCCAGCTGACGCAGTGGTCTCCGCCTTCTTCGGTGCGCTTCCACGAGCCCTCGTCCACTGTTTTCACTGCAGTTTTGACTCTGATATGTACTCGGTGGATCCAGGTTTCATCAACAGTCACAAATCGGCGCAAAAAGTCAACGGGTTGCGATTAAACATCTCCAGACTTCGTGTTGAAAGGTTGTGCGCTTTCGGTCGCGGCAGCCACGCCACACACAGTTTCTTCACAACCACTTTTTCATGTAGCATATTACGCACTCAGTCAGTTGAGCAGCTTACAGCCTCAACAGCCTCACGAACTTTTATTCGGTGGTCTCGCGTTGCCATATCCCGGACGGCCGGAGAGCGCCTCGTTTTCGGTCCTTGCCCGATCACTTTTAAATTCATTAATCCAAAAGCAAATTTTCTTCGACAATGGTGTCAAGTCTGCGCGAAATTCATCTCATTCTGTTTTGATTTGTGCAGCACTCCAACCCTTCAAATGCAAATATTCAATAACTGTGCGAGGCTCGGTTTTCTCCATGTTCGGTTGTGTTCTACACATTTACTAATTCAGACGGTCGTCAACAATGGACTGCACTGTACATTGTTGAAATCCTTTATACGATCCTCGGAACAATCGAGCTTACGAACTGCGAAGGCACAACAAAAATGTTTGATTCTTTCGCGGAAATTTACCTGACTTACCAAACAAGCCTGGTACTCCGGGTGACACCGATTGTGAACCACAAAGCTGCAAGGCAGCGCACACCGAACAGCGACTGCTGCTGTGTGGAAGACGGCGAGCATTCGTTCTGCAGGTCCCTCGTGGGCCGGAGCTGCAGAGTGTGTGTGTGTGTGTGTGTGTGTCTGCACGCCGACACGGAACGGCCGGCCCGCCCCGGTGTCCTCGAGCTCAGTCGCCTCGCGTCCAAAGCCTCACATCCCTTTTCTCTATCACTTCACTATCATTTCGAAAACACTGCACACGGATACTTTCGAGAAGCTAAAACTAGCGATCGAAATGCGGCAGCGCTTCTTTACACCGACAGCACAGTTCTAGTCTCTCAGTACAGACAAGACGGACAAATTCGTGTCGTCCGATTCTGGTGCTTTCTGCGACAGAGAATAGGCGACCTCCGGTACTTTTTTGACGTCTTCGTCGGATTGCCAATGGACAAACTGTTTTTCTCCCAGCGTGGGAAACCACTTGGCGTGGGTCGGTTCTTATGTGACGTCTCAAAAAGAAGAACGGCTATTTCGGCGACGGTGCGTCGGCCGTCCTGCCGCGACAGCCCATTTCGCCCATCCGGGCGAAACATTTTCACGATCCTGACAGATGAGGACCTCACAGAAAGGTCCACGGAAAAACTCTGGGCGGGTACCCGCAGAATCTGAAGAGTCCAGTGTCCGTGACACGGGTCACTTACTAGGGCGCCGGTCCGTCGCAACTCCTCGTAAGCCGCGCGGGATTTGCCGAGCGGTCTCAGGCGCTGCAGTCACGGACTGTGCGGCTGATCCCGGCGGAGGTTCGAGTCCTCCCTCGAGCGTGGGTGTGTGTGTGTGTTTGTCCTCAGGATAATTTAGGTTAAGTAGTGTGTAAGCTTAGGGACTGATTACCTTACCAGTTAAGTCCCATAACATTTGACACACATTTGAACATTTTTTGAGCAACTCGTCGTAATTTGTGCAGACTCTGCCGCAAGCCTCTGCGACAGAGCACTGTGGCCCGCTGGGAGCCCGCCTCCGCCTCCTGTTCAGGCTGTTTCCCAGGCCGCCCAAAGCAGTAGCTGTCTTTCGTACTGATCTTTCATTTCCGAGAAAGGCCTGTAGGTAGCACTCGCCCTGCCCCAGGAATTGCTTCGTCGTTCAGTCTAGTACACATACACGTAGCCACGCTGTCGGAACCGACACATGGAAAGGAAATATGGCATTCGAGACTTAAAGATGCGAAATTATATTTTTGAATAAAGTAGTATTGAAAATAAAAACAAGGGACTGGATTTCGATCACGATTTATGATGTGTGCTGCCTCTGGAGAAACCAAATTTTAAAAAAGGTTGTGAGGCATAAGCACTGCCAATTGTTTCACCGAGCCATTAGTTCGTGACTTAATGAAACACCTACAGAAACTGTATATCATTTACTCGACGAAAGAAATTTTCGACTTTTTCTGCATCGGGGATCGAAATAATTCAGTGGCGACAGATCGAAATTTGTGCCGCAGTAGGATTCGAACCCCAATTTCCCGCTTAAGCCGGTCTCCTGTGGGACCCAACTGGCAGCCTGCAGATGCCGCGCACTGCCGAGCACCCTCCCCGGGCCCAGCGTGAGGTCAGACAATGTTGTGCACCAGCACCGAAAGATCGATCACATGCGTATTTCACAGATACGGTGCTCACGATACGTTTGTAATAAGTTTCATCTGTTGGACGCTAAAGGCGGTGATGACGGGACAACAGCAGAGAGAGAACACCTGACATCTGGTAACGGTGGGGAACGGCTGGTCCAAGTGCACGCACTGCCACCGACCGTCTGCCATTTCGTGGCTTCATCTCCACAACGGAGAAATTTGGTCCTCCAGTTATGTGGGACACTGGACGCCTCCCGCGCAGCCTCCTTCTCTCTGTCTGAGAACACGCGCGCCCTCAGATCAGTATCTCGTGACACCACCCCCCGTCCTCCACAGCGGCGTCCGTTTCACGAGGAACAGAATCCACGACTTTCTTCAGCTGAAGCTACCCGTTACTGATCAAACCCCGTAGCACTACCACACTCCTACGATGTCGGTTGCTACGTTTCACCTGCCGTTCTAGACAATTTCTGTGTCGTTAAGGTCGCGTGATTTGACGAGCTGATCTAGGTACGACAAGGCGCTGAAGGGTTCTCGAGGATGGGAGTACCGACATCATTCTCGATGGCTGTAGCCGCGAAAAATTGCATCGCCCTCTGATTACCGACTGTTTCCATTTTGCCTGCAGTACCTCACGACCGGCGGGCGTCCCCCAGGGCTCGGTACCAGCTCCCAGACTCTTTCCACTGTACGTATGTGAGTTCTGTCCTAGTGCAAATACCACATGTACGCCGTCGACCCTCTGTTGTACCCAAGTGCAAAAACAATAAACTTGAATGAAGCTACCGAGAATCTCAGTGCCTATTCCTGTCCAGTATGGAAACGGACACGGGGTTAAAGCTGGAACCGAGCGGTACTGGTTGGTCATTATAGGCCCACTAGCCCGAAATATCGGCAATCGCTACCATCTTTAACACTAAATGGAACAAATATCAACTTCTCTCCTTCAAGAGAGGGTCTAGGAGTAATAATGCATGAAAATCTAAATTGGATTCAGCACGTAACTGCAATGTGCAAGAAGGCATCAACATCTCTCCGCGCTCTAAAAAAAAGCTCTTCCATCTTGATCTGAAAAAGAAACTTGTAGAAACACTTATACTTCGAGTGACTGATACCCCGCAAGGCCTTCAAGGCGCCTGGAACTGGTTACGAACGCCTGTGTTCCTCATATCTAAGACGTTCGATATGTAAAACTATCCTGGGTGTCTGCAGACAAGCACAGAAATTCCCGTATCCTGCTGTCCCTCACCTCTGTCTCTCCTGGATCTGAATGCTCTCGTCTGAACACCGTGCCAGAAACATCAGTTCCCATCACAGCATTACCCATCGTTCCGTCACTTTCTCAGTCCTCCTCAGTAGTAGAAAACTGACTCTGGAACAACCTTCCTCACGGTATTAGAGAAATGAATGACAGCTTCTCAAG
This sequence comes from Schistocerca piceifrons, assembly GCF_021461385.2. NCBI lineage: Eukaryota > Metazoa > Arthropoda > Insecta > Orthoptera > Acrididae > Schistocerca > Schistocerca piceifrons. The sequence goes on from NC_060147.1 coordinate 146,349,986, forward strand.
ACAGTTAATAAAGTATCGACTAAAGCAAGAATAAGGATTACCATTGTTTCTGCACACACTCGATACCCTTGTCCATCCTTCTTTTCCCAGTATTGTTACGTGATGCAATTCCTTTCACGAGAATTCGCCGTATCACAAAACCTTTGCCTTGTACACCCATAAATTCTTTCTATATATGAAAGTATCATTATTGTTACTATTGTCACCGTTATTATTATTATTATTATAATTAACATTATTACTCGCAGCAGTCGCAGCAGTACAAGTATCAACTTTATTAGTTCGTAGCCATTTTCATTTACTCACGTTGCCACTTCAGACACGCAAATCATGCCAGTATTATTTGTCATCGTTTAAATTGTTTATTATGGAACCATGAGGTAAAAAAGGTACTATATGTGTGAAACCCTGGTCTGGTGTAAGAGGGGGCCTGGTGCCGCAAATCACGTCAGCTGAAATAAATAAATAATTATGGAGATACGAAACAAATCACAACACTTTGGTCACAGACGCTGTTGAAACGAACAGTGTGATTCGTGTTGGTGATAACATTCTCGAGTCCTGCTCATCAATCTGGGGCGCTTGCCGAGCAGAGTTAACAGGAGAACAGCATATTGCCAGGTGTGTCTGGTAACCGTGACTGTCACAGAGAGGGTAGGCGCACGCCACTGGCAGAAGCTATGGGAGATGTTGGAAGTTGCTTCTCATAATGTCTGCTCTCACAATTATCTCTTCTTCTGCATAATCTGAATCACAAACATATTCAAGGGTATCTTATGATGGAGCCAATTAAAAAAAACTACCGTACGATGTCAAATTCAATTGTGCAAATGACCTTTTTCGCACCATATACATGCCATTACTGGCCAGTTTCGGCCCGTGATCTTCAAATTTATTTGTGTCACAGTTAAAACTTGTTCAGTGCTACACACACACACACACACACACACACACACACACACACACACACGCACACGCACGCACGCACAATAGTCCTACTCTTAACAACCAGCCTTCTGGAGCCTGTGCATACGTCTCATTTTGCTTCCTCGTACGCGAGGAACCAAAGCTGCTTTCTGGTGGTCATTCTCGTGCAAAAAGCTACAAAAGGATGCTCAGATGGCTGCTAGCCGTTTAGCAGGTTGGTGCAATATTTGCCTGGAGTATTTTCAGGCCTTTATTTGAGTTCAACGTTCGTTGTTCTGTGAGTTGGTCAGTTTTCGATGCACACGGTACAGAATCGGGTTTTCATTAATCCATTCCAACAGTAGGCATGTTGAATACATCACACTGTCGTTTATGTAAGTAATTCCAGGAGTTTCTAGTATCTATAGAATTCTCTTTGTCCAGTTACTTCTAATGTATTGGTCTTGTATGCCACGTCGAGCACATATGGACATGTTGAATTATCTTCCGCATCCGCGATTATAACTTGATTTGTAATAATCTAAATTGTACGAAGATTGCTATAATTTATTTAAATTCCCGCATTACTGACGAATCCGTGTTTGAAAAATACGACTATTTACGTGTTTTGGATATACCGTCAGAGAGCTTACGTGTCAAGAAGAGTCAAAGAACATATCGCATCCTTCCACATACAGGGCGATCCCTTGATGATGTTAGAAACTATCAGGAGTGGTGGAGAAGGGTGAAGCTGTGTGGACCTGAAGTAAGGGAATCCCGTCCGTTCACGACCGCTTCGCAAGGTGTAGGCGGAGATCCTGACACCTGTGACAGTGAATCTCTTCTACTGCAGGTTCTTTGCTTACCACATTTTGCCAGTACGTAGTACGGACCAAAACAAGAAAGAACTCTCCAGTAAACCTGAGCTCTAAATTGCATACCTTAGGAGCTGTAAGAATTTGTTCATCTTTGCTATTGTGGAGCGCATCTCTTCTACTGAACAATAGCTCATAGCTGTAAAGCTACGAATTTTAAAGATCATTTAGCAGTATTTTCTTGTTTTGGTGTGCATTACAAAATGGTAGATATCGAAATAGACGACAGAGGGATAGAGAAACAAAATCGCTCAAAAGAGGAAAGGCCGCTGGACCTGATGGGATACCAGTTCGATTTTACACAGAGTACGCGAAGGAACTTGCCCCCCTTCTTGCAGCGGTGTACCGTAGGTCTCTAGAAGAGCGTAGCGTTCCAAAGGATTGGAAAAGGGCACAGGTCATCCCCGTTTTCAAGAAGGGACGTCGAACAGATGTTCAGAACTTTAGACCTATATGTCTAACGTCTATCAGTTGTAGGATTTTGGAACACGTATTATGTTCGAGTATAATGACTTTTCTGGAGACTAGAAATCTACTCCGTAGGAATCAGCATGGGTTTCGAAAAAGACGATCGTGTGAAACCCAGCTCGCGCTATTCGTCCACGAGACTCAGAGGTTCCCAGGTAGATGCCGTGTTTCTTGACTTCCGCAAGGCGTTCGATACAGTTCCCCACAGTCGTTTAACGAACACAGTAAGAGCATATGGACTATCAGACCAATTGTGTGATTGGATTGAAGAGTTCCTAGATAACAGAACGCAGCATGTCATTCTCAATGGAGAGTAGTCTTCCGAAGTAAGAGTGATTTCAGGTGTGCCGCAGGGGAGTGTCGTAGGACCGTTGCTATTCACAATATACATAAATGACCTTGTGGATGACATCGGAAGTTCACTGAGGCTTTTTTCGGATGATGCTATGGTATATCGAGAGGTTGTAACAATGGAAAACTGTACTGAAATGCAGGAGGATCTGCATCGAATTGACGCATGGTGCAGGGAATGGCAATTCAATCTCAATGTAGACAAGTGTAATGTGCTGCGAGTACATAGAAAGAAAGATCCCTTATAATTTAGCTACAAAATAGCAGGTCAGCAACAAGCAGTTAATTCCATTAGGAGTGATTTAAAATAGAATGATCATATAATGTTGATCGTCGGTAAAGCAGATGTCAGACTGAGATTCATTGCAAGAATCCTAAGGAAATGCAATCCGAAAACAAAGGAAGTAGGATACAGTACGCTTGTTCGCTCACTGCTTGAATACTGCTCAGCAGTGTGGGATCCCTACCAGATGGGGTTGATAGAAGAGATAGAGAGAATCCAACGGAGAGCAGCGCGTTTCGTTAGAGGAACGTTTAGTATTCGCAAAAGCGTTACGGACATGATAGATAAACTCCAGTGGAAGACTCTGCAGGAGAGACGCTCAGTACCTCGGTACGGGCTTTTGTTAAAATTTCGAGAACATACCTTCACCGAGGAGTCAAGCTGTATATTGCTCCCTCCTACGTATATCTCGCGAAGAGACCATGAGGATAAAATCAGAGAGATTAGAGCCCACACAGAGACATACCGACAATCCTTCTTTCCACGAACAATAAGAGACTGGAATAGAAGGGAGAACCGATAGAGGTACTCAAGGTACCCTCCGCCACACACCGTCAGGTGGCTTGGGGAGTATGGATGTAGATGTAGATTATATCCTTCAAAAATGCGGTAAGCTCGCAGTAGAAGGCATCCACGGTCAGAGGTACCAGAACGATCTTCGCTTACATCTTCCGACTCGGTGGTTTCTGGACCAGGGACCGTTGCCCGTTGTTTTCTCTGCACTAGGTTTGCGAACGGAATAGTGGTGCCAACTAAGCACGAGGTTATTATAGATTCACTGTAGTTGCAGTAGTTTACATATTCCCACAAAACTGCGAAAGTTTTGCACCGCTGCAGCAGCCAGTCTGCCGAGAGAGCACGGCAGCGGGCAGCCGGATAACACGTACGTCGTGCTCGAAACGCGTTCACACCAGTCTGCTGTAACGGTGCAACGACACTCCAGAAGCAAATTCACAGAAGATCCACCAACTGACAGCTCTACTTGGCGAAGGTATGCGCCGTTTAGTTCTGGGATGCCTCTGCGACGTGAAATCGACGGGTCTGCAACCAGGGAGTGAAGAGACGGGTGTGTTTCCCGCGTGGACCACAGAAGTCGTCGAACAGAGCTGAACGTACCAGAGCAGGCCGTCTGGAAGATCTCAAGACGACGACTGAAGCTGACACCTTATCAGTTGCAGTTGTTACAAGCCCTGACTGCCGATGACAAAGTCAGACGCTTTGAACATTCGGCACAGTTGCGACAGCTTACGGAAGAGGATGGGTTTCGTGAGAACCTTGTCTTCAGTGACGAAACAACATTTTTTTGTGAAGGGCACAGTGTGCGAATCTGGGGGGGTCAGAGAAACCCCAAAACCTCGAGATTCGTGGAAAGTGAAAGTGTTGTGTGCAGCCTCACGGTTTGAACTTTACAGTCCATTTTACTTCTACGAAAGGACTCTTACAGGACGAGCGTATGTGGACGTGGAAATTGACCCGTGCAACAAATGGAGACCGACAGCGTAGAGTTTATGTTCCTTCGGGATGGTGCCCCAGCTCACTTCCATCACGATGTTCGTGAATTCTCAAATAGGAACTTGAGAAACCGTGGTGGGGTTGATTATCAGCAGTTCGTGTCATGCCGGCCGACCTAACCCCGTGCGACATTTTTGTGTGGGTTCACGTGAAAGATTCAGTGTTTTCGCGTCCTCTACCGACAAACCTACCAGAACAGCGAGGTTGCATCGACAGCGCTTTAAGACAGCCCGTGCTGTGCTGAAAGTGGGAAGAACCTGACTATCGACTTGATGTCTGAGAATCAGCGAGGGGCCGCCTCATATGGAGCTCTCGTAATGTGTCAAAAAAATATTTTTCAGCTTTTCACAAAGGTCCATGACGCTATGACAAATAATGTAGCTGCAGCAATTCTGTAAAACCGCTGCAGTTATTTCTAATAACCTCGTAGTGTGCACCGTACACGAGGCGTAGCACTCTGTCGCCGGACTCTTCGTGCCTGGTAAGATATTCAGCGGGCGACTGGCGGCCCGCTGTGTCGGCCTGTCGGTGGCAGCAGGGAGCTGCGGCAGGTGAGCAGCGCTGGAGCTGGAGCACCGGAGCACTGGAGCACTTGTCCAGACGAGGGCCGGAGCGCGCCGCCTTTGTGGGGCTCGCGGCGCCGACTCCATTTCTTTTGTGGCCGCTCCGGGCCCCCGGGCTCATTAATATTACACGGCAGGGGGGGCAGGTCCGCGCACTCTCAAAGTTCGCCCAGGTGCTCTCTGTGTGGCCTGCCCTGCCGCACAATGTGCCGCCAATGTGCCTCGCAACGTATCGTGGCTCTGTAGCAGCAATTTATCAGTACCGAATTTAAACTCGGCCCGTGGCTTTATAAACAGAGAGCGTGGCTTGAGGCTTCGCTACACACACAATATCGGAGATCCACCTCGAAGCCGTAACAGATACGAGCGTGCCCTTCGTCACTATTTGTTTCGCAAATTCATCCAATTTCCTTACAGTGGGCATAGGATATCACCAGTACTCGGAAAGTACTGAGAAAACTCACTAATCCAGCAAAGAGATTCCCTTGCGTGATATGAGGGGAAGTCAGCGCATAAAGCAATGGCTCAGTTCGTCCTAGCATTTTCCTGAGACACAGCTTCTCACCTCCAGCAACGAACTGCTAACGCGAAAACTTGCTGGGATGCACTGTGGTTTGCGGCCCGCTGCAGCTTCTCCTGTGAGCTTCCTCAATGCAGGCGTCATAGGAGAGATGCACGTAATAATAGGCCCAAATCGTTTACGTCAATGTGGTGCAAAATTATGGAACACGCTTTGTTCCATAATTATGCTTATTATGACGTATTTCGAGAACGAATATCAAAACAGATTCAGAAACAGAGAGCTTCTGGAACTCAGCTCGCAACATTTGAATGCATTTACTACCCAACATGATCACGCGACTGAAGATGACAAGTCAGAAAGCCAGCACGATACTGGCACTCGCTCCCCAGCGTGCGGAGAGTTCAGAAATAAAATTCGTCAAGAGAGCTTTACTTTAACGTGCAAAAAAAATAGTGAGAACAGATCTGTCCACGACACGGGACAAAGCAGAATATTACACCGGAAGAAAAATCAGTACGACGGGGTTTGCCCTCCTCTGAAGCAAAAGGTAATCGACTGCGTAGCCGCGGCGGTGGCTGCCTGAAAGTCCTCCGAACTCGTCAAACTGCGGAAACACGAGAGGCAGAGGCGTCGCCACTCAATCTGCTCATTTGTACGGTACAGCAAAATGACTCTGCAACCACAACACTGACTGCCTGAAGCACTGACATTCCTCGTACGTTTCTCATTTCATATTCTAGTGGTTTAAGCGTGACGTTAAAGTTGCTAATTTTATCTGCAGGGGAGCACATTCTGATTATGGATTCAGCTCACTGGAGGCATTACATTCGTGCAGTTCACGCAGCGTAGAACCGATGTGGCTTACATTCAGACAAACAGTACTGGTGGCAGTTGAGAGATTTATACCAAATACTGAAAAATGAAGCAGAGTGTATGGGTGTACGTCCACGCTCTCCTCCCAAACCCCTGGATCAATTTCAACCAAATTTGGCACAGAAACGTCACGCCTCACAAGAGTCAGCTCCAGTAAGAGTAGAGATACGGGCAGAAATGTATTTTTTTACAGACCCTGGCGTACAGGTTGTCCTGCACAACAGGAATATTGCGCGAGAACAGTATTGTCCGGCGTAATCAACCGGCTTTGCAGCCTAGCAAACATGTCAGGGGCAGCGAACGATTTCCTGGGGCTCAACACGTAGCCTGCCTGCACGACTGACTTGTTATTGCAGAGGCTACAGGTGCTGATGAGCATGAGATGGATCAGAGGGGGGGAGGAGGAGGGGAGCCTGGGAGCTGCAACTTGTACAGGTGTAATGGGTAGGTGGGAGGCGAGGATGGAAAGAGAGGGAGGCGGCGGAGGAAGTGGAGAAAGGCGGGGTGGAGAAGATGAAACGACAGAGGAGGGGGAGGATGCATTCAATGTACGTGTCGAACGCACATGCGTGGGAAAAAAGCTAGTAAATTAATGGAAGATGATACTGATCCCTAAACAAGGCAGAAAAAAGCATGCTGCAGTGAAAAGAACGCCAAATCTCTAAGTTTCACGATGTTTCACTGACGTTCGAAACTTAGCACAGACTTCTGTGTGACGTGCTTTTAATAGTGTCCACAACGAAACTCTGTCTCAAAATCCGGCACAAAATCCAAAGGGATTGGTCTTATGCAAATTACACCAGCACCGAGACACAGTCAGTACCTCCACTGAGCAATACTGGGTTGTCTTTGTGATGTTAGCGAGGACAGCCGTTGTTACTAAAGTCTTCCGGATTTCCTTCGTCAGAGGAGACGGAACAAACATTCCAGAATTCCAATCAACAACAGCCGCTGAGACGAGTAACTTAGAAGCCGATGTCCTCGGTGTAATGAACCTGCTTAAATTGCTTAATACGATCAAGTCTTCTGGTCCAGACTGTATACCAATAACGCTCCTTTCAGAGTATGCAGATACAATAGCTCCACAATTAATAATCACGTACAACCGTTCCCTCGATAAAACGTCCGTTCCAGTCTGCGCAAGTCACACCAATACTTAAGAAATTACAGACCCATATCATTGAAGTCGAGTCGTAGTACCATTTTGAAACACACACTACGTTTGAACATTATGAGCTACCTCGAAGAAAACGATCTATTAACATACAACCAGTACGAATTCAGAAAATATTATTCGTGTGAAGCACAACTAGCGCTTTATTCACGCGAAGCGGCGAGCGCTATCGACAGGGAATGTCAATTTGATTCCGTATTTCTTGGTTTGCGAAATGCCGTTTCTCTCAAGAGACTTCAAAACAAATTGCATGCCTATGGAGTACTGTCTCAGTTGTGTGATTGGATTCGCGGTTTCCTGTCAGGAAGGACACAGTTTGTAATAATCGAAGTTAAGCCATCACAGAAATAACATATGGCGTTTCCAAAAGAAGTGTTATAGGCTTCTGCTGTTCTTAATCTATATAAACAATTTAGGACACAATCTACCCGCTACTCTTGGATTGTTTGCAGATGATGCTAGCATTTACCGTCTAGTAAAATCATCAGAAGATTTAGACAGGATATCTGTATGGTGCAAAAAGTGACAGTTCGCTCTGCATAATGAAAAATGTGAGGTCACCTCACGAATACCAAAAGGAATCCGTAAAATGTCTGTTGTACGATAAAGCACACCAATCTAAAGGCTGTCAATTCAATTACATACAGTGCCTAGAAATGATGATTACGAATAACTTGACCTGAACGATCGCACAGGTAACGTTGTGAGTAGACAACCGAAAGACTGCGACTTACTGGCAGAATACTTAGGAAACGCAACAGGTCTACCAAAGACTCTGCCTACACTACGCTTGGTCCGTCATCTGTTGGAGTATCGGCGTACAGTAAGGAATCCTCAGCACACAGGATTGACAGAGAACATCAGACAAGCCCAAAGGAGGGCAGATAGTTCTGTATTATCACGAAGTAAGAGAGAGAGTGCCACAGATACGAGAGGCGACTTGCGATGGCAATTATTAATTTTTCGTTGCGGTGAGATCTTTACACCTAATTTCTATTACTAGCTATCTCCTCTGGATACGAAACCAGTTTATTGACGCCAGTCTAAATAGGAAGAAATCAAATCGGAGCCCGTACGGAAAGATTTAAGTGTTCCTTTTTCACACTCTCTATTTGAAAGTGGAACGCTAGAGAAACAGTCTGAAGGTGGTTGACGAACCTTCCTTTCAGGCACCTAAGTAGCGACGTAGGTGTAACACGTTTCCCGTCTGATATGGGTGCTGCAAACAGCAGACCTTTTGTCACACCTGACAACAAGTGTTCGTCGCATAGCATTCTGTCATGTAGGCTGGAGCATCTTCTTGCTAGGCATATGCACCATCACTCTGGATTACCCTGGCATGTGCCGATGCAAATTCCACTTCACGCCTCGGCGCACCGCTTTTATTTTATTTTTTTTTTTGTGTCATCATCAGTCTACTGACTGGTTTGATGCGGCCCGCCACGAATTCCTTTCCTGTGCTAACCTCTTCATCTCAGAGTAGCACTTGCAACCTACGTCTTCAATTATTTGCTTGACGTATTCCAATCTCTGTCTTCCTCTACAGTTTTTGCCCTCTGCAGCTCCCTCTAGTACCATGGAAGTAATTCCCTCATGTCTTAGCAGATGTCCTATCATCCTGTCCCTTCTCCTTATCAGTGTTTTCCACATATTCCTTTCCTCTCCGATTCTGCGTAGAACCTCCTCATTCCTTACCTTATCAGTCCACCTAATTTTCAACATTCGTCTATAGCACCACATCTCAAATTCCTCGATTCTCTTCTGTTCCGGTTTTCCCACAGTCCTTGTTTCACTACCATACAATGCTGTACTCCAGACGTACATCCTCAGAAATTTCTTCCTCAAATTAAGGCCTGTATTTGATATTAGTAGACTTATCTTGGCCAGAAATGCCTTTTTTGCCATAGCGAGTCTGCTTTTGATGTCCTCCTTGCTCCGTCCGTCATTGGTTATGTTACTGCCTAGGTAGCAGAATTCCTTAACTTCATTGACTTCGTGACCATGAATCCTGATGTTAAGTTCCTCGCTGTTCTCATTTCTACTACTTCTCATTACCTTCGTCTTTCTCCGATTTACTCTCGAACCATACTGTGTACTCATTAGACTGTTCATTCCGTTCAGCAGATCATTTAATTCTTCTTCACTTTCACTCAGAATAGCAATGTCATCAGCGAATCGTATCATTGATATCCTTTCACCTTGTATTTTAATTCCACTCCTGAACCTTTCTTTTATTTCCATCATTGCGTCCTCGATGTACAGATTGAAGGGTAGGGGTGAAAGGCTATAGCCTTGTCTTACACCCTTCTTAATACGAGCACTTCGTTCTTGATCGTCCACTCTTATTATTCCCTCTTGGTTGTTGTGCATATTGTATATGACCCGTTTCTCCCTATAGCTTACCCCTACTTTTTTCATAATCTCGAACAGCTTGCACCACTTTATATTGTCGAACGCTTTTTCCAGGTCGACAAATCCTATGAAAGTGTCTTGATTTTTCTTTAGCCTTGATTCCATTATTAGCCGTAACGTCAGAATTGCCTCTCTCGTCGCTTTACTTTTCCTAAAGCCAAACTGATCGACACCTAGCGCATTCTCAATTTTCTTTTCCATTCTTCTGTATATTATTCTTGTAAGCAGCTTCGATGCATGAGCTGTTAAGCTGATTGTGCGATAATTCTCGCACTTGTCAGCTGTTTCCGTCTTCGGAATTGTGTGGGTGATGCTTTTCCGAAAGTCAGATGGTATGTCGCCAGACTCATATATTCTACACACCAACGTGAATAGTCGTTTTGTTGCCACTTCCCCCAATGATTTTAGAAATTCTGATGGAATGTTATCTATCCCTTCTGCCTTATTTGACCGTAAGTCCTCCAAAGCTCTTTTAAATTCCGATTCTAATACTGGATCCCCTATCTCTTCTAAATCGACACCTGTTTCTTCTTCTATCACATCAGACAAATCTTCACCCTCATAGAGGCTTTCAATGTATTCTTTCCACCTGTCTGCTCTCTCCTCTGCATTTAACAGTGGAATTCCCGTTGCACTCTTAATGTTACCACCGTTGCTTTTAATGTCACCAAGGGTTGTTTTGACGTTCCTGTATGCTGAGTCTGTCCTTCCGACAATCATATCTTTTTCGATGTCTTCACATTTTTCCTGCAGCCATTTCGTCTTAGCTTCCCTGCACTTCCTATTTATTTCATTCCTCAGCGACTTGTATTTCTGTATTCCTGATTTTCCCGGAACATGTTTGTACTTCCTCCTTTCATCAATCAACTGAAGTATTTCTTCTGTTACCCATGGTTTCTTCGCAGCTACCTTCTTTGTACCTATGTTTTCCTTCCCAACTTCTGTGATGGCCCTTTTTAGAGATGTCCATTCCTCTTCAACTGTACTGCCTACTGCGCTATTCCTTATTGCTGTATCTATAGCGTTCGAGGACTTCAAACGTATCTCGCCATTCCTTAGTACTTCCGTATCCCACTTCTTTGCGTATTGATTCTTCCTGGTCCGTCATCTGCTGGAGTATTGCGTATTGAACTTCAGCCTACTCTTCATCACTACTATATTGTGATCTGCGTCTATATCTGCTCCTGGGTACGCCTTACAATCCAGTATCTGATTTCGGAGTCTCTGTCTGACCATGATTTAATCTAATTGAAATCTTCCCGTATCTCCCAGCCTTTTCCAAGTATACCTCCTCCTCTTGTGATTCTTGAACAGGGTATTCGCTATTACTAGCTGAAACTTGTTACAGAACTCAATTAGTCTTTCTCCTCTTTCATTCCTTGTCCCAAGCCCATATTCTCCTGTAACCTTTTCTCCTACTCCTTCCCCTGCAACTGCATTCCAGCCGCCCATGACTATTAGATTTTCGTCCCCCTTTACATACTGCATTACCCTTTCAATACGCTCATACACTTTCTCTGTCTGTTCATCTTCAGCTTGCGACGTCGGCATGTATACCTGAACTATCGTTGTCGGTGTTGGTCTGCTGTCGATTCTGATTATAACAACCCGGTCACTGAACTGTTCACAGTAACACACCCTCTGCCCTACCTCCCTATTCATAACGAATCCTACAACTGTTATACCATTTTCTGCTGCTGTTGATATTACCCGATACTCATCTGACCAGAAACCCTTGTCTTCCTTCCACTTCACTTCACTGACCCCTACTATATCTAGATTGAGCCTTTGCATTTCCCTTTTCAGATTTTCTAGTTTCCCTACCACGTTCAAGCTTCTGACATTCCACGCCCCGACTTGTAGAACGTTATCCTTTCGTTGATTATTCAATCTTTTTCTCATGGTAACCTCCCCCTTGGCAGTCCCCTCCCGGAGATCCGAATGGGGGACTATTCCGGAACCTTTTGGCAATGGAGAGATCATCGTGACACTACTTCAATTACAGGCCACATGTCCTGTGGATACACGTTACGTGTCCTTAATGCAGTGGTTTCCATTGCCTTCTGTATCCCCATGTCGTTGATCATTGCTGATTCTTCCGCCTTTAGGGGCAACTTCCCACCCCTAGGACAAGAGAGTGCCCTGAACCTCTATCCGCTCCTCCGCCCTTTTTGACAAGGCCGTTGGCAGAATGAGGCTGACTTCTTATGCCGTAAGTCTTCGGCCGCCAATGCTGATTATTTATCAAAATTTAGGCAGTGGTGGGGATCGAACCCGGGACCGAAGACGTTTTTGATTATGACCACCGCTATTCCCCATTTAAGCTCGCATAGTATTGCCAAGGTTCTCCAGTATTTGGATAGCACCTTAACAGTGGGCGAGATGGGGTTAATCGTGGCCGTCAGGTGTAGGTGATATGTAACTGATATTTCTGAGACATATCGAGTCTCACCTTCATCTACGATAATGATGTAGGCTGAAGCAATGAATTAAAATTTATACCAGTGCTGGGAGTCAAACCCAGATTCGTGCTCACTAGGCCAATGCGCAATCTGTCGATTCAGTCTACATCATTATCGTACCTAAAGGTGAGACCCAATGTCTCGAGAATATCAGTTATATGCGATTAATACTCTGTCACTGTGATACACTTATACACTGCCAAGTCACATTGATGTAACCATCTGTGAAAAGCCTGCGGACAGAGGAAGAGAGAGAGACGACGAGGTTTTGGAAGTACCGACAGGGATGCGGAACCGTACCGTCAAGTGCTCTAGGTTTCTCGGTCGAGTATCCGCGGCGTGAACAGCCTGACGGAGGCCATCCCACAGGTTGTCGACTGGCTTAAAGTCCGGGCAGTACGGTAGCCAGAGGAGTACGTGAGGTCGTGCTGGTGCTGTGCGATCCACCGGCGTACACTGGCAGGCATCGCAGTGTCTGCTGGTGGATGCCGCGGTGCTGAGGAGAAGCAAACTGCATCTAGGGGTGAATGTCGATCCAGTGTGTCTTCCGTAATGACGAGATAACCCAGGGGATGCCACGGAAACACTGTGCAGCATGTAACGTTCCCTTCTGCATCCTGCACGCTTCTAGCGATTGTTGCAGGGTGTTTGGTTCCAGACATTTCACACCGATTGATTCATCTGCAAAGGCTACCTCTCCCCACTCAGTGGACGTCCGGTTACGTTACTGACACGCAAATTCCGGCTCTCGTCGCTGACGAACAGCATCCAGAACGGGTGCTCGAACCAGACGCCCGCTTCGGACGTTCGTACGCAGCGACTTTCGCGGAACGGTCACCGAGACGACACGCCTGTTGAGCCGGACGCATTTCTGCAGCCGCCGTTCACCGCTGTGGTCTGCGGCCCGCGATCCACCACAGCTGTCCGTCACCCACCATATACACTAATCGTGGCGGCACGGAGACAGTTTACAAGTGTAGCCGTTTCGGAAAGGCTGCCACACGTGGCCCAAAAGCCAACGATCGTCATACAAATCGCTCCGTTTCTGCAATACGGCACGGTTTTTAGCATCCCTCGGACACACTTTTTACGTGCCCTCCACTGCTAGTGCTGCCACCTGCGGTCAGTGAGCTGTTGTTGCACTTTGACGTCCGAGGTAGCTGGTGGTCACGTTAGTGTGATCGGACCGCGTATTTACTGCTCCAGCTGAGAAATACCTATTCAGCAGATTTAGTGAAGTAAGCTCTCGAGAACTGGTGCGATCATACTGGTAGACTCTGCCCAGCTCGTGTGCACAGCAGAGCGGCCGCTCAGGCGGGCCACGGTTCAAATGGCTCTGAGCGCTATGGGACTTAACTTCTGAGGTCATCAGTCCCCTAGAACTTAGAACTACTTAAACCTAACCAACCTAAGGACAACACACACATCCATGCCCGAGGCAGGATTCGAACCTGCGACCGTAGCGGTCACGCGGTTGCAGACAGTACGGGGCTCGGTGTTCCCCCGTCGGCCACAGCCACCACTGTGTGCGATCGGCGGTGATCGAAGAACACGGCGCGAGCGATGCCTCAACTCTGCAACTCTGTGAGCGGCGTTTCAAGCTGCCACGGCCGCCGCTTCGCGCACCATAATTCACTTACGTCAGCCTCTGCCGGGCCAGCGCCGCTGTTTGCGAATGACGCAGCCTCGAACTGTGCGGACAGCTCTGCGGCAGCCGTCTCTCTCTCTCTCTCTCTCACACACACACAGCGCTTAGGCTGCGGGGCTCTGCCTCTGTGTCCGCCACCTGCTGTACCTACTGTGCTGAGGAAAGACGGTCAAAAGTTCTCCATCACATATATTTGTGGTTAAAATCGGGAATTGGTTTGGAATACTCTATCATACACCAGCTCTGATAATAAAACAAGTATAAACACGTACAGACTGAGTGCGTCTGTTGTGTGTTTGCCTGGTGGTTCGCCTAGGCCGGCCGGTGTGGCCGAGCGGTTCTAGGCGCTTCAGTCCGGAACCGCGCTGCTGCTACGGTCGCAGGTTCGAATCCTGCCTCCGGCACGGGTGTGTGTGATGTCCTTAGGTTAGTTAGGTTTCAGTAGTTCTAAATTCTAGGGGACTGATGACCTCAGATGTCGTCCCATAGTGCTCAGAGCCACTTGAACCATTTGGTTCGCCTGGAGGGACGCTGATGAATAGCCATAACAATACTGATATGTCTTTACCTGAGACGGTTCCACTCCAATAGGCCTGATTCCTTCTGCTGTCTGTGTAGCAATCAGTTCGCATTAATTTATAATACACTGTGTTTGTATACATACCACATTGCCGCCTAATGGCACGAAGCACGAGATGGGAACTAAAAAAGTGCTGTAGTTGTAGCTATGCATCGGCAAGGCTGTTCTAGTAAGACAGCAGCAACACACGTTGGCGTAGCTCACTCTGCAGCGGTTCGACAAAAGTGGCGCCAGCGCGACAGTTTTGCAGGGAAGGTCAGTGCATACGGGTACAGAGTAAACGTACAGGCCGCAGCTCGTGTTCTCGCTTCCCGCGCCCGGGTTTCCGGTTTCGATTCCCGGCGGGGTCAGGGATTTTCTCTGCCTAGTGATGACTGGGTGTTGTGTGATGTCCTTAGGTTAGTTAGGTTTAAGTAGTTCTAAGTTCTAGGGGACTGATGACCATAGATGTTAAGTCCCATAGGCCTCAGAGCCATTTGAACCAGAAAACGTACAGGACTCATAGTGTACCCGAAATTCGTGAGGAAGTAAATAGTATGTGAGTAGCTCCAGTTTCCGTCTCAACGCTTATGATGTATCGTGCAATACGAGAGATAGCACTGTTACTTGACGTGACGGTGCTAGAGAGAGAGAGACAAAGATATTCTTTATTACTCAGTGGCGGTTACCTCTCAGATAACTATTCTTAGTGTAGGAAGTCTTTGTTCTTGTTAAGAAGTAATTCATTAAGAGGTTTCATCCTTGTGAAGTAGAAATCGACGCCTTTGCGAGACTTTGAAGGAAATTGTATTATATGTATATAAGCCAGTGAACAGATAATTCATGTTACGAGAAGAATTTCATTGCCACAAAAGTCAATAAAGATTGTTGATTTCAAGAAGGTACGTGTTTATTCCACAATTGACATATTCGTCAATTATGATCCATTAATGAATACCAGATGGAGAACATTTCCGACGGGAGCGTTCAGTTCTAATTAAATAGTCTGGTGCTTTCTTCGGAAAAGGAGTAATTTCACGGATCATTTAAATCCACCAATCTTGGACATTTCTTAAGAACTGAAAGCAAATCTGATTGCTATGCAACAGAGCCCAGACGAATATTTCTCCGCAACTCTGATTAGCACTTCCAGCTTCAATACACCGTCTGCAGCAACTGGAGCAGATCGCTACAACAACGGAAGCGACAACATCGCCCTGTATCAAACCAACGGTGTAGGTATTCAACACAACAGAGCACACACAGTCACTCATACATGTAAAGACAAACACAAGGTGGTGTCGGAAACATATACAGAGAGAGAGACGCTCACTCACTCAATGTGAGCGCTCACCAGAGACTGTATACACTGCAACGGCGTCTCCGTGAACGAGGTTTCGAGGGGGCGCGACGGCCAAAAACCCGTCACTACGAAAATAAATTACGGTGAAACGAGCGCAATAGACACAGCAACAAAAAACTGCAGCATGCAGCAATGGTCCGAGGTGTTATTCACGGTCTAATCTAAGCTTGAAGTATTTCGTATCCATCGCCGAATATTCGTTCGACAACTTCGTGGAGAACGCACGACGACTGAGTGTGTGGGACACCAGCGGTGGAGCGTGGTGGAGGTTTCTCAGGCCATAGAGTCCGCGGTCTTGTGAGAATTAAAGGGGGAAGGCTATCACAGCGTACTCACGAACAGTAAACTTCCATCTTAGAAGAGACTTATTGCTCGTGGGTTTGTTCTGCAGCAGGACAATGATCCAAAACATGATTCTAAATTTAACTTGTACAGAGGGCATGTTAGTACGAAAGATAAATGTGGGGAACGTGAGAATATGATGTGGCAATGTTGGTCACCTGACTTAAATCTCATTGAACTCTTATGGGATGAACTTGACGGAAGCCAGAAAACTAAAGCCATCTAATGTTCAAGATGTATGGAATTATTTACAGACGTGTTGGACAGCAATGTCTGCAAAAACACAACCAAGTCTCATCTTCAGAATGCCAAGAGTTTGTGCAGCTGTCCTGAAGACACTAAAATTTAAATCGCATACCGTTGTACTTAACGATAGTTAGAGAAAATATTTATTTTGTTGTTCTATTTAGCATGTACGATGTGTTTGTGCATTGAAATAAAGTATGTGGCTTTTTTCTTAAGTGATAGAAAACTTTTTACTGGTAGTATATATAGAAGAGAAAGAAACTTGATATTAGGAAAGAGGAATTGCATTAAGATTAGAAGGGCAATGCGATATAGCGAAAAGAATTTGAGAGAGCAAAAGACCTGTGTCAAACATGGGGCGCACCTGGAGTAGACATTTCCTCGGAATTATTGCTATAACAGAAATAATCGCAGAAAAACCATTGCCGCTGATTAAGCGAGATAAATGAAAGTGAAATACGCTGACAGTTAGAGAAGAATGTAATAACGTCAACAGCGAAGAAAGGAGATGTCGACAAGTGGGAACATCACGGGGCCATACGTTCAGTTGGAAACTAACTGCGTGTTGCTTATCGTGGGACCCTTAATTGATATGCCAGTTGGGGGCAGAATCGCAATGTCAGGCAAATCGCACCAAAGTAAGTTTATACTGAATCTGCACACGATGTGTAACGCAATCCTATAACGGTCCTACCTACAGAGGCTAGCCTCTCATATAATTTATTCATTAAATTAACTGATCAAAGTTCCCCTGCAAAAGTGGTGATGAAAAGGATTCTGGTGAGTGTTTATCTCTTAAACAGCGTTCTACAAATTTACAGTTACGTTAATTTTCTTTAAAGGAAAACAAAATTGATCAAGAATTTGCACAAGGAACAATCGTGTATATTAAATAAACCGAACATGTAAGTAGTCCTCACATGAGATAGGCGTTGACAAGAACCTAGTACAAACAACGCTACAAGGAGTCCAGTGTGCTTCTCAACTACGAGAAGGGGGAGCAAAGAGGACAGGTGAAATGTGTAATATCGATAAACAAGTGGGTGATCGGATGCGGTAACGAGAATTTCGCGAGAAAACTGCCCCCAGCCACTGTAGAAGCAGGGAGTGTCCGTCCGTTGCCCCGGCTTCTGAGGCCCGGCATCGGAACACAAGGCCGGACTCTGTCGTGCCAAAGGTGACGTCAGTTGTCAGGATTAAAATATCACCTCCAGAGTTCACAGCCGTGTTCGCATAGACCTTCTCTTCATAATTGTGCTGTACAAATGGAGGTGATATTTTAACTACTGACGACGCCTTTGACACGATTGCTTTATGTATCTCCACTGCAGGATGTGATTTTAGTGTATTTTTGCTTCTGATGAAGGTATATTTAGATATATCGAAACAGTGGTCAAGGATTTCAATAAATCTTTATCCTGCAACTGTTTGGTTGTTATCATTTACCGTGAAGATTTTCAACAGTTGCTGCTTGAGCAACGTTTAAAATTTTGAATGCAAAATCCCCAAGATTGTCTCCCTGTTACAGAAGCTCGAAATTTAGCGCGGACTTCAATGCAAGATGCTTATAATGGTTTCCACAATGAAACTTTATCTCGAAACCAGACAGAAAATGCAAAGAGATCCTCGTCGTATGCGAAGTATGTTAGCGTCAAGACACAATCAATACCTTCTCTGCGCGATATCAATGGAAATATTATCGACGACAGGCTTCCAAATTAGAGTTACTAAACACAGTCTTCCGAAATTCCTCCATCAAGGAAGGCAAAGCAAATATTCCAGAATTCAAATCAAGAAGAGCTGCCAACATGAGTAACTCATAAGTAAATATCCTCGGAGTAGTGAAGCAATTTAAATAACTTAATAAAAGCATATCTTCCGGACCAGACTGTATACCAATTACGTTGCTTTCAGACTATGCTGACATAATGGCCCCATACTTAACAATCATATACAATCGCTCGCTCGACGAAAGATTCGTAACCAAAGACAGGAAAGTTGCAAAGGTCATACCAATATTCAAGAAAGGCAATAGGAGTAATCCACTAAATCGCAGGCCCACATCATTAACGCCGATATGCAGCAGGATCTTGGAACGTTATGAATTAGCTGTAAGAGAACAGACAAGACGGATCTAGAAGACATCTACTGGCTCTTTAGTCACACGAAGTGTTGGATGCTACCGACAAATGATTTCAAACTGATCTCGTATTTCTAGATTTCCTAAACGCTTTTGACACGGTACCTCACAAGCGGCTCGTAATCAAATTGCGTGCTTATGGAATATCGTCTTAGTTGTGCGACAAATGATTTCAAACTGATCTCGTATTTCTAGATTTCCTAAACGCTTTTGACACGGTACCTCACAAGCGGCTCGTAATCAAATTGCGTGCTTATGGAATATCGTCTTAGCTGTGCGACTGGAGTTTGGTAGTTGACGCTAACTAATGAAATGTGTGAGATCATCCACACGAGTCCTAAAAGTAATCCGTTAAACTTCAGTTACACGATTAAGAAATCAAATCTAAAGCCCGTAAAATCAACTGAGTGCCTAGGAATTACGGTTATGAAGAACTTAAACTGGAAAGAACACATAGAAAATGTTGTGCGGAAGGCGAACCAAAACTGCGATTTATTAGCAGAACACGTAGAAGATACTTGCGAAAGAGACTGCCTTCACTACTCCTTCCGTCCTGGGACAAGTATTGCTGGGCGGTGTGGCATCCTTACCAGGTAGGATTGACAGAGTACATAGAGAAAGTCCAAAGAAGAGCAGCACGTTTCGTTTTATCTGGAAGTAGGGGAGGGAGTGTCTCGGGGATGATACAGGATTGAGGGTGGACACGATTAAAACAAAGCCGTTTCTCGTTGCGGCGGCATCTTCTCGCGAAATTTTAATCACCAATTTTCTCCTCCGAATGGGAAACTTTTTTGTTGGCGCCAGCCTACATAGGGAAAACGATCATCACAAAATAAGGGAAATCAGAGCTCACACGGAAAGATCAAGGTATTCGCTTTTCCCACTCGCTGTTAAGAGATTGGAATAATGGAGAATTATTGTGAAGGCGGCTCGATGAACCCTCTGCCAGGCAGGTAAGTGTGGTTTGCAGAGTATTCATGTAGATCGGGTGCTTTCATAAAACCCCTGCCTGAGCAACAGTAGTGGCGGAAGGTATGAGGTGGAACTTGGAGGATAATTTCCTGATGATGTTGCATTTTTAGACGGAAATTTCAACTTACCAGCCGTAGATTCTCGCGTCATCAGGCCGGGTAATAGGGACAGAGAATCATGTGAAATTGTTCCCAGTGCCTTACACGAGAATTACGTTGAGTAGTTAGAGAGGCGGCACGTGAAGGTAACATCTTAACTCCGCTGGTGAGTAACAGACCCCCACTTTTCCACTCAGCATCGTAACTCCATTATAGCATCACTGAATACTTTGGTTGTAAACAAGAAAACAAAGAAGTTTGTATATCTTCCCGTTTAGCGAGAGCGACTAGAAACATTAAACCAATTTCAGACAACCTGACAGGTTAACATGAAAATTTCATCTCCAGTTAAGTTAAGCATCAATGGGCGACGCTCGGGAGCACTGTACGACATGTGTTAGTCAGGTACGTGTCGCAAAAAGTTGTGAGGGACGGAAAAGACGCGCCGTGGTTCGACAACCGAGTTACCAGAGAGCTGCACTGCCAAAGACTCACAGGCAAACAAAAACTAGCCGAAGCCATAATTAGCCTAAGAGGGCCCAAGCTCGAAGCGCTCGACGTATTCGAAAATAAAATTCTGTCTGCCGACTTGACAAAAAATCCTAAGAAGTTTCGGTCTCTCGTTAAACCAATAAATGTATCCAACCCATTTTTCCGTACATTCTGTGTTCACAGTGGCTTTGAAACAGAGGATGACACAGAAAAGGCTGAACTACTAGACATCTTTTTCAAAACGGTTTCGCAGAGGAAGATCGCAGTGTAGTTCCTCCTTTAAATCGGCGCACAAGCTACGAAATGACAGATATCGAAATAAGTTACCGAGAGATAGGAAAGCAGCTGAAATCGCTTGACAGAGGAAAGGCTAATATACCCGATCGATTCGGTTCTACACGGAGTACGCGAAAGAAGTGTACTGTAGGTCTGTAGAAGAGCGAAGCATTCCTAATGATTGGAAAAACGCGCTGGCCATTTCCGTTTTGACGGAGGGTAGGCGAACAGATGCACAAAACTATAGGCCTTTATATCTGACGTCATCCCTGAGCAATAGCAGTTTATAGTTTTACTCATTTATTGGCGAGTTTTGGAGGCTTCGCATGGTGTCATTAAGAAACGAGTCACCCAGGCGTCTGTCCCGACAACATGAAGTGAGCCAGGGGCTGTCCGGGTTCCCAGAGCGGTGCCGCGGTCGCGATTTGCGCAATCTCACTGCAAGTCCATAGCAGCCAGCTGCCCGTACGTAGGCATAACGGCGCTGCTCCACCATCGAGAGAAAATTCTGTGCTCTTCCGTCCGAATCACGTTATCCAACCGACTGCCTCTTGCTCGCCACCGTGTTCAGCCGTGAAAGGTGCAGCCCCTCTCCGTAGACTTCTCTGACGTACGGAGGCCTTCACGATTGAATGGAACACGGCCAGCAGCCGATACCGACGTCCAGTTAGGATGCGTTCGGTAAGCCGAGAACGAGTAATTTCTGTAGGGTTCCCCTGTGTTCGCGTAAGGAAACCGCATTTCTCGTCAGTCGCCGCGGCAATAGCTCGGAATCCTCGTCTCCGTGTAGTGTTTTCGGAGGAGAATAGAGGGCACTTGTGGCGACGCAGCCTGGGCCGGTTGCGATCCAGAGGGTGTGGGCGGCAGCCGCCTCCGCCCGCTACGGACGGGCTCGTTCTGGCGCGCTTTCACTGGAGTCCAGAAAGTGCCGCTGTTTGCACTCGTGTTATCCACTGTTCGCGGTATCTGCTACGCAACTTGTATTGCATGATTAATCATATTGTTCCGTGGGTCTCGAACTTGTTTACTCTGTATATGCGAGCTGGGCAGATTCCCGAGCAGTCGTCCACGCAGATAAGGTACATCCCTCAGTAATCGAGGGGGATTCGTGATTAAACTGAGCTTCTAGATAGCTTTGTCTTTCATTTTTGCGCTCGTTGTCTCGGTGCAGTTTCTCACGTAAAATTAAGAGATTTTACCTTCATTTAGCTAGAAAGTTATGTTTGGTACGTGTCGAGATTTTCAGTAAATAAATGACTTATAAAATGCACAGTTGATTTGAATCTCAAAACCAAACTACTGTCCTATAATTGATCCTGATTAGGAGACCCTCCGAATACAAATGTAACACCTGTATTCCTAATACGTTCGCCTCACTGTGACGGCATTTAATTAAGAAGCAGGTGCCAACTATTTTGTTTAAATGTTAAACGTAAGAGCGGTTTGATCTGAGATTACGACTTACTATTTACGAGTGTTGTCCTCCTGAGCTCACTTAGGCCTGCTACCGGCTGATTAAAGAGAGCAGAAAATAGAGACAGGTACCCCAAGTTCTGCTCGTGTCGATTCAGGTCGCAGGAACAAAATGGTTGCTATTGACACGTTTTATGCTCACATATTACGACGTATCTGGAGACCGAGAATCTCCTTTGTAGCAGTCAACAAAGGTCCCGAAAACAAGGGTCGTGCGAAACCCGCTCGCTCTGTTTGTCCGCACAGCACACACAGGCGCTTAGGTAGGAGCCGTGCGCGTTGACCGCTGAAATGCTTTCGGTACAGTTCCGCACTGTCGACTCCCCGCCACCCTAAAGATCAAAATACGAGTGTGCGGAATGTCAGACCAACTATGTGACTGGATTCAAAAGTTCCTAGCAAACACTTCTTTGACAATTGTGAGAAATCTTCAGACGTACAAGCAATTTCAGACGTGACCTATGGAAGTAATACAACACAATTTTTTTCACTGTATATATGAATCACTGTTTAACGTTGCCAGTTGTGCACGTAATTCGATAATGTTTAAGGTTTCATATTTTTATTGTATAAGGGGCAATCATAAAGTTTCCGTCCGAAGGCTGTACAGTTCAGAACCGGTACACCAACCAGACAACATCGCCGTCTGCTAAAACACCGTGAAGAGGTCCGCAGATGGCCGCTGCATATCAGCGGAGGCGGGGAGGCTGGTGCTCGGCTGTCCCCCACTTGAGTTGGAGCACGATTCCACAACGCACGTTTTCGACTGACATGCTGCCCGACACACACAAACGCTTCATTCTGTGACCGACGTCTATTGGTGTTTGTCTTGTGGTAGCCAGCTAAAGAACAACAGCACGACTGTCCTGTGTGGATGCATTTCGTAATAGTTCAGCTACAGTTCAGTTTCCAGCACTTACCGCACGCACGTCCGAAGGACACTCACGCTATGTTGCAGCAACACCCTCAAACGGAAACTTTATGACCGCCCCTTACAATATGTACACTGCGTAAAAGCTCCTGTTAAACACCTAAGTAAACTAAACGTGCTTTTTCAGGTTAGAATTCGATATGTCCAAAGAAAAGTGCCACAGGCAACTTTATCTTTGAGAATCGCAGTCAAGACAGAAGCCTTAAGAACTGACAGAGGGTGAGCTCACTGTGTGTGTAAGAAGGTGTATTTGTTAAAAAGGTGCATTTGTAAGAAAAAATGAAACCTGTTTAACTCAAAATGACACCATAGGTTGTGTGGCAAAGGTAAACTTACATGTTCCATTCTTTATTTTTTATTTTATGTTTGTATTTTATTAAGACGCAAGCTACGTTCGTGAAATGTATCAGATTAATTAATATATTTTTAGTTTACGATTATTTTCACCTCACTTTTTTAATTAATACGGTCGATGAGACTCTGTGACGTTCCTAACAAATTTACTTTAGTGTCTGATTATAATGCATTAACAAATACAAATATTTTTAAAATCCCAGTCAGTACTAAATTGATTTTGACTGAAATAGTTCCCCCAAACAAATTTCTCTAGCTGAAAATAATTTTGTTCTAAAATTCAAACATATTCAGAAGTAAATTCTAGCTATGGCAAGGAAATTCTAGTTGCAACAGAGGCATTCAGTGTGAAAGAGTTTTGACTAGAAAGCAGGCAGCACAACACACCTGCTGTGCTGACCGGCCTACGTGTCAGTGGCTGGAAGGCCGCTTCTTACTCCTCTTGTAGGCTGCCTCTCAAAGCAGTTTGCTGCTGTTCCCACACACCACCCGCACGGGATTAGCCGAGCGGTCTGAGGCGCTGCAATCGTGGACTCTGCGGCTGGTCCTGGCGGAGGTTCGAGTCCTCCCTCGGGCATGGGTGTGTGTGTTTGTCCTTAGGATAATTTAGGTTAAGTAGTGTGTAAGCTTAGGGACTGATGACCTTAGCAGTTCAGCTCCATAAGATTTCACACGCATCTGAACATTTTAAGCCGGCCGCGCTGGGTGAGCGGTTCTAGGCGGTTCAGTCCAGAACTGGGCGACTGCTACGGTCGCAGGTTCGAATCCCGCCTCAGGCATGGATGTGTGTGATGTCCTTAGGTTAGTTAGGTTTAAGTGGTTCTAAGTTCTAGGGGACTGATGACCTCAGATGTTGAGTCCCATAGTGCTCAGAGCCATTTGAACGATTTGAACCCACACACCACTCCTGTAGTGCAGGGCAACCTATATACCAAGGACTTAAAAATACACACATCTGTATCTTCATAAATATTATAGCCGGGGCATTGTGAGCCCCCCTAGGTTGGTACTCTTGGAGCAAGGCTTCTGTGTCAGATTTGGAACAATTCTGTCTCAAAACTCTCCTTTACATACCGCGTGATCAAAAAGTCAGTATAAATTTGAAAACTTAATAAACCACGGAATAACGTAGATAGAGGTAAAAATTGACACACATGCTTGGAATGACATGGGGTTTTATTAGAACCAAAAAAAAAAGAAGTATTGCTAGACGTGTGAAAGATCTCTTGCGCGCATTGTTTGGTGATGATCGTGTGCTCAGCCGCCACTTTCATCACGCTTGGCCTCCCAGGTCTCCAGACCTCAGTCTGTGCGATTATTGGCTTCGGGGTTACCTGAAGTCGCAAGTGTATTGTGATCGACCGACATCTCTGGGGATGCTGAAAGACAACATCCGACGCCAATGCCTCACCATAACTCTTAGACATGCCTTACAGTGCTGTTCACAACACTATTCCTCGACTACAGCTGTTGTCGAGAAATGATGGTGGACATATTGAGCATTTCTTGTAAAGAACATCATCTTTGCTCTGTCTTACTTTGTTATGCTAATTATTGCTATTCTGATCAGATGAAGCGCCATCTGTCGGACATTTTTTGTATGTTTGTATTTTTTTGGTACTAATAAAACCCCATGTCACTGCAAGCATGTGTGTCAATTTGTACCTCTCTATGTACTTTATTCCGTGATTTATTCAGTTTTCAAATTTGTACTGACTTTTTGATCACCCGGTATATTGCCCCTCTCTCTCTACCCACGTCCTCTACCAATCCCTTCATCCCACCCTTTCTACCCATTTCCCTCTCCCCACTCTCGCTGTATCAATCTCTCTCTCTCCTCCTGCTCCTTTCTCCCTATCCATCTCCTCCTGCTGTACTACACCTCCTCCTCCCCACCTCATCCTAATCATCTCTTCATGCCCTCTCTACCTATCGATTCCACCCACTCCTATCCACCTCCTCTTTCCCGTTCCTCTATCCATCTGCTCCTGCAACTTTTTCTGTATTCCCTCAGCCTGTCCCTCTATTTAGTCTGCAGCTCGTGGTCGTGCGGTAGCGTTCTCGCTTCCCACACCTGGGTTCCCGGGTTCGATTCCTGGCAGGGTCAGGGATTTTCTCTGCCTCGTGATGACTGGGTATTGTGTGATGTCCTTAGGTTAGTTAGGTTTAAGTAGTTCTAAGTTCTAGGGGACTGATGACCATAGATGTTGAGTCCCATAGTGCTCAGAGCCATTTGAACCATTTTTTTTGCCCCTCTATTTATTCCTCCAGCTCCCCTCTTTGTGTCTTAACCTTCCCCCAGCTGTGTCCATCCACAAATGTGGCCCCTGAACAACTGGCTGATACCATTATTGCAACATGTCTGTCATGCAGGGCAGTCTACATGTCTGGGGCTTAAAAATCATGTTTTGCTTCCAACATATTGGCTGCCCATCAAGTCAAGTCAAAAATTCAAAACAAATGTCGTGCAGGACAACCTACACATCAAGTGCTGGAGAACTGGTACTTTCGTTTTGTCTAAGATGCCCCGCAAAGCAAATTCATAAGACAGCCTGACACTACTCCCACACAACATACGTGTCATGCAGGGCAGTCTATACACCAGAAAAAAAGTAAAATCGCATATTGCCCTATCTCCTTTCCTGCTGGACTAAGGATGTTGTACATCCCACAATGCTGTAATCGTGATGTTTATTGTTTGTGTGGAGAATTTGGTTGAGATCGATCGAGGGATTTGGATAGAAATTCTGGAAAAACCATACATATGACACTATTGCTGAATAATCACTGGAAGCAGTCACATCCATTAAATATCTAAGAGTACATACACAGAGTGATCTGAAGTGGAATGATAACATAAAGTCACTAGTGGCAGAGGCACACGCCAAATTGAGGTTCATTGGAAGAATCCTCAAGAAATGTAATCTACAAAACAAAGGAAGTAGCTTGCAAAACCCTTATTCGGCCAATACTTGAATATTGTTCATCAGTATGGGATCCGTAGCAGACAGGACTGATAGAGAAGGTACAGAAGATCGAAAGAAGTGCAGCACTTTTCATTACAATTTCATTTAATAAGCACAAAAAACATCACAAAGATGCTTAGCCAACTCCAGTGGCAGGTGCTGCAAGCAAGGCATTGTACATCGTGGTGTGGTTTACTGTAAAAATTTCGGGACTGCACATTCCTAGAAGAGTCAACCAAAATATTGCTTCCTCCTATGAATATCTTGCAAAAAGACCGTGAAGATAAAACTGAAGATATTCGAGACCAAGCAGAAGCTTACCAGCAATTGTTGTTCCCTCTAACCCATATTTTACTGGAATAGGAAAGTGGAGGGGGGAATGATACTGGTACAAAAAGTACCCTCCGTGACACACTATAAGGTGGCTTGCGGAATATACATGTCTGTGTTCTTCACAATGCTTCCTATGAAGACTGTGCTTCACCGAGAATCGAACCTGGGTCCCTTCAGCTGGCATTCAACCACGCTGAGCCCACATGTAGCAATTCCGACAATTTCCTGTTAAAGGTAATAATTGAGATTTCCAAACAAAAGCTGTACCATGAAGTTCACCTAGGAGGAGCGAGCAAGGCAGTGAGTAGTAGGGATCTGACTGACCTATGTGGGCATGTTTAGGAGATGACGAACCCAACAGAGGGACAGAGGGATCAGACCAAGATTGGGTATCGGGGGACGAGAGAGGGAGGGAGTGCAGTCACTTGGAGTTATCCTGATGTTGGCTGTCCGAGGGTGTGGTGAGAGGTAGTAATGCCACAGAGGGTACACAGGACGGAAGAAGGGGCTGGGAGTTCTACCTGGAGTGGCACAAAGTAGAGAGATGCCATCTGCGTAGCTCGAGGCATAGTTCTGAAGGTAGCCAAGAATTGGTTTGCAGGTGACAGAATGGAACTCTTTTTGGTAAAGGACTGGAGACTCTGTACTTTTCTATTAATGTGACTAATTTCCACAAGAACGTATGAAGTGTGATATTGAGACTTCGCAAAGTTTCAGCAACTACTTTAGTTAAAGTGAGAAAATGCTTGACTGTTACAGTGTAACTTGGATTTAAATTTAATAAAAATACAAATTTATATTGATGTGTCCGTATTTGTACCTACTATTCCCTTCCTTGAAGTGTTTTAAGATATTTTGTGTTGTCACTGTTTTCCATTGTGCTCTATTGTATTTGTGTGGGAGATGTAAGTGAACAGAAGTGTCGTTGATTTACTTCTATTTATTGTTGTGCATCTGCTGGCGTTGATATCAATATAGTTCACTGATCATTTGAATGGGTGCTGGGTCTTTGGGATATGAGCAGTCAAAAGGGCCTTACATGTCACAATGAATTTATCTTTTCTCACAGGATCAGCATTTTATAGTGAGGCTGATGGCCCTAATTATTTGCAGTCATCAGTGTTGCGAGGATGAGTATTAAAGGCAGCCAAAAGGAAGCAGTTAATTTTATTGAGGTTGCAAAACAACAGGTGTTCCATTACATTCGGTGGCCCTGACAAAGGATCAGAATCATACGGAAATCGAAGGGAAGAAATTAAGTAAATAGCTGTGTGGGTACACATTGGATTGAATGAACGGAGGAAAGAAGAAGAAATAGTGAGAAGGAAAAGTTCAGGAAAGAATTAAGCTGTCAGAAATTAATGCAGACAAAACCGGAACAAATGAAATTGTTGGCACAGATGGGTGTGGATACGAAAGAGAGGGAATAGAGTGAGGAAAGGGATAGGAAAGACAGGGAACAGAGGGTGGAAAGGAAAACGACAGAGAAAAATGGAGAAACGGAAGACAAAGAGAATGAATCTAACAGATCAGAGAAGCAGAATGTCAGGGAAAGACAGTGAAGATGGCTGAGGAAGAATGCAAGAATAACGAACAAGAGGAAGAAAGACAGAGATGACAATCAAATAAATCAAAGTAGGGCCGGAGGCATGCAAGAAAAAACTGAGACAACAAATATTACAAGAAGTAGGAGAGTTAGGAGGCGAATTAAAGAGACTGAGCGAAGAACTGGGGAAGGACATCCACAAAATGTGGACTAGAGTAGTGGAATATGATAAACTTAGGAAACTACGAAGTACATAAAATTGAAAAAAACAAAGGTCATGTCTGGAAGCTGAAAATACAGTGGTTGTGTGTTGAGGCAGGATCAGTAGGCTAAATAACAACGAAAGTTTTTCATGGAAAAGACTACTGGATCCAGTCAAATTGCTGCAGTAATTTCAGATGCTGTACGAGATGAGGGAATGCTAAACAGAGAAATAATACGCTCCACTGTAACAACACTGACAGTAGAGGCTAAACGAAGGTCATCTGCCAAAGTTAAGAAAAAATTAATTTAAGAAATAATTCGTGGAGCAATTCAAGTCACAGTCCAAATAGCAACTCTGTAGGTGAAACATGCATATTTGCAAATGCTACAGTCCCTGTCTGAGGATGCAAATGCAGTTTTTTCTGCAAATGGTCGAGAGAGCTCACTGCTTGGACGAAGCACAGGAGGAAAAGGATTTTGTTTTCACCACGAGAGATTGCAGGGCACTCTCACTTCTGATTCGGTGTTCTGCCTCTTAACGTTCTTAGAGTATATGTTCTTTATTGTAACTTGACTTCATACATCACGATGGAATGGTGGGCAGTAGTTAATACTGTTGCTTGCATGCCCTAGGGAAGGAATAAAGACATGCTTTACCTGCATTCAAAGGAATAGGGTGCCGGTTTGAACGACTGCAGTAAAAAGCACGGCGACGGTGGGCCGAGGAAAGCGCGTTTTTCTGCGGAACCTGGGCGGAAACATTTCCGCGGTCTCACTGTGCAGGCACGTTGGTTGTCGCCGGTCGGTAGGCAGCCGCTGCAGTGGCCGGCAGTAAAGCAGAGGAAGCCGACGGGGCAACTGTGTGCGCCCAGACGTCCACACTCTGTGGCGAGTTTACGGCCGTTCTTTGGAAATTGCGAAATGGACGCCACAGAGGAGATAACAAGCTTTTTATGGAGGGGTGTGGTTCCATCCTGGTCATGTTGTTAGCAAAAGACATGGCGTACCCGCGTGGGAAAGAGGCCGCGAAGCTGAATCTTTTTTCCTTTTATCCAAATTAACTTTACAGTCTCTGACTGGTCAAATCGGTGTTGGCAGAGCAAGGGGCACTCTCCGAGCTTCCAATGCCGCGCTCCAGCTCGTGATTGGCTTGTGCTAAAGTGGGGGAAGTCTAAGATGTAAATGGGCTTTTGTTACCGACCTAAGGCGGAAAGCGGACAGAAAGAGATGACTCTTGTACAGGCACTTCGCTAGTAAAGTACTGCAGGTCTCTACCTACACGGTGTGCCACTTAGAGTCTGTGCCAGACACCTTCTGAGGTACTGCTTCCAGCATCACGCATACGTGAGTGTACTTACTTGTCTTGAGTCGGCCGTCTAAACATTTGACATATTCCGTCACTCATAGTCGTGGCACGGAGTCAAATTGGTTTGGCAGACCAGCCGACGGGTCCACCTGCACACTGGAATCCACCGAGGTTCCAGAGGCTCATAGGGCTCATAGGGAAGTACGTGAGACCGCATACTTACATTTTTCGGGCGCGCGCCATTAGTAACAGACTACGGCCGTCCATGACTGCAGTCGCCAAACGCATCGTGCTGTGACGCCCCGACCAGCAGAAGGTTAAATTATTCGCTGCTACAGCGTACGGCTCCAATATATTATGTTTCTCAGCACCCTGTTCTTTCGAACCATATTTTTCTTTTTTCGGAATGGTAGAGTACAGATGCTTGATTGTGGGGTAGTTGTTGTACATTAGCCCACATTCACGTGTATGAAGTCTAATAGAGCGATTAGTGTCCTGGTTAGTGTCGTGTGTCGATCCATAGTTGATAACTTCGTCCACCATAGACCCCATGTTAGTGGAAGCTTTTGTCAAATAAAGATGTTTGTGTGACGTTTCTTTAGTCATTTTTCTGTCTTGCTATGTTAAGAGTGAATAAATCTATTGTCATGTACATCACAACTTCTCCTGTGTTCTGAGTTACATTACCGTGCCATTTTTATTAAATCTAGATTCTAAAGGACAGTAGCAAGCTTGCAACCATACTGCAAAAATTTTCCTTCCAGCCCCAGGTATTGGCATTGACAGTAAAAGATCATTGGAAGGGACTTTCCTTGAGAATACAGACTCCTTGAAGAGGCAGGCACCTGAAAAAAAAAAAAACCGGAAGAGTCAGAAATGGAAAGTGGTCGCCTAATATGAGAGCTACATGCATGGAAAGCAAAGATCACAGAAAGGAAGCCAAGTCGAGAAAGATAAGGATCAAATTCAAGAATTTGGCTGGGAAAATATGTGTGTCCGTATCCCAGAAGATAACATTTGTCTTCACGCCTTATGGCTTGAGAATGGCTGAGGACATGCTAATAGAGTCAGTGAAGGATACAGCAGAGGCACAGTGGTATAATCCAGAAATCAAGATTCAAGTAGCTGGGGAAAAAACCGAATACCTTATGGCTTGGGATTCAGAAGTGTCTGTGATATTGGCGAAATGGTCAAATAAAGGCGGCGAAAGGAAAGGGCAGACGTTTTCCCTGTTCCCATAAACCATATTGTTAATGCTTTGGCTTACTAGACAGCGAAGGTGCAAGTGTTTTGTCAAGCAGAAGTGGGAGGAGTAAAGTGGGATATGCATTTTCTGGTTATAGACGTTTTGCCTTCCCCAGTTATTTTAGGCACTGACTGGGTGATCAATGCGACGCTGGGCCTTGTCTTCAGGAGAGATGGCTTAAATTTGAAAGATAAAGAAGTTCAGTTTTTAGAACTGAAACAGAAGGTAGTGAAGCTATCCCACTGGACAGTCTAGACGTTACTCACAGTAAAAAAAGGAATATGATGGACAATTATCTAGAAGAAGTTTTCTGATTAGCACTGGTCTATAGAAAGCTATTCTTGTACCACCTAGGAAGGTTAAGGAGTGCCACTTAGAAAAAAAAGATGTCAAGATCTGGTATAGTGCAAAGAAGCAGATAGCCAAGTTTCTAAACAGATGGAAGTCTGGGATGTCATAGAAAAGTACAGTGGGCCCTATTTGAATCGCCAAGTCACGGAAGACAAAGGGAATGGTGAGATGCGATCATTCCTAGATGCTAGGACACTGAACAGATATTTATGCACAGAGCACAAGGGACTTGCCGCAAGATATGACGGAAACACTACAGAAGTTGAACGGAGCCAAGTTCAGCTCTTCAATGTGATTAAGCTTAGGTTACTGGCAAGTTAGTCTAAACAAGGAATCAAGATTCCAAACCGTGTCTACTTTCGAAGGAAGAGCCTATCAAATTACTGTCCTCTCATTTGGACTAAATTTATCTACTGAATTATGTACTGGGTTATGTTATTATGTAGACGATATCCTAGTGGCAGCAGCCGTGTGAATATGCCTGCTAGTGTTCGTCCTCATCATTGACAAATTCGCCCCCTCCTAGGAAAAGAAATCAACTCCAGAGTTTTCTATTAATTTCAACTGGTAATTCATAAACGTGTTGGATTTCATCGATCTGGACCCAATTGGGTTGCTGAAGAAGAAGTGAATATGGCTGTGATGAGATAACAGGAAATCTGTGTTTGAGGGTACAAAGACTGGACTGGTGCACCAACTTCTTCCATATCACTTAGGCTACCTGTAAACTGCTGCCTAGAGCGTTAATGAGATGGGCTTTTCATGCTGCAAGACTTCAAGACAGTGTACTGCCCTGGTTAGGAAACATGGTCGACTATGCCGATGAAAAATCAACTACGTGCAAATGAGATGAGTCTGCATTGCTCTTTTGACCAAATCATCACCACAAAAATAGTTCAAATGACTCTGAGCACTATGGGACTTAACTGCTGAGGTCATCAGTCCCCTAGAACTTAGAACTACTTAAACGTAACTAACCTAAGGACATCACACACATCCATGCCCGAGGCAGGATTCGAACCTGCGACCGTAGCGGTCGCGCGGTTCCAGACTGTAGCGCCTAGAACCGCTCGGCCACTCCGGCCGGCTCATCACTACAGCAGCGAATTAAGGGAAACTGTTTTGCTTATCTGAGGAATGGGATCTCAAGTAGGGAGAGAAACCTACATAACGAATTGTTGTGGATAATATCGCTGAGAGTAGCCAGATCTCCCAGCCGAGTGACAACGAATGGAAGAGATGCCTGCCTACGCTAGTGTGGAGAACACTTCAGAAATATGGCCATTTCGTTGCTAGAAAAATCGCTAAAATTTTATCCAAGCCAGCATATGTAAATGACGCATGTTGAAAATTCTGCTGGGATGTCAAGTTCGCCTGTGAACAAAACCAACCAACCTAAAGGAATGGGCGAGGGAGAAATGCAAAGTATTTCCACGAAGGAAGTGTTCCAGTTGGTGTGCGTGTGGAACGAAAGGCGCCTCTCCCTTGGGGAAGAGGCAGGATGAGTAATTTCCTTAACAGCACACTTCTTCTTGAAATTGGTTTAACTGCAGCTCTTGCACTGTGCCACAACTAGCGCAGTCAGTAACTGTATGACAGAAAAATACTGTCAGAAAGTGGGGCGACTGCAGACGGTGTTTCCTGGTAATCGTCCCAATTCGTAAGCCGAGTGAGGAAGAAAAGAAGGAACCACATTGTACTGAGTCCTCAAAATATCTTCATTAGTGTTATTTTAGGCTGAAGTTGTAGAAGATGTTGGGCCAACAATTTCAAAAAGCTTCTTCACGTTTCGTTTTCCTTTTCTTTCGCTCTTAATATTTACAGTGCTATTTTTTTGTTTAAAAAATCGTTCCCTACAGCTATGCGTCTCATAGTTGGTATTTTCTCTCTTAAGTTTTTTTTAATGGAAAATAGGTAATTGTGTTTTTTGAGTGGGACCACTGCTCTTTCGACACAACCCTTCTTGGTCTCAATTTGAGGCAGTGACAGAATTGTGCGAATAACTACAATACATTTACTGCTTTTTAAACTTTTATTTTAATAAAGGCTCAGTTGGTGTTCGGTCTAAGGATTAGTCAGTTTTAGCTCTTTAGTCGGCAACGTCAGATACAGTGTCACTCAGTTGGTCAGCAGACTTCGCTAGAGGTTCCACAGTCGCACACCGTCATGGAGTGCAAGCACTGTTAAGGGAACATTACATAAAATTACTGAGATCGGCGGCAGAAAATTAATTCAGAAAACTGACTGAGTAAAAGATAATGTTTTAAGTTCGAATTCTTTGATACAAGCGACAGAAAAACATATTTGAATTTGTGATCTTTAAATAAAGTTGCGCAGACTGATGGCAATATGGCTTCAACGTGTGATGTGGTATAAAGAATGGCAGCTAACTCTAAATACACTCCTGGAAATGGAAAAAAGAACACATTGACACCGGTGTGTCAGACCCACCATACTTGCTCCGGACACTGCGAGAGGGCTGTACAAGCAATGATCACACGCACGGCACAGCGGACACTCCAGGAACCGCGGTGTTGGCCGTCGAATGGCGCTAGCTGCGCAGCATTTGTGCACCGCCGCCGTCAGTGTCAGCCAGTTTGCCATGGCATACGGAGCTCCATCGCAGTCTTTAACACTGGTAGCATGCCGCGACAGCGTGGACGTGAACCGTATGTGCAGTTGACGGACTTTGAGCGAGGGCGTATAGTGGGCATGCGGGAGGCCGGGTGGACGTACCGCCGAATTGCTCAACACGTGGGGCGTGAGGTCTCCACAGTACATCGATGTTGTCGCCAGTGATCGGCGGAAGGTGCACGTGCCCGTCGACCTGGGACCGGACCGCAGCGACGCACGGATGCACGCCAAGACCGTAGGATCCTACGCAGTGCCGTAGGGGACCGCACCGCCACTTCCCAGCAAATTAGGGACACTGTAGCTCCTGGGGTATCGGCGAGGACCATTCGCAACCGTCTCCATGAAGCTGGGCTACGGTCCCGCACACCGTTAGGCCGTCTTCCGCTCACGCCCCAACATCGTGCAGCCCGCCTCCAGTGGTGTCGCGACAGGCGTGAATGGAGGGACGAATGGAGACGTGTCGTCTTCAGCGATGAGAGTCGCTTCTGCCTTGGTGCCAATGATGGTCGTATGCGTGTTTGGCGCCGTGCAGGTGAGCGCCACAATCAGGACTGCATACGACCGAGGCACACAGGGCCAACACCCGGCATCATGGTGTGGGGAGCGATCTCCTACACTGGCCGTACACCACTGGTGATCGTCGAGGGGACACTGAATAGTGCACGGTACATCCAAACCGTCATCGAACCCATCGTTCTACCATTCCTAGACCGGCAAGGGAACTTGCTGTTCCAACAGGACAATGCACGTCCGCATGTATCACGTGCCACCCAACGTGCTCTAGAAGGTGTAAGTCAACTACCCTGGCCAGCAAGATCTCCGTATCTGTCCCCCATTGAGCATGTTTGGGACTGGATGAAGCGTCGTCTCACGCGGTCTGCACGTCCAGCACGAACGCTGGTCCAACTGAGGCGCCAGGTGGAAATGGCATGGCAAGCCGTTCCACAGGACTACATCCAGCATCTCTACGATCGTCTCCATGGGAGAATAGCAGCCTGCATTGCTGCGAAAGGTGGATATACACTGTACTAGTGCCGACATTGTGCATGCTCTGTTGCCTGTGTCTATGTGCCTGTGGTTCTGTCAGTGTGATCATGTGATGTATCTGACCCCAGGAATGTGTCAATAAAGTTTCCCCTTCCTGGGACAATGAATTCACGGTGTTCTTATTTCAATTTCCAGGAGTGTAGATAAATGTAAATTAATGCAGATGAATAGGAAAAAGAATCCTGTGATGTTTGAATACTCCATTAGTAGTGTAGCGCTTGACACAGCCACGTCGATTAAATATTTGGGCGTAACATTGCAGAGCGATATGATGTGGGACAAGCATGTAATGGCAGTTGTGGGGAAGGCGGATAGTCGTCTTCGGTTCATTGGTAGAATTTTACGAAGATGTGGTTCATCTGTAAAGGAGACCGCTTATAAAACACTAATACCAACTATTCTTGAGTACTGCTCGAGCATTTGGGATCCCTATCATGTCGGATTGAGGGAGGACATAGAAGCAATTCAGAGACGGGATGCTAGATTTGTAATGGTAGGTTTGACCGTCACGCGAGTGTTATGGAAATGCTTCAGTAACTCGGGTGGGAGTCTCTAGAGGAAAGGAGGCGTTCTTTTCGTGAATCGCTACTGAGGAAGTTTAGAGAACCAACATTTGAGGCTGACTGCAGTACAATTTTACTGCCGCCAACTTACATTTCTCGGAAAGACCACAAAGATAAGAGAAGAGAGATTAGGACTCGTACAGAAGCATACAGGCAGTCATTCTTCCCTCGTTCTGTTTGGGAGTGGAACAGGGAGAGATGCTAGTTGTGGTACGAGGTACCCTCCGCCACGCACCGTATGGTGGATTACGGAGTATGTACGTAGATATAGATGTAGATGTCTTTGGAACACCACGTTAAATACAGTCAGCAGTGTTGCCAACTGTAGGCTTGTACCCTGTATAGTCTGAGCTGCCTGCGTACTCTTTTTCCTGTCTTACACTATGAGCAGAAGAAGGAAGAGCCGTTAGACAATGTCTCAGACTTCTGTCAACTGCGAAGAAATAAATGGCGTTTGGTGAGGACACGGGAACGACGAACACATACCGCGAAGGTCTGGTGCGGAGAAAGGCTGCGGCGGCCTACCTGGAGGTGAACTCGTGGTCGAGCAGCCTGGGGAAGAAGTCGTGCGGCGAGGGCTCCGCCACCAGCTCCGACGAGGCCGACGAGTCGGCGGCGGCGGCGGCGGCGGCGGCCGACAGCAGCGACGAGTCACGCAGCTCCAGGCCGTTGCACGTGCGCACCATGACGCGGTGCGCCGACGTCGCCAGCCCGAAGCTGCGGGCAGTCGGGGGCCGGCTGTCAAGCCAACTGGGCAGCGGAGGTCTCAGGGGGGGCACGTGGGTCTGGGGTCTGGCGAATGAGAGTGGGTGTGGCGGGGTGCATTCGACCCAGCTGTCAAATGGGGCAAGTAAATGGACGGGGCACATTACACCTGTCTGTCAAATGGGGCAGAATGCGAAAATTGAAACAAACAAAAATTCTAGTTAGGAAATTTGACATCGTAGGATGGCTACAGTATTATTTGTCTCATTAATTGCTACTCATAGAATCGGTCAACTTGACTGTATAGTGTTTCACGTCACATTTACAGCTCTGGTGTCCGTGAGATGTCATGTCGTGTCAGGCTAATTGGGCAAACAAAGTAATGCATTTTTCACGTCATGTAAAATATTTATTTTTATACTGGAG
Source organism: Schistocerca piceifrons (assembly GCF_021461385.2). Taxonomy (NCBI): domain Eukaryota; kingdom Metazoa; phylum Arthropoda; class Insecta; order Orthoptera; family Acrididae; genus Schistocerca; species Schistocerca piceifrons. The sequence goes on from NC_060147.1 coordinate 146,386,609, forward strand.
GCTGCTTTAAGAGGTATGTACTTAAATTAAAACCACTAAATACTTATTTACTCATGCAACAGCGGTGACAAAAAAGAAATGAATGAATTTTAAAGCTTAATTAAAAGTGAGGAATTTCTATATTTTTCCAATTTTCTGATAAGTATGACTGTGTATATTGAGAAGCACCTGTAAAATTCAAGTACTATTCACTATTCTGGTAATAAGTCACGTTTTAAATGACGCTCTCACTACGCCACCATTTATGTAATTTCTGTAAGTCGATTAAAAAATATAAGATTTAGTCCAGATTTATACATATAGGGCCCTGTTCCATGTGTAAAGCATAATTATGAGGGTGTGAACATTTTCATCGTATTTTCTTGTATGTAAATGGTAAACAAAAGACCAGAAGCCTAAAAGGCATAAATGATACTAATAATACAAGAAATAAATATTGAATATTAACGTTAATTTCCGGTTCATCTGGTGTTCTAGTCGAGGTACCAGCGAGCGAGATTTTCAAGTTTACTGAGTAAACTACAGGGGATTTTTAAGCGGCCAGGAAAAGGATCCAGAGATTTCATTGCAGTGCCAGACAGTGTGAGGCAAATTATTTCAACTTTATTCGCCAAGCTCAGAGCTCAACCACAGGAGGCAACGTATCAAAATAATCACTTCCGTTTTAAGAAGTTCTACTACTGGTTGAACAGTAAGTCATGCCCTCTGTAGGTGACAAATTACAGACCAGTTGACGTATCAGAGGCTGCACAAACTAGTCTCCAAGCCTTCGGAAAATTTATCGCTTCAGATACTGGGAAAGACGTTTTATCCTTCAGACTACCCAAGGCAACAATATATAGCAATATTTTTAGACAAACTTGACAAAAATGAATACGTCTTCTTTTTCCATTTGACTATCAAAAGAAAACTTCACATATTGAGAAACTGGTGTAAGAGAAGCATTTAATACTTTTTGGATTTTATTCACCATAGTGGATGTTCATTTTTAGAATTCTATGTCAAATTCGTAATTCATACGTTCAGGAGCCCCCTGTTATCTGTTTTTGACCAAATATTCATATTTCGCTTGAATTTTGTGGGTCATACTGGATCTGATACAGATTTTTATTCATACTGACCGAAGTTTTGGATTTTGTAAACGTTTTCGGAATTTTGATCCACTGTGCGGCTGCCAAATGGAGTAGAGTAGTTAAAAAATGGGGCAGCCGCCGCAACGTTGCACACATCCCGTCTCATTCGTAACAAGGCAGTTGTGAACCGTAGCATTGTGCAACGCTCCCAGGCACTATCTGGAGGCATCTGCTTCGAGTTTTAGACCAGTTTGTCTCTGATGGCCAATTTGAAATTTGGCCACTATCCCCCCCCCCCCCCCCAACTGCTTCTCGTGACTGCTACGAGCAACAGGGCATAGTTCCTTTGCAGAGGCAGCCGCCTGTGTTGGTGGGTCGGTAGTCTGCTGTCGACTGTAGGACCGAAACATACACCACGTGCGGGTCGTCACTGTCCCGAGCATTCTGCTGCGCTTGACGTGCGACTTGACGTGGGACAGGCCCTGCCAGCTGCAGCTGTCTGGGTATGTTTAACCTCTTGGATGTTACAGTCACGGCAGGAGCCTCCTGTGAGTAACCTTGTGATTAGGCTGCTTGACAAAGGTTTAAAAAATTTTTTGACCCCCACGTCGTGATTACAGCAATGTCTGCAGCGCATTCAGAGATCGGAGGCTCCCGTCATCGGCTTGCCAGTGTTCGAGTCACTTCAGAAAGACGACAGAAACGAGTACAGCAGCTCTCGGGATACACAATATGCCGGACGAAAGGCTCGAGTTTTCTTTCAACTCTCCCACTTCTGTCCTTTTTGCCCGCAACATCTCAATATTACTGAATATTTTCTAACAAACTGCCTCGATTTCTGATGTAGGTATTCGGTTGCAAGATATTTTTACACTCTCAGTGTTGTTTCGTCTCAGTCCTTCACTGATTCACCTCATTGGTTTTGGTTCCTACTTTGATGTCGAGTTCTTTTGCGTCAAGATAGTTACCACTTGAACACCTGGCCCCTTGCCACGGATCGAAATGACAAATTCTTCGTCACAAACTATTAGATCGTTCTCTGATATGTAAATATAAAATTTCCTTATTTTTAGTGCTCTAACGAATCGACTTGCGCTGAAACTGATCCTGTGCCACGACCTCCGACTTGGATTTTTTCCCAGTCTAAAATGTAGAGTGGCTTTAGTGTGTCCCATCATCAAATACTTCGAAATCTGTACACCTGTCTCTCCCTGTTAGCCAAGCGATTGGAAGTCCTAGGTGACGAGGGTAACATTATGCTGGTTAAATACCACTCTTGGTTCAGTACAGTAACTGTACTATCTCGTTTCTCTTTTTCCCTGTTTGCGATGTTGCTGCTTGCCTTAGTCGAGATTCCACGACTGTCATGCGAATATGGAACACACAGGTTCAGTAGAGCCGTACTCAACGCTGTGAAGGGTCTAAATGGCCTCACGCGACTAGTGCCCGAGAGGATTGACGGACTTTTCACTCAGCCTTTCAGGATGGTACAGCCACGTCACACGCCTCGAGTCTGGGATCGCGCCTGTTTGCGGCAGAGCACGCTGTCCACACGGACTTCGCGACAGTGTCTGGAGCTCCGCCCCACCAGCTGCCAGCAGCAGGGAAACCGACCAGCCACATCAGGCATCAGTTCTGCAAACGGCATCACAGTGGCTGTATCCGTGTATGGAGGCTCCTAGGAGAACGAACGCTGCCACGCTGTGTTCGTCATACGGGCCCAGCACACGATGTGACAGGTCGGCACAGCGCAAATTGTACCATCGCCTCCGGTTTGAATAACCGGTATTTTGTACAGCGTTGTTACATTGATTATATGTTGATGATGGTCGCTGTGTCCTGTCTTGGAAGTCTCGACAAAATCTTCCAACAGGATAACAGAAGATGGGTTGCTGCCTGTGCTGTCCTGACCTACCTCGATACAGAGGCCGTGACGTTCTCCACATCTGGTCACACGTTGCCGAGACAGCCCCCCACCGGCCGCTACGATTGGTGAACCCTCGCCCAGAGTGACGACGCCCTGCCGGCCCACAGCCGTTGTTGCTGCCACAGGGGGCTGCTGTCTGTACTAAATTTCTCTCCCTGAATGCCTGCAAATCCCCTAAAAATTTAGTTGTGTACTAGTTTCTAGCCCGCAGTTACTCCCACGTGCGCATATGTCATTCTGGCAATTGTCTGATTCTCCACTATTTTACACCGTGCGGACGCAGAGGAAACGGTGAATGTATTTGTGGTACACAGCCAGAAACACGCTGGCAATGTTATTGGTTTTCTCCAGTGCTGTCTTTTGCGAACTGATTGACGCATATACACTACTGGCCATTAAAATTGCTACACCACGAAGATAACGTGCGACAGATGCGAAATTTAACCGACAGGAAGAAGATGCTGTGATATGCAAATCATTAGCTTTTCAGAGCATTCACACAAGGTTGGCGCCTGTGGCGAGACCTACAACGTGCTGACATGAGGAAAGTTTCCAACCGATTTCTCATACACAAACATCAATTGGCCGGTGTTGCCTGGTGAAACGTTGTTGTGATGCCTCGTGTAAGGAGGAGAAATGCGTACCGTCACTTTTCCCACTTTGATAAAGGTCGGATTGTAGCCTATCACGATTGCGGTTTATCGTATTGCGACATTGCTGCTCGCGTTGGTCGAGATCTGATGACTGTTACTAGAATATGGAATCGGTGGGTTCAGGAGGGTAATACGGAACGCCGTGCTCGATCCCAACGGCCTCGTATCACTAGCAGTCGAGATGACAGGCATCTTATCCGCATGGCCGTAACGGATCGTGCAGCCACGTCTCGATCCCTGAGTCAACAGATGGGGACGTTTGCAAGACAACAACCATCTGCACGAACAGTTCGACGACGTTTGTAGCAGCATGGACTATCAGCTCGGAGACCGTGGCTGCGGTTACCCTTGACGCTGCATCACAGACAGGAGCGCCTGCGATGGTGTACTCAACGACGAACCTGGGTGCTCGATTTGCAAAACGTCATTTTTTCGGATGAATCCAGGTTCTGTTTACATCATCACGGTGGTCGCATCCGTGTTTGGCGTCATCGCGGAGAACGCACATTGGAAGCGTGTATTCGTCATCCCATACTGGCGCATCACCCGGCGTGATGGTATGGGGTGCCATTGGTTACACGTCTCGGTCACCTCTTGTTCGCATAGACGGCACTTTGAAGAGTGGATGTTATATTTCACATGTGTTACGATCCGTGGCTCTACCCTCCATTCGATCCCTGCGAAACCCTACATTTCAGCAGGATAATGCACGACCGCGTGTTGCAGGCCCTGTACGGGCCTTTCTGGATACAGAAAATGTTCGACTGCTGCCCTGGCCAGTACATTCTCCAGATCTCCCACCAACTGAAAACGTCTGGTCAATGGTGGCCGAGCAACTGGCTCGTCACAATACGCCAGCCACTACTCTTGATGAACTGTGGTATCGTATTGAAGCTGCACTGGCAGCTGTACCTGTGCACGCCATCCAAGCTCTGTTTGACTCAATGCCCAGGCGTATCGAGGCAGTTATTACGGCCAGAGGTGGTTGTTCTGGGTACTGATTTCTCAGGATCTATGCACCCAAATTGCGTGAAGATGTAACCACGTGTCAGTTCTAGTATAATATATTTGTCCAATGAATACCCGTTTATCATCTGCATTTCTTCTTGGTGTACCAATTTTAATGGCCAGTAGTGTAACAGCATAAATAAGGGACAGATTGTGCTTCATACTTTTAAGGTATTTCAAGTTAGCTGAATGCAGGAAAGAATATTTTTACGTATCAGCTTCCTCGTCCTCACACACGCCCTGATGGGTAGTTGCGGTATGTTAATCCCACAGTATTTTTGTACTAATAATAATTGATGTATATATCAAATGTGGTTGGAGTTGCTCCAGGCGTTTCCATATTATGCTTTTATGCTCGCCTTTTTTCAACCCTACTCTCATCTATATGTGTGTGTTATGGGACCACAATTTTGTTCGAGACAGATAGTGACGTGCGTGCTTAAGCATCACAGAAATTGCGTCTGGCTTATCGGAGATAATGTGATGCGTCACTGTCTCTAGTGGCCCCTCACCCACCTCCCAATCTGAGGGGCAAAACGTCATCAAGACAGGCATCAGCGAGCCTAACGATCAAAAAATATGTTGTTATTGTTGTTGCTGCTGTTGTGGTTTTCAGATCGAAGATGGGTTTGATGTAGCTGTCCACGCTACTCTATCCTGTGCAAGCGTCTTCATCTCCGAATAACTAGTGCAACCTACATCCTCCTCAACCTCCTTACTGTATTCATCTCTTGATCTTCCTCTATGCCCTCCCGCCCCCCTCCCTCCACCCCCGCCCCCCCCCCCCCCCCACACACACACATCCTTCTGGTAGGAAGTTGGCGATCCCCTGATGCCTCAGAATGTGTCCTGTCAAACGATCCCTTCTCTTGGACAAGTGGTGCCACAGATTTCCTTCCTCCCAAATCCTACTCAGTATCTCCTCATTACTAGTGCGATCTACCCATGAAATCTTTTGTAGCACCACAACTCAAATGCTTCTATTCTCTTCTTGTTTACACTTTTTATTGTGTACGTTTCACTTCCATGAAACCTACGCTCCACATAAATACGCTATGTGATTGAAAGTATCCGGACACACCCAAAGACATACGTTTTTCATATTAGGTGCATTGTGCTGCCACCTGCTCCCAGGTACTCCATATCAGCGACCTCAGTAGCCATTAGATATCGTGTGAGAGCTGAACGGGGCGCTCCGCATAACTCACGGACTTGGTATGTGGAGATTGGGTGTTACTTGTGTCATACGTCTGTATGCGAGATTTCCACCCTCCTAAATAGTGAAGTGGAAATGTGAAGGGACACGTACAGCACAAAAGCATATAGGTCGACTTCGCCTGTTGACTGACAGAGACCACAGACAGTTGAAGAGGGCCATAATGTGTAATAGGCAGACATCCAACCAGACCATCACAGGAATTCCAAACTGCATCATGATCCACTGCAAGTACTATGACAGTTAGGTGAGAGGTGAGAAAACTTGGGTTTCGTGGTCGAGCGGCCAAACGACGCCTCGCTTGGTGTAAGGAGCGTAAACATTGGACAACTGAACAGTGGGAAAACGTTGTGTGGAGTGACGAATCACGGTACATCGTGTGGCGATCCGATGGCTGGGTGTGGGTACGGCGAATGCCCGGTGAACGTTTTTTGCCAGCGTGTGTAGTGCCAACAGTAAAATTCGGAGGCGGTGGTGGCATGGTGTGGTCGTATTTTTCGTGGAGGGGGCTGGCAGCCCATGTTTTTTTTTTTTTTTGTGGCACTATCACAGCACAGGCCTACATTGATGTTTGAAGCACCTTCTTGCTTCCCACTGTTGAAGAGGAATTCGGGGATGCCGATTGCATCTTTCAACATGATCGAGCACCTGTTCATAATGCACTGCCTGTGGCGGAGTGGTTACACGGCAATAACATCCCTGTAATGGACTGGCCTGCACAGAGTCCTGACCTGAATCCTATAGAACACCTGAATTACAATGTTTTGGAACGCCGACTTCGTGCCAAGCCTCACCGACCGACATCGATACCTCTCCTCAGTGCAGCACTCGGTGAAGAATGGGCTGCCATTCCCCAAGAAACCTTCCAGCACCTGATTGAACGTATGCCTGCGAGAGTGGAAGCTGTCATCAAGGCTAAGGGCGACCAACACCATATTGAATTCCAGCATTACCGATGGAGGGCGCCACGAACTTGTAAGTCATTTTCAGCCAGGTGTCCGGATACTTTTGATCACATAGTATACCTCTAGAAAATACTTCCTAACTCTTGAAACTATATTCATTGTTAACAAATTTCTCTTCTTCAGAAACACTATTCTCGCCACTGCCAGTCTACATTCTATTTCAGCCATCATAAGCTATTTTGCTGCTCAAATAGCAAAACTCATCTATTACATAACGTGTTTCGTTTCCTAATCTAATTTCCTCAACACCATCTGACGTAGTTCGACTACATTCCATTAATATTATTTCCAATTGGTTGGTTGGTTGGTTTGGGGGAAGAGACCAAACAGCGAGGTCATCAGTCTCATCGGATTAGGGAAGGACTGGGAAGGAAGTCGGCCGTGCCCTTTCAGAGGAACCATCCCGGCATTTGCCTGGAGCGATTTAGGAAAATCAAGAAAAACCTAAATCAGGATGGCCGGCCGCGGGATTGAACCGTCGTCCTCCCGAATGCGAGTCCAGTGTGCTAACCACTGCGCCACCTCGCTCGGTATATTATTTCCAATTATTATTTTTATTAATTATGCATATTATTATTGTGACTCTTACGTAATATATTTTTATATGTATTGCTCCCGATCAGGTGTCAGAGAGGGCCTTAAGGCCATGATCTGGTCAAGCTAAATAAGCAATAAATAAATAAATAAATAAACAATTCTTGGTTTGCTTTTGTTGATGTTCGTCTTACATCCTATTTTGAAAACACTGCCCCTCCCGTCCTGCTGCTCTTCCAAGTGTTTTGCTGTCTCTGACGGACAAGACAAACAATGTCATCGGGAAACATCAAAGTTTGAATGTCTTCTCCCTAAACTGTAATTCCTTCTCCAAATTCCTCTTTGGTTTCCTCTACTGCTTGCTCAATGTATAGATTCAGTAACATCGGGGAGAGGCTACAACCCTGTCTCACACTTATTCTCAACCACGGCTTCCCTTTCATGTTTCTCAGCTCCTGTAACTGCGTCTGGTTTCTGTATAAGTTGTAAATATTCTCTCGCTCCCTGTATTTTACCCCTGCTACCTTAAGAATTTCAAAGAGTGTATTCTAGTCAACATTGTCAAAAGCTTTGTGTAACTCTACAAATGCTATAAACGTAATTTTGCCTTTCATTAACTTATGTTCTAAGATAAAATAAGGTAAGACATGTGGCTATGTCCCGTCTTTGGGACGAATGCCCGTGCCATCCTGACCGAGCTCGTACGGAGGCTAGCACGTTTTCCAGATCTCTCATCCGGTGGAGGCATCGGGTCACAGGTTGGCAAGAAACTCCCTCATATCCATCGCACAGAGCTGAAGCAGAACCGGGTGACACGCCTGTGTCTGTCAGCCGAGCTTAGTTCCACTTGCCGTCCGACCAAGTCGGAACCGTTGCTGCGACCAGGGGTAGGTAGGAGTGGAGACTCTGCGTACCGAATTTCGTGCCCTGTGTATCTCCAACTCACCTACAAATCTGGTTACGTACCAGCTTCTTGCTAGCAGCTACGCCTGCTACGTATATTTCACACTGGCAACTGTCTCACTCTGTGCCGTTTTACACTATGAACAGTATTTCCAGGTAGGACTGTAAACGTATTTGTGGTATTCAGCCGTGTGGACTGAAACACTCTGACAAAATTACTGGCTTGCTGTAGTGCTCTTTCTTGCGAAGTGGTTCATGTATTAAGTAACACAAATAAGGAAGATATTGCGCATCACAGTTCTAAAGTATTCCTAGTGAACTAAGTGTAGAAAGGGAAGAGCAACAGATCATTTTCCAACATTTTTTCGTATCACCCCTCCTCATTCGCGGCCACGCCCCACAATGTGGTAGGGATTTATTACTCCCACAGTATTTTTATACAAATTATGAGTGGTGGATACATTGAATTCGTTTGGAATTGCTCCAGACTTTTGTGGGTTACGCTTTTATGTCAGCTTTTGTTCAACCCCATCCTCCACCCTCATCCGTAGGTTTGTCTTATTGGAGCACGAAATTTCTCGATACAGCAACTGGCGTGCGTGCCAAGCTCGGTAGAAGTTACTTCACACTTTACCCCGTCCCCCTTACCCTCTCCCAACCCTAGGTGTGGAACATCACCAAGACTCGCCATTGCGCCTAGGTACCCCGAAATATACGGCTTCGATAAAACGAATGACTTGTCACGGGCAGCTCCTGCAGCAGGTAATACGCGCACCTGCAGCAACCTGCCAAGCGTAAGCGTTCTGCAGCGGTGGATAGGCAGTACGCTCTGCATACATCACGGTGAGGAAGAAATATTTTTTAGTTCCCACCACCTATGGGAAATAGACGGTCCTTACACCCACAGTGGTTCTGATATGCGTACCAAGCTTGCTCGAAATCAGTCGAGTGGTTTAGGGAAATGGAAATGATCGTATGGGATTACTGGCCAGCAGTATCCATCTCGTTTTTTGTGTTCTGCGCCGTGTTTTTTAAGCAAAACTTAGCTACTTGCTACCTCTATTGGCTCGGAAATTTTAATGTCCAGCTGTGTATAAGGGACAGTCAAATGAAAACGGGACAGACGACAAGTAAGTAAACTGATTAGTCTATTACATCAAAAGTAATCGCCGTAACTGTCAATTCGTTTACCCCACTGTCAGATAAGACGGTCTAACACTTCATCGAGAGACTTTTGCAGTCGCTTAGCGAACCACGATTATACCCAGGCGTGCTCCTCTTCGTCCAAAGCAAATCGACGGCCAGGAATGTCTTGTTTCAGGGCTGCCAAAACACGAAAACCACTCGGGCGGTCGGGACTGTGTGCACGATGCGTGAGGGATTACCACAAGAACTTCAGCAGCGTAGTCGAAACACCCCCGCGTCTAGGTACAATCGCGATTCCACAGGCAACCGCAAACTTTTTGTCTCACACTGGGAGAGATATATTACCAGTTAGGGCGATTACTTTTGAAATAATAATCGGGTTACTTACTATCTTTCCCACCTGTCCCGCTTTCAGACCACTGCATATACAAACTGTGTGACTGAGCGGCACAGTCTCACTGAGCCGTGGCTCCGGTGTTGAAGGGCGTGGCCAGCTGCAGTGAGGTGAGGTGAGGTGAGGTGAGGTGAGGTGAGGTGGTGTGAGGTGTGAGGTGAAGTGAGGTGAGGTGAGGTGGTGTGAGGTGAGGTGAGGTGAGGTGGTGTGAGGTGTGAGGTGAAGTGAGGTGAGGTGAGGTGGTGTGAGGTGTGAGGTGAGGTGAGGTGAGGTGAGGTGAGGTGAGGTGAGGTGGTGTGAGGTGTGAGGTGAAGTGAGGTGAGGTGAGGTGGTGTGAGGTGTGAGGTGTGAGGTGAGGTGAGGTGAGGTGGTGTGAGGTGTGAGGTGAAGTGAGGTGAGGTGGTGTGAGGTGTGAGGTGAGGTGAGGTGAGGTGAGGTGAGGTGAGGTGGTGTGAGGTGAGGTGAGGTGAGGTGGTGTGAGGTGAGGTGAGGTGAGGTGGTGTGAGGTGTGAGGTGTGAGGTGAGATGAGGTGAGGTGAGGTGGTGTGAGGTGTGAGGTGAGGTGAGGTGAGGTGGTGTGGTGAGGTGAGGTGAGGTGGTGTGAGGTGTGAGGTGAAGTGAGGTGAGGTGAGGTGGTGTGAGGTGTGAGGTGAGGTGAGGTGAGGTGAGGTGGTGTGAGGTGTGAGGTGAAGTGAGGTGAGGTGAGGTGGTGTGAGGTGTGAGGTGTGAGGTGAGGTGAGGTGAGGTGAGGTGGTGTGAGGTGAGGTGAGGCGGTGTGAGGTGAGGTGAGGTGAGGTGGTGTGAGGTGTGAGGTGTGAGGTGAGATGAGGTGAGGTGAGGTGGTGTGAGGTGTGAGGTGAGGTGAGGTGAGGTGGTGTGAGGTGTGAGGTGAGGTGAGGTGAGGTGGTGTGAGGTGTGAGGTGAGGTGAGGTGAGGTGGTGTGAGGTGTGAGGTGAGGTGGTGTGAGGTGAGGTGAGGTGAGGTGAGGTGGTGTGAGGTGAGGTGAGGCGGTGTGAGGTGAGGTGAGGTGAGGTGGTGTGAGGTGTGAGGTGTGAGGTGAGATGAGGTGAGGTGAGGTGGTGTGAGGTGTGAGGTGAGGTGAGGTGAGGTGGTGTGAGGTGTGAGGTGAGGTGAGGTGGTGTGAGGTGTGAGGTGAGGTGGTGTGAGGTGAGGTGAGGTGAGGTGAGGTGGTGTGAGGTGAGGTGAGGCGAGGCGCCCACCTGCGCTTGTCGATCTGGTACTGCGGCCGGCGCATGACGAGCAGCCGCGGCAGGATGTGGATGAAGACGCGCCGCACCCACGGCGCCATGACGTGCGTCTGCGGCGACCGGAAGTGCACGTTCAGCACCACCACCGTGACGCAGATGCTGCGGGCAGCACAGGCCGGGGTCAGCCAGGGGCGAGGCAGCGGGCAGCGCAGGCGTAAAGGTACACAGGCTGGTCACGCGGTATAAATGTAAGAAAGATCACAGCGTGAAGCTTACGTCAAAACAACGTTGGAAGGAAACACCTCGCAGCAACAAGTAAAATATTTTTGATACTTAGAAAGACGAGTGACAGAAAACAGGAGTTCTGTGCAGGAAGAAAGTAGGATATTTATGGGCGAGGGAAATTTATAGAAAGTGAAAGGTTCGTTCACAGCAAAAAGAATAGTGACAAGACTAAGAAAGTGATTTGCTAACACATTTAAATGCACAAAACTGAAGAATCTATAAAATTTCAACTATTTTTCAGCAGCGCCACGATCCCAGCGATTAGTAGCACCTGGGATTTGAATACCGACCGCCTCAAGCTGACGCTTCAGTCGTTCCACGTCTGGCGAATGGAAAGGTAAATGTTTTCTAAATACAGTATAGAGCGAATGGTGTCTGTCAGTATTGAAACAGAAACGGTCGCACGTTCAACGTACGTCATCAATGACATAAATTTTGTTAACCATTTTGTCTGCAACGTGCATACATCAAAAAGAGTTTTGCATCACCCCAGTTCCCAAAACTGCTGAAGATGGACGTTGACTGTGGATGTTGCATCACAGACACAGTTCCTTTGACTGTTCAGAGACGTCACTATACGCGCCCAAAGATGTAAACAACCGTGCATGAGCAGCGCCTATTAGACGGAGGGGGTCCGACAGCCGATCAGTTCCAGTCATTCCACGAGGAAGGAGGTACACAGCTCGTGTTGTCTGTAGTTCAACAATGCCTAGACGGTCAACATGGCAACTCGATCGCGTCCGCATTGTTACTTTGAGCCAGGAAGGGATCTCTACAAGGGAAGCGGCCAGGTGTCTCGGAGTGAACCAAAGCGATGTTGTTTGGACACGGAGGAGATACAGAGAGACAGGAACTGTCGATGACATGCCTCGCTCAGGCCGTCCAAGGACTACTACTGCAGTAGGTGGCCGCTACCTACGGCTTATGGCTCGAAGGAATCCTGGCAGCGCCGGCCGGAGTGGCCAAGCTTTTCTAGGCGCTACAGTCTGGAACCGCGCGACGGCTACGGTCGCAGGTTCGAATCCTGCCTCGGGCGTGAATGTGCGTGATGTCCTTAGGTTAGTTAGGTTTAAGTAGTTAAGTCCCATAGTACTCAGAGCCATTTGAACCATTTTTGAGCCAATCCTGGCTGCAATGCCACCATGTTAAATAATGCTTTTTGTGCAGCCACAGGACGTCGTGTTACGTCTCAAACTGTGCGCAATAGGCTGCATGATGCGCAACGTCATTCCCGACGTCCATGGCGAGGTCCATCTTTGCAACTACGACACCATTTCGGGTAGTATTACATCGGGCCGACGTACGCTGCCGTTGGACACGGAAGGCGCCGTAACGGCTGTACGATACGTGAATGCCATCCTCCGACCGATAGTACAACAATTTTTTTTTGTCATCAGTCCTCTGACTGGCCTGATGCAGCCCACCACGAATTCCTCTACTGTGCTAACCTCTTCATCTCAGAGCAGCACTTGCAACCTACGCCCTCAATTATTTGCTGGATGTATTCCAATCCCTGTCTTCCTCTGGTACCGTGGAAGTGATTCCCCGATGCCTTAACAGATGTCCTGTCCTCCCCCCTCCTTATCAGTGTTTTCCACATATTCCTTTCCTCTCTGGTTCTGCGCAGATCCTCCTCATTCCTTACCTTATCAGTCCATCTAATTTTCAACATTCGCCTGTAGCAACACACCTCAAATGCTTCGATTCTCTTCTGTTGCGGTTTTCCCACAGTCCATGTATCACTACCACACAATGCTTTACTCCAGACGTACATTCACAGAAATTTCTTCCTCAAATTATGGCCGATATTTGATATTAGTAGATTTCTCTTGGACAGGAATGCCCTTTTTGCCATTGCTATTCTGCTTTTGATGTCCTCAAAAAATGTTTCAAATGGCACTAAGCACTATGGGATTTAACATCTGAGGTCATCAGTCCCCTAGACTTAGAACTACTTAAACCTAACTAACCTAGGGACATCACACACATCCATGCCCGAGGCAGGATTCGAACCTACGACCGTAGCGGTCACGCGGTTCCGGACTGAAGCGCCTAGAACCTCTAGGTCACACGGCTGGCTTGATGTCTTCCTTGCTCCGTCCGTCATTGGTTATTTTACTGCCTAGTTAGCAGAATTCCTTAACTTCATTGACTTCGTGACCATCTACTACTTCTCATTACCGTCGTCTTTCTTCGATTTACTCTCAGTCCATACTGTGTACTCATTAGACTGTTCATTCCGTTCAGCAGATCATTTAATTCTTCTTAACTTTCACTCAGGATAGCAATGTCATCAGCGAATCGTATCATTGATATACTTTCACCTTGTATTTTAATTCCACCCCTGAACCTTTCTTTTATTTCCATCATTGCTTCCTCGATGTACAGTTTGAACAGTAGGGGGGAAAGGCTACAGCCCTGTCTTACACCCTTTTCAATACGACCACTTCGTTCTTGGTCGTCGTCCACTCTTATTATTCCCTCTTGGCTGTTGTACATATTGTATATGACCCGTCTCTCCCTACAGCTTACCCCTACTTCTTTCAGAATCTCGAACAGCTTGCACCATTTTACATTGTCGAACGCTTTTTCCAGGTCGACAAATCCTATGAACGTGTCTTGATTTTTCTTTAGTCTTGCTTCTATTATTAACCACAACGTCGGAATTGCCTCTCTCGTGCCTTTACCTTTCCTAAACACATTTCCGTTCTTGTGTATATTATTCTTGTCAGCAACTTGGATGCATGACCTGCTAAGCTGATTGAGCGATAAATCTCGCACTTGTCAGATTTTGTCGTCTTCGGAATTGTGTGGATGATGCTTTTCCGAAAGTCAGATGGTATGCCGCCAGACGCAGATATTCTACACACTGACGTGAGTAGTCGTGTTGTTGCCACTTCCTCCAATCATTTCTCCTTCTATCACATCAGACAAATCTTCACCCTCATAGAGGCTTTCAATGTATTCGTTCCACCTATCTGCTCTCTCCTATGCATTTAACAGTGGAATTCCCGTTGCACTCTTAATGTTACCACCCTTGCTTTTAATGTCACGGAAGGCTGTTTTGACATTCCTGTATGCTGAGTCTGTCCTTCCGACAATCATTTCTTTTTCGATGTCTTCACATTTTTCCTGCAGCCATTTCGCCTTATCTTCCCTACACTTCCTATTTATTTCATTCCTCAGCGACTTGTATTTCTGTATTCCTGAGTTTCCCTGGACATTTTTGTACTTCCTCCAATCACCGATCAATTGAAGTATTTCTTCTGTTACTTACGATTTCTTCGCAGTTACGTTCTTTGTACCTATGTTTTCCTTCCCAACTTGTTTGATTTTCATTCTTAGAGATGTCCATTCCTCTTCAACTGTACTGCCTACTGAGCTATTCCTTATTGCTGTATCTATTGCCTTATAGAACTTCGACTGTATATCGTCATTCCTTAGTACTTCAGTATCCCACTTCTTTGCGTATTGATTCTTCCTGACTAATGTTTGAAACTTCAGCCTACTCTTCATCACTACTATATTGTGATCTGAGTCTATATCTGCTCCTGGGCACGCCTTACAATCCAGTATCTGATTTCGGAACCTATGCCTGACCATGACGTCATGTAACTGAAATCTTCCCGTGTCACCCGGCCTTTACCAAGTATAGCTCCTCCTCTTGTGATTCTAGCTGAAACTCGTTACAGAACTCAATTAGCCTTTCTCCTCTCTCATTCCGTGTCCCAAGCCCATATTCTCATGTAACCTTTCCTTCTACTCCTTCCCCTACAACTGCATTCCGGTCCCCCACGCCTATGGTAGCCCTGCACAAGGCCGCACGTACGGAGACAGAGCTCTCGTGAAAGGTAAGTAATTTAGGTTGTAATTAATTGTTGACCACCTTTAACTAATTAAATACGTTTTTTAGTGTACTCTTCAAGGTCACCATTAAAAGTTTTACTTTTATTTGCGTAGTGTTCCAGTAATCGCGAAAAGTTCGTTTGTTTACTTACTGCTGCTTAGGCCTAATTTTTCGAGCGTGCATATTTAGCGTTATACAGCAATTGTAAGTGCATTTGCTACAGTTTAACTTATTAAATACGTTCATTAGGGTGCTTCTCAAGCTCACCATTAAAGGTTTTCGTTTATTTGCGTATTGTTCCAGTAATCGCGAAAAGTTCGTTTTGTTTACATTTCGCGGCTTTGCCTTACTTTCTGAGTGTGCGTACTTGGCGTTATACTGCAATCTTAAGTGCATTTGCTAGATTAACTGATTAAATACGTTCATTAGTGTGCTCTTCAAGCTTTCCATTAAAGGTTTTTCTTTTATTTGCGTATTCTTCCAGTAATCGCAAAAAGTTCGTTTTGGTTTCATTCGGCTGTTTAGGCCTAATTTTTGAACGTGAAAATAGTTTACTTATATATTAGTTTCCAAAACATATTTAGTGTCCTTTTACATCTGTATTTAATATATTATCGTTATCACTTGGTAAATCTCTTAACTAACGCGCCGTCCAGGGAGACCGAGCGATTCTAGGCGGTACAGTCTGGAAGCGCGCGACCGCTATGCCTCGGACATAGATGTGTGTGATGTCCTTAGGTTAGTTAGGTTTAAGTAGTTCTAAGTTCTAGGGGACTGATGACCTCAGAAGTTAAGTCCCATAGTGCTCAGAACCATTTGAACCATTTTTTTCTTAACTAATTTCCAAACTACCATGGATACTACCTCCCCCCCCCCCCCCCCCCCCATGAACCAAGGACCTTGTCGTTGGTGGGGAGGCTTGCGTGCCTCAGCGATACAGATGGCCGTACCGTAGGTGCAACCACAACGGAGGGGTATCTGTTGAGAAGCAAGACAAACGTATGGTTCCTAAAGAGGGGCAGCAGCCTTTTCAGTAGTTGCAGGGGCAACAGTCTGGATATTGACTGATCTGGCCTTGTAACACTAACCAAAACGGCCTTGCTGTGCTGGTACTGCGAACGGCTGAAAGCAAGGGGAAACTACAGCCGTAATTTTTCCCGAGGGCATGCAGCTTTACTGTATGATTAAGTGATGATGGCGTCCTCTTGGGTAAAATATTCCGGAGGTAAAATAGTCCCCCATTCGGATCTCCGGGCGGGGACTACTCAAGAGGACGTCGTTATCAGGAGAAAGAAATCCGGCGTTCTACGGATCGGAGCGTGGAATGTCAGATCCCTTAATCGAGCAGGTAGGTCAGAAAATTTAAAAAGGGAAATGGATAGGTTGAAGTTAGATATAGTAGGAATTAGTTAAGTTCGCTGGCAGGAGGAACAAGACTTTTGGTCAGGCGAATACAGGGTTATAAATACAAAATCAAATAGGGGTAATGCAGGAGTAGGTTTAATAATGAATAAAAAAAATACGAGTGCGGGTAAGCTACTACAAACAGCATAGTGAACGCATTATTGTGACCAAGATAGATACGAAGTCCATGCCTACCACAGTAGTACAAGTTTATATGCCAACTAGCTCTGCAGATGATGAAGAAATTAATGAAATGTATGATGAGATAAAAGAAATTATTCAGGTAGTGAAGGGAGACTAAAATTTAATAGTCATGCGTGACTGGAATTCGAGAGTAGGAAAAGGGAGAGAGGGAAACATAGTGGGTGAATATGGATTGAGGGAGAGAAATGAGATAGGAAGCCATCTGGTAGAATTTTGCACAGAGAATAACTTAATCATCCTGGAGATTCTGGAAGGTATCAGATAGATTATATAATGGTAAGGCAGAGATTT
Source organism: Schistocerca piceifrons (assembly GCF_021461385.2). Lineage (NCBI taxonomy): Eukaryota > Metazoa > Arthropoda > Insecta > Orthoptera > Acrididae > Schistocerca > Schistocerca piceifrons. The sequence goes on from NC_060147.1 coordinate 146,403,667, forward strand.
AGGAACCAGGTTTTAAGTTGTAAGACATTTCCAGGGGCAGATGTGGACTCTGACCACAATCTGTTGGTTATGAACTGTAGATTAAAACTGAAGAAACTGCAGAAAGGTGGGAATTTAAGGAGATGGGACCTGGATAAACTGACTAAACCAGAGGTTGTACAGAGTTACAGGGAGAGCATAAGGGAACAATTGACAGGAATGGGGGAAAGAAATACAGTAGAAGAAGAATGGGTAGCTTTGAGGGATGAAGTAGCGAAGGCAGCAGTGGATCAAGTAGGTAAAAAGACGAGGGTTAGTAGAAATCCTTGGGTAACAGAAGAAATATTGAATTTAACTGATGCAAGGAGAAAATATAAAAACGCAGTAAATGAAGCAGGCAAAAAGGAATACAAACGTCTCAAAAACGAGATCGACAGGAAGTGCAAAATGGCTAAGCAGGGATGGCTAGAGGACAAATGTAAGGATGTTGAGGCTTATCTCACGAGGGGTAAGATAGATACTGCCTACAGGAAAATTAATGAGACCTTTGGAGAAAAGAGAGCCACTTGTATGAATATCAAGAGCTCAGGTGGAAACCCAGTTCTAAGTAAAGAAGGGAAAGCAGAAAGGTGGAAGGAGTATATAGAGGGTCTATACAAAGGCGATGCACTTGAGGACAATATTATGGAAATGGAATAGGATGTAGATAAAGATGAAATGGGAGATAGGATATTGCGTGAAGAGTTTGACAGTCCACTGAAAGACCTAAGTCGAAACAAGGCCCCAGGAGTAGACAACATTCCATTAGAACTATTGACAGCCTTTGGTGAGCCAGTCCTGACAAAACTCTACCATCTGGTGAGGAAGATGTATGAGACAGGCGAAATTCCCTCAGACTCCAAGAAGAATATAATAATTCCAATCCCAAAGAAAGCAGGTGTTGACAGATGTGAAAATTACCGAACTATCGGTTTAATAAGTCACAGCCGCAAAATACTAACGCGGATTCTTTACAGACGAATGGAAAAACCGGTAGAAGCCGACCTCGGGGAAGATCAGTTTGGATTCCGACGAAATGTTGGAACACGTGAAGCAATACTGACCCTAAGACTTATCTTAGATAATAGATTAAGGAAAGGTAACAACGTTTCTAGCATTTGTAGACATAGAGAAAGCTTTTGACAATGTTGACTAGAATACCCTCTCTCAAATTCTGAAGGTGGCAGGGGTAAAATACAGGGAGCGAAAGGCTATTTACAATTTGTACAGAAACCAGATAGCAATTATAAGAGTCGAGGGGCAGGAAAGGCAAGCAGCGGTTGGCAAAGGAGGGATACAGGGTTGTAGCATCTCCCCGATGTTATTCAATCTGTATATTGAGCAAGCAGTAACGGAAACAAAAGAAAAATTCGGAGTAGGTATTAAAATCTATGGAGAAGAAATAAAAATTTGAGGTTCGCCGATGACATTGTAATTCTGTCAGAGACAGCAAAGGACTTGGAAGAGCAGTTGAACGGAATGGACAGTGTCTTGAAGGGTGGATACAAGATGGACATCAACAAAAGCAAAACGAGGATAATGGAATGTGGTCAAATTAAGTCTGGTGATGCTGAGGGAATTAGATTAGGAAATGAGACACTTAAAGTTGTAAAGGAGTTTTGCTATTTGGGGAGCAAAATAACTGATGATGGTCGAAGTAGAGACGATATAAAATGTAGACTGGCAATGGCAAGGAAAGCGTATCTGAAGAAGAGAAATTTGTTAACATCGAGTATAGATTTAAGTGTCAGGAAGTCATTTCTGAAAGTATTTGTATGGAGTGTAGCCATGTATGGAAGTGAAACATGGACGATAAGTAGTTTGGACAAGAAGAGAATAGAAGCTTTCGAAATGTGGTGCTACAGAAGAATGCTGAAGATTAAATGGGTAGATCACATAACTAACTAGGAGGTATTGAACAGAATTGGGGAGAAGAGGAGTTTGTGGCACAACTTGACAAGAAGAAGGGACCAGTTGGTAGGACATGTTCTGAGGCATCAAGGGATCACAAATTTAGCATTGGAGGGCAGCGTGGAGGGTAAAAATCGTAGAGGGCGACCAAGAGATGAATACACTAAACAGATTCAGAAGGATGTAGGTTACAGTAGGTACTGGGAGATGAAGAAGCTTGCACAGCATAGAGTAGCATGGAGAGCTGCATCAAACCAGTCTCAGGACTGAAGACCACAACAACAACAACATGGATACTGAGTGTGTGAGCTGCAGTAGGAAAGTTAGTTTAGGGGTTTTGTGCAGCTGTTGTGACAGGTGGTTTGATTGGGGAAATTATAGCGGCGTGGGAATTGGGGAAGCAAACGAGACTCTTCCATTCTTTTGCAGGATTTGCTCAAGAGATAGGATTAGAGCTGAACAGGAGGAGAAAGTTAGAGCCCTTCAGGCTGATCTGGACAGAGCGAGGGAGGAACTAAAGAGGTTAAGGGGGGAGAAGGGTAAACAGCAGTGGGAAGTGATAGATGGGAACAGGGGACACAGGAAGAGAACAGTGTCTGACAGTTTCCCAATTGGCACAACCAATAGATTTGCCTTGCTACCACATTTAAGCAAGGAAGAGGCTCCAGTAGAAGTTGATGTAGTTAAGATGCAACAGTATCTCACTAGGAAACCAACTGTTTCCAAAATAGTAGAAAGTAAGAGGAAAGTTCTGTTGCTAGATAGCAGCCATCGAAGAAGTGTGGACCAGATTTTGCAGGAAAAATTAGGTGACAGGTACCAGGTCACAAACTTTTTCAAGCCAAGTGCGTGTCTTAGCCAGGTGGTAGAGGATATAGGTTCCTTGTGCAAGGGTTTCTCAAAGCAGGATCTAGTGATGATAGGGAGTGGAGTGGGAAACAGTATTGATACGGATCAGGGCTACAGTATCGAGTGTGACCCGGTGAAAATAGCCTCTGCAACGACCCATACCAATGTTGGGCTGGTGCCCGCTTTCGTGCTGCATGATCGGCCCCAGTTGAACCGCTCTGTCAGGAGGGTAAGTACGGAGTTGGACCAGTTGTGTAGGGCAGACAATCTGTCAGACATTGGATTGGTTCCTGTCGAGGCTATTGATAGGGAGGATTTCACAAGGCACGGCCTACATCTCAGTAGGAAAGAAGAGGGTAAACTGGCAGGGTTGTTAGCGAAATCCATAATCCATAAGGGGGGACACTAGTACTCATGGATGTACCTCATTTTTTAGATTAATATCAGTGTCCAATGAGAAGTTCACGCAGGCAGGTGCTAAAGAGGTCCAAAACTCAGAAGATTCTCACAACAGTAAAGTAAATAATAATGTTACCATATTTAACCAAAATATTGGCGGATTAAAATGGCTCTGAGCACTATGGGACTTAACATCTGAGGTCATCAGTCCCCTAGAACTTAAAACTACTTAAACGTAACTAATCTAAGGACATCACACACACCCATGCCCGAGGCAGGATTCGAACCTGCGACCGTAGCGGTCGCGCGGTTCTAGACTGAAGCGCCTAGAACCGCTCGGCCACAATGGCCGGCGGTGGATTAAAGAAAAAGTAGATTCTCACAAAAGTAAAGTAAAAAATAATGTTACCATTTTTCTCCAAAATATTCCAGGATTGAAAAATAAAGTAGATGAGCTCCTGGTTGGTTTAGATGACATTGAATCTGATAAAGTAAAAGATATACTATGCCTGTCTGAGCATCACATCCTGCCTGATATGGAAAAGGTAAATATCAGGGGTTATAAACTAGCTGCACATATGAGTAGAGAGAATAAGGTGAGAGGAGGAGTTGCCATATACGTCAAAAGGTATCACTGTGTAGAAAGCTTAGATACAAAAAAGTTTTGTCAAGAGCAACATATAGAAGCATGTGCCTGTCAACTTAAACTGAAGGAGGGCTCTTTTTATAATTGTAACAGCATATAGGTACCCTTCAGCAAACTTTCATTTATTCCTGGAAAACTTGGATGCCTTGTTGTGCTATCTGTCAGATAGGGGAAAGCAAATTATTATTTGTGGGGACTTCAGTGTTGATTCACTGAAAGAGTGTAATAGGAAGAATGATCTGGAAGTCTTGCTCGGTTCTTTCACTTTGACATCTGTCATTAATTTTCCTACTCGGGTAGTAAAGGACAGCAGCACATTGATAGATAACACTTTTATAGACCAAGATAAATTTAAAAGCATAAATTCTTGTCCTGTTGAGAATGGGCTTTCTGATCATGATGCTCAGCTAGTTACAGTATATGACATAGCTCCATTCAGTAATTCAAAACTACCCTCCAAAGTTGTGCGTTCAATTAATGACTCAACAATTAGAAATTTCAGGGAAAATCTTCAGCAGTTAGACTGGGATGAGGTGTACAAGGAAACCGATGCTAATTCAAAATATAACTTATTTCATGATACACTTGCAAGAGAATTTGAAAACCGTTTCCCCAAGAAAGCAGTTAAATCTAATTATAAGAAAGCATGCAAAAAGCCTTAGCTTACTAAAGGAATAAAAATATCTTGTAATCACAAAAGGGGAACTGTATCTAACAACAAGAAAGAGTAATGACCCAGAAACAGCCAAATATTATAAAAATTACTGTGCTACATTAAGAAAGGTTATTCAAAAGTCCAGAAGCATGTGCATCATGTCTGAGATTAATAACTCTGATAACAAAATCAAAACAATTTGGAATATGATTACAAGGGAGACATTTTTTAAATGTTGTAGAGAAAATAGGATCTACAAGTTCATTAGAAGAAGCAAGGCAGTTAATGAAAGAGGCCTTACTACACAATTTGATACATTTGAAATTCCACCCACCTCTCCTTCTGAAATTAGGAAGATAATAAACTCTCTCAAGAACAAAAGCTCACATGGAATTGATGGCATTTCCAGCAGGGTAATAAAAGCTAGTTCCCGAGAAATAAGTGGGATTCTCAGCCACGTATGTAATAGGTCTCTGAAGCAGGGTATTTTTCCAGATAGACTGAAGTATGCCATTGTTAAACCACTGCATAAAAAAGGGGATACGTCTGATGTCAACAACTACCACCCAATCTCTCTTCTGACTGCCTTATCCAAAATTCTTGAAAAAGTAATGTATTGTACAGTAGCTTCACACCTTTGTAAAAATAAAGTTTTAACAAAATGTCGGTGTGGTTTCCAGGAAGGTTTCTCAACGGAAAATGCTATATATACTTTCACTAATGAAATATTAAATGCTCTGAGTAACCAGAAGGCACCAGTTGGGATTTTTTGTGATCTCTCAAAGGATTTTGATTGTGTAAATCATGGAATACTTCTAGATAAGCTCAAGTACTGTGGTATGAATGGGACAGCGCTCAAATTGTTTAAACCATACGTAACTGGAAGAGTGCAGAAAGTTGAAATAAGCAGTTCACATAATATGCAAGAAACTGGTGATTTGTCAAACTGGGGAACAATAAAGAATGGGGTGCTGTAAGGTTCGGTCTTGGGTCCTTTGCTGTTCTTAATATATATTAATGACTTGCCATTCTATATTCACGAAGATGCAAAGCTGGTGCTTTTTGCCGATGATACAAGTATAGCTATCACACCCAGCAGACAGGAATTAACTGATCAAATTGTAAACGATGTTTTTCAGAAAATCATTAAGTGGTTCTCTCCAAATGGGCTCTCATTAAACTTTGACAAAACTTCGTATATACAGTTCAACAGTAAATGGAATGACACCAATAAGTATAGACTTCGATCAGAAATCGGTAGCTAAGGTAGAATATTAAAAATTTCTAGGTGTATGCATTGATGAGAGGTTGAACTGGAAAAAAAACACGCTGAAGATCTGCTGAATCCCTGTTAGGGTCATTGCAAATTTTGGCGATATACATATCATTAAATTAGCTTACCACGCCAATTTTCATTCTCTGCTTTCGTATGACATTATATTCTGGGGTAGCTCATCATTGAGTAAAATAGTGTTTATTGCACAAAAGCGTGTAATGAGAATAATTGCTGGAGCTCATCCAAGATCATTCTGCAGACACTTATTTAAAGAGCTAGAGATCTTCACTGTAGCCTCACAATCATTACGAAGTGTCGTATTCATGATCTATGGAACAAGTACTAATCTAATATAATCTAATCTAATTAGATTTTCATCCCCATTTATATACTACATTACCCTTTCAAAACCCTCATACATTTTCTCTACTTCATCTTGAGCTTGCGACGTCGGCATGTATATCTGATCTATCGTTGTCGGTGCTGGTTTGCTGTCAATTGTGACAAGGACAACTGAACTGTTGACAGTAACACTCTCTGTGCCCTACCTTCCTATTCATAACGAATCCTACTCCCGTTATACCATTTTTACTGCTGTTGACATTATTCTATATTCATCTGATTAGAAATCATTCTACGCCCCGATTCATAGAACGTTATCCTTTAGTTGATTAATTAATCTTTTTCTCATGGTCACCGCCCCCTTGGCAGTCCCCTCATGAAGATCCGAAATGGAAACTATACTGGAATCTATTGCCAATGGAGAGATCATCATGACACTTTTTTCAGCTACAGGCCACACGTCCTGTGGATACACGTTATGTGTCTTTAATGCAATGGTTTCCATTGCCTTCTGCATCCTCATGCCGTTGATCATTGCTGATTCTTTAGGGGCAGTTTCCCACCCCTAGGACAAGAGAGTGCCCTGAACCTCTGTCCGCTCCTCCGCCCTCTGTGACAAGGCCGCCATATCGGCAGCATACTGGCGAGGCGTTCGTCTTCATGGACGCCAATTCGCGCACGATCGTGCACGTCTTGTGAATGACTTCCTTCAGGATAACGACATCGCTCGACTAGAGTGGCCAGCATGTTCTACAGCCATGAACCCTATCGAACATGCCTGGGATAGATTGAAAAGGGCTGCTTATGGACGACGTGACGTATCAACGACCCTGAGGGATCTACACCGAATCGCCATTGAGGAGTGGGACAATCTGAACCAACAGTGCCTTGCCGAACTTGTGGATAGTATGCCACGACGAATACACGTATGTATCAAAGCAAGAGGACGTGCTACTGGGGATTAGAAGTACCGGCGTGTACAGCAGTCTGGACCACCACCTCTCCAAGGTCTCGCTGTATGGTGGTACAACATGCAATGTGTGGGTTTCATGAGCAATAAAAATGGCGGAAATGATGGTTACATTGATCTCTATTCCAGTTTTCCGGAAGTCTTGGAACCGAGGTGAAGCAAATCCTTTTTTGATTACACCGTAGAAAATCGTGGGCATTCGCCAAGGAAAAATACTAGGATAGTTTCGAAAGAAAAATTCTAAAAGTACATTGTACTCACAGAATGATGAATGAAGAATTACTTTTACGAACAGAAGAGGAACGGGTAATGAAGACTGGAACACATGGTGTTCGCAAACTCCAAAGAAATTGCTTGCAATCGAGAACCGTTGAGTAAAAGAGTGCAGGGCAGTGGGTGGGAATGCAATAGAACAATCAGGAATGCAGGATGGAACTGGAAATGGATGAAATTCCAGGCACGTGCACTGTCAAACCTTCTTGGTCCATTACGTAGCGTTTGCTCGCTTTCGCATAGCATCGTGTTTTTATAGGGTTCCAATGCACCAAACCTCTGCTTCCACACAGATTCTTTTCAGAATTAATTTGGAAGCCACATAATCAGCATACACTGAGCACACTAGTGTCTCCTCAAATTAAAAACGGACTCACTCCCTCGCGTCGATCAGAACATCGTAATTATTGTGTTAGGAGACGGCATGTCGTATCCTTTCCACGTTTCATCGCGGGTAGCAATTACATTCGTGGGTTTTTAATAAAATGTCAAGTAAAAGCCAGCGAATAAATTCGGCCTGACGTAATGTTAGTCGAATGTCCATTGCTGCCCAACTTCTTATGTTTCTCGGTTCCGAGGAGGAAGACGAAGATGATCAATGATGAGTCTTGATTTATATCTTTTGATTATCACTCCGTAGAGAGCGAGTTTGTAATGAGTGTACTGATCCGTCATGAGCAAAAACAGTCTAAGATGAATCTAAGACGCTATTGCAATTACATACCATATGTAAAGAGCGGTTCTGACATCATCATCATCATCATCATTTAAGACTGATTATGCCTTTCAGCGTTCAGTCTGGAGCATAGTCCCCCTTATAAAATTCCTCCATGATCCCCTATTCAGTGCTAACATTGGTGCCTCTTCTGATGTTAAACCTATTACTTCAAAATCATTCTTAACCGAATCCAGGTACCTTCTCCTCGGTCTGCCCCGACTCCTCCTACCCTCTGCTGCTGAATCCATGAGTCTCTTGGGTAGCCTTGCTTCTCCCATGCGTGTAACATGACCCCACCATCTAAGCCTGTTCGCCCTGACTGCTACATCTATAGAGTTCATTCCCAGTTTTTCTTTGATTTCCTCATTGTGGACACCCTCCTGCCATTGTTCCCATCTACTAGTACCTGCAATCATCCTAGCTACTTTCATATCCGTAACCTCAACCTTGTTGATAAGGTAACCTCAATCCACCCAGCTTTCGCTCCCATACAACAAAGTTGCTCGAAAGATTGAACGGTGCACAGGTAACTTAGTCTCGGTACTGACTTACTTCTCGCAGAAGAGAGTAGATCGTAGCTGAGCACTCACTGCATTAGCCTTGCTACACCTCGCTTCCAGTTCTTTCACTATGTTGCCATCCTGTGAGAATATGCATCCTATGTACTTGAAACTGTCCACCTGTTCTAACTTTGTTCCTCCTATTTGGCACTCAATCCGTTTATATCTCTTTCCCACTGACATTACTTTCGTTTTGGAGATGCTAATCTTCATACCATAGTCCTTACATTTCTGATCAAGCTCTGAAATATTACTTTGCAAACTTTCAATCGAATTTGCCATCACAACTAAGTCATCCGCATGTGCGAGACTGCTTATTTTGTGTTCACATATCTTAATCCCACCAAGCCAGTCTATTGTTTTCAACGTATGATCCATAAATAATATGAACAACAGTGGAGACAGGTTGCAGCCTTGTCTTACCCCTGAAACTACTCTGAACCGTGAACTCAATTTACCGTCAACTCTAACTGCTGCCTGACTGTCCATGTAAAGACCTTTAATTGCTTGCAAAAATTTGCCTCCTATTCCATAATCTCGTAGAACAGACAATAACTTTCTTCTAGGAACCCGGTCATATGCCTTTTCTAGATCTATAAAGCATAGATACAATTCCCTGTTCCACTCGTAACACTTCTCCATTATTTGCCGTAAGCTAAAGATCTGGTCCTGACAACCTCTAAGAGGCCTAAACCCACACTGATTTTCATCCAATTGCTCCTCAACTAATACTCGCACTTTCCTTTCAACAATACCTGAGAAGATTTTACCCACAACGCTGATTAAAGAAATACCTCTGTAGTTGTTACGATCTTTTCTGTTTCCATGTTTAAAGATTGGTGTCCCGACTCCCAGGCCATTTCAATTACCCTGTGTAGCCATTTCAAGACCTGACATTCCACTGCATTTGATGAGTTCCGACTTAATTTCATCCACCCCAGCTGCTTTATTGCACTGCAATCTATTGACCATTTTGTCCACTTCCTCAAATGTGATCCTATTTCCATCATCATTCCTACCCCATTGTACATCGAAATCTGAAACATTACTCATCGTATTTTCACGTACATTGAGCAACTCTTCAAAATATTCCCTCCGTCTGCCCAAGGAATCCACAGGATTCACCAGCAGTTTTCCTGACCTGTCCAAAATACTTGTCATTTCCTTCTTATCTCCCTTTCGGAGACTGATAATTACACTCCAGAATGGTTTTCCAGCAGCTTGACCCAAAGTCTCCAACCTGCTTCCAAAGTCTTCCCAAGATTTGTTCTTGGATGCTGCAATTATCTGTTTGGCTTTGTTTCTTTCTTCAACATAACTTTCTCTGTCTACCCGAGTTCTAGTATGTAGCCATTTTTGATACGCCTTCTTTTTCCTTTTACAGGCTGCCTTGACTGTGTCATTCCACCAAGCTGTTTGCTTCATCCTACTGTTCCAAGACATTCTTTAGCCACTTCTAGTACTGTGTCCCTGTACCTTGTCCATTCCTTTTCCAATGACTGTAATTGACTACATTCAACTAACTGGTGCCTTTCTGAGATCGCTGTTATGTACTTGTGCCTGTTTCCTTGTCCTGAAGTTTCTCCACTCTTATCCTCCTACATATGGACCTGACCTCCTGCACTTTCGTCCTCACAATCCCAATTTCACTGCAGATTAAATAATGATCAGTGTCATCAAAGAATCCCCTGAATACACGTGTGTCCCTCACAGCCTTCCTGAATTCCTGATCTGTCATTATATAGTCAATGACAGATCTGGTTCCCCTGCCTTCCCAAGTATACCGGGGAATGTTCTTATGTTTAAAAAAGGAGTTTGTGATTACTAAACCCATACTGGCACAGAAATCCAAGAGTTGTTTCCCGTTCCTGTTGGCCTCCATATCCTCTCCAAATTTACCCAAAACCTTTTCATACCCTTCTGTTCGATTTCCAATCCTGGCATTAAAATCACCCATGAGCAGAACACTGTCCTTGTCCTTTACTCTAACAACTACATCACTGCGTGCATCATAAATACTATCCATCTTATCGTGATCTGTCCCTTCACAATGCGAATATACTGACACAATCCTAATTTTCTTGCTAGACACTGTGAAATCTATCCACATCAGTCGTTCGTTTACATACCTTATTGCAACTACGCCGGGTTCCATTTCTTTCCTGATGTAAAGCCCTACACCCCATTGTGCTATTCCTGCTTTGACTCCTGACAGGTAGACCTTGTATTCTCCTACTTCCTCTTCTTTCTCACCCCTTACCAGAATGTCACTAACAGCTAAAACATCCAGCCTCATCTTACTTGCAGCCTCTGCCAGCTCTACCTTCTTCCCAGAGTAGCCCCCATTGATATTAATAGCTCCCCATCTCATTACCATTTATTTGCCAAGTCGTATCTTAGGAGTCCCTGGTTTGTCAGTTAGAGGTGGGACTCCGTCACCTCCAAAGGTCCGAGGCATTTTGCTCTGATTGTTGCCAGCATCATAATTAAAGTAACAGGGAAGCAGGTTGCTAGCCTTACTTGCCCCGAGTCCCATTGAGTTTTACCCCTAACGGTTGAGGGACTAACCAGTGGATTTGGTAGTCTTTGCCGTATGAGCCCAAAGGTGACCACGACTCAGAATATGTCCGAGATGGCCAGCCTAATTCCAAAGTAACTGGTATCCCGACTGTTGGGACCACTTACTTGGCCACTCATACGTTGTCCGTGGTTCATGAACTAGGACATGACTACAGGAAACCACACCATGAACAATCTTAATTAATTTCACATGAAAAGTTCCACACATGGCGTCCTCAGCCATCTTTTGTGCGTGTCTGCAAACGGAATTAAACAGTGAGGCCCATTTCACTAAAATTTGTTATTAAATGTACCTCGATTGTTATTAGTTAAACGTATTTTGATTTTTAAATTCCGTCTATTGACTCGCACAAAATACGGCACAATGCGCTGTGTGTATATGCTGTGTGTCTTCCCCCATGAACCATGGACCTTGCCGTTGGTGGGGAGGCTTGCGTGCCTCAGCGATACAGATGGCCGTACCGTAGGTGCAACCACAATGGAGGGGTATCTGTTGAGAGGCCAGACAAAAGTGTGGTTCCTGAAGAGGGGCAGCAGCCTTTTCAGTAGTTGCAGGGGCAACAGTCTGGATGATTGACTGATCTGGCCTTGTAACATTAACCAAAATAGCCTTACTGTTCTGGTACTGCGAACGGCTGAAAGCAAGGGACAACTACAGCCGTAACTTTCCCCGAGGGCATGCAGCTTTACTATATGGTTAAATGATGATGGCGTCCTCTTGGGTAAAATATTCCGGAGGTAAAATAGTCCCCCATTCGGATCACCAGGCGGGGACTACTCAAGAGGATGTCGTTATCAGGAGAAAGAAAACTGGCGTTCCATGGATTGGAGCGTGGAATATCAGATCCTTTAATCGGGCAGGTAGGTTAGAAAATTTAAAAAGGGAAATATATAGGTTGAAGTTAGATATACTGGGAATTAGTGAAGTTCGGTGGCAAGAGGAACAAGACTTCTGGTCAAGTGAATATAAATACAAAATCAAATGGGGGTAATGCAGGAGTAGGTTCAATAATGAATCAAAAAATAGGAGTGCGGGTAAGCTACTACAAACAGCATAGTGAACGCATTATTGTAGCCAAGATAGACATGAAGCCAATGCCTACCACAGTGGTACAAGTTTATATACCAATTAGCTCCGCAGATGACGAAGAGATTGATCAATTGTATGATGAGATAAAAGAAATTGTCCAGATAGGGAAGGGAGGTGAAAATTTAATAGTCATGGGTGACTGGAATTCGATAGTAGGAAAAGGAAGAGAAGGAAATGTAGTAGGTGAATATGGAATGGGAGTAAGAAATGAAAGAGTAAGCCGCCTGGTAGAATTTTCCACAAAGCATAACTTAATCATAGCTAACACTTGGTTCAAGAATCATGAAAGAAGGTTGTATGCATGGAAGAGGCCTGGAGATACTGGAAGGTTTCAGATAGATTATATAATGGCAAGACAGAGATTTAGAAACCAGGTTTTAAACTGTAAGGCATTTCCAGGGGCAGATGTGGACTCTGACCACAATCTATTGGTTACGAACAGTAGATTAAAATTGATGAAACTGCAAAAAAGCGGAAATTTCAGGAGATGGGATCTATATAAACTGACAGAACCAGAGGTTGTAGAGAGTTTCAGGGAGAGCATTAGGGAACAATTGACAGGAATGGGGGAAAGAAATACAGTAGAAGAAGAATGGGTAGCTATGAGGAATGAAATAGTTAAGGCAGTAGAGGATCAAGTAGGTAAAAAGACGAGGGCTAGTAGAAATCCTTGGGTAACAGAAGAGATATTGAATTTAATTGATGAAAGGAGAAAATATAAAAATACAGTAAATGAAGCAGGCAAAAAGGAATACAAACGTCTCAAAAATGAGATCGACAGGAAGTGCAAAATGGCTAAGCAGGGATGACTAGAGGACAAATGTAAGGATGTGAAGGCTTATTTCACTAGGGGTAAGACAGATACTGCCTACAGGAAAATTAAAGAGATCTTTGGAGAAAACTTTAATGAATATCAAGAGCTGAGATGGAAAACCAGTTCCAAGCAAAGAAGTGAAAGCAGAAAGGTGGAAGGAGTATATAGAGGGTCTATACAAGGGCGATGTACTTGAGGACTAAATTATGGAAATGGAAGAGGATGTAGATGAAGAGTTATTACACTGCGTGAAGAGTTAATTTGAAACAAGGCCCGGGAGTAGACAACATTCCATTGGAACTACTGACAGCCTTGGGAGAGCCAGGCCTAACCAAACTCTACCATCTGGTGAGCAAGATATGAGACAGGCGAAATACCCTCAGACTTCAAGAGGAATATAATAATTCCAATCCCAAAGAAAGCAGGTGTCTTTACAGACGAATGGAAAAACTGGTAGTAGCCAACCTCGGGGAAGATCAGTCTGGGTTCCGTAGAAATGTTGGAACACGTGAGGCAATACTAACCCTACGACTTATCTTAGAAGATAAATTAAGGAAAGGTAAACCTACGTTTCTAGCATTTGTAAACTTAGTGAAAGCTTTTGACAATGTTGACTAGAATACTCTCTTTCAAATTCTGAAGGTGGCAGGGGTAAAATACAGGAAGCGAAAGGCTATTTACAATTTGTACAGAAATCAGATGGCAGTTATAAGAGTCTAGGGGAATGAAAGGGAAGCAGTGGTTGGGAAGGGAGTGAGACAGGGTTGTAGCGTATTCCCGATGTTGTTCAATCTGTATATTGAGCAAGCAGAAAAGGAAACAAAAAAAAAGTTCGGAGTAGGAATTTCAAATCCATGGAGAAGAAATAAAAACTTTGAGGTTCGCCGATGACGTAATTCTATCAGAGACAGCAAAGGACCTGGAAGAGCAGTTGAACGGAATGGACAGTGTCTTGAAAGGTGGATATAAGAGGGACATCAACAAAAGCAAAACGAGGATAATGGAATGTAATCGAATTAAATCGGGTGATGCTGAGGGAATTAGATTAGGAAATGAGACACTTAAAGTAGTAGATGAGTTTTGCTATTTGGGGAGCAAAATAATTGATGATGGTCGAAGTAGAGAGGATATGAAATGTAGACTGGCAATGACAAGGAAAGCGTTTCTGAAGAACAGAAATTTGTTTACATCGAGTACAGATTTAAGTGCCATTAAGTCGTTCTTAAAGTACTTGCGTTGGGTGTGCCATGTATGGAAGTGAAACATGGACGATAAATAGTTTGTACGAGAAGAAAATAGAATCTTTAGAAATGTGGTGCTACAGTAGAATGCGGAAGATGGGTAGATGACATAACTAATGACGAAGTATTTAATAGAACTAGGGAGAAGAGAAATTTGTGGCACAACTTGACTAGAAGAATGGATCGGTTGGTAGGACACGTTCTGAGGCATCAAGCGATTACCAATTTAGTATTGGAGGGCAGCATGGAGGGTAAAAATCGTAGAGGGAGACCAAGAGAGGAATACACTAAGCAGATTCAGAAGGATGTAGGTTGCAGTACGTACTAGGAGATGATGAATATTGCACAGGACAGAGTAGCATGGAGAGCTGCATCAAACCAGTCTCTGGACTGAAGACCACAACAACAGGCTGTGTGTAAAACTTTTCACCTAAAATTAATTATGGCTATTATACCGACTGTTTAAATATAATGCTACAAAAGCGTGTTCCGTTCCTTTGTGTCTGCTTTTGTTACTGGCGGATCAGAGTTCTTCTTACACAGTCGCTCTCTACATACTGTCCATCAAAACAGACAAATGAAGGCACACCATCGACAATGTTCACCTTCCTCTACGGAACGGAGAAACACATGAAGGTAGACAGCGATGTGCTTTCTACTTTATCTCTGGCTAGCGTTATCTGAGGCCGAAGTTAATCACTGAGTTATTACCTAACATTTTATTAAAAGCTTTACGCTTATAACTACCACCCTCGTTGGAAGGCGGAAAGTGTATGTTACAGAAGACTACTAAAAAAACACATCTTCGCAGTATGCTCTAATGTTCAGTGTCAAAGCAGAAATCACACATTTCAGCTGCAAAAACGAATGCGTGATTACCACGTCGTTAGGCAGATACATTGCACATAAAACGTGTCTACACCTAAAAAACGAACCTAGTTTCATTTGTGCTTTTTTAAAAGTGCGCATGTGCAGCACTACATAAAGGCAAGACGTTTTTTGCAAAAGTCTCGAAAAGTTTTTGAGCGATGAACTTCATATGTTTTACACGATAATAGCTGGAGGTCGTCCAGTGTGGAGGGAAACCTCCCGTTTGTTTCCTGTTACAAACAAGATGATTTTTAAAACAGAATTTTACGTGGTCCCATATTAGTCTAGTGCGATATTTGTTTTATCGATAATATCAACGGGAGCGGTAAAACGCTGACGGAGTGCTGGGTATTCTCCACGAAAACGCAATAAATCTACAAAACAAATATCTTACACTATCACTATCGCAATATGTATTGTTGACTGCTTCAGTTTGCGTCTCACTGACATTACAGTCACAAGATGCTAGTGTCCTGTGAAGAGTATGTTTTACATTTGCGAACATTTAAAGCATTTCGGTAATCTCTGCACCGTGGTGAGACTGGTGCAGCTCTAGACAGAGAGATGCACACAAGTCCCACAGGGTTTTGTGAGACGGGGAGCCCCTCCGTGTTGCAGGGCGGAGAGGGCTTTGACGTTGGCACAGCCTCACAGGCAGACGAACTTGAGCGTAACGACAGCCATGCATGAAACGTTTAACGGTTTCCACAGGAAAATTCTACCTACCGATCTGACAGAAAAACAAAGGTTTATGTTAAAACGGAGCCATCTCTCCAGACACCCAGTGATCGTAACAGCAGTGAAGTGATGGTGACAGAGAAGGCCAACATAATGAATAAGTTGGCGCGAAATTGTTTCGCTCAGGAAACAACTGTGGTTCCGCGTTTCAGTGGTCGCGCGGATGTCAAAACAACAGACAGCGGAATTACCGACTGTCGGATACAAAATAAACTGAATTCGCTCAGTACAACAGAAACAATCTGACGGGCGATGGGTTATAAGTGACTGGAAGGATTCACATGTCTTTCCCGGTTTCGAGAACAAAACTATAGGCCGACACCCGTGATGTCGGTCTGTTGTAGAATTTGGGAATGTGTTTTAGGCTCCCTATGCGACCTAATCTCCGCTGTAGGAATCAAACGCGGATTCAGAAAACAACGACCGTGGCGAACCCACTTCGCTCTGCTCGTCAACGAGACCAGAAGGCGGCCAGGTAGTGTCGTCTTCCCCGACTTACTGAAGACGATCCAAAGAGCAGCCTAACACACAAAATACTAGCTCGCGGAACATCACACTAGCTTTGTCACTGGATTGGAGAGCTCTTTGCGAGTCGTCCTTAAAGGGGGCACTTTGGGCGACTGTTACAGGACCATTACTGTTTACAACATACCACCTAACGCGGAACGTCGGAAGTTCCTGCACATTTTTCGCGTCTGATGCTGCTGGATGAGGAGAAAATACTCGGTGCGGGCAGTGGCAATCGACCTGCAACAAAAACAGGTATAACACATTGCTAACGAATGGGAGGAAAGTGCCACTGGTGTTTGCCTGCTCAACAATCATTGGACGCAGGAAGATGCACTAAGTGTCTGGAAGTATATGTACGGATCGATTTAATTGAGAACGACCACATAAAAGTAGTCGCAGGTAAGGCAGATGCCAGTCTGAGATACTGTGGAAGAATCCTGAGGAAATGCAGGTAGTTTACAAAACCCTCGTTCGACGGGCACTGTAATATTGGTTGTCGGTCTGCGTCCCACATCAGAAACAGGTAAGATTCCAAGAGGAGTTGCGCGTTTCGTTACAGGTTCATTCAGTAAAAGCGAAAACGTCATGAAGATGGTGACGCGACCGCAGTGGCAGACGCTACGAGAGACAGACGCGTTGTGCATTATGGCTAAGTTTACTACCTAGGAACACACACATCTACATCTACGTGGATACTCTAGGAACCACATTTAAGTGCCTGGCAGAGGGTTCATCGAACCACCTTCACAATTCTCTATTATTCCAATGTCGTATAGCGCGCGAAAAGAACGAACGCTCATATCTTTCCGTACGATCCAGCGAACACATTGCTTCCTCGTACTTATATCTCGCGTAAAGACTGTGTATGTGAAACTGAAGATGCTTTGTGAGTCAGCTAGCTCGTATGTGTGCGTGTCCGTATGTGTGTGTGTGTGTGTGTGTGTGTCACGCGCAATCAGTATTTTTTTATTTTTTAATCACGGAATAAATGTACGAGTTATTTCACTTTTACTTATGTACATCAAAAGCCGGCCGGTGTGGCGGAGCGGTTCTAAGCGCTACAGTCTGGAACCGCGCGACCGCTACGGTCGCAGGTTCGAATCCGGCCTCGGGCATGGATGTGTGTGATGTCCTTAGGTTAGTTAGGTTTAAGTAGTTCTAAGTTGTAGGTGGCTGATGACCTCAGAAGTTAAGTCCCATAGTGCTCAGAGCCATTTGAACCATTTGTACATCAAAACACATTGTTTACATACAAAAGTTAACTCGTGATCAGTTATTTTAAAAGATTTATTTTTGTTAGGACACCCCCTTGTAAAATTGGTGGGTCGTAGAATAATCTGTGACGGGTGCTCTGCAACTTGTGCTGAGTTCGACTGTCAGTTCCGCTGAAACGTTACTACCTCGAATTTGCCTACGTAAGTGTTACGTTTTATACTGTGGTGCAAAGGAAAAAAAATCTACTCAAAAGATAGAAATTAGTGTTTTGATGGAAGAAGAAGAAATTAATTCATAAAATAAACAGAACAATCATTTTCACATACAATAAGGCCTATACAAAAACAAGAATTTATGCGAGGACGATAGTGGAATGCCTACAACAAACTTTCATGGAGATCAAAAATACGTAGTATAAGTAAAAGAAACGTAGTGCTTCCATTGTTGTCAGATATCTGTTACACATTGCAGGATACCGTTATTTCGGTGTAAGATTTAATCAGATTTGATTGCGGGATGTATCCAGTAGCTGAAAGCAATAGAAAAAGGATCACGCGCGGAAACACAGTTGGCGACAGTAGCAAGAAAAGGGGGCGACAGAGGTACGTGTTTGAGCCTGTGGCACACACAGAGTCGTAGAGGAGGGGAGTCCCACCTGAAGGTGTCCAGGATCATCGTGAAGAGCACGAACTTGCCCAGCAGCGGCACCACCAGCGACGTGGGCGGGATGATCTCGGCCAGCAGCAGGAAGAAGACGGTCAGCGACAGCAGGATCGAGATGGACAGCGACACCTGCGGCAGGCAGAGGCACCGTCAGCAGCCAGCTGGGGGTACGTCATACAGTTTTGCCTGCCACTATATGGCCGGTGGACTGCCTGATGTCTAGCTATATAAATGCGTGTACGCAAGGTAGAAGCGAGCTCCAACGGCGAAGTTTTGTGTTTCGGTACTTGGGCCCACGGTGCCTGGTGGCTCGCGAGAGATTAATAATGTCAGTTATTCTATTTATTAGCCCGTTTACTTTTGTTTCTCTGAGTGTGAAAGTCTGCAATATGTAACAGTGAAAACGTTCTAGTAACAAAGTGGGCGACGTGCGGCTAATCTCGGTGCTAGGCTGTGACTGCCGCTGCCGCTGCTGTGGGGACAGCTGGCTGGACGCAGCGTCCCTCTGCAGCTCCTCCGCTGCACCCGGTGGACGCGTGCCGTCAATAGTCGTGTCTGTCCTGCTGAGGATTCGCGACGTGCCTCTAACAACGTCTCGGAAAAAAACGCGAGCAGCGGTGAATGCGAGCCCGGGGGCGAAGTGTCGCTGCAAAGCAACTACTGCGACCGAGTGGAATTAGTTTGTTTCCGTACACTACACACGACGCATACTGTCGACTTTTGCACTGTTATGCAGATATTGTTGGTATAATCCAGATACACTCATGAATGGGGATAAGGGATCAAAACGAAACACAATTAGTCTGTTGTGAGTCAGGGGTGTCCACGTGTGTGTCATATGAAAATATACAGGAAAAAATCTCTGGAGACCGTCCGGTATTTAGTGGTTGTAGTTTAGGTACAGCTTGTTTATGATTTCCGTTTACTGTTCACCTTTAATACGAGAAGGTGTCGGCTGCCGGTGGCTGCCACCCTCGCAGCAGTGACGCAGTTCGCGGCCCCCCTGTCTCGCTGTCAGCCGGCACCGTAGCTCAGCGTGTTCGCTCAGAGGGTTAGCTGCCCTCTGTAATAAAAAAAAAAAAAAAAAAAAAACACTCAGCTAACCGACCAACGACAAACTTGAACGGATGACTTACGACGTCCGCCTCGAGCACATACAACGAACGAAAACGAGCAAAATGAGATTAATAAAAAAAATAAATAAAAGAAAGGGGAGCGCAACACAATGCTCACAGCCAGGCCGCACGTATTCCCATCTATACGTGCAGGCCTTTCACTGCAGACAAGCTGCACCACAGAGGTGGCCACATAATTCTGTAGCGTACTGAGTCCTGTAAACTGCTCTACGAACCCAAATCCTGTAGAGAGTATGTCTTTTTATAGAACTGAATACTTCTTTACCCGCATTGAAAAGCTTTAGCAAAGAAGAGTACGGTGACGTAACGCTCGTTCGAGATCGACAGCGGAAAGCTTCGCAGAAGTATCCGACAAATTATTAGTTTCTCCTTTCTTGGACGACGGCGATTCCACGACTGTCGTTCAATTAATGAAAAGTCGCCCCAGTTGCCTAATTGCAACTTTATCGAACACACACGACCGGTTTCGGCCTCTATACGCGGTACAGTCGCATTAATGTCGCTGCAATATCCACACACAGACTGCACGTGGCACCACTGGCAGACATGGGTATGTAAAGCGTTTCTGGGGGACGTGAAACAGTGCAGTCGTCGTAACGCGCAAACGGAGAGACTTTACCTGACGTCCAAAAGGGGAGGATCATTGGCTTTCGCGCCAAGGGTGGAAGCATTTCTGAAAAGGCAAAGTCTGTAAGCCGTTCACGCGCCGCCATAATGAAAGTATACCGCGCACTGCGAAACGGTCCTGGACGAAACCGGCGGCGAGGCATCTGTGGTGCACCACTGAGCGTGGACGGGGGGGCGGCTGCGTAAACGAACAGACGGCGAACGGCCAGACGGACCGCGGGCCCACCGGCAGCGTCTGCTGGACGCAGCAGCCGCCTGGGTCGCGCACCCGTGCTGACGGCTGCAACTTGCACGCTCGTTGGCGTGTACGGCACGAAATGCCTGAAAGCAAACACGTGTTACGGTCTGGGAAATGTTTTCGTGGCATTCCCTGCACGGTCTCGTCATTCCGGACTAATAAAAGTATGAATCTATCCTTGCGGCCCGCATTTACCGCTACGTGCAGTTTGTTCTTCCTCGGCACGATGGCATCTACCAGCACGACAATGCAACGTACCACACAGGTCGCTGTGGTCCGAAGAGCGTGGGGAGATGTTAGGAATACGTGCAGGACGTGGGCGAACCCACAGCGTCCTTACACATCCAGTTTCTATATCTCCACACGCGATTTCCATATTTTTGGAGGTGCGCACCTGGCCCCGTAGGAAACCGCAGATATTTTTCCACGAAAGGATTGTCCGTCTTGTCTCACACTAGGATCAGAATTTTAAAAGTTGTGGCGATTGCTTTTGAAATAATGAACGCTTTAGTTCAGTTTTAGAGTTCCGTAACTGAATCGCTAAGAACGGAGCCCTTGCAGGATCGCTCTGTTGCCCGTCTCTGTCTGTTAAGAAGCATTCTTCTCAGGAACGGCTTCCCGTATCAGGTTGACATTTATGTCACATACTGAGGTGTACGGTCCCTTAACTGTGAAATATATATGAGCTAAGTCGATGCAGTCAAATTTACGTCACATCGCAAACTCACTCGTCACCTAGAATCATGAAATTTGGCAAGCAACAAAGTTTCACAAGGCAACTAAAGGAAGAAATTAGACAATTATTCATTTCTAATCATATAACGCGACAATTTTTTTAATCGTGTTGTCCGACTGTCCGTCTGTTCGTCCATCTGTTAATACTTTTTTTGTTTCCAGGAAGACGTAAATGTAACATGTAACAAGTCGAAATTTAAGTCTCACATTAAACTCTATGGTGCGCTGGCGGTGTAAAAAATGTAGGCTTGTAAGTCAATTAAAGCAGAAGATACGACCATTTATGTCCCACATTTTCATACACGATTGCCAGTATTGACAAAGGTAACAGGGAAAAATCATCCCAATTCTCCATTCTCGGGATGGATGAATTTATCTTCTGTACGTAACTGAGTTTGTAGGGAACCCTGGATGCACTGATGCTACTCGCATTTTTATTCCACCATAATTTCAGGCAAGATCAGTGGACCTGACGACGCCTGGAACAGCCGCGCTGACCCGGCCGCGTGGCGAGACTTCCAAATGTCTCCACCGTCAGCCGGACGGCCTACGACTAGACGCCGGAACCACCGATCTTATGTTTAACAAATGACCGTGGGATCCGGACTGCTTTCTACCAGTTTGACTGCCTACCTTCTCCCCGCTGTCGGAGGGCAGGTAGAAGACGAGCACGGTGAGGAAGGAGATGCCCATGCACGGGATGATGAGGTTCACCGTGTAGAACAGCGTCTTGCGGCGCATCGTGATGTTGAACGTGATGTCCAGGTAGGGCTCGTCGCAGCACGTGTAGTACTTCTCGTTCCTGAAACACACACACACACACACACACGTAACTTTTCTTAAAGCAAGTACGTCGAACCTCGAGAAATCCGATTTCTCCATAAATCTAATGAGTTCAACGGCCTTTTGAGAGGAAAAAAGACCTCCTATAATTCGAACAAATCGTGCACTCGACAACTGGAAACCACACTGCTGTTGCACCGATTCGCCACAAGCGAGCGATTTCGACCGGCACCACGAGCCGAGTAGCTGTGCTACAAAAAATGAACTGCTACAGTTAGCTGCAGTTGCAGCTAATCTGCGTACCCCTGTCGAATACTTGCAAAAAGCGAATGTGTAAAAAAAACGGGAGGTGAAATTTATTAAACTTGTTTTGAAATGCATTTCTTGAGAACTGTCGGTTACTTCACAGAAAACATTACATTTTTCACTGACCCCAAGTGCCTTGTGTAAATCTTTCCACTGGGCTAATACAACGCCTTTTACGTTTTATTAGTCCACAATTTCTTTTTCATTTAGTAGCCTTACTCGAACTGCAGGTGTCTACACGATTTGTTTTGCAATCTCCGCGCGACAACAACGATGTTGTAACTCTTGTTACAAACTGTGTGAGGTAGATGTAGATTATACGAAATGACGAGCGACTTGAGTAGAGTCGTGTAATACATCTGTCCTAAATATTTAAGTTAAAATATGTTGTTAATATTAAAGTACTGTACGTCACTCTGTTTAAAAGTGAAATACTTTGGTAAAGCTTGTAGTTCTCTGATAGATAGAACCAACAGATGGAGCGCTGTCGCTACGACTTTCCCATCACTTCCGCTGCTACAGCATAAGCTTCAGAATCTTAATTACTTGAAATACCAACTTGTAACTCGTATTACTTCTTGAGGTAAGTGACAACTCCACAAGCAACGTAACTTGTCAGAGCGGTTCGTGGCACCAGAATGTCCATAAGTTGTACCGTGAACCGGTTACTCGACGTGAGCAAATCGAAACGAAACACAAGTACAGAGCCACGCTCAGTAACTGGGCAAATGAGTCGCAGCCCAGCAGCCGCACTGCCATTCGTCGGACTGCACGGGGATTCCGGCGATTTGCCGAGACATGCAGGACGTGTGTCGTCTGAGAACAGACTGTGCGCCTCTGCGGGGGATCGCTGCAATCCGTCGCTCGCGTGATTGTGTTGGGGTGCAGGGGGGAGAGGCAGGCAGCCACCTTAACGCTCGGGAATTCGAATTATTACGTCGAGTCTTCCTACAGTTGTTCCGTCATTCGACTCTCCCGACACACATGTAGCACAGAGTACGTCCGAAAGTTCTGAGACCACTTTCATTCGTGGCGTATAAGCGACGTGAGCGCAGCAACCACGATGGAAGGTTTAACAGGTGTGTGAGGAGACGGTGTTAAGTGGCGAATGTGCAGCTCTGGAGTGACAGAAATCTCAATGGGGTAACGGCTTTATATGAAGTGTTACAGACATCCTCCAGAAGAGACTCGGTGTTGCAAAACGAACCTATCATAAAACGACAAAGTGCAGAGGCGACGCTTTGACCATATAACTGACATTCGAGCAGATGTGACGTGCGAGTTGAACAAAATCCCACTGAAAGGACGGCCGAGGTGGCCGAGCGGATTTTTTTAAAAATCTCATTTTGTTCACTTTTGTTCGTTGCATCTGCTCGGGGCGTCGTCGTAAGACATCCGTTTAAGTTCGTTCTTCATCGATTAACTCAGTTTTTTTATTACAGGGGGCAGTTAACCCTCTGACCGAACACGCTGAGCTACCGTGTCTGCTTTTTTTTGTTCGTTGTTGATCGTTGTCTTTGGTCGCTGCGGACGTCACATGACACCCGTTAAAGTTCGTTTATTGATCCTTCCACTCAGTTTTTTTATTACAGAGGCCAACCAGCTCTCTGACCGAACACGCTGAGCTACCGTGTCGGCTAAATTCCACTAAATTCCAAAATCCGATCTTCGCCGAGGATGTAGAGCAGTCGCCCGAGGTGGCCGAGCGGTTGTAGGCGCTACGGTCGCAGGTTTGAATCCTGCCTCGGGCACGGATGTGTGTGATGTCGTTAGGTTAGTTAGGTTTAAGTAGTTCTAAGTTCTAGTGGACTGATGACCTCAGAAGTTAAGTCCCACTGAAGGACCCTTTTGACAGCTTGACGTGGCTGTGTGAATGTTCTGTGCGTAGAACTTAAAAGGAGTGCGGGCAGCGGACGATGCAGAACAGCTGAAGCATTAAAACCACCGTCTTCACTTTTCTTTTCTTTTAGTAGTCCAGTCTCGGAACAGTTTGGACTGACGAACGTTGAGCGTGCGCGTGATTACGATGGAAATAGACACGATGTGTTCTCGGTTTTGCTCACAATAGGAAACGCGCTTGACTGAGCCAACTGGAGATCACCGAAGCGGAAAAAGTTCGCCAAATTCTTTGCAAAATAAAACTGAAATTTTCGGAAATTTGCATGTGTTCTTCGCATTAAATGTTAAAATAAATAAAAATTGTTGCTTTACTAAGAAATCTGAAACCACATTAAATTTTTTGGGAGGGGATACTTACTGTTAATTGCACTTTTTCGTGAGTCCTCATTGATCTGTGACAGTTTCATTAAATCGAATGCTTAAGTAGCCATACATTCTCCGAGATCCCCTTATTAAGAGACAAGTGCACATCTTTACTGGCCATTGAGCCTTCACCTCTACAGCTTTCTACGTACAATTTCTTGTCCTCAACACTCAGTTACCAAAATGTCAGCTGGTCGGAGTAGCTCGGGTGCGGTACTACATGTCTGCTTAACAACACGGAGAGAGATAGCAGGAAGGTTCAGATGTCGACATTAGAGAGAGAGAGAGAGATATACCAACTATACAGCTGGGTAAACGCCTCCTTTGCGGACCCGTGCTTCCAGGAACAGTGTGAATTGCAGTAGCGAACACTAAAAGTCAAACAAGTTTCGATAATACGCGAGCAGCGAAAATGAGATGAAAGGAAGAGTGTTATGTAGAGGGTTCAGAGGAAAAAAATGGCAGTAGCGAGTCATTAAGCCAGCTTTGTTCGAATTTACAGTGGCTCATGTTGTACGATTAACAATTGCGTGTGAATGTTAAGAAACAGCAACCGCGCTACACGGGCTTCCTTCTGATCCTTCTTGGTTTTCCAATGCTGCCACTAACCAGAGTGAGAATATTAATTACTGGGTGTAAACGATGTGCTAGCAGCCGAATCGACCTGCGCCATTTAGCAGAAGCCAGGCACTCAGGACTTGCCCTGTTTTACCTTCGTGTGAGGTCTTCAGTTCCAACCAAACAACATCGAACTGCTTTTAACTAACTTTCCTACCGTCGATAAAGACCGACAAACTGGGGAAGGGAAGAGGCTTACATCCAGCAGTGATATAACAGCGTTTACAGCAACCGAGGATGCAGCATTTCGACATTCGTTGGTTTCTAATGCGTTTGTCAGAAATCGTACAAAGTACTTGATACACTATACAGATCCCCCATGATGTTGAGCCTGCACGATGAGCATTAAGTAAAGGGAGCTGAGGAGAAATTTGGAAAGGAAATTAATGTCTGGGGAGAAAAAAGTAAAATTTCAAATGTTTGCCGATAACACTATTATTCTGCCTTGGGAGATGAGCTGAACGAAATGGAAAGTGCCTTGAAATGAAGTTGCAACATGAACACCAACTAAAACGAGGCTAACGGAGTGTAGTCGAGTTAAGTCAGACGGTGCTGAGAGAATCATATTAAGAACTGGAGCGCTAAAACTAGTAGATGAGTTTTGATATTTGGCAGAAAAATAACTGGCTATGGCCAAAGTAGAGAGGACATCAGCTTTTGCCTAGTAATAGTGAGAGAAAGTCTCCTGAAACACATACATTTATTGACACTGGATATAAATTTAAGTTTTAAGAAATCTTTTTTTGGCTGGAGATGAAATATGTGTATATGCAAGCTGAACATTATGGACAGGCAGAGTGTAGGAATTACTAAAATCGGGTGCTGTGGAAGAATGCTGACATCTCGGATAAGAGAGTACGAATTGTTTAGATAAACTAGGGGGCGTCTTCCACAACCCCCGACATTTCGGTGGCTGAAAACGCCGTCATTTTCAAAGCACAAATGCAGCGATTCAGGTCTGACCAAGGAAACTTCAGCCTCTGGTACGCGTGACCACATCGACCACGACCCGTAATATAGAACATGCAGAAAACCACACACACAGTAAACAGATAGTGGCAGCTCACAACGAAAGATGACCAACGTCAGATTTTATATGTAGCGAATAGTATTAACGTATGAGCAAGCAGCCTCTTTGTTTGACCAGAGAGAGAGAGAGGGGGGGAGGGAGGGAGAGAGCGAGAGAGAGAGAGAGAGAGAGAGAGAGAGAGAGAGCGAGAGAGAGAGAAAACTTTATACAGAGATCTCCGTCTCTATTTACGAGGCCACTGGCTAGTTCAGTCTTTAATAAGAGCTCTGGAAGTGCACGCCAGTACGTCTGTGCTTTTATATTCCCTAGGATTACGATTTCCAACGCAGTTTTATGTAGTAGTAGTCTGGAAGACTATCGGTAAACCATTTCCAGGTGACTGTTGCAGTCCATCTTTGGGGTCACCAAAATGTCCGTTAACATTTCGTAATTCAGTGCTTCACGGAATAACGTAGGTGGAGAGGTAAAAATTGACAGACATGCAGTTTTATTGAAACCAAAGAAAGTGCACAAAATAAGCAACAGATGACGCTTCATATGATACAAAAGCAATTATCAGCGTAACTGGTTTGTAGCAAAGACGATGTTCTTTATAAGAAATGTTCAACACGTCGGCCGTCGCTCATCAACAAGACCTGTACTCGAGGGGCAACGCTGCAGCGTGTCAGTGTAGCTGTGGCGATCAGCTGCTCCCCCACTGTGGCTGGACGGCCGCGTCACAGCTCTGACCTTTGACACGTGTGGCAACCTGGTGTGCAGCGCCGTACCTTCCAGCAGGTGCTTATCGGCCAGGCTAGGGTGTTCTCATTCCCTCTCATTTCCTACACGATTCTCACGTGTTGCTGTCGGCCAGTTTTTGCATTCGTCGATGACTGCAGTAAAACCCCATGTCATTTCAGGCACGCGTGTGAATTCTTACCTATCTACCTACATTATTCCGTGAATCAGAACATTTTCAAATGTTACAGGACTTTTGGGTCCCCCTGTATTTTGGCGACAAAAATTACACTACTGTCCATTAAAATGCTACACCACGAAATTTAACCGACAAGAAAAAGATGCTGAAATATGCAAATGATCAGCTTTTCAGAACATTCACATAAGGTTGGCGCCGGTGACGGCACCTACAACGTGCTGACATGAGGAAAGTTTCCAACCGATTTCTCACACTCAAACAGCAGTTGACCGGCGTTGCGTGGCGAAACGTTGTTGTGATGCCTCGTGTAAGAAGGAGAAATGCGTACCATCACGTTTCTGACTTTGACAAAGGTCGGATTGTCGCCTATCGCGATTGCAGTTCATCGTATCGCGGCATTGCTGCTCGCGTTGGTCGAGATCCAGTGACTGTTAGCAGAATATGGAATCGGTGGGTTCAGGATGGTAATATGGAACGCCGTGCTGGATCCCAACGGCCTCGTATCACTAGCAGTCGAGATGACAGGCACCTTATTCGCATGGCTGTAACCGATCGTGCAGCCACGTCTCGATCCCTGAGTCAACAGATGGGGACGTTTGCAAGACAACAACCATCTGCACGAACAGTTCGACGACGTTTGCAGCAGCACGGACTATTAGCTGCGGTTACCCTTGACGCTGCATCACAGACAGGAGCGTATGCGATGATATACTCAACGACGAACCGGGGTGCACGAATGGCAAAATGTCATTTTTTTCGGGTGAATCCAGGCCCTGTTTACAGCATCGTGATGGTCGCATCCGTGTTTAGCGACATCGCAGTGAACACATATTGGAAGCGTGTATTCGTCATAGCCATACTGGCGTATCACCCGGCGTGATGGTATGGGGTGCCATTGGTTACACGTCTCGGTCACCTCTTGTTCGCATTGACGGCACTTTGAACAGTGGACGTTACATTTCAGATGTGTTACGACCCGTGGTTCTACCCTTCATTCGATCCCTGCAAAACCCTACATTTCAGCAGGATAATGCACGACCGCATGTTGCAGGTCCCGTACGGGCCTTTCTGGATACAGAAAATGTTCGAGTGCTGCCCTGGCCAGCACATTCTCCAGATCTCTCACCAACTGTAAACGTCTGGTCAATGGTGGCCGAGCAACTGGCTCGTCACAATACGCCAGTCACTACTCTTGATGAACTATGGTATCGTGTTGAAACTGCATGGGCAGCTGTACCTGTACACGCCATCCGAGCTCTGTTTGACTCAATGGCCAGAGCGTATCAAGGCCGTTATTACGGCCAGAGATGGTTGTTCTGGGTACTGATTTCTCAGGATCTATGCGCCCAAATTGCGTGAAAATGTAATCACATGTCAGTTGTAGTATAATATATTTGTCCAATGAATACCCATTTATCATCTGCATTTCTTCTTGGTGTACCAATTTTAATGGCCGGTAGTGTAAATTCCTTTCCACTCACCTGAATGCTCGCTCCAGAGGAACTGCTAGTCTATGTTGTCATATACCGCAGTAAACTGTAACAATATCTATTAGTGAAATATTTTAACAGTGTAATTACTTTTGATAGTTGCCATCTCTCCAGTAAGGATAAATCCCAGTCTAAGAGTAAAATACGGTGATTTTGATGTTATTTAGCCGCCCCAGCACCAGAACAGGAATGTATATTCCCACTTGAGGGAAGTTAAAAGTTAATTTCATTTAATATAAAATATAATAAAGTGCAGACTGTCTTACAGCAGCTCGCAGTAAATCTTCCAGATGCAAACGAAATTTCCTGCCCCCAGCTCCCTGGTGCACTCAACAATAACAACGACAAACACAACTCACTTTGAGCCAATGTACTCGTACAGGCGGACACCTCGGTAACGAAGCGTGTCGCGTCGAACCGAATAGATTCCTGGCGCCGGAATCCGACCGTGGCACACGAGTGCGCCTGTTCTGCCGATTCTCAGAATAATTTCACAAAACACAAAAATGTGTGGCTGCTGGCAGCAGCGGTTGTGCACACAGCAGACAGCACCATCGTGGCCTGTAGGTGAACTGGCAAAAATGACGTTTTGTAAAACGAGAGTGTTTGAATTCATTTCCTTTTGTTGGTCTCTCGCTTTACAGCGATTCACCTTCTTACTGTGGCAAAAGATCATTTTCAGGCCCTGTACATTAACAAATATTTAAAAAAAATGTCATTCAGGTTTGACCATTAGAAGCACCGACACCTTAGCTGCAGCACTCTTTCTGCAGTAGTGGACATTATCGTGAGTAGACGAGCTTTGACAAATAAACATTACAGACAATTCGCGCGAAACGAAAGCTACTGGAACAGGGATCCAACGGCCTGTCAGCCGGTGTGCAGCCCTTCCAGCAGGCCAGCAACACGAGCTCGCAGACGACTGCGGTGTGGGCCTTCGCTGCACGTGCCGTACACAGCGCTGCCGCCACACTTTAGTGCTGTTCATCCTCCAAACGACTTTGGCAGTCGACGTCGGAAGTACGTAGTTGAGTTCAGTTGACGATTCTCTTCGCTCGACGTCGACTGCTGCGCGGCTGCCCAGTCCAAGTTCCGTTCGCTCCGAGCTTCACGCCATCAGTCGGCCTCTCACACAGCGTTCACGTAGAGTACGTCGAACTTTTCCCGGCTGTGTCAGTGATACCCGATTACGACAGAGTATCGTATTTAACTAGAGTAACGGTACAGCCTGTACCTTCTAAGACACTGTTACTGTTTTCATATCGAATCTGGACGTTCTTTTAGTCGGATTATTCTGAAGGAGCCTTTTGTGGAACGTTCTCGATGCGTCGTGTTAATGAAGTTCCATTCTTGCCTCGCTACCTGATCATATACATTCATTAGCTGCGTGCATCATCCACTACAGGGCTTCCACTGTGCATCAGTTACTCACACCACCTCGTTTCGAGATGGTGCTCCACAGAGCTTTGAACCTTTGGCGCGTTGCCATCAGGGCAATGGTGAATATCTGAAGAAGGTCTCTTCTGTGGAGTGACTTGTATAGAACTGAAGTGAAATGAGTACATCAAACTAATCACACATAAGGTAAATAACGATCGGAGATACTCCTATTTGATTAGAAGAACGCTAGCGAGGTATAGTCAACCTGTGAAACGTGTAACTTACAAAACTCTCGTTCGACCGATTCATTAACACTGTTCGTCAGTCTGGGATCTGTACCAGATAGTTACGGTGATACTGGCCAGCTCCAGGGGCAGATGCTGCATCGCAGTATCATCCGCTGCCAAAGTTCCGAGAGTGCGCGTATCTAGAAGAACAACAAACATTTTCCTTCTTCCCACGTATATATTGCAAAAAGATGGCTTCTTACCAGAGTTGCACTGCGACTGGAACAGGAGGGGGGAGGGTGCGATGGGGGACAGAGGTGAGGCAGTCAAAGCTCTGCGAGACCCACCTGACGGCTGGGACCTCGAGGATGTCCCACTCGACGGACGTGTAGAACTCCGACAGGTCCACTCCCAGCTCCACCACATTCGAGTCCTTCACCTCGTCGATGTGCCTCAGGTCCACCTGTGAAAAATCAAAAAATGCCAACAGGTCAACTCCTGTGCACGTATATTTCATTCCACTGTAAATAACGTCGCAGATGCTCGATAGACTTTATAGGTTTTCCAGCACGTCACAGAAGATGCATTATCTCACAGATCAGGTGCTGCAGGAATTATATTTGAGGCTTTACACTTTAATAAATTTAAAACCGTACTCTACAATAACAACTGGTTTTCGACGCCTGACAATGTAACCCAATTTTCCTTTTATTTTCAAGGGGATGAAACAGAGCAACTTGAGTATCCAGTCTCAGTTGCTATGTTTTCCTACCTCTCAAGATTTTCTAAATTTTTTTCCTAAAGTGTGGTAGTAAAAATATGGTAGTGTAGCTAGTAATCAGTGAGTGTATAGTAATTTCGGATTCGTAAATAAGCTTTTGCCACTGAATTTTAGTGCTCATTATATACTACTTGCTAATATAGCTGCAATGATCTAATTTGTTAATTATGAAATATTGTTAATTATAAAGGTTCATATAGTGCGACATATTTCAGCATATTAACGACTATCATATGAAAGAACATGTCTCCAACTTTTGGGTAAGGTATCTAAAACTGTCTGAAACTGATTATCACCCATATTAATTGACATTCAACCTTTAAGCTATTGCTAACTTCAGTTATAAATTGTGTCAAATTTACTGTTATATTCTGAACTTTGGCATTATCATTTTGTTGACTTTTTTTATGTTCCATTTGACGTGTAGCATTTTTAAATTAACACACTAATTTAAAAGTTCACTATTTTGAGGTTGATGAATTATTTTATTAAAGATGACTGCCGTGAATAACGAGTGTTCAGAGGCAAACCTGTATAGAGAGTTGACAGGCAGTCTGCGGCTGAGAACAGAGGGGGCCACACGTGTGTCTCTTGTCATCCGATAACTAACAGTTCGAAATATTCGCATACATTGCCTACAGTCTGTTTTTATTACTCGTGAGCTCAATCATGTAAGAGTAATTACTAATTAATTCCGAGTGAGAACTTATTACATTACTACAGTGATTAGCGACTCCTACGAACAGTAACTGGTTTGCAGGACAGTGTTGACGGCCTTCTTTTTTTGATGTCGTCAGTCTTCTGACTGGTTTGATGCGGCCCGCCACGAGTTTCTCTCCTGTGCCAATCTCTTCATCTCAAGTAGCACTTGCGACCCACGTCCCCAATTACGTGCTGTATGTGTCCCAGTCTACAGTTTTTGCCACTACAGCTTCCTCCTCTAGTCATTCCCTCATGCCTTAACAGATGTTATATCGTCCTGTCCCTTGCTTCCACATATTCCTTTCCTCTCCGATTCTGCGCAGATCCTCCTCATTCCTTACCTCATCAGTCCACCTAATTTTCAACTTTCGTGAGTAGCACCACGTCTTAAATGCTTCGATTCTCTTCCGTTTCGGTTTTCCCACAATCCATGTTTCACAACCATACAATGCTGTGCTCCAAACGTACATCCTCAGAAATTTCCTCCTGAAATTTGATACTAGTAGACCTTTTTTTGCCAGGGATGCCCTTTTTGCCAGTGCTAGTCTGCTTTTGATGTCCTTCTTGCCCCGACCGTTATTGGTTATTTTACTGCCTAGATAGCAGAATTCCTTAACTTTATCTACTTCGTGACCATCAATCCTGATGTTAAGTTTCTCACTGTCCTCATTACTGAAATTTCTCATTACTTTAGTCTTTCTTCGATTTACTCTCAGTTCATAATCCGTACTCATTAGACTGTCGATTCTGTTCAGCAAATCATGTAATTCTTGTTCACTTTCACTCAGGATAGCAATGTCACCAGCGAATCGCGTCATTGTTACCCTTTCACCTTGAGTTTTAATTCCACTCCTCAATCTTTCTTTTATTTCCATCACTGCTTCTTCGATGCTTTTCAATCCGAGCTTTTCATTCTTTGTCGTCCACTCTTATTATTGACCTTTGGTTCTTGTACATATTGTATATTGCCTGTCTCTCCTTGTAGCGTAGCCCTGTTTATCTCAGAATTTCGAACACCTTGGAGCACTTTACATTGTCGAACGCTTGCCTGGTCGGCAAATCCTACGAACGTGCCTTGATTTTTCTTTAGTCTTGCTTCCATTATTAACCGCAACGTCAGAATTGCTTCTCCCGTGCCTTTACCTTTCCTAAAGACAAACTAATCGTTATCTAGCGCTTCCTCAGTTTTCTTTTCCGTTCTTGTGTATATTATTCTTGTCATCAACTTAGATGCAAGAGCTGTTAAGCTGATCGTGCGGTAATTCTCGCACTTGTCAGCTCTTGCTGTCTTCGGAATTGTGTGGATGATATTTTCCGAAAATCAGACGGTATATTGCCAGACTTATTTATACATTATACACACCAACGCGTATAGTCGTTTTGTTGCCACTTCCCCCTAATGATCTTAGAAATTCTGATGGAATGTTATCGATTACTTCTGCCTTATTTGATCTTAAGTCCTCCATAGATTATTTTTGTGCACGATCTTGATTGTTTCGAGTTCTTTAAATGTATATGAGAACAGTTATATGGTAAACTGATACATTAAATTTTTTCCACATGTGAATCGTTTGAACCACGGACTGTGTTGTATTTAACAATCTATGAACTAGTGTAATAGGTAAACTCTGCTGTAATGCCACCCACAACAACAACAACAACAACAACAACAACAGAGTGAGTGGCAGGGCGGCGCCGTTCCGTTGCCCTCGCGGGCACTGCCACACTTCCGCGCGCTACCAGCTGTTGTATCCGTGCGCAGCGGCAGTATGTACGTTGGCGCACAACCGCGGAAAGGCACTCCCTTCTCAGCTAACGAACCAGTTATACCTTCAACTTGTCTGGGCCATGCGCAACCACAGTAATCTACAGCCGTCTTTATGATGTCTTTATTTTATGGCTATCAGTTTCGGTGGTTCAGTGCATCATGTTGAGGCCTTAGTGAACGGACGCAGTCTCTTAGACCTCTAGTCACGAGCACGGACGTACAAAAACCGCAGCAGTGGTCCAGCGACGCTCGTTAAGGTCCCCGTACTGGGTTTTGAGTCCTAGTCCCTTCCGAGCCCAGGGCAGTGACTTTACTTCTTCAGACTTTGACTTCATGGCAGCTAGGGGCAAGTGGCTTGCCTTTGCCGAGCCCACTACTGCGCGCGCTCTTAACTCTAGAAGATTGCCAGTGATCTGGAGTTAAAGCTTTTCGTCGGCCACTTTGGCCTTCTGCCCCCCTCTCAGTACTTTACTTCCTTCTACGACTCACGTAGCCAGCCGAACGTCCATCTGTATGTAACTCAAAACTCCACGAAGGATACTATATACAATAAGTTCGCTCTACATATCCTACCTGGGCCGTGTTCTCACTGCACCAGTGACTTATTGAAAATTACGCAACTGCCCCGTTCTTTTTCAGCGACCCTGCCGCCAACAGCGATGTTTACCTGAGCGGGCTACAAGAGTTCGCTACCGCACAACTGGAACACCTGCTGCCCGATGTCGTATACCAGCAGAATGGGCCACCACCTCGTCTCCACGGTCCGTAAGTGCCCCTCAGTTTATGGATGAAAAGATTCCAGACAGGAGGACAGGATGAGATTGTCCGATTCGGTAGCCGCCACAGTCACCTGACGTCACATAATTACACATTTACTACTCTCTGCGGGGTCGAAAAAAAAAAACCACATGACTTGAAAACGCGCTTTAGCAATGCAGCCAGACATGTCGCCGTGCGGTCCCCACACGGACGTGTACGAATGAGGAAAAAAGTTATTTTGAATTATCTGTCACATGTTGAAAACCAGTTCTTATTTATCGCTAATTTGATTTTTACTACTCATTATTTTTCGTTTTTCTGTGCACTCATCAGTGTCTTCAGTTCAACAGTTACTGTAGTAATTCACTTCCGTCAGTCTAGTCACTGCAATCCTTTCATTCGTGGTCTTGAACCTTTATTTAATACCGTCATTCCATCTTCGATGTACAGATTGAACAGCAGGGGCCAAAGGCTGCAACGCTGTCTTATACCCTTTCTAATCCTATAACTTCGTGCTTGGTCTTCCATTCTTATTGAATTCTCTTGGTTCTTTTACATATTGTATATTACTCGTCTTCCTTTACAGAACTTATACCTGTTTCTGAGAACTTTGATGCACCATTTTACACTGTCGCACACTTTTTCTAGTTCGACTAATCCTATGAAAGTGTCTCCATTTTTAGAAGTCTCGGTTCAGTTATAAACCTTAATGTTAGAACTGTCTATCTGGTGCCTTTACTTTTCCTAAAGCCAAAATGATCAGCGTTTAAAATATTCACTACTTTCTTTTCTGAACTTGTATATATTTTTCTTGTCATCAACATGGATGCATGAGCTTTGGAGATGATTATTTAACGCTTCTTTCACCTAAGTGTCTTAGATATCTTCGGGATTGTGTGGATGACATTCTTTCAAAAGTCTAACTGTACGTATCCAGTCTCATAGATTCCAGAGAAGTAACAGGAATACTCGTCTAGGCGGCATTTGGCCAATGATTTTAGCTATGCCTTCCACTGTATTTGATCAAAAATCTTCGAAAGCTCTGTTAAACATTGATTTTAATACCGGATCCGCCATTTCTTCCAAATCGACTTCTACTTGTTCTTCTGTCACCTCATCAGACAATTCCTACCTCTGCTAGAGGCGTTCAGCGAACTCTTTGTGCCTATCGCCTCTCACCTCCTGTCATAGTATTCTGTGATATATTCTTTGGAAAACAGCTCAAAATAGCGTAATTTCTTTTGTAGGGAATTGGTTCCACAGCGCCTGAACGAAGCGAAGGTGGTCTTGGAGAAGCCCATTCACATTTTGATTGAGACGCTCCTGCTCATGCGGAAGATGCAGACGTGGTACGTCTCTGGTCTGATTCATCACCTCCACCGCCTCTCTGGTCTGCTTCACACCTCCTCTGCCTCTCTGTTATGATTCACCACCCCCACCGCCTCTCTGTTCTGATTCACCTCCTCCACCGACTCTCTGGTCTGCTTCACCAACTTTTCTGCCTCTCTCGTCTGATTCATCACATCCACCGCGTGGCTGGTCTACTTCACCACCCCCTGTGCCTCTCCAGTCTGATTCACCAGCTCCCCTGCCTCTCTGGCCTGAGTCATCACGTCCACAGCCTCTCTGGTCTGACTCACCACGTCCACCACCTCTCTGGTCTGCTTCATCACCTCCAGTGCCTCTCTGCTCTCATGCCTGATTCATTACATCCGCCACCTTTCTGGTCTGATTCATCACCTCCACCGCCTCTCTGATCTGATTCACCACAGCCTGCCCAGCTGTTGGCCTTCGGCGTCGCCGGTGATGTGTGTGTAGAGTCTGCGGTCGGTAGCAGGCCTTCGTGTTCGTTGCCCAGCTGTGCTTCTCCGTGAGACGGGTAGCGGGGGAACGACGACACAGCAGCAACATGCACGACGAGCGATGCAACTAGCTAAGTCTACTTCCGGTGCATTGTGAGCCAAATGTTACAGTAAATTTGTTCCAAGTATTCCCTTCTTTATTCTTAATAATAGAAACTTTTAAATCTGTCTCTGTAGACCACTACTTCTGCATGTCTGCAGGTTCATACAGCATGACACCTGTGTGTGGCGGAGGTACCGCTATCTGATCTCCGCTTCCCCATTACTTTGGGAAATTTCGCGTTCGATAAGTTGTGGGCGAAGTTGTGTATGGCAAGCAATTTCCCGAATTTTCTCGCTGTGGTCATGTTGTGAGACGTGTGTAGGAGGAAGTAATACGTTACCCGACTGTTTTTGGAACATGTGCTCTAGGAATTTCAAAACGAAGCCTGTCTGGGCGTGTCTGTGAGAAACACCGCCTGCTTGCAGCGTCTGCCCCTGGAGCTTGCTGACCCGCGACGTGGCGCACAGCTCTCGGCTCGATCTCCCCTACCTCTTCTCGTTTGGTGGCGGTTCCAGTGCAACAAGCAGTGCTCGACCACCGGTCGAACGAGCGTTTCGTAAGCCACATTTGTCGTGGGTGGCATACATCTCCCTAACACTCTTGCAGTGGATCTCACCGAGGCCTCCGCTTTTCCTTCTGTCTGCTTTGTGCTGTTATTCCACTTCAGATGTGTCTGCGTGGTTACTCCTAGGCATTTTACGGCAGTTGCTGTGCTGTTACTGTTTCCAGCGACTCTTCGCTTATAGTGTAATAGAACACTAGTGGACCTCTTTTTGCAGATAACAGTATCGTCTGTGGTAATCTTCCATCAGCGCCGTCAAGTTATACACTGATCTCATAATGTCCTCATACCACTGCCTCGGTTTACTCCCGGAAACAGTGTTCAGCACGATACGTCGAGTTCTGTCTGCTAGCAGGTCCTGAATTCAGTAGTCGATAAGCTTTTGTTAGAGGAGTGTGACGGCTGTAGTGGAGGAGGTAACCACAGGACACTGACCTGAAGTAGCTTTCCTTAAATGATTCGTGCTTTATTTTTTTGGGAAACAATAAAGAATTCTTAAAAATTCCACTTAATGTTAAAGATATTTTCCTGTTTGCAGCGTAACTGTAGCCTTAGATAATGAAAAATTGTCCTGCCCTAGGAACGGTATCCCCAACGCGCCCTTCCAGAAGCCCCTTTTTTTACCACAATGTTATACGGAGCAGGTGCAGAAGACGCCCACACCTGGCGACTAACAGGGATGGAAGTGATCCGCCACCTGCTGTAGTTGAGATGCCCCCGCACACAGCACAGCTGGAGAGCTCTGCCGCTGCGGGGCTTCGCCACTGTGGCGACCGCCGCGGCTTCCGCACGCGACTGCAAGCGGACGACTTGAGTCCCTGCAGTGATTTCCTCTACTCAACCAGTCGCTGTGCTAGCGAGGCGGTTATATGTGATGACGCACGTCTAATGAAAATATTCTTATCCTCTTTAAAAATATTTGTGCTTCTGTTATATCTTTAGGTACAATAAACGCTTAGAGCAATTAAGTCACTAATATGGCTCTAGTACAATATACAATAAGCGGTTCATCTCGGGTATTTCCTGACCCGTTTAAGGTATCGTAACTCGGTTTTTACGCAAGTAAATAGTGACAACGCCATCAGTAAATCAAGTGTATTCTACGACATTGGAGTGCGTGTGTTGTTAAGAAGAACGAGGCGATGTTCTTTCGGACACGCACGTATCCATGCGCTGTACCGCTCTTCTTAACAACACACACACACACTCCAGTACCGTATTTGTACGCCGATACCAGGCAGTGACAACAATTAAAAGTCTTGCCCTGTACGGCAATTACGTGACGTGTGCACAAGTTGTGACGCAGGGACGACGACTTGTCAAAGTTTGCGTCCTGCCGTGACTCGTGTGACCCCCCCGCGTGAAACAGGAGTTCCGAGTTCGAATCGCGCTTCCGGCACAAATTTTCTCTGTCGCCAAACCGTTATACAGCTCATGACTCTTCGTATTCGCAACTGCGAGTACGTTTCAAGCATACTGTCTTTTTAGTAGCTGTATTAACTGCCGAGACATCTAGTCGTATTCACTTTCTCAAACAGAACTATAGTAAATTTCCGCTGCTACTATCGGAGTTCCAGATTCCACCCTTCAAAATCTAATTAGTAGTTCCAGAGAGCTAAGAACCTTCAGCACTTAGGATTTATCTGTTTTGGATATGAAACCGACTGCTTTGTAATTCGGAAGTTTGTGTTGTTCTACGGAACTGTCTCGTAAAAATGATGGGTCGTTTGTGCTTGACGCAGCTAAGAGAGTCTGCTTACAAAAGCGCATACTGGAGGAAAGTTCCCGACTACACTCATACTGTGCGCACTTGCAGGCATCTGGTCGGAGCGACATACGATTTGCGAGGCAAAGGATGATTCGTCACTTAACTACGGTAATACGTTTACTCTTGTTTCTGCAAGAGCCTAGAAAGAAAGGAACTGAATGGATTAACAGGGAATTGAGGTATAAGGATTATAGAATAAGAGTTTCGCGTTATGGGTGAAATGTTAACGAAGGTGCCAGCATCCGAATTAGGTTTCCAGGTGTGTTTCTTAGGGTGAGAGAAGCCAGTGCGTTGTCCTCGACGGCGAGTGTAGCCAGGCACGTGTGGCAGGCCAGGCCGCCCTCCTCTCTGTACGTAGACAATGTGGCGGACAGGCTGAGCGGCAGTCTGCGA
The DNA here is from genome assembly GCF_021461385.2 of Schistocerca piceifrons. NCBI lineage: Eukaryota > Metazoa > Arthropoda > Insecta > Orthoptera > Acrididae > Schistocerca > Schistocerca piceifrons. The sequence continues at coordinate 146,442,391 of NC_060147.1, forward strand.
CCCTCTGCCGGTGATGCTGTCGTGTTCGGGAAGGTGTCGTCGTTTAGTCACTGTGGGTGCACACGGGGTGACTTGCACAGAATTTCTAGTTGGTGTGATGAATGGCAGCTTGTTCTAAGTGGAAAATGTAGGTTAATGCAGACGAATAGGAAAACCATTCCCGTAATGTTGCAATACGGCATTTGTAGTGCGCCGCCAGATGACGATCTAGTACGTAGCGTAACGAATGCAGAGCAGTGTGAAGTGAAACGAGCACGTAAGGACGGTAGTTTGGAAGGTGAATGATCGTTTTCCGTTTATTGGATGAATTTTAGGAAAGTGTGGCTCATCCTTAAAGAAGATCGCTTGTGGGGCACTAGTGCGAGTCATTCGGAAGTACCACAAAGCTTAGGATTAAAGGAGGGCACTGAACCAGTTCAGGTGCGGGCTGCCTGATTTGTTACCGGGAGGTTCGAGCAACCTGCAAGTGTTACCGGATGACTGGGTGGGAGACGGCATCCTTCTCGCGAAACGCCATTGAGAAAATTTAGAGGACGGACATTTGAAGCTGGCTCCAGAGCGATTCTACTGCAGCCAACGTAAATTCGCGTAAGGACGGCCAAGATAAGAGAAATTAGGGGTGATATGAGGCATATAGACAATCGTTTTTCCCTCGCTCCGTCTGCGAGTGCAACAGAAATACAGCCACCCTCCTCCATGCACCATACGGTGGCTTGCGGAGTATGGATGTAGACGTAGAAATGTCAAGATGCTAAATTATACGAGCAGCAGCGATAAAAAGAAAATCAACAACGAATGTTGGTCGTAAAGTCTTCCATGAAATTGCATTTATCTCACCAAGTATTGGAAATGCCCACTGCCTATTGCGACACAAGTTTGCAGTCGGTGGTGCAAGGACGTCTGGACAGACTGGAGAGGTTCCTTCGATATCATCGAACATGCTGCGACAGCACGACCTTTTAAGCTCTATTGGGTCGCCAGAACATGTGTGTAGACTCAATCTTCGGGTTCGGTCCAGAGAAAAAATGTGTAGTGGCGTCAGTACGTTCCAATCCAGCGACCAGGAAATACGTAGCTGTGCGAGCGCTTTGGTAGCCATACACGTCATACGGTGTTCCTTTCAGGAGAGTCATTAGCACTGTGTTAAGACACGTTGCTTGCCTTTTACTTGTCAAGTCTTCTTCAATGAAGTAAAGGGTAAAGGCGAGCGGCGCAGACTTCAGAAAAATCTAGCACCAGACGTTCACACTCTCACCGGCCTCAGACAGGACGTATTCTCAGCGGCCTATCTCTATACATCGAAGGCAGTGTCTCGACTGACTGACTCATTCACTGACTCGTCATCGGCCAGCCCAAATCACTAAGCTTAAAAACTTGAAATTTGCAATTACCTTACACTCTAAGAACGAATTTTTCGATATTCCACCCCTAAAGCTATGAAATAGCGGATGAAGAGCATTTTTAAAATATGTCGCTATTAAGGCAATTTTCAAGGGAGGCCTACGACAACTGGCATTTAGTTTCTCGGTCAGAAATAAAGAAATACGTGTTTGAGCATTTTTGGGAATTAAGCCCCTAAGGGAGTGAAATAATCGGTGAAATTTGTGTTTGAAAATAAATCAGCATTAAAGAAGTAAAAAAAAGAAACGTAGTTCAGTGTTTTTGGAAATTCAACCCCTAAGTGTATGAAATAGGGGATGAAAATTTCTAAGAAAAGGATGTTTGGTTGATTGATTTGCGAGAGGGGACCAAACAGCCATATCATCGATTCCATGATATAAGATGGCAGAAATCAAGGGAGGAACAAGATAAACAGCACAGTCCAGTGCAAACAAAGCGGAAAAAGGGACGCCATGGCAGCAGAAAGACGAAAGAACAAAAGGGGGTGGGCAAAGCAGCGCCGATGCCCCAGAAACGCTACACGCCGTGGGGCACCAGCACCACCACCGACCCGTCCCGACACCCACACCATACTGTGGGGGCAACACAAGGGGAAGAAGACACAAGTGAAGAGGGAAAACATTCGCAACAGACCAGACAAAATGTACGCACAAGGCGGGGAGAACTTGGGTGACGTGGATATAAGGTCAAGGCCTCCATAACCAACGCCTACGCTAAATGAGGAACTGAAATTCCAGAGGAAAATTCAAGGACTTATAGCTGAGAGCAGAAACCACTTTTGTGAAGATAAATGAGGACAGACGTAACCGTGCGAGGGTCGTCCACTAACACCCGAGACGAGGAAGTTGGGAGGGCATATTTACTGCAAAAGATCCAGAAGGAGGAAGCAGTCCAGCAAAACATTGATCACCATGAGCAGAGCCTTCCAACTAGAAAAGGGGGGAGGGGGCTCATTGCAGAGTGAAACCCCATGGGTCGACCTAGTATGGTCCATAGAAGACGGCAGAGGATGATAGATTCCCTCCAGGAGAGGCAGAGGGAAGAACCCCACGTAGTGTGAATCTCCTTGATTGTGCCAAGCTTATTAGGCAGCGGGATAGCCTCCAAAGTGTCAACCCACTGTTGAGCAACAAGGGATTTGATGTAAAGCAACAGATCTGCTCCCAGAGGGGTCACAGAGAATGGAGGGGGGTAGGTGGCCAACACCCAACCCCCCCCCCCAGCCAGATGATAAGCCAGTTCTTGTGATCTGGGATACCTTATGGCCAGGAACCCAAAGGAAGTCAACCAGACAAGCAGTACCGCGAAGATCAGCGACAAGGTCACGGATGGCAGAGATCATGGGGAGGCAGGAAAACACCGAGAGATAGCCTGAAGGCACTCATTGAGTCTGTACACAACAAAATTCGGGGGTGGAGGGGGGGTGGAGAACCGTTTAATAAAACAGAGGGCCCAATAGATGGCCATCAATTCTCCAGTAAACACCCCACATGTGGCATGGTGTTCCATGCCAACAGAAGGTGTAAAGGCATATGTCACATGATTAGCAGATCTAGTGACATCGGTGTAAAAAATAATGGCGTCCCGAACCTCTCATAAGAGTATTCAGAGAAAACAATGAAACGCCGCTGGAGCAGACTCCAGAAGAGTTAGTGGCCAAGGAACTAATGAAGGGGGGGAGTGTTTAGGAGAGAACGTAGGGAAGAGGACAAGGAGGGAAGATGGAAGTCATAGTGAAGAGAAGCGAGGCAGAGCGCAAACAGTAAAGCCACCTGAGGGTGGGAAAAGAATGGAATAGGAGGGCTGAGCAAGGGAACAGTGAGTAGTGATGGCATAGGAAACAAGGAGCTGCGACTACCGAGTCGAAGGGGAGGGATCCCAGCATCAACCAGAAGGCAGTCGACAGGACTGGTGTGAAAGGCACTAGTAGCTAAACATATACCACACTGGTGGACTGGGTCCAAGAGGGGAGTGTGGAAGGGGTAGTTGGTCCATGAACTTGACAATCACAGTCCAGCTGACATAGAACTAATGTATGGTAAAGGTTGAGAAGGGTCGAATGGTCCGTGCCGAAAAAGCTGTGGATAAAGAAGCAAAAAACACTGAGTTTACACAAACAGTCAACCTTTCGATGATGAATATGTGGCAACCGAGTAAGACTGATGTCAAAAAGAAGACCCAAGAAACGGAACAGGTGTCGGGCATCGAGGTAGAGCTCCAATTCAGGATGGACGATAGTATGGCGACAGAAATGCACCGCTCTGGACTGAAGGGGAGAGAACTGGAAACCGTGCTAGAGTGTCCACTTGGATGTGCACCAGATGGCACCTGAACTGTCACTCCACAGAGTCCACCGAGTGGGCGCTAGCCTAAATACAGAACCACTCACGTACAGAGCGGGAGCGACCGACAATCTGGCAGAGGCCACAAGTCCATTAATAGCGATTAGAAAAAGGAGAACACTTGCTACAGAGCCCTGTGGAATGCGATTCTCACGGGCCTGTGGGGAGCTGAGAACAGACTCTGAGAACTAGACTCTGAACGAGAAGTGGGACAGGAACTGGCGAATAAAAATTGGGAGGCTGCCCCAAAGACCCCATTCGTGGAGCGTAAGGAGGATGTGATGGCGCCAAGCGGCAGTGAGGAAAGCCCTGCCGAAGCAGACGATCGATCGGAGACTGTCCCTCCCGAAAGCCGCACTGTTAAGAAGATAAAGGTAGCGAGATTCGAGGACCCAACTGAGCCGACGAACCACCGCCTGTTCTGGTAACTTGCAGGGGACACTTGTCAAGCTGATGGGCCGGTAACCGTCACGGAACGACGGTTCCTTGCCAGACTTAAGGACAGGAACCTTAATATCGTCCCTCGATTGACAAGGAGAAAACGCCTTGGAGCCGAGTACTGCAAAATACATGGAGGAGGTAGTGGCGTTGTGGAGGTGGTGAAGCAATTTGTAATGGATGGGATCAGGGTCAGGAGCTGAATCGTGAGAAGAAGAGAGGACCAGAAGCAGTAAAAGGTTCACTGTAGAATTCCGCCCGAAAAGGGGAAGGTTCGGCTCACTGTTTTTGGAGGAGGAAGCTTGATAGGAGGCTGTCACGAAACGAGTCGCGAGGTGTTCCGTGAGAACTGCCGGATCTGTACGGAGGCCACGTGGAAGGGCCAGGCCCGCTGAGGAAGCGTGCCGCCGACAATCTGGGCGGGTGCGGAGTGTGGCCCACAGCCGCGACGGAGGGGCAGGCAAAGCGCTGCCAGCACAGCCGTCCGCTCCGTCTGGCGGAATAACGGGAGGTGTGGAGGCAGTGGGAGCGGCGGAGGACGTGCCAGGGGCGGGGAAACTGCCGCGGAACTCGCAGGGTTATCTTACCAGACACATCACGGACCACCTGACAAAGAACGTGGAAACACGACCTATTTTTAAGAATATATTTCACGATATTAAAATCGAGCTAAATCTATGAAGACTGGTATCTCAGTTCTCGGTTGGATGAAAAGAAATAATACGTGTTAGTTAGGGGATGAAAGTTTCTATGGAAGTAAAACTGGAAAAGTCACGATTAACAGAAACTTTCAACTCCAGCTATCACAAATCGCTTTACGGTTACAAGTACATTCGGAAAAGACTATGCCTGTACGGCTTTAATTGGCGTGAAAAGTTTAGAATGTGTTCCAATTTGTGGGCATAAAAATTCGATTAAAGAAAAATAAAAAATATCTGTGCAGCTCGTACAGTCAGCGGGAGCGAATCAGCGGGCGCTGCGCTAGTGGCGTACGTTGCTTGCGCTCAGATTTTCGTGATTTTCACAGGTTGCATCATTGGTAAGGATGTAAGGAGAATTCTTTGAAGGAGGAACCTACCGTGCTGAAGTTATATCAAAACCGAAAGACAGAACTGCACGGATCTTGTGCGACTGCTCCGGTCTACCTGTTGCTGAAGCGACACACGAGGCGGATGGAAGCTGTCTGCGCGCACAACTCGTACGCCGGCGGCTGACGCGTGGATTACGAGCAGCAGCTGGCGAAGCGTCCGTTCAGGTCGCTTCTCTCATAGCACACACGCGTGGTTCTCCAGTACACTTCCAGTAACAAGTTCTTGCTGTACATCGTCGATCGCGATCCCTCGTATGTGCGGGTTGCATCTGCAGTCTCCGTAAAGAAATAGCTCATATACTTTCTCTCGGTTTGTGAAAGACATTTACTTTTTCTTTAAACTAACGAGCAATCGCCACACAGAACGAGAGCCTCATTACTTCCCGCTGTGCCTGCTTCCTCACTGTCTCACGTCACTTCCTGCCTTATTTGAGTATGAAGTCACCAACTTCCGCATGACGCAGCAATCGCTTTAATGTTCGAACCATAAATATTGTAATAACTCCAAAAATATTAACTGGTTTCTGAAGACTGAAACGACGTTCAATTCGTATCTCTTAGAAGTAAGAAAGTAATAGTATATCTTCTACTGTTACGTTTGAAAAATAAAGAAAACAAGTAGATACCGGTACCTCTGTAATCAATACAGCTAAGAAAATAGAGTATACGTCGCTTTGTGAAGACTATTTCACAATTCATATGGCTGAATACTATATTAGCATACCTTACACGGTTGCGATACTACCTGAGGTGGAAGTTTATCTGAAGCACCCTGTGTGCCAACGCTGTGTTCACAAGTACGTGACCCGCCGGGCGCTGAGCAGGCCCAGCTGCACTCAGGATTTGCCACCACAAGTAGCGGATCAAAAGAGCCTCATATGCAGCCTTGCCTCGCCTCGCCTCACCTTGCCTTGTCTTCATTGCTTTCGAAAAAGCATTCGATTCGATCAGTCATGCAGCTGTGTTTCATGTAAGAGAACAAGAAAGAGTAGCACATACAGAAGAATCTCCACAGCGTTCGTGAATGTTACCGAAGAAATAAATAATTTCAAAATGAAAATGGTATAAAACAAGGTGACTCAGGCCTAGAAAAAGCAATATCAGACTTAAACTGGAAAACTGAGGGAATGCAACTTCTGAGAAAGAGATTAAATTACCTGAGGCTTGCTGATGAATTTGTTCAGTTTTTAATAGTAGACAACAAATACTGGTTAAGGAATTTGGGTCAGTCTGATCTGAAGTTGGTCTGAAATACAGTACGATAAAACCAAGATCATAGCGCGTGAATGGACAATGGAGAGAAATGTATCTGTTGGAAATACGCAGCTGCAAAGCGTCACAGAGTGGGTCTATCCGAGTCAACTTGTTAATGGTTCAAAATGGTTCAAATGGCTGTGAGCACTATGGGACTCAACATCTGCGGTCATCAGTCCCCTAGAACTTAGAACTACTTAAACGTAACTAAACTAAGGACATCACACACATCCATGCCCGAGCCAGGATTCGAACCTGCGACCGTAGCGGTCGTACGGTTCCAGACTGAAGCGTCTAGAACCGCTGGGCCACACTTGTTAATGTCGAAGGAGATCTAACACCAGAAATATTGCGATATATAAATTGGGATGGAAGCTTATCGAAGATACTCTTCTGTTTTGAAGTATAAACCGTCGGCTGACCTGAAGAAAGTGGTTTTCCACCAATGTATACTGCCAGTGATAACTTACAGCTGTGAGACACGGGCGTTAAATTTCACTGTTAGAAAACCAACAGAAACCCAGAGAGGAGTGTAATGTTCAGCTACAGGAAGACAGTATAAGATATGAGACGCGCAACAAAGGTCAGTGACATAAAGGAAAGAATGAACAGCTCGAAATGGCTGTGGCCTGGTCATGTCGATGGAAGAAAAGAGGGCAGGTGATCAAAACAAATACTAGATTGGAGCACGATGTACCAAAAAGGACCGAGGGCGAGATTACCAGACAGGTGAGACAGAGACTTAACAGGAACGAACTGCCAATGGGACGCTCAGCATCGGCAGGCATGATAGAACCTGCTGGGATCCTATGTTGCACGCCGACTCAAAGAGACCGCGTCAGCCGCTGGTCCAACTGGCTAATGACGACGACGACAAGCACAGTCAACGATGAACACAGTCTGAAGGCTGCCCGCGGTGGAGCAGGTGGCGTCGCATCTCTCGTGCTCTTACTTTTCCTCACAGCCGTCTGTAATGACCGTACGTCCGAGTTGCGCCTTTGTGGATGACGTTTTTCCACTTTCTCCATATGCGGTATGAGTTAACTGTACGGTGCAGGCACTTAGGGAGCATCCAATACACACGTAGCAACCATTTGCCCACGTTAGAATTAACTGGGCTCTGACTTAGTGCACTCACAACTACACAGAGTACAGTTCGGACCACGGCTGTCACTTACAACACAGGTGCCGTTCGTGGCCAAACACAACAGCGGAGCCGGCCTCGGTGGCCGAGCGGTTCTAGGCGCTCAGTCTGGAACCGCCCGACTGCTACGGTCGCAGGTTCGAATCCTGCCTCGGGCATGGATGTGTGTGATGTCCTTAGGTTAGTTAGGTTTAAGTAGTTCTAGGGGACTGATGACCTCAGACGTTAAGTCCCATAGTGCTCAGAGACATTTGAACCATTTGAACCACAACAGCGGAGCCTGCCGGCTTGGCTGCCTTTTCGACTTACGTCGTCACGGTGTTTCCGTACTTTTACCCACCCGCTGTACGTGTGACATAGCAGAGGCCCGTTAGTTGGCAGCGGTGCTGCACGCGTGACCATACCACTGGATGTACGTACAGTCGTTTGTAGTCTTCTGTCCCGCTCTGCACGCTGATCTACCCCGAGAGTGCCTCTTGATCTCTACATCCCACACGCACATCCTGTACTGAGCCCTCAGCATTTTTAGCCCAGAATCACACTTCCCTCTGTTGCCCCACTGACTGATCCTCCGTGCCTGCTGTCAGCCGAGGCCTGCCTATACACCAGTACAGCACCGTACTGTAGTTAATAGGCGTCCATGTGGTGCTCAGCGAAACGCTGTTTGGAACTGGAGAAGCACTGCATGCGCACTGACCTGGAAGCCGTCGTAGGTCCAGGAGCCGAACTTCATGACGCACGTCTGCTCGTCGAACGGGAAGTACTCGACGTCGATCTCGCAGGACGACTTGTAGATGGCGGGCGGCTTCCACTCGACGCGGCCCGTGTAGTTCAGCGTCGCCTTGGTCGCCAGCGTCACCTCGAAGTTGCCGTCGGCGCTGCGGGCAGGCGGCCAGCCGTCACACACACACACACACACACATCAAATCCCGTCAGTGTTCAGACCGCGTGAGGTCCGGGGAAAAGCACGAGCTTTCCAAGGTTATCAGCGTGTTCTTCATCAGGGGGTGACTGTGTGCCTTCACAGCGGCGTTAGAACTCGGCATTGGTAGGGGGACTTCTATAATGGCGGTGTAACGTTACCTGCAGGGTGGGATTCACAGATGCAAATGGAGGAAACAAGCACCCCCCCCCCCCTCCGTCCCATTCCCCCACCGGCCAACGACTGAGCGGCGAAGCAGAAAAGGACTGCTCCACCGGCATCGCCTGTCCCGTCACCAGCTACGCCACAAGGGATCGTCTCCAGGCGCTACACACCTTACAAACTCAGTCTCTGTTAAAAGTGTTATTGTACATGCGGATTCCTGCGGCTTCTTCTATTACGGAATCCCAGTAGGTCGAATTGTGGGAGAGGATCTTCGTTTTCTCAAAGTCGATCTCGTGTCCTTCCGCTATCGGCTATTTCGGTGCTTTGGGTGACTGCCGGCTGCGGTGGGGATTTCCTGCCCTGCGTGATTCTCGCCACATTCGCGTGTCGCATTGCAGGCACCAGACACTCTCGAGCCCAGCTGCGCTCGAGGTCCCTCCGTAGGAATCCCGCGGCTTTCCTTCTTCTTCCGTTCGCTCGGTGGCTTTGCGCCTACGTTTACCAGCGAATGCAGGACTAATACGATGTGTTCTGTATTTATTTTTGTCGAACAGATTTTTAAGGAGTTTCAGTGCAGATTCCAGGTGATAATCGCCTGAAATTGTCTGCACTCTGTTTATTAAAGTATTCGTGACAGAATGCTGTTCAGCTGAATGCTGGAAACTGTGCTCACTCAAATAAAGACCTCTGTCGGTTCTCGTTTCTGTACAAAGAATTAAATAATCCTCCATTCAAATTTCGTCCGACAGACATTTCCAAAAACGGGAACTTGCCCTTCGTTTTCAATTCCGTACTAAACCACACGTTCTGTTGCACGGAAGCGAAAGTGATTGAGAACAGACGCAGTCGAACGCCAAGAAGTGTTGAAAAATTTTGGAAACGCCAGGTGGAAAATGGCCAGCTCCGCGATCCGACGCATGTGCTGTCAGTACTTTTGCACATAAAGAAACCACATCTAGGCTCGCCGTAGCATTACTAAGAACTAAGTGTATGTCTTTAATAACGTCAACCGAAGATTCAGAGTTTCGAATGCGACCGCTGCAGTTGCCGACTGTACGTGCCAGGAGCTTCCTCAGATGTTTGGTCTGGGTGGAACGGGTGGTCCCGCGGCGCCAGCACACGCCATCCAGCTCGACAGCATTCTCTCCATTAAACGGGGCCCAGACAGTTTCACATCACGACCACCTGCCATCTAGAAGTGAAATACGTCAGCAGTCTCTGACGGCCTCGCTGCCGATGGGATGTTAAACTGTAATCTTCTTAACAGCTTAAGAACGTGTTCAGGTAAAACGGATTCAAACTGCGTCAAATTAGAGCGCTCTTAGCTGGTAAACAGGCGTAGACCCAACGTAAGAAGAAAACCCCACGGCATTCCTTCCATTGTGCAGATCGATCTCAATAAAAGACTTGTCCCGTATTACGTAAATGTGGTATTAGACCGGTATTCCGACCTGCACGGAAAATAAAGCAGCGCTGCGTCCAGTGAACGGCAGTCTGGATTTACGCGGACCCGCTTGCTGCAGCGCGCCACGTGAGTGTGGCGGGAACTACGCGGGCCCGACAGTCAGCGGACGGCACATCGAGTAGAGAGGTCTTCAGAAATGAGCGCCAGCGGAAGGGCACGAGGTCGACGATGAGGAAATCCCACGCACTCACCTACCGGGATTCAACAATAACGGAAGCCGTAGAAATTCGGATGTGGAGTAAGAGAGACGGAGGTGCCTGGAGAGGAACACTTGGGACGGGGCGTCCTCCAAGAAGTACGGCCAGAAGCCGTGGCTGTCAGGTGAGCGGGGGACGCCGTCCTGCCCCTTTCCGCCACTCAGTCGAGACCCGCTGGGTGGAAGGGAGCGTGCTGCGTCTTTGCCCACTTCCTGCACATGCGCGTATGAACCCTAACCCTCAGCAGACGTCACCGCGCCATAAAGGTTAGAATTACGAGCGGCGTCATCCGATCAGAGACACGGTTGGTCGCCGCTACGCTACGTAGCAGCCAAGAAACCTCGCTCGCCACTGTCAGTCATCTCCTGACGAAGAAAACAGTGTTAACCTTCGAAAGCTCGAGTTGTAACTCCTATTTATCGCGGTCTAAATACTGAGAAGATTTTATACAAGGGTGCCACCTTAAGAAACTACAGGCTATTGCGATGGACTGCGTCGCTACAACACATTATGAAAATCAAAATGAATGCGAGCAGTTAGCAGTGGTGACACAAACAATGATTTTAGAATATGGAGTCATGTCTCTTCCCTCACTCCTTGAAGTCTAAATTTTTGTACGTGACTATAAAGGTCACTGCTTCCATTTAAATATAGTTTAATACGTGGTGTCAGACATATTTTAAGTTGCAGTACGCTACTGAATGCGCACTGTGTAGTACGCGGATGTGACGTCACGCAACGAGTGCGGGAATGCCTGACCAATGGAACGACAGCTCTCATGTTTCTAGAGGCCATGAAGAAGGGCAGGACACCAGGTTTACACAGTGTGGTGCGGGACGTTTCAAAAAACGCATTCAGTACCTAAAGAACTTTGCTGAACCTACCATGATAAACATTCAACAATTTAAAAAGATTCTGTGTCGTCGTTCATGCACAGTATTTTAGCCACGTGAGTCGCCACCACTCGATGAGGAGTCTCGAGTAGCATCTGATGACAGTAACGAGTCACGCTGGCGAAATACTCTGCACGAATAACGACGGAGCTATCCGACAAATCACACGTCACATCGGCAGATCGCCGGGAAAGACTGAAGAATTACAATTTAAAAGAATTTACCTTATTTCTAAGTATGGTAGATTATAAGTACAATTCATATTTGAAGGTTGATAACACGTCTTTCCCGGCCGCATGTACACTATGTGATCAAAAGTATCCGGACACCTGACTGAAAATGACTTACAACTTCGTGGTGCTGGAATTCAACATGGTGTTGGCCCACCCTTAGCCTTGATGATAGCTTCCACTCTCGCAGGCATACGTTCAGTCAGGTGCTGGAAGGTTTCTTGGGGAATGGCAGCCCATTCGTCACCGAGTGCTGCACTGAGGAGAGGTATCGATGTCGATCGGTGAGGCCTGGCACGAAGTCGGCGTTCCATAACATTGTAATTCCGTCAGGTGTTCTGTAGGATTCAGCTCAGGACTCTGAGGAGGCCAGTCCATTACAGGGATGTTATTGTCGTCTAACAACTCCGCCACAGGCCGTGCATTATGAACAGGTGCTCGATTGTGTTGAAAGATGCAGTCGCCATCCCCGAATTCCTCTTCAACAGTGGGAAGCAAGAAGGTGCTTCAAGCATCAGTGTACACCTGTGCTGTGATAGTGACACGCAAAACAACAAGGGGTGCAAGCCCCCTCCTCGAAAAACACGACCACACAGTAACACCACCGCCTCCGAATTTTACTGCTGGCGCTACACACGCTGGCAGATGACGATCACAAGGCACACACCCTGCCATCGGATCGCCACATTGACTGCCGTGATTATTCACTCCATACAACGTTTTTCCACTGTTCAGTCGTCCAATGTTCACGCTCCTCGCACCAAGCGGGCGTCGTATGGCATTTACCGGAGTGATGGATGGCCTATGAGCAGCTGCACGGCCATGAAATCCAAGTTTTCTCTCCTTCCGCGGAACTGTCATAGTACAAGCAGTGGATCTGGATGCAATTTGGAATTCCTGTGTGATGGTCTGGATAGATGTCTGCCTATTACACATTACGACCCTCTTCAACTGTCGGCGGTCTCTTTCAGTCGAGGTCGACCTGTACACTTTTGTACTGTACGTGTCCCTTCACGTTTCCACTTCACTATCGCATCGGAAATAGTGGACCTAGGGATGTTTAGGAGTGTGGAAATCTCACGCACAGACGTATGATCACCTAACCACGTTCGAAGTCCGTGGGTTACGCGCAGTGCCACATTCTGCTCTCTCATGATGTCTAATGACTACTGAGGTCGCTGATATTACCTGGCAGCAGTTGGCAGCACAATGCAGTTAATATGAAACACGTATGTTTTTGGGGGTGTCCGGATAATTTTGATCACACACAGTGTATGTGCTGCTCCTGTAGTATCAGTCCACACATGGACTGGATTCCTAGCGAAGTAGCCTCTTCCAGCTCGGGGGTCAGAGGCCCGTCTTTCCCTAATTCTCCTAAATCGGTTGTGGAAGAGGTCAGAGAGGCCAGCTCAGCAGCGAGTCATTTCGCTCCCCAGGATGGCAGCAGGGAGGATGTCGCCCAGCATCTGCTGTTAGTAAACACACTTCTGGAAGCCCTGACAGTGGCATGTCATTAGGGCGACTGGCAAATGGCCAGTGGAACTACCTGCGTGTGGATGCTGATTCTGACTTGTGGGAACGTCTGAAAGCTCGACAAGTGAAATGGGTTTCAGCTGGCAGCCAACGGGGGGATTGAGAAAGCAACTCGCGGGCGCTCTAGACTGGAGTTCGTGTTTCAAAGTGGTCATCGGATGGCAAGTCTAGAATTGCTGACGCCGCGCAATCAACGACCTGACTTTTCCAGTACAAATCGTTCGAAGCATTTTGCAGTGCATTCGTGTGTGCCTGGAACTTTCTGTAGACATTCTGCTGCTTTCCTAGGTGAGGCTTGCGGATTAGCGAGCGCGTGCTCGGTCGGTACAAGGAGCGTGTCAAATGAAAAGGAGACACGCGGTGAAAAGTTGCCCAAGTGCGAGTATGAGTCACGTACTCAGCGTTCCGTACAAGCTTAATTATGTATGTATATATAGTTCGTCCTTGCTAGGACTCGAGATTCTGGACCATTTTTACCTGTTATCGATATCGATACTGGCAAGATATTGGTCCGGGGAATTCTAGCACCATATCAAAATCTCCACAGCATTTCCTCGGACTAGCGCGGACATACGAAAACAAGCGAGCAGGGGACTTTAGTTCAAGCATGTAAAGAGAGATGATTTAAAAAAAAATTAGTTAGCTAATCAAACATGACTACAACTCACATTTTAAGTCTGCGTGTACTAATGTTCGTCTGTCTTGCATCTGACAGATCACGAATCCAATGTATGTTCAGATGGGAAAAGATGTTATCTGATATAATTTAACACGTTTCAAATTTTTTGCTTTACTTGTGCTGTCAGACCTTGGTCCTTGCCGAATTTCATCATTCGAGGTCTGCCAGTATCAAAATATGCAACATACACGACCAAATCTTTTGTACCGCATCGACTTAGAAGCTGAAATGTTTTACACCGCCAAGGGACGATACACTTAAGTACGCGACATGAATCTGAATCTGACACGCCAAACCGTTCCACAGACAGAGAGAGGCAGACAGACAGACAGGTGGACAGCAAAGTGATTCTACAAGGGTCATGTTTTTACAGACTGAGGCACGGAACCTTAAAAAGTAAATAAACTGATTATTGTTTGGAAAGTAAATACCAGAACTGTTATTAATACATTTGTCCCACTGTGGGAGAAGACAGTCAGTGCCTCCACGGAGAAGTGATTGCGGCTGCCTACGAAGCCACGATTGTATCTAGACTCGCTCTTCTTCGCCCGACGCACATCGACGGCAATGAATTTGTTACCTTACGACTCCAAAAATATGGAAATCGAGTGGTGTTAGAACGGAACTATGTGGAAAATGTGTAAGAGCTTTCCAGCGAAAGTTCTGTAGCGTTTTCCAAACAACCTCGGCAACATGTCGGCCCGCTGACACGTCCTCCGTATAGCTTCGATAACAGCCATATTTTTGGAGCCCTGAAGAAAGATCTTCCCGGCCGTCCATGTGGTTCGGACGGAGAGGTACAGGCCTGGGAACAATCGCAGCCGCACGAAAGCACTGACCACTTTGCTGCGCAGAGAGGTAAACGTATCAATAACTGAGCCAACTACTTTGAAATAATAAAGTCTACTTACTTTTTTTCATGTATCTTCTTTCCTTTTGACTGCCATTTAGGCAGATTCGAGGCAGAAGTTGGTAGGGACCAGAGAATCTCGGAATACTCCCGAGGGCAGATAGAGAGCTAAAGGGCTTTTTGTTATTGTTTTTGGAGTTGTGAGAGTTTTAATCCCGTCTCTTGGGTCGAAGCGAGAGTGGCGACCCTTACTTATTCAGACATATTGTGTGCTGGTGTTATTCCGACGAATTAATCTGGGTTGGCCAATGAAAGCCTTGGACTAAATCTGCACTTCGTCGACATTACGGTGGAGATTTGCTTTAAACTTTTAATGTTGGCGCATGCAGCATTTGCACAAAGTTGTGGTAAGTTCCTCCCTCACTCGCCACAGAGGTTGAAATGTGAAGTGTGAATAAAGTTAGTGAAACCCAGCTGAGGGCAACGGTCTTCAGACGGATGTGTCAGCGCAGTGAGGCGACATTCCCCATCGCTTCCGCTCCGTACGCGCTGGCCCGGCCTTGTCGGCGATTACCTCGACCGGACTTCTGCCACAAGCTGTACCATTCTGTTGTACCACTGATAATCCTATTCTGTAATTCGGTGACGAATGAGCCAGTACTTTACGAAAACGCAACGAATTCTGTCTTCAGAAACACGACTTTGTAAGTACACAGGGCGCATCGTTACTGGCAAGTGTTTAGCGAGCTGCCGCAGCTGGTCGCAGCTACGGCGTTATTTGTTCAGTCAGCGCTCGGCGCCGGCCGGGCCAAGTGGAGAGCATTGCACGTCACTGGCGGCCGCGCTTCGCTTTCAATAGGAGACAACTTTTCGTCACTGTCTTCCACAGCTTCGTTCTCCTTTCAGTATGAGAATTTTTTCAGCAAGCAGATGTCAACATCTGGTCACTCCCAGTCGAGAAGTAAGTGTTCCGCGGTAGCCACATACATTGTACGATCGGAAGTATGTGGACACTCCTGTGTAATTCAGTACTGAGCCGTAGGAATTAAGAGAGGCGCACCGGGCAGTACGAAAGGAGGTGCGGAGTGTCGTGATGTGAGCAGAGAAGCAGTTTCTAACACCAGAACGGGTCGGCCGGGAGAGCTCAGCCACTTCCAACTGGAGGTCACTCGAGTAGCATATCCAAAAGGGTTATTAAAACACTTTTTAATCTGCCCGATTTGACTATCGGTGTCACGATTGGAAACTGAAAAAGCTAAGAACAAAACCGACTAAATCGAGACCAGGCAGACCTCGTGCAAGGACTGAGGGGGACCGTCGAGCATTGTGAAGGGTGGCTACGAAGATAATCGGAAGAAATCGGTAGAAGAAATCACTCGTGAGTTCCAGAGTGCTAGCAGCAGCCCAGCTAAACAGACGAGCAGCCACATATTTCTGTAGGGAGTGCTGTACGACACTACACGACAGTGGATGACTGCAAGCGAGTGATTCGGTCTGATAAATCACGCCGTGCCCTGTGGCAATCTGATGGAAGGGTTTGGGTCCGGCAAACGGCTGAAGAACACTGCCTGCCACCACCTGTAGTGCCACCACTGACTTGCAGAGGGGCTGGTATTACAGTACACAGGCGTCTTTCGCGTTTAGGGTGTGGTCCCCTTATTGGCCTTAGGAAAACGGTAAATGCGGAGGGACCGTGTGCGGCATTGTGTACCGTGTGCAGTACAGCAACAGCTTCGACAGAGTGGTCATTTGTGTCGACGTGATGGTAAGGCAACATCTGTGAGGCAATGGTCGATCGACAAAATTGTCTGGCACGCCCCGAGTCGCAACCTCAACCAAATGGAACGAATCGTAACGTCGATTTTGCTCCATGTCCTCGAGCCCAACATCACTATACTCTCTGGTTTCAGTTCACGAGGAGGAACAGACTGCGATTTCTCCACAGACGTTCACACAGGTCATTGAAGTTGCTGGCAGCATAGTTCGAGGCGTCATAAAGCTCAAGGGTGGCCACACACACAGCCCGTTTTACTGCCCACTAAAACGTGTCCAGATACTGGTGATGTACGCGTTGCCGCGGTCCCCAGCAGGTTCAGCTCGGCTTCGGCGGCAGTCTGCCCCGTGCTAGGCTGCCCGGCTACTGGAGTCCAGGCCGCTGCCGACCGGAGCGATTTCGCTGACAGCCGAGCGCTCCAGTCTGCAGCAGTCCGCCAGCTCCGGCCGGGCCGACGCTGGTCGCTGGCACCTAACGCAGTACTGGACAAAGCTGGGGAAGCTCCACTGCTCGTAAACCCAGAGTTGCGCACAGCCGTAGCCTCTGATCGGTTCTATGTGGATGTACGAAACGCAGCCTGTCGTCACCCTCAGCCGCGACTCCTGGCACTTAGACATCCCTCCAGCAACGGAGGAAGGGCGACTGCGCCAGCAGATTCCAGGGGCGCGCTGCAGAGGTCGCGAAACACGCGGGACAAACGCCGCGGACGTTAGTATCGCTGTGCACCAGGATATAAACAGCGTGCTGTGGCTTTACTGGCTGCGACAGTTCCAGAGAAAGGCAGCACCAGTTCCAGTCGTCGCTACAGCTGCTATCACAGTCTCACCGTGTTTTACTGGAATTAGTTGACATTTGATCTCTCGTGTCAGTATGACAATTATACACGCCAGACCACGATGTTTGGCACGACGATATAGTCAGCCCCCCCCCCCCCGCCCCCCTGTTCAGGGTGAGCTGAGGCCAGCGATTTGTCTGTCTGGTCGCCACCTGCAGCAAGCCGACGTGAGGGAGAGCGACAGCAGAGGGCCGGCGCCCTCGCCGCTGACCGGGCCTTCCGTCCTGCAGACCGCCGCTGCACCGGCTGCTGTGTCGCCCCACTGCTCCTACAGTCTGCACACACCCAGATTAACTAACTTATTTATTGGTTTTTCGTTTCACCACAATACAGCCAACTTTGTAGCTCCTTACGCCTGAAACATGACGTGTTTATGATTTAGGTTTGTTTCCCACAGTATGTGATAGCCAATTTTCTTAACCTGCAGCATCGGTAAGTTTCTTGAGAGTGTCTGTGGTTACAGAGAGGGTCTTACAAGGTGTGGGAGTATTCTTATCGAAAGAGAGAATGTGTTCGTAAAATGATTGAAGTGAATAAATCTCTCACATTAAATGTTTATGAATTCTGCTTAATCTTTGAAGAATATGTTACGAGAATCCACGGCTGATTATTTAGCAATAAAGTTGTGGTTAGGGAACAGGAACCACGGTCTCATTAAGTCTATTGAAATTATGATAATATAACAGTTAATACAGTTTTTGCAACAGTCCATTACATGCCAATTCGGTTAGCCATCGGTGTAGTTCAGTTGGAACACGCACAGTCAGACTGCGTGATTCCCCCTCCACAATGAGCGAGGTGGCGCAGTGGTAAGCACACTGGACTCGCATGCGGGAGGACGACTGTTCAATCCCGTGTCTTAAATCGTTTCAGGCAAATGCTGGGATGGTTCCTTTGAAAGGGCACTGCCGATTTCCTTGCCCACCCTTCCCTCATCCGATGATCTCGCTATTCGGTTCCCTCCCCCAAATTAAGCAACCAACCAAGCCCGTCGACATGACAACACGTCTGAAGAGAACGAGCTGCCCCCAGACACTCTACTGTCCACTAACTGCCGCCCTAAGGTGCCATCACACGCTAGGGACACTGTACAGTGGTCTCTCCGAGCTGAATATTTGTGTGTTGCCGAATAGACGTGTGCTTTGAAACAGAACTGTAGTCGTTTCGCTTGCTGTGCATGTAGGCAAGCGGCGGCTGACGTTTGGCCGCCACTGTGTACAGGTACACTCACCTCAGCGGCGCCTCGTCGTTTCCTCTCGGCGTCATACGATGGCGAAGAAGAGCGCCTGCGGCACAAACAGAGTGAACATTTTGTTAAAAAGGCGCCCACCGGTCGTGTCGTACGCGTTGCGGGAAATCGATTCCACCCAAACTTTCGCGTCACTGCTTCTCGTGGCGGTGACGCAGCTCTGTTTACGCCACTGCGTTAAGAAAAAAAGTGGGGAGAGTATAAACTGACACGGCGACAGCCGCCGCCTCATAAATTCCGCGACGGCAGCCACCCCCAGTCCTACCCCTCCACCCCCAGCCTCACAGCCACCCCTACCCTCCCCCCAGCGGCTGCACGCAGGACTCACCAGCTTTCTTGCTGGGTTCTCTGCCGCGTGAACTGCTGCCAAATAATTCACGTGTTTGTCGCGCGTCCCCGTGCCGTGCCGGCTGACAGCGACCGGAGAGAAAACTCTGCTACTGCGAGGATCAAAGTCTGCCGGGCACTCCCAAATCTCTGTCGGGTGGACGGAAGCTGACTGGCTGTGGAGGCACGTGTCGATTCTGCTTAACCGGACGGTGAAAGCAGAGTCCGGTTTAACGTCACAGGAGGCCTTAGAAATAAAAGCTCGAGTCCGTCATCAGAGGTCCAGCGGATCGCGAGGTGTCGGCCGGTCGCCGTGTCTTCCTGCACCGTATGACGCCGTTTCGGTGCGGTAGCCTAGGGGAGGGGTGGGGGTGGCACACCGCTCTCCACGCCGTCGCCAGCATTCCAGACACTGGAGCCCACTCCAGTCCTGTCCTCCTACCGTCCTCCGCGCGGCAGGCAGAGGCGGCCGTCGCCCCCTCGCAGAGGTGGGCGCGGGAGGCGGAGCCGCTCTGCCGTTACTCGCCGTTGCGAAAAAATATTGAATCGAGTCGCACAAAGCTGTGGACCTCTCAGCCTTTTCTTCAAAGTTATGAGAATATTCACTGGAACTGTCATCAGTGTGATAGAAAAAAAAGAGAGTTTTATCGGGTAAAGCGATAAGTTGACATTCGGAGTGAATATAGCACATTAGAAACGGGTTCTCAAATGGTTCAAATGGCTCTGAGCACTATGGGACTTAACATCTGAGGTCATCAGTCCCCTAGAACTTAGAACTACTTAAACCTAACTAACCTAAGGACATCACAGACATCCGTGCCCGAGGCAGGTTTCGAACCTGCGACCGTAGCAGTCGCGCGATTCCAGACGGAAGCGCCAAGAACCGCTCGGCCACTGCGGCCGGCTAAAAACAGGTTCATTTACAGGTTCATTTAACACGGGTAATGCGCCCATTTCAATGTCATGTGGGATTCAAGGATTTCGAGAAAGTTTTGTCCCTAGTCTGAAGACAGTCTATTTTGAAGCCATTGACAAACAATGCACTGCCTCAACATGTGTCAGTGTGCCAAAGAATATTCACACCTGTGCCGCATTTGAATTCATTTCTCGCATATTTAGAGATTTTTTGTCCGATATTTTAAAAACATGAAGTGCATTTTAAAAAAAGGTCATGTTATAACGTAAATTGTTCCTTATTCCAAGCAAATATTGTTTTAAATAACATAAATTCAAGGTAACAATGGCAACGGGCTTGCCACAGCGTTTACACCGGTTCCCGTGAGATCACCGAAGTTAAGCGCTGTCGGGCGTTGTCGGCACTTGCATTGGTGACCATCCAGGTCGCCATGCACTGTTGTAATTTTTCGGGGTGCACTCAGCCTCGTGATACCAACTGAGAAGCTACTCGGCCGATTAGTAGCGGCTTCGGTCAAGAATACCGTCATAACGACCGGGAGAGCGGTGTGCTGACCCCACGCCCCTCCTATCCGCATCCTCAGCTGAGGATGATACGGCGATCGGATGGTCCCGGTAGGCCACTCGTGGACTGACGACGGAGTGCTAAGGTAACAGTAATGAGTAACGAAGGGAAATTAAAGTAACGAAAATGGGGGACATTAAATAAGAGTGTTGTCAATTTTTTGAAACTGAAGGAAGTTTAAAGATGGTAGGAAAGACTGGAGGTGCGTTGTAGATTCCCAGCACCAAGGTCCAGCCTGGGAGTGTCATAATGATACCTCGAAAAGACACCCACGCCTGCTGCCACCACGGTTTCTCGTTGTCACTACGCTGTGTGCCAGCTCTTACCCGACTCTAGCTGTGTCACGGCTCATGTACTCGCTGATTCGCTGAGGAAATTTACCGTCACCGACCGTATTGCTGCTTCGGTCAGTTTCGCCTCTTCCTCTGAGGCTTTCAGAATCGTGTTCTGCTTATTGAATTTCGACCCAGCACTGTACCTTGACTCTCTCACTCTCGTTGCAGGCTTTCATTCGGTGTTCTGTTCTTGGCTACGTTTGCAGATTACAAGTCCACATCGGGTGCGCACAGAAAAACGAATGGTCGAGGAGCACTCAGCTGGGAAGCCGTGGACGTACGAGCACTCGACGTGGCTACGACTCCGGGAAGATGTTACTCACTCGCAGTAGCCGAGGCCAGGCATTTCGCTCCCCATCCATCCCCCTCCTCCTCACAATATAGTTCAGCACTGTGAGTGAAGCAGTGGACCGGGACACGCTCTCGCTATCTCCGTTGTCGTCATCACGTCCGTCACCGCTGCCGCTGTCGCCGTCAGCCGCCGCGCCTGCTGCAGCCTCCACGGCCTCCACCCACGTGCGTCCCTGTCCCTCCCCCACCTCCGTCAGCCCCCGCGCGCCGCACACCACTCCACGCCGTCTCGGCCACAGGTTGTTCACTGGCCCGTTTCTTCGTATTTGTGTATCACAGAAATTCCCAGCACGTCTCACCATTAGTCATTAATCGAGCCTCTGTTTGTAAATGACTTCTTCAATTGCCAAGTCCGTGCTTCGCATTTATAGGCCCTAAGTCAAGACTGGCAACACACACTGAGCAAACTTACCCATACAAACACAAAGGAAGTTTTGTTTGTAAAACACTATTTAGTTTTTCAAAGCTACTTTGGGCCGTTTTTCCTCTCTTGTGTTGCCAATTTACATTTGTCGTCAACTGAACTACAAACAAAAATTAATTCTCAGAGCTGACGTTAATTTCTGCCATTTTCTTTCGCATTCATTCACTGTAGATTATTTTAGACTTACATTAATTGATTTTCAGAGTTGCTCATTCCTCTACCAGCATTCGCTGTCGCTGTTCACCTGTACCTGAGGGGGAGGGTGCAGTCGGCGGCTCGCTGACTCGCGCGTGCCCCCCACTGTCAGCCACTCTTCTTGCCAGATCTGAAGGCTTCCTTCGCGGTTACACAGAGTAGCTTTCAAGGTCAACGTCTGGGGCAACAGCATCGGCTGTGTGGTACTGGTTTGAGATGGGAAGACCCGACGAGGTAGCTAAGGAAATGGGGAACGAAAAAGACGTAAACGACTCGTAAAGAATGGGGAGACAGGTAGCTGGCAACGGGAATGAGATAGCAAAGATAAGAGACGGAGAGTTTATACCGTATTTCCGGACATCAGGCAAGGACCGCATGTGTCTCTGTTAAAGCGAAGAGTGCCGTTGCGGGGGGAGGGGTTTGCCAGGGCGCGACGTAGGGCGCCGCTCAGAGCCCACGCAGGGCGATCAGAGGCGAAACGGGGAGGGAAGCAGCAGTCGACCCCAAAGGCCGTGCTCCTCCACTACACAAATTAATGACAAAATAGCGCTGACGTAGACCCGGGACACGACAGTCGACATGACACAGCGCGTCTGAAAGCAGCGGCCTGCGCCAGACCCACGTGCCGCCTGCTGGCGGTCGCACTGCCCACGGCTTCCTTTCTCTTCGCTGCGCGGCAGAAAATGGCTGGCGCCAGCCACAGTGCCGGCCTTCGGCCGGATACCATTAGAATATAGACCGTATTTTTTTTACAGCTACAACATTACAATAATGGCTGGTGGTTGCGGCGGTGACCGGCCAGTCACTCCCACAACTTTGGATGGCAGGGGAAGAAGGCTGGAGGGATCAGGGCAACTCACAGATAAACCGGTCATTGTTCCTGTGAGTCGGTGGGGGGGCGGGGGGGGGGGGGAGGGGAGGACGATGGGCCTTCTGAGTGGAGGTGACAACAGGAAGCAGTGAGGCCGGCAGAGGCGCCGCTGCTGACGTCACGAAGGGGGCGCCAGCCTGCTGAGGGAGGGAGGCGCGGTGGCAGTCCAACACCGCAGAAACATTATGTTACGACACTCCACTTTTGCTGTAGGCGTATAGAATTTGTCACGACATTCGAGGAATGCGGGGAGTTTTGTCAAGTTTGAGAGGATATGCGTAGGAGGGACAGGCGCGGTACAGAAGGCGAGGCAGAAGCACGTAGTTGTGAGAGTCAGTAAGGAGTGGTCGAGTTCTAGGGTTTCACACATCCCAGCGACGTCGGCAGGGGTGTCGTAACTCTGGAGCAGGGTTCCCCACGCTGTGTTCCGCGGGACACGGGTGTCGCACACGAAGTGAATAACTGCGACGCGAACAACTGTTTTTTCGACATTTTGACGATACTAATTATTTTTTAAAATTTTATTACGATTTCTATGTAATTAGTTGAAGTAATCACTAAATAAAAGAAGTTGTCCCCACTTCTTAAAATTTTATTAACCTCCAAAATCCAGGACGTAATCCATCAGACTACCAGGATTCTGAAACTGCATCGTGTGAGAAAGTGTTTGCGAATCGGTGGTGTAGAGGATTGTGGAAGCCTGGAATCTACAGGAATGATCATTTAATGGTTTTGGTCATCTTAGATCTTAGTCTATTTTGGATGCTGCGGGGTGGGGGGAGAATGGGCGAAGGGGAAGGACACTTGCCCGCTTCTCCCCGCAGTACAAGCTGTGACGTCACCAGAGGTCAGAGGTCAGTCCACCGCCATGCAGGGCAGCGCTGCCAGCCGATCAACACACGAGGCTCACACCGCCAGGTTGTGGCGAGATAGCTCGCAGAGTCTGGCGAGGTACATCCGTGCCTCAGTATGTAGAAAGGTGTATTTCTGAAATTTCCTGGCAGATTAAAACTGTGTGCCGGACCGAGACTCGAACTCAGGACCTTTGCCTTTCGCGGGCAAGTGCTCTACCGACTCAGCTACCCAAACACGACTCACGCCCCGTCCTCACAGCTTTACTTCTGCGAGTACCTCGTCTCCTACCTTCCAAACTTTACAGAAGCTCTCCTGCGAACCTTGCACAACTAGCACTCCTGAAAGAAAGGATATTGCTGAGACATGGCTTAGCCACAGCCTGGGGGTTCGCAGCAGAGCTTCTGTAAAGTCTGGAAGGTAGGAGGCGAGAGCTGGCAGAAGTAAAGCTGTGAGGACGGGGCGTGAGTGGTGCTTGGGTAGGTCAGTCGGTAGAGCACTTGCCCGCGTAAGGCGAAGGTCCCGAGTTCGAGCCTCGGTCCGGCACACAGTTTTAATCTGCCAGGAAGTTTCATATCAGCGCACACTCCGCTGCTGAGTGGAAATCTCATTCAGGTCTATTTCTGCTCGTTCACGTCACGATATTGACGTCAGGTACGTAATTTGAGGGGGGCCATGTTCTACGTTTGCTGAGATTTCGCGTGTGGTTGTTGTGTTCCTGTTTTGTGGTTGTGCGGGCGCGGCACTGCATCCGATCAATTCATCCCGGCTTGCAATGGTAGCTTTCGTAAACAGAGCTTATCAGTGAAGTGTGAGGCCGTATTAATTGTGAAAGCCCTTCTTTTTGCTACGGGTAAAGTTCGCCAATTTCCAGTGTCTAAGCTCTCACCACGTGCATGCTCTTGAAAACCTCTATCGAACAATTTCTTTATTTAAGCGGTGAACATTACAAACAATCCTTGCAAACGCGGAATTTTGTCACAGTCCTCCGCCAATGTGGCCACATACAGGGGGTGCTATGGTACCTGAGTTCATTAGTGCCACATTTGTAATCAAATGCAGAGAATAAACGTATTAAATGCTGGTGCGTTGAGTGAAATGGCACAGAGAGGAACGGTCCATTTGCTAACCCTCTCACTGCCGGTGACCGAATGCAGGTGAGAGTAGCTGCTAAACCTTCTCTGACGCCATCTGCCCAGTCTCTCGTGTGCGGAAGTGTACAGCAGCGTTACTATTCGACACACATCTTCGTGCAGAATTATCAGTCTGCGGTCACGTGAAGCAGTATTAAAGCACATTTAGTTGCCGTGCAGAAACATTAATGAATGCTGAGCAAAACAGGACTGCTTCAGTAGTCGTGTCACCTCAGAAGATTGCGTGTAGTTATGCTCTCATGCCATACAGGTGATCAAGTAGTTATGTTTGAATTAGTACTTATGATGTGTTCACAAATATACAGATCGTGGAATAAATTTGGACCTCTGTAGCGATACAGCATTATCTTTTATCTTTTGTTCGAATATGTATTCGCATTCACAACACAACATTGTTTATGAGGAACAAATTTATTGTACTGTAGATTCAGTTACCTCCTAGATTATTTATTTGTACTGAACACTGAGTTTTGGTATTAATATTCGAAGTGTGAGTCACGCAGTCACAATTATCAATGCAACCAACAAACGTACAGTTAAGTTACACCTCGCTCTGCCATCCCAAGGTTCACAGTATACATTTCGAGGCCCTAGAGACTGGGAGTGTGAGCCCGCTTGTTGAGCAGCGGTCAGTGGCTGTGCAGTGGTGTACTCACTTGTTGTAGAGGACGATGTCGGGCCGCCAGATGTGATCGGAAGGCACGTGCAGCATCTCGACGCCGCCGTACTCGCGCGGGTCCCACTGCAGCTTGTAGTCGTACCAGGACTGCCAACATAACGGAGCGTCAGCTGCCAGCCACTACACAACAAGGCGAGGCGAGGCAAGGCGAGCAGGCGCAAGGCTAGGCGAATGGCGCGCTGTGGACCCAGCCGTGTGTCAGAACCTCTCCCTCCCCCTCTGTGCTGCTAGAGGCACACTCCATTTGTCACTCGAGGCGACAAAGCTACCGACGTAACGACACCACGCGTCCACATGCGTGCTGTAAGCGGTAACTACCTCAGTGGTGTAGGGCAAATCGAGATGAACAAATCGATACAGGGCACTTGCGGTCCATCAAACCAGGAAACAGCTACAAACTGACCTAAGAAAGGCCCCTGAACTGCAGCCCACGTGCACAGCGGAAGATTTCGGACAAGTCGTCCGTGAACAGCCCTCTGTTCTTGCACTTACAAAATATGAAACTAACGTTTAAGTAAATTTCACCTCAAGAAATTGTGAATTTTAGCAGCACATTGTGCCGACGCCTTTGAATGCCGCGCGCAGCCTGAGCATAGTACCGAGCGTTAACCTTTTGAGTTATAGTGAGCTGTGCTGAAGCGAGCGGTCTTCGCCCAGGGGTCTGAATGCCGTGCGTCTTTTATGTGGCTCAGAGAACCCTGCGGGAGTTGGAGTTTCCGGAAACTTGTCGTGCTATTCATATGTACTGTGTTTATACGGTTATTTTCGTGTCCCGTCCACAGACAAATGCTGGTAGTTGTTTTCTTTTTTAATAGTTTGCATTGAGCAAGGATAGACGAATGAGGGGAACTGCAGTAATTTTGGCAGGATGAAGGTTGTCAAGTTTTTCTTCGTCAAGATTAGGCATTAAAGCTTCACTGTAAAGTTTTTTTTGGCATATTGTTTCAAATCCATTATTTTGTGTTCTTTTTCAAGGTTTGGATGGTTATTACAGAAAAATTATGCTTAGAAGTGGTGTATTACGCCTACCTTCTCACCCCCGGTCCTCCCGCTTAATGCTCTGTAACAATACGATTAACAATTAAATCGTTTTATTTGTCTGACCTTCTTACTACGAAACTACTGAGCTCATAAGGGTTAAGTTTAGGTCGAATTTCCGGCCACGGTGCCCGAGCGGTTCTAGGCGCTGAGTCCGGAACCGCGCGACTGCTACGGTCGCAGGTTCGAATCCTGCCTCGGGTATGGATGTGCGTGATGTTCTTAGGTTAGTTACGTTTAAGTAGTTCTAAGTTCTATGGGACTGATGACCTCAGAAGTTAAGTCCCATCGTGCTCAGAGCCACATGAACCATTTTAGGTCGAATAGTAAACGTAATTAGTATCTGCATAACGTTTGTAAAATTCTCTTGTCTTTCGTTAACCGCGACGGTAACTTTAAAGTAATCAGTTTTACGAAATAGCCGACAAAGCCAGACCTGGGGTTGTTCCGCGGGTCAGCAGGCCGCATGTGTCCTATAGCACGACTTTCCCCACACCACTGTCGTACGTTTGGAACAGTGGTCGTTTATAAGCGACATTGTGTTTCATTACTAACGAGATTCTGGGCTAACACATTTTATTGAATTTTTACGAAATACTATCACGAAATATCGGCATATTTATTATTTTTCCCATATAAAAATGTTATAAGTCTTAAGTCGGGATTTTAGCTGTATTCATAACCGATAGTTATTCAATACTGAAATTGCATTTGACTCATTTTTTCCTCTATACTGAGTTTCGTGTGTAATCTTAAAATCAAAGTTCATTTCCTGAGCGACAGACTTTGATGTAACGTCAAAAATAACACCAAAATTGTCAAAAAAACAGAATTTGACAAAAAATAATACAAAAATTGGAAAAACATACCAAAATAGGAGAAAAACACCAATGTCGGCGAAAAGCCACAAAAATTGGCAAAAAACACCAAAATTGTCGAAAAACTTAGACTGAATCTGGCTGAAAGTAACGCCGAATACGAAAAAGAAGTAACGTCGAGTACGGAAAAGAAGTAACGCCGAATACGGAAAAGAAGTAACGCCGAAACTGGCAAAAAATGTGAGACCGAAATTGGCAAAAAATGTGACACCGAAACTGGGGAAAAAATGACACCGAAATTTTCAAAAATAATACAGAAATTGGCACCGAATTTGACCATAAAATAAAACGATTTTTCCCAGTCCCTAGCTACGACTATTTAATGCATGGCAATAGAATGATAAGGATTCAGTGACTGTAAAATAACACTTAAAACACTTGTAACGACTTTTATAGTATTTCTATACGACACACGGGCAACACTATAAGTGGTAACATGTTTCATACCACACATGCTATCCTGACAAAGAAGGCCCACACACAGGGTCAGGAATCTGTGCCCGTCGCGTCCGGGGATGGCGAAGAGCAGGAAGCAGCGCTACGACCGGTCAGCGGTCTGGAACACGAATCTCCCTGGAAGATTACAAATATTGGACTCGAACCTGGGGCCTTCCTCTTTCACAGGCAGCTGCTCCACCGACTGACCTGGCCAAGTGCGACTCAGCACCCGTCCTCGTGGCTCTACTTCTGCCAGTACCTCGTCTCCTGCCTTCCAGACTCCTACGAAACTCGCGGGGCAACCTGTGGCACTCCTGGAAGAAAGGATACTGCGGGGACGTGGCTCAGCCAGAGCCCCCGGGGGCGTTCCCACAACGAATTTTGGCTCCCTGTCGTTGCGAGATGTACTGCGTGTCACAGCGGTGGCGTCAGCCATTGCTCGAGCATATCTCTTGAAGTAATTAGCTCAATGAGGAAGAAAACGACTGTACAATGTTTGTACTTCCGACTCACTGCACTGGCGCAACGATCAAGTTTTTTTTCTATTCAATATTGATCGTCGTACCGCTATGCAATTGAAGGTCACGATATTGCCTTTTAACCGCCTTGTACACTGGGAAAGGACTATTGCTAAAGTTATTATGAAGTTATATCTCAAGTGCATAGTTATTCACATTCCCTGAGAGAAGGGTACCATTTTTTCTTTATGCGATGCTCTGCCACGAGACGGGGAAGCGCTAAAATCCGAATATGGAGGCAATCAGAGCATAGCTGGCTAAGTTACATGTTCCATACAGCACTAACAATTCTTTCGTCGACAAGATATGGAACGAGTCAGTCTACAAGATAAGTATACATGATATGTGTTAGCATTAATGAACATGTTTTTTAGTCTTACTCATGCAACTATAACAAGTTTGTTTTACAGGCTACGAGTTTTTAAGTAGAAATTCGTCCTTGGAATAGAAAGAATTGTCCAGGAGAAATGACTGTAATTTAGATTTAAAATTTCCTTTGCTACCTAAAGACATTTTATGTAATTGGGTGAAGAGTCAAATATATTCGTTGCTGCAAATTGAACTCCTGACGGCTAATTTATTTAACCGTCTGGCTACTCCTTACGTCGGACCAGGGTTTCGCACATACGTCACACTGATGGGAAATAAAGATCATTTTTTTCTGTAGTGCTACACGTACGTACATCACTGTTCTTCTCAAATTATGATGGATTATTACGACGCATTTCATTATAGGAAATATACGTACTGTGACGGTCCAGTTGAAAAGCCTAGCTCCCGGAAGAGCTACCTTCATGACGTCTGCGGGAGAAGACGACGTATTATTCCTACCGCTCGCTTTTGTGGAATCAGTTATTTCTTTGTACATGGTGAGTTGCACCAGAAAACTATTCCACAAGACATAACTACCGATAAGAACACGTCAAGTGCCACAATCGATTTTCCCAGGAACATCGCTCAGTGGAAGAGCGACCAAAAGAAGCGGACACGTGCCTCGGCTTGTCCGCTGATACTCGACTTTCCTGAGAGAAAGTCTGTCCAAGTTTTCAGCGAGTTCACAGCGCCGTGTTACTGTTCTTAGTTTTATTCTGTTTCTCCTTGATCTACTCATGTCCGCGGAAGGTTAAGACGCGAATGTTTTTCACTCAATGTTAAAATAATTTTGTCGTTATTCGTCTATTAGTTGTTTGTCTGGTGGATGAATCTAAAAAAAGGACACTAAAGGAATGAGAAACTCATATGGTATTGTTTTCCATGAAATTGCTGTAGTGTATCTTGATTCATAATCAATTACAAGCGAAGAATTTTCGGAAAAGTGATCCGTAATGGGTCGTTTGCCTCGAAATTATTGCCAACCCGCGATATCTTCGGCAATGTTGACGTCGTTTCTTTTCCGAGTGAGAAAAGTCACTGCGGTAAAACTGACTTCGCGCGATGCTCGTAGTGTTGGGAATTTCTATGTTCCTACGTTTCGAATGTCTCTACGATCGCTATCACGCAAGGGAATGTACCAAAGCTTCCTGAAGAACACACGTAAGAAGGAAATATAAGAATTAGGAACTGATATAAAAATGCCGAAAGGCATCCGTCAGTTGAAAATGAACTCTGACAGCCATCTTCTCAGTATCTCTGGATGAGGCGAGGCCCGTGTTCGCTTATTTTGGCTCCTCTTCCGCTGAGCGAAGTTTCTGGGAAATCAGGTTATGGCGCTTGCCGTGTTGTCCTCGTGAGTGGAAATATGCAGAGTATATCAGCTTAATAAGCCGCGGGTGCAAAACACTAACACGAATTCTTTACAGACGAATGGAAAAACTGGTAGAAGCCGACCTCGGGGAAGATCAGTTTGGATTCCGTAGAAATATTGGAACACGTGAGGCAATACTGACCCTACGACTTATCTTAGAAAATAGATTAAGGAAAGACAAACCTACGTTTCTAGCATTTGTAGACTTAGAGAAAGCTTTAGACAATGTTGACTTTCAAGTTCCGAAGTTGGCAGGGGTAGAATACAGGGAGCGAAATGCTATTTACTATTTGTACAGAAACCAGATGGCAGTTATAAGAGTCGAGGGACATGAAAGGGAAGCAGTGGTTGGGAAGGGAGTAAGACAGGGTTGTAGCCTCTCCCCGATGTTGTTCAATCTGTATATTGAGCAAGCAGTAAAGGAAACAAAAGAAAAATTCGGAGTAGGTATTAAAATCCATGGAGAATAAATAATAAATTTGAGGTTCGGCGATGACATTGTAATTCTGTCGGAGACAGCAAAGGACTTGTAAGAGCAGTTGAACGGAATGGACAGTGTCATGAAAGGAGGATATAAGATGAACATCAACAAAAGCAAAACGAGGATAATAGAATGTAGTCGAATTAAGTCGGGTGATGCTGAGGGAATTAGATTAGGAAATGAGACACTTAAAGTAGTAAAGGAGTTTTGCTATTTGGGGAGCAAAATAACTGATGATGGTCGAAGTAGAGAGGACATAAAATGTAGACTGGCAATGGCAAGGAAAGCGTTTCTGAAGAAGAGAAATTTGTTAACATCGAGTATAGATTTAAGTGTCAGGAAGTCGTTTCTGAAAGTTTCTGGAGTGTAGCCATGTATGGAAGTGAAACGTGGACGATAAATAGTTTGGGCAAGAAGAGAATAGAAGCTTTCGAAATGTGGTGCTACAGAAGAATGCTGAAGATTAGATAGGTAGATCACATAACTAATGAGGAGGTGCTGAATAGAATTGGAGAGAAGAGAAATTTGTGGCACAACTTGGCTAGAAGAAGGGATCGGTTGGTAGAACATGTTCTGAGGCATCAAGCGACCAGTTTAGTACTGGAGGGCAGCGTGGAGGGTAAAAATCGTAGAGGGAGACCAAGAGATGAATACACTAAACAGATTCAGAAGGATGTAGGCTGCAGTAGGTACTGGGAGATGAAGAAGCTTGCACAGGATAGAGTAGCATGGAGAGCTGCATCAAACCAGTCTCAGGACTGAAGA
The DNA here is from genome assembly GCF_021461385.2 of Schistocerca piceifrons. Lineage (NCBI taxonomy): Eukaryota > Metazoa > Arthropoda > Insecta > Orthoptera > Acrididae > Schistocerca > Schistocerca piceifrons. Next base: position 146,473,382 of record NC_060147.1, read on the forward strand.
CCACAACAACAACATATCAGGAGTTTGATTCGTGTGTTGGAGCCCAGTGCACGAGAGGGCAGAGGTGACACGGCCGGCTGTGTTCAGTATCTCAAGCGTAATTAAGGCAAAATGGCACCTTTTAGTTCTGCAACGTAAGGTCAGCGTTATTTTTCTTGTCATTTGTGGGAAATAATTATATGCATCTATGCTCATCTACATCCACACACTGTAATCCACTGTGAAGTGCGTAGCCAGGGGTGTTTTCCACTGCACTAGTAATCAGGGTTTCCGCGCGGGAAGGAGGGCTGCGCGCGTCGTGATTGGCCGGCTCTCGACCCGGCGGTCGCTGTGTGAGACGAACGCAGGGGTTTGCAGCTCGTTCCCAGACTCCTCAACAAATGCCGGTTCTTGCAGCTGTGCACGTTGGCTTCTGCGGGATGGTTTCAGTCTGTCTCCCAAGGATACGCCAGCAGCTCAGTGAGGTTCTGCCACTGCTCAAACAAACCTGTGTAGCTCTTCTCTGCCTGTTTGTCCAATCTGCTACGAGTCCCACACACCCGAGCAATATTGTAGAGTGGGTCGCCCGACTGTTTCGTAACCAGTCTCGTTTGTAGATTCACTACCTGATACCAGTATCTTGTCAACCGATTCAAATGCCTACAAATAGTTGTACGAGTTGACCAGTTCCAATTTCTACCCTTTGATATTATATTAAGAGCATATTCTGTTCTTTAATTTTCTGAAGAATGGAATTTTAATTTCTCAACATTTAATGCTAGCTGACAATCTCTGCACCACTTTGAAATCTTATGAAGATTCGACTCAATATTTGTGCAGATTTTTTCAGACAGTACTTCGCTATAGATAGATCTCTGTTAAGTTGCTGTTATTGTTGTCTGCGAGGTCATTGATATATAAAAGAACAGCGAGGATCCAAGCTCTACTGGTCCAAATCTAAACTCACTGCTACGTCTGTCGATGAGTCTCCATCCAAGGTAAGATTTTGTTTCCTCCCAGCCAACAAATGCTCAATCTAGTCACATATTTCGCTTGATGCGCCATACGATTCTACTTTCGATATTGTACTTGATCGACTATTTGTAATTATTTATATTTTAACTAGCTGAGCCGGCGAACTTCGTACCGCCTAACAGTCAATGAATGTCGTGTTACCTTTTAGCTGAACTAATTTAGGCTTTGATGAACGTAATACAATGATACAAAATAATATTAATATAGATAGAAATATAAAAGTATTTTATTTTGATGAATGATGATGAATACATACAGAATGAGAATAAAAATTTAAAAAATAATAATAATTAAGTATTTCAAACACATGTCAGAAAAAAATCATTGAAAACTATGTTGTGCAGGTTGGGATACACTCTGATTAATTCATTAATCGGATTTTCATTCAAGCACCTTGTGGTAAACGACATTCTTTGTTTTTTGGTCAGGCGCAAGAACAAATAATGCGAATGGTTTGCCGACACGTGAGCATGCCACGTACAATTGACCATGAGAAAAACACGCATTTTCTAGATTGAGGCCACAAATAGTCAAGGATTGGCCCTGTGATTTGTTGATCGTCATGGCGAAGGCAAGACGAATCGGGAATTGAATTCGTTTAAACTCAAAGGGCATATCTGTTGGGATCATCGGAATCCTTGGAATAAGAACTTCCTCATCTTTAAATTTTCCTTTAAGTATCGACGCGTGAATCACATTGCTCATCAGTTTTCTTATCACCAAACACGTTCCATTGCACAGTTTTGGTTGGTTTAAATTTCTAAGCATGATGACTACCGAGCCAACCTTCAGTTGTAAATTGTGCGGTGGTAAACCAGGCACATCCAAGGAGTTCAAAAATTCAGTTGGATAATTAGTGGCTTCTTCTTCGTTTGTTACACAGTCGATAGATTTGAATGAATACAGAGTACCTACGATTTGATTTTGAATTATAAAATTGTGGTCATCTACATCTTTATTTTTAGCCGCCAAAATTGCTCGCTCACTTAACCATTTAGTATTTTTGTGGTTAGCAATGATATCCGGAAATACTTTGTTGATAAGCTCGTCTTTTGATGAGACGAAATTGCAAAAATTTGGAGGAAATGAAATCAAACCGCTCGATTCGTCAACAGGAATACGGCCATTACCGATAGTCAGCAATTGCTTCGAGAAATCATCAGCAGATAGATCGTTCAACAATGCAACTCTCATATTTACAGACAGTTGAAGTTTGTTTACATATCGCCACAGATTTGATGCTTTGAGGCAAGCGTTTATTTCGTCGACAGCGGTAGATCTTGGAATTACTGGTAGTGTTTGTCGGAAATCGCCAGATAATAAAATCATTGAACCACCAAAACATCTCGAGTCATTGCGCAGATCTTTTAATGTTTGGTCTAGTGCTTCCAATGCGCGTTTGTGCGCCATTGTGCATTCGTCCCATATGATGATTTTTGATGCTACTAAAACTTTGGCCATTGCGGAGTGTTTCGAAATGTTACATGTCGGTTGTTCAGTAGTTTGAAGGTTTAATGGCAATTTTAACGCTGAGTGAGCCGTACGGCATCCGTCTAACAATGTGGCCGCTATTCCAGAAGAAGCAATTGCTACCGCAATTTCGGATCTCGCACGTACAGTGGCCAAAATCAATGACATGAGGAATGTCTTCCCAGTTCCACCGGGGGCATCCAAAAAAAATAAGCCACCGTTTCCATCATCAATTGCATTGATCAGTGTATCATAGACTTCCTTCTGCTTAGGATTCAACAGTGAATACACATAATAGTTTATTCATCCATTTTAAATAGTTTATGAACGTATGGATAAATGTCAATCATTACTTACAGATTTTGACAAAAAATTTGACAGCTCCGAAACTAAAGAACTTTTAGGGAAAATAACGCATTTTTCAAGTATTCGTCAATTTTTCATTATTTTTAAGATGTATTCTGCTATTCGGGGCGGAGACAAATCCAACAAATCAAAAACCATGAAAATTTTTATTCGTCAATTTTTCATTATTTTTAAGATGTATTCTGCTATTCGGGGCGGAGACAAATCCAACAAATCAAAAACCATGAAAATTGGTCCAGCAGATCTCGAGTTATAAGTGTTGTAACAAACCCGACTTTGTTTTATATATATAAATTGCCTACATAATCATTCCCTTTCTTCTTGTGTAGTGAAACGGTATCGTATCTAGCTGAAAATTTATTTGTGAGATGCAAATGCAGAATCTTCGCCACTGTATTCGTGTCAGCGTCATGCTTTAGATCAGCTTAAATGAAAGTTTCCTCTCTTCGTTCGAGTATAGTTAGCATTAAAGTACAGAGAACCCGTACTGTCTTCTTGAACGTCTTAGTAAAAGAAATGTTTCTGTCTGTTTCTGCTCCTCAAACAATGAAACTCTTTTAATACATAGAAGTTTAACTAAGTCTCCTAATGGGAAAGATAACCAACTGCATCAAGCAGTAAATAAACTGAAACTGGCGATCGATTTTAAATGTATATGTTATGTGTGTGCGTGTGTGTGTGTTTTTCCATTTTTGGACATCAGGCCCGCCACGAATTCCTCTCCTCTGCTAACCTCTTCATCTCAGAGTAGCACTTGCAATCTACGTCCTAAATTATTTGCTGGATGTATTCCGATCTCTGTCTTCCTCTATAGTTTTTGCCCCCTACAGATCCTTCTAGTACCGTGGAAGCCATTCCCTCATGTCCTAACGGATATCCTATCATCCTGTCCCTTCTCCTTGTCAGTGTTTTCCAAATATCGCTTTCCCCTCCGATTCTGCGCAGAACCTCCTCGTTCCTTACCTTCTGAGTTCACCAAATTTTCAAAATTCGTCAGTAGTAGCACACCTCGAATGTTTTAGATTTTCTTCTGTTACGGTTTTCCTACGGTCCATGTTTCACAATCATACAATGCCGTGTTCCCAACGTACATTGTCAGAAATTTCTTCCTCAAATTGAGGCCTTTGTTTGATGCTAGTAGACTTCTCTTGGCCAGGAATGTCCTTTTTGCCGATGCTAATCTGCTTTCGATGTCCCACGTGTTCCGTCCGCCATTGGTTATTTTGCTGCCTAGGTAGCAGAATTCCTTAACTTCGTCTACTTCGTGACCATCAATCCTGATGCTAAGTTTCTCGTTGTTCTCATTTCTGCCACTTCTCACTACTTTAATCTTTCTTCGATTTACTCTCAATCCATTTTCCGTACTCATTAGACTGTCCATTCCATTTAGCAGTTCACGTAATTGTTCTTCACTTTCGCCCAGGATAGCAATGAGATCAGTGAATCGTATCATTGATATCCTTTCACCCTGAATTTTAAACCCACTCCTGAACCTTTCTTTCATTTCCATCATTGCTTGTTCGCTGAACAGATTGAACAGTAGGGGCGAAACAATACATCCCTGTCTTACATCCTTTTTGATTCGAGCACTTCGTTCTTGATCGTCCACTCTTATTATTCCCCCTTGGTTCTTGTATATATTGTATAGTATCAATCTCTCTCTATAGCATACCCCTATTTTTCTCAGAATTTGGAACATCTTGCACCATATTACATTGTCGACCGCTGTTTCCAGGTCTACAAATCCTATGAACGTGTCTTGATTTTTCTTCAGTCTTACCTCCATTATCAATCACAACGACACAGTTGTCTCTGGTGCCTTTACCTTCCCTGAAGCCAAACTATCGTCATCTAATACCTCCTCAATTTGCTTTTCAATTCTTCTGTATATTATTCTTGTGAGCAGCTTGGATAATTGAGTTATTAAGCTGATTGTGCGATAATTATCGTACTTGTCAACTCTGTTAGCCTTCGAAATTGTGTGGATGGTATTTTTCCGAAAGTCAGCTGGTATATCGCCGGACTCATTCATTCTACACACCAGCCCGAATAGTAATTGTGTTGCCATTTAGCCCAGTGAGTTTACGCATTCTGATGGAATGTTATCCATCCCTTCTGGCTTAATTGATCTCAAGTCCTCCAAAGCTCTTTTAAATTCTGATCCTCTATCTTTTCTAAATCGACTCCTGTTTCTTCTTCTATCACATCAGACAAATCTTCCCCTTCATAGAGCCCTTCACTGTACTCTTTCCACCTATCCGCTCTCTCCTCTGCATTTAACAGTGGAATTCCAGTTACCCTCTTAATATTACCTCCCTTGCTTTTAACTTCACCGAACGTTGTTTTGACTTTCCTATACGCTGAGTCAGTCCTTCCGACAATCATTTCTTTTTCGATTTCTTTACATTTTTCATGCGGCCATTTCGTCTTAGTTTCCCTGCACTTCCTATTTATTTCATTCCTCTGTGACTTGTGTTTCTGTATTCCTGAATTTCCCTGAACATTTTTGTACTTCCTCCTTTCATCGATCAAGTGAAGTATTTTTTCTGTTAGCTATAGTTTCTTCGCAGTTATCTTCTTCGTACCTACGTTTTTCTTTCCAACTTCTGTGATTGCTCCTTTTAGAGATGTCCATTCCTCTTCAACTGTACTGCCTACTGCGCTATTCCTTACTGCTGTATCTATAGCGTTAGAGAACTTCAAGCGTATCTCGTCATTCCTTAGTATTTCCATATCCCACTTCTTTGCGTATTTGTTCTTCCTGGCTAATCTCTTAAACTTCAGCCTTCTCTCCACCACTATTGCATTGTGATCTGAGTCTGTATCTGCTCCAGGGTATGACTTACAATCCAGTATCTGATTTCGGAATCTCTGTCTGACCATGACGTAATCTAACTGAATTCTTCCCGTATTACCCTGCCTTTTACAAGTATACCTGCTCCTCTTGTGATTCTTGAACAGAGTATTCACTATTACTAGTTAAATTTATAACAGAACTCTATTAGTCTTTCTTATTCCTTGTCCCAAGCCTCCTCTAACTCTTTCTTCTATTCCTTCCCCTACAACTGCATTCCAGTCCCCCATGACTATTACGTATTCATCTCCCTTTACATAGCGTATTACGCTTTCAATATCCTCATATAGTTTCTCTATCTCTTCATCTTCAGTTTGCGACGTCGGCATGTATACCTGAACTATCGTTGTCGGTGTTGGTTTGCTGTCGATTCTGATTAGAACGATCCTGTCACCGAACTGTTTGCATAAACACACCCTCTGCCCTACCTTCCTATTCATAACGAACCATACTCCCGCTGTACCACATTCAGCTGCTGTTGATGTTACCCTATACTCACTCATCTGACGAGAAACCCTTGCCTTCTTTCCATTTCACTTCACTGACCCCTACTATATCTAGACTGAGCCTTTGCATTTCCCTTTACAGATTTTATAACTTCCCTACCACGTTCAAGCTTCTGACATTCCACGCCCCGACTCGTAGAACGTCATCCTTTCTTTGGTTATTCAGTTTTTTCCTCGTGATCACCTCCCCCTTGGAAGTCCCATCACGAAGATCCGAATGGGGAACTATACCGGAATCTTTCGCCAAAGTTTTTCAGTTACTAGCCAGACGTCCTGTGGATACACGTTGTGTGTCTTTTATGCAGTGGTTGTTCCGCCTTTAGGGGCAGTTTCCCACCCCGAGGACAAGAGAGCGTCCTGAACCTCTGTCTGCTGCTTCGCCCTGTTTGACAAGGCCGTTGGCAGAACGAGGGTAATTTCTTATGCCGGAAATATTGGACCGCCGGTGTTGATTATTAATCAGAATTTAAGCCACTGGACCGATTTTAACCAAACTTGATAAAAATATCCCTACTGACAGGCAACAGTCGCTGGGGGTATGAAAACCAGTCACTTAGATGCGAGGAAAAGATGCCGCATGGTGCGAAGTTCCATCGCCCTTATTCTTTGCTCCGGAGACACTCGAAGTAAGGAAATGAGTGACACGTGGCAGCGCTTTTGACAGCTTCAAGCTGCGAAGCGCAGGCGGCTGTGGGCCGTGTAGACAGCTTTGAAGAGGCTTCGCCACGGACACATTCACAAAATCGCCTTGTAGACGCGCGAAGCACGTTTACTTATACATTTGTACATTACGCATATGTCTTTGTGCGACTGTTTAATAATTTCGAAGGTGTTTTCACGAGTACACGGAAAAGAAATTTTTTCGATATTACACTACAAACACAGTTCATCCTTTTTTTCTGTTTCTAATAGAAAATTGGCAAAATGAACACCCGGGCGGCGCCGGATATGTCAGCTACTATTTACAGGTGGTTCCTGCCTGCGTTTTGAGTACTGGTGCCACAGTCGTGAGGAGAAGAGAATCCAGCTGAAGCTAGCAGTGGAGAAATATCGACGACGAAGTCCTTCGGATATGGTTACACATGTATGTGTTAGGTTCTCCGGAATTACTATACTCTTCAAACTGGCATATCTTTTCCAGCCACGGTCAGTCAATTTGAGACCTGTAGTGAAGACTGTAGTGTGTGTCCGTACGGTTGCTGCCCACTGCCCGTCTACGTACGTAGCAGCTAAGTGGCCAGTGAAAGCGCTCGTTCTCGCGAGCGGCACGTTATTTTTGGCTGTAATTAACTTCAGGCGACAAATGTTTCGTAACTTTTGCAAATTACATTAGCTCACGTTACAGGTGCCGTTTTAAGCAGAAATGCGGAAAAGAGACGCAAGTGGAGAAGGTAAACGCAGTGCGGGCCAGTCCGCTACCAGCTACTGCGTTAGCAAAAATATACGAGAAATATGCGAGGACTGGCAGGAGAGCGTGAGCTGAGAAAGTGGCTGTCTGACAGAACGGGGAACGAGCGCCGAAACAACAGCGGCAGGCGGTGTCGGGGACAGGAAGCCAGAGAGAGAGAGAGACGGCCGTTCCTTGTTGTTATCTTTCCCTTCCGGAAGCGAAAGGTGGGCCTTTATAGCCGTCGTTTTGGAGCCACACCAGCTGTCCGAGGTGCGGGGGGGATCCCAGTTCGGAATAACAACTTGTCTCGCATCACGCTATTTTTGAAGCTGAGTTATTCCGTAATCCGTCTGAAATAAGAGATGCGGCAACAGTGCGGCAGTGGCGCGTCCCGTGTGGTTGTGGTGAGTGTGCTTTCTGCCGCACTGCCGGCAGGACGGAAGGACAACCTGTAGAGGTGACGTCAGTGTGGTGGATTATTGCTACAGTTAACAGTATAACAAATTAAGGTGCACCGTGCACAGGTACGATAACATTTGAAATGCTCGACGTTACCTGTAGAACAACAGGTTGTGCAGTGTATGTATCAACTAATATCGCTGACTTTTACCAGAAAGGTCTGATTTGCCGCATCTTTCTAAATGTCCGCACGTGTGGAGCTATTTCCGTTCAGTCAAATTATTAGTGTGTGCCAGGCGACTTGCAGAGTATCAGTGTAGAGGTAGAACTGATGTTAAACTGCGAAATTGTAGAGAACACGTTTTGTTGGTTTCTTTTCAGATGGTCCGTTCCTAGAACAGAAACAAGCCAAGTGCTTCACGGTTCGAGGAACATATGAAAAACGCAGTAACAAGTGTTACGGGCAGTTCCTCTGGATAAAGTACCAGTAATACGTTACGTGCTTTACTTTTGATAAATGCTTGTGATTTTGACACTGACATTCACCGAGTAGAATACCCTCTTAATTGGGTGGAAAAGCCCCATATTTTTTATATATTGTGGTTTCTGCCTTCCTCAGATGTTTGTCCCATAGTTTGTGCATATAAAGCAATTTAGACCTTTTATATAATGTTATGTATCACAATTAACATACCATAATTGTATTAAATTGGCAGGTTTTCTTAAACAGATTCATGGCGCATTACATACGGTCTACACACTAGGGAAATGAGCGGAAAAGCGTCGCTGAAACCTACACACTTTGCCTCAGGGGCTTCGTCATTCCCCTCGTGGGCGAGTTGGCTTTTTGCGACGAAGATAACTAGCAATTTTACGTATTTCTGTGAACTTGTAACCATATAGTTAACCGTAATCGGTCAATAGTAATATTGAAAGACCTGCGTAGTCACAGTAAGGGATTTGTGGCCCTTTGTTTGTACAGCCCTGGCGTAGACGGCGACGGTCCACGGCGGTGCAGGGGGAGGCGAAGCTCTGAAACAGCCTCGCCCACCTCTCCACGGCGGGAGGTCCCCTACATCCTCTCCGTCTCATACGCCACCGGCTCATTCGGCTGTTTTGTTCACGTTATTAAATTAACCTTTCCCGTTAGCGTAATGAAAAAAAAAACTTCTTCGGAAGTTATACAAAAACCGATCACCATAGTCCACCTCGCCCCCAGATACAGATTCCAATCAGCGCGTCTCCCAGGTACGGAGGGGACCCGGCATCGAACCCCGGTGCTGGTACAAAACTGATCGCGCTTACAACTCGATCTAAATTTATCATTTACAAGCGCAGTAGTCTCTTAGTAACGAGGACGCCACACGAACAAAGCGATTTTATTGTTATTTAAAATTCGCTAAATTATTAAGTCAAATTTGTATAAATAAATGCCAACTTTTCACTTCGTAAGTGCACGACTAAGCCGGTGGCGTACGAGACAGACAGACAGCATGTACCAAAACAAGGCGCGCAGCGACCGCACTTCAGCTTCGGCGGCCCTCGTAGGCTAGGCTGTCTCCTGCTGGCTCGGCGGACCGCGTGCTCTCCTGTCCTGTCCTGTCCTGTCCTCTCCTGTCCTGTCCTCTCCTGTGCTGTCCTGTCCTGTCCTCTCCTGTCCTGTCCTCTCCTGTGCTGTCCTCTCCTGTCCTGTCCTGTGCTGTGCTGTCCCCTCCTGTCCTGTCCTCTCCTGTCCTGTCCTCTCCTGTCCTGTCCTCTCCTCTCCTGTCCTGTGCTGTGCTGTCCCAGAGCGTCTCGACTGTCAGAGGCAGAGGCGTCTCAAAGAAGCACGCGGGGGGAGGGCGACGGCGGGCGGCTTCTGGAATCTGGACAGCGGGTTTTTATTCGTATTACAAAATGTTCTCGAATTTATAAGCAAACATCGTCTGCGGCTCTACTGAACTGGAGATTGCACTTTGGCGACCGCAACGAGAAACGCCGCGGCTTCGGCGGACGGTCTGGCCACGGACAAGCGCACAGACTCCTCGGTAGGGCTGCAGTTTCGGTCCTTGTCCGCTGTCGAGAGGGATATGTGCTTAACGGAAGCGTGGCTTCGGCCTTCACTCTGTCGCTTCCCGGTTGACCCTTACCGGGCAGAGAGGATGATGGGGTCCGTCACCCCGGCGCACGGATTCTGCCGTCGATTCCCTGCACAAAGTAAACATCGCAGCTATGTACGTTACCAGAGGGACACCCTCCTCTCGCACATGTACAGCGTGACCACAACTGTGGTTCACCGCTGGCTCGCAGATTCTGCATTTACGTTTATACGACAGAGGTATTGTAGCACAGTTCGAAGAACACGGCCACGCTATAATGTATGTGTATACGTCTATATTCCATCATAACACATCCACTGGAGAAAGAAAATACCGTTTTCTGCTTCCGAAATACCTTTTAGATCCCTCCCCTTCTCTCTCTCCCACACACACACACACACACACACACACAGCATCACAATCATTCCCTCTCTGCAAGCAGACACACTACAGTAGTCCTCACGAAACGTTCAAAATTAGCGCCACATGAAACATAAGGCAAAGGGTGAACAAGTGAGCAGCGACAACAACACCGGACCTCTTCACGAGTATGGAGATACAAGAGTCTGCTCGAGTCACGTTTTGCCACGTTCTGTGCAAAATACCTGCGAAGTAAACTTGCGAGTGAAATTTTATACAGAACAGTGTGAAAAGTGTACTCAGTAGCAGTAGAGAGAGAATCGCAACAGGCCGGAAAATGTAAGTATGCTGACATACACATTATGCTCGCCTGCTCAATACCTTGTCTGTTCGTCTTCGGTAGGAAATACGTCACCGATTCTGTGTATAAGGGACAGGACAGTTTGTCGGTTGGCTCGAGGGGGCTCCGTGGTTTTACAGCATAAAGAACGAACGGGCCGCCGATTTGCGTCCACGGTGACGGCGTCCGAAAGCGACCCAGGTGGGTTGACTTACAGCAGGCGAATCGGGTGGCCGAGGCACCAAAGTGGAGTTCGTTAAACCGCTGCAGCACGGTTCTGGCTCCGAGACACGGACAGTTATATTGCTGGAAGATGACATCGCCGTCAGGTAAGATATCGAGCATGAAGAGATGCAGGCGGTCCGCAGCTGTCGGCGTGCCTTGGATTACTACCACAGGCACCAGGCAAGCGCAGGAGAGAGTCCCCCGCAGCACAGTACACTACTGCTCCCGCCAGCCAGCCTGCCACCGTGGCGCGCTGCGCGTTTCGAGCCGGCGTTCACATCGATGACGACGACCGCCGACCAAGTGGTTCACCAGGAGAAGCGACACGTTTCCACTGGTCGACGGTCGAATCTCGACGATGCCGCGCCGACTGCCATCGTAACTGGCGGTGTCGTCGGGTCAACGTGTGAACACGTAGCGGTGGTCTGCTGTGTGACGTCCTCTGAAACACGCCACACATTACCCTCCCTTCTACTTTACACGGCACACTAGGCTCAGAACGCCACGTTTTGTGAACAGTTGTAAGAGTCCGACCGCTTAGCGCCTAGTGGTAACTACACTGTCCTCCTACCTATTTCCGTAGATGTTCACTGCAGTAGCTCGTCAACATTCGACCGGCCTCACCGTTTTCGAGATTCTCGTTCGCAGGCCCTTTGTCAAAGTGACTTGCCTCGAAGCATTGCCCCCGTCCGTGCGTGCTTCGCTCACGTACTTTTGTCACCGCGTCACGTGCCCGCAACGTCAACGTGGTCAAAATAGTTTGGCTTATCAGTCAGTGTACATAACCATTACGCATGAAATAGTACTTTGGAACTGCAGAAAAACTTTGCAGACGATATGCTGTCAAAAACGACAAAAATCGGCAGACAAATCCATCTACACAAACCCATCTATAATAACGCAGGTTCACTAACAATGTAAGTTTTGGGTGAGCTATCTAAACAATCCAAGCAGTATGGGCATTTTATAACTTTTAGGCCTACAATAGATAGATGGTTATACACTTTATATTATACTCTAGAAAAATATGTTTGATCCACAGAAGAGGACACACAGGTGTCCAAACATGTCAATTACAATACATAAAAACAAATAAATAATGTCTGCACAAGGCGAATTTAAGAACAACCCACATTTTAAATCGCGCGCACCGAAAACCGTGAAGAGGAGCTTCAAACTTGATTGAGATGATTTACCATTTTCTGTGGTATAAGAGTGGGCAAAAGTGTAAAATATCTAGTAGGAAAAGACTGTTCTCTCAAGGATTGGGTTGTTGCAGATAATATTTACTTATCAAATTAAACATCTATCAATTTTTTGAGATACAAAAAGTTTTGCGTGTTTCTTGTCAAGTCTGCCCCCCGTACAGATACGGGTCGTCTGAGGAACCTCAGAACGCAGGCGGCACGCCGCACCTCTCCTTCCGTTACCCCGTAACCACACTGTCCATCTGAAAGATTTGACGGTGTTTTTTTTATATATACACTCCTGGAAATGGAAAAAAGAACACATTGACACCGGTGTGTCAGACCCACCATACTTGCTCCGGACACTGCGAGAGGGCTGTACAAGCAATGATCACACGCACGGCACAGCGGACACACCAGGAACCGCGGTGTTGGCCGTCGAATGGCGCTAGCTGCGCAGCATTTGTGCACCGCCGCCGTCAGTGTCAGCCAGTTTGCCGTGGCATACGGAGCTCCATCGCAGTCTTTAACACTGGTAGCATGCCGCGACAGCGTGGACGTGAACCGTATGTGCAGTTGACGGACTTTGAGCGAGGGCGTATAGTGGGCATGCGGGAGGCCTGGTGGACGTACCGCCGAATTGCTCAACACGTGGGGCGTGAGGTCTCCACAGTACATCGATGTTGTCGCCAGTGGTCGGCGGAAGGTGCACGTGCCCGTCGACCTGGGACCGGACCGCAGCGACGCACGGATGCACGCCAAGACCGTAGGATCGTACGCAGTGCCGTAGGGGACCGCACCGCCACTTCCCAGCAAATTAGGGACACTGTAGCTCCTGGGGTATCGGCGAGGACCATTCGCAACCGTCTCCATGAAGCTGGGCTACGGTCCCGCACACCGTTAGGCCTTCTTCCGCTCACGCCCCAACATCGTGCAGCCCGCCTCCAGTGGTGTCGCGACAGGCGTGAATGGAGGGACGAATGGAGACGTGTCGTCTTCAGCGATGAAAGTCGCTTCTGCCTTGGTGCCAATGATGGTCGTATGCGTGTTTGGCGCCGTGCAGGTGAGCGCCACAATCAGGACTGCATACGACCGAAGCACACAGGGCCAACACCCGGCATCATGGTGTGGGGAGCGATCTCCTACACTGGCCGTACACCACTGGTGATCGTCGAGGGGACACTGAATAGTGCACGGTACATCCAAACCGTCATCGAACCCATCGTTCTACCATTCCTAGACCGGCAAGGGAACTTGCTGTTCCAACAGGACAATGCACGTCCGCATGTATCCCGTGCCACCCAACGTGCTCTAGAAGGTGTAAGTCAACTACCCTGGCCAGCAAGATCTCCGGATCTGTCCCCCATTGAGCATGTTTGGGACTGGATGACGCGTCGTCTCACGCGGTCTGCACGTCCAGCACGAACGCTGGTCCAACTGAGGCGCCAGGTGGAAATGGCATGGCAAGCCGTTCCACAGGACTACATCCAGCATCTCTACGATCGTCTCCATGGGAGAATAGCAGCCTGCATTGCTGCGAAAGGTGGATATACACTGTACTAGTGCCGACATTGTGCATGCTCTGTTGCCTGTGTCTATGTGCCTGTGGTTCTGTCAGTGTGATCATGTGATGTATCTGACCCCAGGAATGTGTCAATAAAGTTTCCCCTTCCTGGGACAATGAATTCACGGTGTTCTTATTTCAATTTCCAGGAGTGTATATTTTTTTTTAAACGGTGTCCACCCCAAACACTGTGTCATTTCACTGACACTCTCTCCCCGATTTCGCGATAATACAAAACGTTCTGTCCTTCTTTGAACTTTTTCGATGTACTCCGCCAATCCTATCTGGTAAGGATCCCACACTGCGCAGCTGAATTCCAAAAGACGACGGACAAGCGTAGTGTATCGTCCTCTCAGTAGATCTGTTACATTTTCTAAATATCCTGTCAATAAAATGCAGTCTTTGGTTAGCCTTCCCCACAACATTTTCCATGTGTTCCTTCCAATTTAAGTAATTCGTAATTGCAATTCCTAGGTATTTAGTTGAATTTACGGCCTTTGGATTTGACTGATTTATCGTCTAATCGAAGTTTAACGGATTCCTTTTAGTAGTCATGTGGATGACCTCACACATTTCGTTATTTAGGGCCAACTGCCAATTTTCGCACCACACATATATCTTTTCCAAATCGTTTTGTAATTTGTTTTGATCTTCTGACGACTTGACCAGTCGATAAATAACAGCGTCATCCACAAACAACCCAAGAATTCTGTTTTATTGGACGACTTTCCGTCAGTTACTATGAACTGTGACCTCTCTGACAGGAAATCACGAATGCAGTCACATAACTGAGACGATATTCCGTAAGCACACAATTTACTGCAAGCCGCTTGTGTGTCACAGTGTCAAAAACCCTCTGGAAATCCAGAAACAAACAATCCATTTGAAATTCCTTGTCAGTAGCATTCAACACTTCGTGCGACTAAAGAGCTAGTTGTGTTTCACAAGAACGATGTTTTCTAAATCCTTGTCGACTGTGTTTCAATGGGCCGTTTTCTTCGAGATAATTCATAATGTTGGAACACAATATATGTTAAAAAATGCTGCTACATATCGACGTTAATAGCTTGGGCTTGTAATTTAGTAGATTACTCCTACTAGCTTTTTTGAATATTGTTGTGACCTGTGCAACTTTCCAGTTTTGGGTACGGATCTTTCGTCGATCGAACGGTTGTACATGATTGTTAAGTTTGGAGCTATTGCATCAGCATACTCTGGAAGGAACCTAATTGGTATACAGTATGGACCAGAAGACTTGCCTCTTCTTCTTTTGTGAAGGCATTTGCGAAGGCTGTGTTTAGTAACTCTGCTTTGGGAGCACTGTCTTCGACAGTATCTTCTTTGCTACCGCGGAGAGAAGGTATTGATTGTGTCTTGCCGCTAGGATACGTATCGTACGAGTAGAATTTCTTTGCATTTGATGCCACGTTTCGAGACAAAGTTTCGTTGTGGAAATTATTGTATCGAAGTCCGAGCTCAATTTCGAGTTTCTGTAAGAGATTGTCAATCTTGGAGATTTTACGTCGGTTTGAATTTGCCATTTTTTTCGTTGTTTCTGTAACAGTGTACTGACCCGTTTTTTTTCTTTTTACCACGGGGGATCAGCTCCGTCTTTTGTTAATTTATTTGGTATAAATCTCTCAATCGCTGCCGATACAATTTCTTTGAATACAAGCCACATATAGTCTACACTTACATTGTTAATTTGGAAGGAAGGAGTACAATGAACTTTTATCTGCTTTTGTGAATAGGTACATTTTTCGTTTATTTTTGGAGGATTTGGGAGTTACGGCATTCAGTCTCGCTACGACAGCCCTGTGTTCACCGATCCCTGTGTCCATTTTGACGCTCGTTGTAAGCTCGGGCTCATTTTTTGCTAAGAGGTCAAGTGTGTTTTCACAACAGTTTGCTATTCACGTGGGCTCAAAATTATTTCCAGAGAATGTGTTTAGCACAATTTCGGATGATGTTTTATGCGTACTTCCGGAATTAAACATGTATTTTCGTCAACATATCGAGGATACATTAAAGTCACCAGCAACTATGATTGTGTGAGTCAGGTAAGTGTTTGAAATCAAACTCAAGTTTTCTTTGAAACTTTCAGCAATTGTATCATCATTGTCCGCAGCTCGTGGTCGTGCGGTAGCGTTCTCGCTTCCCACGCCCGGGTTCCCGGGTTCGATTCCCGGCAGGGTCAGGGATTTTCTCTGCCTCGCGATGACTAGGTGTTGTGTGATGTCCTTAGATTAGTTAGGTTTAAGTAGTTCTAAGTTCTAGGGGTCTGATGACCACAGATGTTAAGTCCCATAGTGCTCAGAGCCATTTGAATTGTATCATCTGAATTGGGAGGTCGGTAAAAGAATCGAATTATTATTTTATTCCGGTTGCCCACACTAACTCACAGGAACTATCTACTTTAATTTCGCGACAAGATAAACTACTTGCAACAGCAACGAACACGCCACCTCCAACTGTGTGTAGCCTATCCTCTCGGAGCAAAAATTTCGGCTGAACTTGCCTCCGGCTTTAGCCAGCTTTCAGTGCGTATAACGGGTTGAGTGTCAGTGCTTTCTGAGGCAGAAAGACGCCGCCAGCTGGCAGGCTGGGTCGGCCGCTGTCCCGCCCGCACGCTGCACTCTGCCGGCCGTGTCTGCCCTGCTGGACAGCGGCGCGCTAGCACGGCGACCCCGCGTCACTCATTCCCTCCAGCACTGCTGCTAGTCCAGATCAGCAACTGTCCGTGACCGAATTTTCCTCACGTATTTGTTTATATATATTTTCTTTCTTTGTCTTTATTAAAAACACTGAAGCGCCAAAGAAACTGGTATAGCTATGCGTATTCAGAGATATGTAAACAGGCAGAATTCGGCGCTGTGGTCGGCAACGCCTATATAAGACTACAAGTGTCTGGCACAGTTGTTAGACCGGTTCCTGCTGCTACAACGGCAGGTTGTCAAGATTTAAGTGAGTTTGAACTTGGTGTTAATAGTGGGCGCACGTGCGATGTGACACACTATCTCCGGGTTAGCGATGAAGTAGGGATTTTCCTGTACGACCATTTCACGGGTGTACCGTGAATATCAGGAATCCGGCAAAACATCAAATCTCCGGCATCTCTGCGGCCGGAAAAATGTTCTGCAAGAACGGGACCGACGACGACTGAAGAGAATCGCTCAACGCTACCACGAATTGCACATTTCAAACCTGGGCCATCAACAAGTGCCAGCGTGAGAACCATTCGATGAAACATCATCGATACGGGCTTTCGGAGGAGAAGGTCCACTCTCGTACACACAGCATAGCCTGGGGCCGTGAACACTGACGCTGGACTGTTGGTGAATGGAAAGATGTTGCCCGCTCGGACGAGACTCGTTTCAAATTGTATCGAGCTCATGGACGCGTACGGGTATGGAGACAACCTCAAGAATCCGTGGACGCTGCATGTCAGCAGGGGACTGTTCAAGCTGGCGTGAGGCGTGTGCAGTTGGAGTGTTATGGGACCACCGATAGGTCTCGATACGACTGTGACTGGAGACACATACACAAGCACCCTATCTGTCACCTGCGTCCATTCGTGTCCATTCTGTATTCCGACGGACTTGGACAATTCCGGCAGGACGATGTGACACCCCACAGGTCTGGAATTTGTGCAGAGTGGCTTCAGGAACGCTCTTCTGAGTTTGAACACTTTCCCTGTCTACCAGACTCCCCAGACATGAACATTATTGAGCATATCTGTGATGGCTCAGAAGAGATCTGCAGCCCCCGGTACTCTGCAAGATTCACGGTGTCAGTTCCTTCCAGCACTAGTTTAGGCATTAGTCGAGTCCACGCCACGTCGTGACGTCGTGTTGCGTGCTCGCGGGGCCCCTACACGATGTTAGGCAAGTGTGCCACTTTGTTTGGCTTTTCAGGGTATTATGTATGTTTCCTAAAATATGTGTGTATGCAACTGTCGTGCGTGGGTGTTACCTGTCGTGCGTGTGCTGCACCGAGACAGATGAACGCACACGGACGGACAGCTGAAGGACATTGAGCGTAGGCAGAGTAATGGCTTGAGATTGTCTGCACATCGAGTGTGTGAAACTGTGGACCTGAACTGTTCATCTTCTGCGTGCGATTTGTGAGCATAGAGAAGCTCTGTTAACGATGGGAACAACGTGCCTTTGTACTGAACTACAGAGAGAGCTGATGGATCAGATTACAAACTTTTGTTTTTTCTGTGCAATAAAGGATCGCCCTCTCCCCCCTCCTTATATATGACGGGCGTCACGATCGAATAGGACAAAATATTAGTCCAACCTCGACGTTCTTTCATATAGTACTCCGAGTGTGTATGTTACTTTTCAGAAAAGCTCTTTCATTCGAGCCAGTTGCTAGGAAAACTTGTCCGACAGCGGTGAATATGGTTGAAGGACTCTGACTGTAGAGCAGAGAATCAGCTCCATCCCCCCCAGCAAGCCAGTGCGCAGCCCACGCGGCGCCCCCACGAGCCCCGCAAACCACCAGGCAGCCACCTGGGCGTCGCCGTGAGGCAGTCGTGCCCGTCTACTCCCACCAATGCAGTGTCACTCACTGAGTCAGTCGACTCCTCGTGTCTACCTAACCGCCACTGCCTCACAGCCTCTTCTCCTTCTCACTCTCTTACTACTGCTACCTTATTCATTCCTCCACACTGCTGCTGTCCCTTCTGTCACTATCTCTCTCGTCCTCGTTGTCGCTGTCGTTGTCTCCCCTTTCCTTATCCCTGTCCCACCGCCACTGTCTCCTCCTCTCTCATCACAAAAAAAAAACTCGAATATAATGAGGCAGCTGGTACCGTAATTTTCAGTCAGAGTCTTTTATTAAACAACGGCACATCCACCATTTTAGTGCTCCGAAAGGAGCATTTTTACCCTGGTTTCCTTGTTTTCCCTGCCACAGGGCGTTCCACTCGGATGAAAAGAACTTTATGGCTCAGTAAAGTTTTCATAGTTTACTTACGTGAAACTGAAATAACACAAAACTAACACCTCAGACTTTATTCTCGTGCACTAAAATTTACCACGAGAAGCATTGGCAAAAGTTCACTCTGAGGGCGATCTCGAAAATATAATTCATCGAGTGAGTGTTAACAGCGACAAAGGGACTGAAACGTTGCCGCATAATGATCGTAGCAAACCTCCAGTGTAAGAGGGTAACGTAGCAACAGGAACAGAATTTGAGAACAGATAGAAAGGATGTGTTCCAAACAAGAACGAATACTGCCTGACTGATTTATTAAGACGAGTAAACTCGGGATGTTAAAAAACAGGGAATTCAGGCGTACAGGCACGAAGAATGCACCAGCCCTCGGGTCGTGGTCTGCCAGCAGTGGACGTACGGCGAGAATTCCAGTTCCCGACTCGGCTCGAGGAAGAGGGGATGTGAGACGGCGTGCTGAGCGAGGTAATAAACTGGTTCTTTCCAGACATTTCGGGAAGGAACGACACGATACGCGACACCATGTTATAGGTAGCACGATTTTTGATACAGCTGAAATGCCACATTTGAAGGAATAATGTAGCTCTGTAAATGTACAGCCTGTAGCAAGGTACCTGAAATCAGAGAGTTTTGTTTTCTTGCAGCAACACAGTTACAGAAGAAGTGCAAGAACATTCGTGACTGTTACAGAACACGATAAAAGCCTCAAAAAGTGGTTCTTCTGCAGAAACCTACAAAAACTATGTATATTTCGATACGCTTAATTTCCTATTGCCTGTAACTCCTACTAAACCACCAGATTTGGAAGAAGCTGATGCACATACTGATGAGACAAATAATTCTGATGTACAGGATGGAGCTGCTTCCAATTCCCGTAAGAGACAAAAGATGGCAGACGAGGAGAAATTATTTCAGGTACTTGCAGCAAACATCAAGAAAAAAAAAAAACTCATCAATGGCCGAAACACATTACACTGAGAAACATATTCTACTATCATTATTAGATGATTTGAAATCTGTGGCACAACATTTGAAAATGGACGCTAAATTTGAAATAATATCAGTTTTGAGGAAGTGCAGCAGCTCTTACAGTTCACTACACAACTAGAATTTTCAGTTCACTTCACAAATACCAATGCCTGTATGCTCAAATTCACCCATAGCTGTAGCTGCATCCAATCCAAGCCCATCAAATAGTGATGCCACACTTTCACCTGTATCATCTGATTTATTAGTCGTCACTGATTTATTCTCTGTGTAGCGAAATATCACTGTTTTGGCTTACTGTATTTTAATATTACACATTGGAGCAAATTACTGTTAAACCTACTTTAAAAATAAACGTATATGTAAGTATTCTGAAATAGTTCACGAATTTTGCAGGGTTTTCTCTTAATTCGTAATAAATTGTGAAAAAATTGTGTCTCGAGTATTCAATAGAGGATGAATCCAGTATTTTCTTTGACGCCGGTGTCGTCTGTATTTCCTTCTCAACAACAGAGCGGAAAGCAACACTTGCTCGTCAGAATCCATTTCGGAACTGGCTGACATACGCACACAGACAGCTCCCGCGGTTGAGCCTCATGCCTGGCGATTCAGTCGCACGGTTCAGCCGCGCGATAGTCGCGCATAGCAGCGATCGAATCGCGCGGCTGAATCGCGACGACGAAATGGCCAGTGTGAAAGCAGCTTTACAGTGGTGTTACTTGGGCGCGCCGTTACACTGACTGACTCACTGACCGATTGAGGAGGGGTTCTGGGGCTAAACGGCGAAGTCATCAGTCCCGCGACTCCAAAGTTACCCCTTAAAGTGGACGGATCCAGTCAGAGGGTCAAACACACACAGTAGAAGGCGTAAGCTGGCACACCCAATCTAAAGACTGGAGAAACAGAGGGATAAAAGAGCGGCCTTTGCGTGATGGAGTGGTCACGGGTCTGAGACCTAGAAAACGAGAAGATAGGTACAAACCACAACCACACTGGCCCTGCTCCAGGAGAAAAGCAGAATCTCAATCCGAAAATAAAAACCACTATGACGTAGGAAACTGAGGATCAGTTCAACCACCCTCCAATCGTGTGCTAATTTTAAAGACGACGAATCTGGAGCTTAGCACTAAGGGCCAAAAGGACGTTTCACCAATATATGGGACACGGTCAGTCACATTGTGGGGGTGGCTCGTTGCGCACGAGGAAACAGTGGGCGAGCCTGGTAGAAGGCAAAAGACGGGAGCGGAAGGCAGAGCGCCTAACTGCAGCAGACTCCTCGACTGGGTGCGCCGTGTTGTCAGCTGTGGCTGAATCTTTTGTCGCCTCTGTCCAGCAGGCCTGCCGCTTGCTCTGTGTCAGTCCCACAGTAAACGCAGTACTTCTATCACAGTCACACTGAAAACACGTAGGCCTGCTGCTCACGCAGAGAAATGCGGTCTTGTCTTCTTTGGCCTCGACTGTTAATAAACATACTGGAACAGGCTTTCTTGAAATATTTGCTGCTCTGTAACAGGTTTTGTGTAGCGTTTCACGTTTACTTCAGGTAAAGTGCTCTGAACAACTTCCATACTTTCTTCTTCCACCTCTAGGATCACATATTGCCTCGTCACGAAAGATGCCTTCTTGCACTCGCAATGTACTTTTTTCTTCCACCCCTAGGATCACATATTGCTTCGTCACGAAAGATGCCTTCTTGCACTCGCAATGTAGTAGACTCAGGATGTAGGTGATTCACATTCTCAGCTCCAGTTTTAGCAGAAACTGGAAGAGGACAGAAAGCACGTCCAGCGCACGCGTTTACCTGCTGCCTCTGCCTGGCATCCACACCTGAGCCGCCTTCGCCACGGTCCACACTGTTTACAGTCACTGTACACAAAACGGAATTGTGGGTATAACTAAGCCTTTATTCGAAAGTAAGCACCACAGGGCTGAGCATGACTGTTTGGTGAGCCAAAGGATTCCCTGTGTCCAGAATTCGTGTGGCTGCGGCAGGGCCCAATACTTCAATGTGTCGTTCAGTTGGTCGTCCGAGTTGAAGAGGGCGGACCCTGCCACTGGGCGAGGCCCGGGCCGTCTGCCCTCGCCGGACTCGCGCACACTGCGGACTGCCTCCACGAATTCGACGAGTGACGGACCTCGAACGTACAGAAAGACTGTGAGCATCGCCTTGCGTGCTGAGAGATCAGCTTTGAATTTTTTAGGGGGGCTGGATGTCTCTCAACGTTGTTCCAAAGTGGCATATGCAAACTTCAACCGATCTGTCACGAAGTTTCCTACCTTTGCATTTGAACGCTCTTTGTAATAAGGAAATACCGTTCTGCCTTGAGCAAACACAATTTTTCTTGTTCTAGTTGTAAAAGTGGGTCCTTACTGTTGGTAGACGTCGAGTTTTCATGCTTTTACAGGGTGTTTGTATGCTGATCTTCAGCGTTGTGCGATGTTCACTTCTTCCGCCATCTTATTCTGTCTCTTCTGGGCGGGAGTCTCTCTCTCTCTCTCTCTCTCTCTCTCTCTCTCTGTGTGTGTGTGTGTGTGTGTGTGTGTGTGTGTGTGTCTGTCTGTGTGTGCGTGTGTGTGTTTTGTGTGCGTTTTGAACCTCTGATAGTTATTTTAGAGCCTAGAATTTATGAATATATCCTGTGAAATGCTATAGGTGACTGTGTGCTATTCGTTTGCTGTTTTTGATGTTTCTTTTTTAGATGTATTGTGTGTGTTTATGTTCTGTTTGCTGCTATGTGCTAAGTGCCCTTTTTACTTTTCCGCAAATTTTTTGGCTTAGTTTATCATGTTTGTTTAGTATCCGTTTTCAACCGCTATTTATTTTGCTTCATGACTTTAATGTAAATACTATAACGTAGAAAATTGCTATGTATCATAACGTAGAAATTCTTTGTATATTAGTAGCTGCACCTGGCCACACTTTGCTGTGGAAAAGGAAGAACAGAGGAAGCACACGCCTGTGACACGTATGGGAATTCTATAGGAGTGCTGCCGTCCTCTTCTCGCCTGCCTCTGTCCACCCCAGCCGTCGCCTTTCTTTCTTCACCTCCTTGTCCTTGTCTGTCTCTCTGCCAATCACCTCCTCCCCCTCCCCTCCCTCTGACCTTTGGCCTTGTTTATTGTTACTGAAAATTCAGATTCTGTCGTAGTATTCTAAGCATGAGCCAGTAAGCCACAAATACAGATTTCCTGTTTCCTAACAACATTTCGCTGATGTATATTTTGTAACTTCTCTATTATTAAATTTATATAGATTTATGTATTACATATACTTAAAGAAACAGGGGAATAAAAACGAGCGCATACTTGAATGGGAGGCTGTTTCGAAATTTCAAAGCAATTGGTCAATAAATTTCGGAGAGTAACGATTCTGAACGAACCGACATTTGCAATTTTGTTTATACAGATTTAACAGAGAATATATGAAAACAACAAGAACTGTATCTGCTCGAGGGAGAACCACATTTCCTTCTTACACATTAGGAGCAAACGCGGACAGTAAAAAACCTTCATCCAGAAGAAGAACATTCCTCTTGTCAGCACGCGGCCGTCCACAGGTGGTAAAGGGCCGACAGAGAAACTGAGGATGTCTCCGTCTTGACGGCGACGAAGTAAACAGGAGGACTGAGCTGTTTACGCTAGCGCGACAGCCGACTGCCAACTTCCCGTGTTTGGTTTCTCCCTCAGAAATTATTCTCTAGCGTCATCGACTTGTCCAGAATGCGAGGGCCAGGTGCTATTTGGAGCTGACATAACAGGTTTCGTGGGAATAGCTTCCATTAACTAATAGCCTGCACTGCTCAGTCTGCACCTTCTATGAAAAGCATTTTGAAGCAACTGAAGTAGCAGTGTCAAAGTAGAAGATCGAACTACCCGAATACAGCTAATTTATTTCATCCAAAAGAGGATGCTCTAACAGATATTCACTGATCCATTTTATAGCCCACGTTTTCTACATTTTTTCTTGTTGTGATCCGTGGTGCCACCTTTGAAAGCCGTGTTGTGGTTCACACTGCATACAGATGATTTACACGCAAGCGGAGCCAGCAATTTCGTAGGTAATTCAAAAGTAGGGCTCGTTGACGCCAAAGAACGACGTCGAAAGAGAACGTAATAAGAGAAGGCGGGTCAGCGGCGGCTGGGGGGTTCTCAGTGCCGTGGGCGATGCTGTCGACAGGAGAGAGGAGGGGGCGGGGGGGGGGGGGGGGAGACTGCCACGCGGTGCCGTTCCCAACACCGAGGCGAGACCGCACCGCAGCGGAACACTAAACTTTCTTATTTTGTTTCGTGTTGAATTTTGATGAATGTCTCGCAGAGTTTTGTTTGTCATTCACACATTTCAATTAGAATTCATTAGGAAATGAGACACTTAAAGTAATAAAGGAGTTGTGCTATTTGGGGAGCAAAATAACTGATGATGGTCGAATTAGAGAAGATATAAAATGTAGACTGGCAATTGCAAGGAAAGCGTATCTGAAGAAGAGAAATTTATTAACATCGAGTGTAGATTTAAGTGTCAGGAAGTCGTTCCTGCAAGTATTTCTATGGAGTGTAGCCATGTATGGAAGTGAAACGTGGACGATAAATAGTTTGGACAAGAAGAGAATAGAAGCTTTCGAAATGTGGTGCTACAGAAGAATGCTGAAGATTAGATGGGTAGATGACATAACTAATGAGGAGGTGTTGAATAGGATTGGGGAGAAGAGAAGTTTGTGGCACAACTTGACTAGAAGAAGGGATCGGTTGGTTGGACATCTTCTGAGGCATCAAGGGATCACCAATTTGGTACTGGAGGGCAGCGTGGAGGGTAAAAATCGTAGAGGGAGACCAAGAGATGAATACACTAAACAGATTCAAAAGGATGTAGGCTGCAGTAGGTACTGGGAGATGAAGGAGCTTGCACAGGATAGAGTAGCGTGGAGAGCTGCATCAAACCAATCTCAGGACTGAAGACCACAACAACAACAACAACATTTCAATAAAACGGACAAAGCAGCTAGACCTCGGGGCAGATGCTGCAGCCCGGCCTCACAGGGGTGTCTGCTTTCGTCGGACAGTCGACGCTCCGCTCAGCACCCACACCCCTTCCGAGAATTTCTCCGCCACGCCCCCGCCATACTACGACACTTCCTCTCATCCCCCCCCCATATCTCCGTCCCTACATACAGTTACCTGGGATAGCCTAATTCTCATAATGAAGTGAATGAGCATCACGTGACCCTCTCGTCAGAATCACCACCACCTGTTAATTACTTCATGTTACGCTTCAAATTTATACACTGCAACTTGGCAGGTGCTATGACGTCTCCAGTAGGGAAAATGTCAATAACTGTTCCTCTTTCTTTTAGTTGATTCAACCGTGGGTCCCTGCAGGTGCACTGCATATAAACGGAACCCTTCGCCAGCCTTGTTTCGCAGACTCCATTATTACTGTGCGACCTAGGCTTCGTGTTATTAAGCCATTTGCTGCACCACCACTCTATTAGAAAATGGGCTTACAACGTGGAACCTAGGTCGTAGAGTACTAACGAATTTTGTGAAACGAGACTGAAAAAGGGTTTTCTTGAGTTAACACTATATCAATTCCTCTCTGCATTTCGGAAACTTTGGCTGTAATGTGCCATGTATGTTGATGAATATATTGTTACATGCTTCTTCACGGGTCTGTAAATAGCTTCCACATACATTTCTTCTCTTCCATAGCTTTAGTCATTTGGTTTTTCCGGAGCCTTACATCTACTTTATTTGCTAATTTTTCACTTCGCAGGGAGCTATTGGAGTACAGCTTCCACTTCTGCAGAAAGTAAACGAACTTGATGATAATATTTTGGAAAGGGAAGAGAATGTAGACGAAAATGAGATGCGAGATGTGATAGTGCGTGAACGACTTGACGTAGCACTGAAAGACCTAAATCGAAACAAGGGCCCTGGAGTGGATGGGAATTCTCAGAGATTCTTGCCAACACTAAGCGACAAAAAACTATTAAAGTTAGTACGGAAGATAGACGAAGCAAGCCAAGTATCCTAAGAATAATGAACAACGCCGTAATCCCAAATCCACAAAAGGCGCATGCTGACGGGGGTAATACTGGTACGAATTACTTGTAGAATAATGGGAAAGCTAGTAGAAGTCAACCTCGTGCGCGAGGCGATTTTGAACCTACGACTTATCTCAAATGAGCGACTGAACGAAGGGATACCAACGTTTATAGCGTCTGTAGCTTTAAAGAGCGCTTGTCACAAATTTGAATGGAGTATTCTCTTTGAAATTCTGAAAGTAGTGATAAAATACAGGCAGCGAAACGTTATTCGCAATTCATACAACAATCAGGCTGCAGTTATGAGAGTCGAAGGTCGTGAAAGGCGAGAGGTATTTGAGAAGGGAGCAAGTAAACGCTGTAGGCCAGGGTGGCCGAGCGGTTCTAGGCGCTACAGTCTGGAACCGCGCGACCGCTATGGTCGCAGGTTCGAATCCTGCCTCGGGCATGGATGTGTGTGATGCCCTTAGGTTAGTTCGGTTTAAGTAGTTCTAAGTTGTAGGGGACTGATGACCTCAGATGTTAAGTCACATAGTGCTCAGAGCCATTTGAACCATTTTTTGAGTAAACGCTCCATGTAGTTCAGTCCGTACACTGAGCAAGCTGCGGCGGAGAACCGCACCCACAACAGCCACTGATCGCAAATATGTCTTCATTGAGTTAGCGGTCTTCCTGAAGGTACATCACTACGAAGACGATCATTGTGACTGAAGGCGCTAATTGAATAAACAAATATTCGCTATTAGAGACTGCTGTGGTTCTTACGTAATTTCATAGCCGTCACCGTCCTAGTGATCATATTACTCCTTATCGAAACCGAGGAGATCTCTGTACAGGGAAATACAACTCGGGATGAAGAAAAAAAGACTTGAGGTTTGCTAGTGTAATTCTATCACAGACGGCACAGCACTTGAGACAGAAGACGAACAGAACGGATAGAGCTTCGAAAAAAGTTATGACTTGAACATCAATAAAAGTAAAAGAAGATTACGAACCTAGTCGAATTAAATCAGATTAGGAAATAAGAAACTGGAAGTAGAAAATGAGTTTTGGCATTTGTGCGACCGAATTAAAGAGCGTATAAAATGATGGCATGCAATAACAAGAAGAGCGTTCCTTTAAAAGAGAAATTTGTTAAGATCGACAATAAATTTAAGGGTTAGGAAGTATTCTCTGAAATTGTTTGGAGTGTAGCTTTGTACACAAGTGAAACGTAGTTGATAGGTAGGTCAGACAGAAAGAGCACAGAAGTTTCGGAAATATGTAGTAGAGAAGAATGCTAAAGGACAGATGGGCAGATCGAGCAGGTAATGAGGAGGAAAAAATTGTGGCACAACTAGACTATATGAAGGGATCAGTTGATAAGACATATTCCGAGGTGTAAAGGAATAGTGGGAAGTGTGGCAGGTCAAAACTGTAGAGGGAGAGCGAGGCTTAAAGTACAGTGAGCAGGGTCAGATGAGGAGGCTTGTACGGGGAGAGCTGCATCAAACCGATCTTCGGACTCAAGACCTCATCAGCCCGTCACTGTTATGGAAGAGACCTACGATTTTATGAACGTCGTTGTTCGTCAAAACGCACTTCATTACACTTGTCGCGCCATTACTACTGCGACCCATCATTCCGTGCGTTACGGACCACAACCTGAGACAAAATAAAACGAGGGTGACTTGTGCGCAGGATGGGCCGCGCTACGTCGCAGTGTGCAGTAACTCACGTCCCTACCGTCTCGGAAGAAGGGAAAAAAATCTAAAACAAAAGAGGGAACCTCCCGAGCAGTTAGCGTCGCTCGATGTGAAAAAGTTCTGGGGTTGCGAGTTTAGTTTTCGAGTTGGCTTCGGTGCATGAACCGCTTCTATTATTGACGCTGCCCGGAAACTTAGCATCGCAGATAAATATTAATAATGTACGCCGACATCGATTTTGCTGCGGACTCGGCCGGCGCTCAGAGACGCAGCAGAACCCACCCTCCGCCACTCACCGCTACTGTGTGTCTGTCGCTGCGTTTGCTGGTCTGGCAGCTCCCCCGGTCTGCTTCGCGATTCACCGCTCTCGACTTCCGCAAACGTCTCCCTTTTTCTTTCGCAAAAACGGGTAATAATTTGGCGCCCGAGGGTTGGCCCGCCTGGAGCTCATTATGGAGCGACTGGTCCCTCGAGAGGCCAGGATGATTTACTTTCCGTGGACTGCGTCAAATCCTTCTTCTTTCCAATTGGTGCAGATACCTTAAAACATTGACCGTGACCTCTCGGGTGGAGAAATCAATTGGTCTCGGAAGACGTACAAAATGTTTCATATGCAGTGTCGTATGATTCTCAGTAGATAACTGATACTTTCAATTGCAAATTAGAGATATTCGCTACTTTTTAATTAGGTTTCTTAATTACCGAAAGTAACTATGTCTGAGGAAAATATACATGTGTGGCGTACTTCGTTGTTCGCGCAATGTAACTCCACGTATTTCAGATTAAGTTTGGGTCTTTTATAAAAACTGCAATTGCTGCGAACGTAGCTACATTTTAAATCATCGTATTCATGTAGGCGAGTGTGTAAGTTAAAAATTTGTCCTATAAAACGAAATACGAAATTAATAATAAAAACGGAAGTCTAAATTTGAAATTTGACTTAACAAGAGTATTTCCAGAGTCTAAACGTCTTTTATCCTTGGACAACCGACGAAAGGAAATTTAATACGATATATTATACGAAAATCGCTAAAGTTAATGTAACTGATTGTTGAGACTTTTAGAGATAATGAATTGAGTGTTGAGAAACTGCAAATACGTGACTAGCAGAGGCCTTGTGTCGTCTTGTCTGGTCTGGACTGCCGTGAGGAGACTATACGGTTATCTGCCTCTCGTATTAAAGTGTAAATAAAATAGGAAACCGTTCTGTCACGTTTCTAAATAAACCGGGGGCCAACTCATGTGTGCACCTAGGCTACGTATTTCAACCTCACACATAGCACTGGTACCTGCATCGCTGCAGTATGCTGGTGTTATAGTTATGCCTTTTGTGCCCAGGAAAACCACCGAGCGGCGTCGATCATGTTCTGTCATTAAAACTGCTATAATTTTGATGGGGTGCAGATGTGAGTATATATTTATTTATTTATTTAACCTGGCAAGATTAGGGCCATCAGACCCTCTCTTACATCTAACCAGGCATTCTACTTATTTTACATTCATACGTTTTAGTAGGCATGTTAAACTACATCTAGTACAAAAAGTGAAATAAACAATTAGAAAGGTACACCTGGAAAAATACATACATATAGAGTTTATATTCGTAGATCATAAGTACTGTTATAATTAGGCATTATTGAAGAGACAAATTTTAGATAGGAGTGCTGGCAGCAGGGAGTATGAGGGAGACTCATGGTGAAGGGAGGAGAAGAATAGACATGATGAATCATAATTAAGGAAATATAAAGGAAAAGAAGATTCCCTGGCCAATAGAGATAGATGAAGGGGAAGGCATCTCAGGAGCAAGATAGGAGACGCTAGCTTTGCTATTTGACAGATGAGAGGATTGGCCTGGTACATTAATTTTGTGGAGAACTTTATGAGGATGATAGTAGGAAATGCTTCAACTTCTTCTTAAAAGCAGCAGGAGATTGAATTTTGCGCAAGGTAAGGGGCAGTTTGTTCCAGAGGCGGACAGCGGCAACTGAGAAGGAGTTTGCAAAAGTTTTTGTTTTGTGAGTGGTCACAGTTGGGATACCAGATAAGAGTGACCTCGTGTTTCGATTATGATGGCATGACAGGTTTTTAATCTCTGAAGCAAGGTACTGGGGTGCTTGCGCGACGAGGAGTCTGTGAAGTAGACATAGAGTGTGGTAGTCACGCAATTTGTCCGGCCGCAGCCACTTTAGCTCGGAGTATGAAGCACTAACATGATCATATCGGCGAATGTTGCAGGTGTAACGCACACAGGCATTCATGGCTAGCTCTAGCCGTCTTTTGTTTTCACTACTCGTGCCTTGTTGAATTACATCACAATAGTGGAGGTTCGGTAGAACGAGTGCTTGCACGAGCTGGCGTTTCAAGTCCTGTGGAAATATGTTCCGAAACTTTTTGAGAGCATAGAGACAAGCAGACGTCTTTCGGCACACTGCGACTGTATTCTCCGCCCAGTTGAGATGCTCATCCAAAGTTACACCCAAGTTCTTCACTGTTTTCTGGTATGGTATTGGAGTACCGTCGAGCAGAATAGGAGGTAGCCGTTCGCGGAAATCTGAACTTATTAATTTCTGATGGGCTATTAAGATTACTTGCGTCTTTTTTGCATTTAGTTTAAGCCCCAGGCTTTTCGCCCATGTCACTACCGAAGACAGATCATCATTCATCTGAGCGATTGCAGTGTTTACAACACCCTGTAAGCAATCCTGCGGTAAATGGTTGGGGGTGCTTTCTACCAGGGCTACTCGCTCCCTTTCCTGTTGCACACCCAAATGGAGCAAGGAAAAATTGTTATTTATCGTGTGTGCCCTCTCTTGCCCGCAAACTGCAAGGTCATCAGTCCCTTTTTTCCTCGAGCAGACGGCTCTACGTGGCTGTAGATCAGATATAGCCTAATGTGCCAAATCCAGGGAACGTAAACCCCAAGGTCTGTCAGTGGAGTTGAAGTAAGGGACAAAAAGAGAAAAGGGAGACAGAGGAAGAAAGGCAAGCGAGGTACCCCATCTAGGGAGCAGCCAGAAGCCCCTGAAAGCAGAGTGAAATGAGGGACATACATCGCCCAGCCCCCACCACTTACGAGAGGTACTCTACTCTGCCTCGGAGAGTAGCGACACACACAACGGAATGGAAAATCAGAGCGACAAAACACAAACCAGTCTAACAGACAATGCGAGAGGGGGCGGGGGAGAGAAAAAGACCAGGGACGGTGAGAAGTGGGCTGGTCCACCAAGCCCAGACAGCTCTAGCCGACTCTGTACAGGGGAGGCATCAGGGTATGCTGCCGACCCCTCAATGGGCCGTTTAGGTGAAGTGGCCCTTCACCAATAAAACGTAAACTACATCAGCCGCTGGGGCACCATCTCTCATCTCTTACACCAGGGGCTGCGAGTCGGGGTGGTGAGTCCCCTCCAAGGCTGCTAGGTTGGGACACTCCAGCAAAATGTCGACCACCGTAAAACAGGAACCACTGTGAAATGGGGCATGTCCTCGCTATGGAGGAGATGACCACGAGTCAGCCAAGTATGGCAGATGCAGAGCCTGCAAAGGGCGGTAGAGTCCTTGTGAGAGGCCTGCAAGGAGGACATCCACAGATTTGTAGTCTCCTTTACCACCAGTAGTTTGTTTAGTGAAGTCAGACTGAGAAATTCCATATTCCAGATTTCAAAACTTGGCGGTATAATACAGATAAGAGGTCTGTTTCTGGAATACCCATCTCAAGAGCTGGTTTACAGGTAGTCAGTTTGGCCAGGCTATCAATGAGTGTTCATTCCCCAGGATCCCAGCATGGCCCAGGGTCCAGATGAAGGTCCACATTGCTCTAGGGCACACAGGGAATCCTGAATGGCAATGATCGAAGGTAACACTAGTCGAAAGATTCAAAACTGTTCGAGTCTCACAGATGAGGAAGGATCCCACTGCTACAGGAACAGATATGCTCAAGAATACGAGAGATAGCTATCAACTACAGTCATCTGGAAAGGAGAGCAGTTCAAAGCTCACGTATCCAGAAACCGTCGAGCCATCAGTGTGAACTACTTCTGAATTACTGGATGCGGCGCTGTCGTGGAGGGAGAGTTCACAATCGAGGTTCAGAAAGGAGGGAGCAGACACGGATTGTGATTGTAATCACTGCACTTGGACACGATTGCAGGAGATGGATTTCTGTGTTTGGAAAGAGGTGATGGTAGTTCAGATGCTTAGGAAAGCTGTAAATGTGGACAACATAACTGACAAGCTGTTGTCAGCGCCTGATTGGCAATGTAGGAAACCACGCCTCCAAGAGTAAAATATTCACAGGACTAGTCCGATAGGTTCCTGTCGCAAGCCGAACCCCACAGTGGTGAACTGGATCCAGCGCCTGCAATGCTGGGGGCGCTGCTGGATCGAGTGCCAGACTCCCACAATCAAAATGGAATTGTGGCAAGGCTTTGCAAAGCTATAGAAGGGTAGTGTGATATGCATCCCAACTGGTGTTACTCAGGCAGTAAGGTTTATTAAGGTGCAGCCAGTACTTTCGCTTAAGCTGGAGAAGATGGGGTCTCCACATCAACTGAGAATCAAAGACCAGTCCTAAGGACCGATAAGTTCAAGTGTGTGTGAAATCTTATGGGACTTAACTGCTAAGGTCATCAGTCCCTAAGCTTACACACTACTTAACCCAAACTATCCTAAGGACAAACACACACACCCATGCCCGAGGGAGGACTCGAACCTCCTCCGGGACCAGCCGCACAGTCCGTGACTGCAGCGCCTCAGACCGCTCGGCTACTAAAGAGCGATAAGTCTCGACCACAGTGAGTAGCTAGCTGTCGAGATGACGTTCTGGTTGTGGGCAAATGGTACAACGTTGACAGAAGCGCATGACATGCGTATTGGCGGCTGAAAATGGAACATGGATGAGGGCGTACTAGGGGAGCAACAGTAGAGGCAAAATTCGTCAGCATAGAAGGAGGACCCCACAGCTGCTGCTAGACATTTGATGGCTACTAGAAAGAGAGAGACACACAGTACAGAGCCCTATGGCATCTCATTCTCTTGGATATGGGGGTACTGTGGGAAGCATAAACTTGTACGTGGAATGTACACTGCGACAGCAAGTTGTGGATTAAAATAGGGAGCAGACCACGGAGGCCCCACTTGTGTAAGGTAGCAAGGATGTGTTGTCGCCCTGTGCTGTCATAAGCCGTTTGCAAGTCGAGGAAGATGGCTGTAAGGTGTTGACTTCGAGCAAGAACTGTTCAGATGGCAGACTCCAGGTAAACCAGGTTATCACCAAAAACCAGCACGGGACAAAGCTAGTCCCCAAGCTCAAGAGCCAACGCAGCTACCGGGTGCAGGAGTGTTCAAGAAACTTACAGTGAGACTAATTGGGCGATAACTG
The DNA here is from genome assembly GCF_021461385.2 of Schistocerca piceifrons. Taxonomy (NCBI): domain Eukaryota; kingdom Metazoa; phylum Arthropoda; class Insecta; order Orthoptera; family Acrididae; genus Schistocerca; species Schistocerca piceifrons. The sequence goes on from NC_060147.1 coordinate 146,506,184, forward strand.
TTCATCTCTAGCGGGTGCTTACACGGTTTCAGTACTGGAACGACGATGCTTTCGCGCCACTGGGATGGGAGCTCGCACTCGCTCCAGATGTGGCTAATGCTGGCAAGGATACGACGCTGACAACCCGCTGACAGGTCCTTGGTCAAATGTAATTCCTAGCAGATCTTGAGTGCTGACAGTTTTCTGTGTTACGTAAACACTGTGTTTGAAGAACGAGCAGGGTAAGGGGAGGGGCAGTCGTTCTTTCCAGTATAGCTGTTTTGTTTTTCCGAAAATAGACATAGATGGTAATAAAGGGGTTACTCCCATAATTATCGGTTTGAGTAGACTAACGCCCGTCGTACCTTGTTGTCACCATACTTTACAGAAGTACCAGTCAGTGGCTGAAACGTAGCTGTTTCTCCATCCCTAAAGTCTCTCCTTCAAAATGGCAAAATCCAATTTACTGAACACAATGTGTGTGTGTGTGTGTGTGTAGTGTACGAACGAACTAAATAAATGAACGGACACACACTCCGTGCCATCACCACATTTGGAAGAGGAGACAAAATGCATAACACTGCTAGAAAATACCCTCCGCCATGCGCTGTACAGTTGGTGTACAGATGTTGGTATACTTTGCAGATGCTGTTCTTCTGGGACACGTACGTCCCAGTAACGCTGCTTGTGTGCTCTAGTGTCTACTGAAGACAATAACTAGGAAGAGGAAAGGTAAGCAATGAGCTGTTGATGTAAAAAATGCACTGAGGCGGCGGAAAAGACTTACCTGCTCCACCCACAGGTTCGTCGTCATTATCTGGTTCTTCAGATTCTGAAACAGAGAAAAACAAGCATTAGTCACGCCAGTCGTGTGCGCGTCATGACTACTACACAACACATGTAACACACAGGAAGCGAGGTACAAGACATCTCGCGACATACGACAATAGAGAATTTTACTGTCACAGAGTTGTCAGACAGCAACCGGATGCTTTGTATATAACTTTACTTACGCCAAGACGTGTCTACGCTCCTCACACTTGTTCAGATGGCGTAATTCACTTGTTTGTTGACCACCATTAAGTCTATGTCCACGGCAGCTGCTTTTTATTCCGTTTCTTAGACCGTGTTTCTCGCATGGGGAATGCTGCAGTAAAGCATAGAGTCTAAAATTGGGTGTCTGTCACGTAGAGAAATAAGGAGTTATAAAATACCGAATATGGAAGACATTATCCGAAAGAAATGCGATTATTTTAAAAAAATCAGCACCTGATAATTTTTGATCATGTAATTAAAAATATCAAACAACAAAGTTCTAAAACAGACTATTTCAAAATAGTTTCTCCTTTCACAGATCGATAGTAGGGTTGCACCACAGAAAGACGTACTGGGGGTGGATGTAAACATTTCTGAACATTTCCCCAGCCAGTGCCGAAGCATGCCGAGTGCAATTTAGGGCCCGGAACGAGAAACAGACAGCAGAGCCGATGCTGCTAATACTGTGGCACACATGACTCGAGCAAGGTGTCTGAATCGCCTATTTGGAGATAACGTCAGTCTGACAGCACTGCAAGGTGTCGTAACAACACGTAAACCTTACTCGAGAACGCGGCATGCTGAAGAGCTGAAAGCCACAGTTGAGCAACCGAGGCGAATACCGCTTACGAACCCAGAGAACCGGGCCACATTTGGTCATCGTCGCCGAGGAATAACGTCGCTGCCTCCGACGGACGAGTATGAGTACTCTGGACCTGGAGCCCAGGTGCAGTGAGCCAGTCCCGAGGCAGGGCCTGCCACACCCGCTGCAGCCGGCGTGGCCTGCCGGCCTCTCCCACTGTGGACTGCGGACTGCTCGTCGTTGAATTTGTGTGTCCGTAACAGTGGGACACCCCTGCCCCGCGGACTCGAGCCCGCCCGTGCTGTCTGAGCGACGCGGCCGCCCAGCTTGCTCGGCGGTCTCGGCTGGTGCGACCGTATTCTGTCCTCTGCAGATGTCATCCAGTAACAGGCTGTACGCGCTTCTTTGTACACGCTATGTGTCAGCAGGAGTGTAGAATTTCATTTTTCTGCTGTAAGGATGACAGTCTGAGTCCCCTGCCAGTGCAGGCGAAACGTGATAAGCCCGGACTGCCTGTACGGTACCAGAGAGATGCGCCGAACGTAAAGGTCACACCAGTCAACCTACACTCGACGAAGCCCGCTTTGGCACAGTGTTGCACCTCCCACAGTCGTGTCACCAGTTACGACTGTGCCAATCCGACATCTTCCGGGATTGCAATGTGAAAGAAGCTCTAGGCATCCGACTACACGACGGACAAATACACGGAAACGGTGGCTTCCCACGGAGCGCCGGCCTCGAGCACGACAGCAGCCTCTGTGGGAGTGGCAGCTGATGACCTGACGAGGACTGCGCCAGCTCCGGCCGGCCAGAGGATACGAGAGCGGCGCCCCGCAGCAGACAACGGCAGGTGGCGACAAGTCGGCCGGCAGGAATATCGAGAAATATTCAGTGTTCCATTTGTTAATTTAGCGCTGTTAAACTACAGAAAACTGTAAGGCACAATCTACACAGTTTCATAGTTTGCAAATGCAGAAGTAAGACGGTGCGCAAGTGGATACTCGAAATCTCGCGTTGTAGCTTAAGCTACACTCCGTTTAAGAATCACGAAAGAAGGCTGTATACGTGGGAGAGTCCTGGAGACACTGGAAATTTCCAGATAGATTATATAATGGTAAGGCAGAGGTTTAGGAACCTGGTTTTAAATTGTACGACATTTCCAGGGGCAGATGTGGACTCTGACCACAATTTATTGGTTATAAACTGTAGACTAAAACCGAAGAACCTGCAAGAAATTAGGAATTTAAGGAGATGGGACCTGGATAAACTGAAAGAACCACAGGTTGTAGAAAGTTTCAGAGAAAGCATTAGAGAACGATTGACAAGAACGGGACAAAGAAATACAGTAAAAGAAGAATCGGTAGCTATGAGAGATGAAATAGTGAAGGCAGCAGAGGATCAAGTTGGTAAAAAGACGAGGGCTAGTAGCAATTCTTGGGTAACAGAAGAGATATTGAATTTAATTGATGAAAGGACAAAATGTAAAAATGAAGTACATGAAACAGACATAAAGGAATACAAACGTCTCAAAAATGGGTTCCACGGGAAGTGCAAAATGGCTAACCAGGGATGACTAGAGGACAAATGTAAGGATGTAGAGGCATCCCTATAGGAAAATTAAAGAGACCTTTGGAGAAAACAGAACCACTTGTATGAATATCAAGAGCTCAGATGGAAAACCAGTTCTAAGCAAAGAAGGGAAAACAGAAAGGTGGAAAGAGTACATAGAGGGTCTATACAAGGGCGATGTATAGATGAAATGGGAGATATGGTATTGCGTGAAGAATTTCACAGAGTACTGAAAGACCTGAGTCGAAATAAGGCCGTGGGAGTAGACAACATTCCATTAGAACTACTGAAAACCTTGGGTGAGCCAGCCCTGAAAAAACTTCTATCTGCTGAGTAAGATGTATGACACAGGCGAAATACACTCAGACTTCAAGAAGAATATGATAATTACAATCCCAAAGAAAGCAGGTCTTGACAAGTCTGAAAATTACCGAACTATCAGTTTAATAAGTCACGGCTGGAAAATACTGGCACGAATTACTTACAACCGAATGGAAAAACTGGTGGAAGCCGACCTTGGGTAAGATCAGTTTGGATTCCGTAGAAATGTCGGAACACGTGATGCAATACTGACCCAACGACTTATCTTAGAAGAATGATTAAGAAAAGGCAAACCTACGTTCCTAGCATTTGTAGACTTAGAGAAAGATTTTGACAAAGCCGACTGGAGTACCCTCTTTCAAATTCTGAAGGTGGTAGGGGTCAAATACAGGGAAAGAAAGGCTATTTACAATTTGTACAGAAACCAGATGGCAGTTATAAGAGTCGAGGGGCGTGAAAGGGAAGGGAATGAGACAGGGTTGTAGCCTATCCGCGATGTTATTCATTCTGTATATCGAGCAAGCAGCAAAGGAAACAAAAGAAAAATTCGGAGTAGGAATTAAAATCCATGGAGAAGAAACAAAAACTTTGAGGTTCGCCGGTGACATTGTAATTCTGTCGGAGACAGCAAAGGACTTGGAAGAGCAGTTGAACGGAATGGAAAGTGTCTTGAAAGGTGGATATAAGATGAACATCAACAAAAGCAAAACGAGGATAATGGAATGTAATCGAATTAAATCGGGTGATGCTGAGGGAATTAGATTAGGAAATGAGACACTTGAAGAAGTAAAGGAGTTTTGCTATTTGGAGAGCAAAATAACTGATGATGGTCGAACTAGAGAGGATATAAAATGTAGACTGCCAACGGCAAGGAAAGCGTTTCTGAAGAAGAGAAATTTGTTAACATCGAGTATAGATTTAAGTGTCAGGAAGTCGTTTCTGAAAGTATTTGTATGGAGTGTAGCCATGTATGGAAGTGAAACATGGACGACAAATAGTTTAGACCAGATTACGTAACTAATGAGGAGGTACTGAACAGAACTGGGGAGAAGAGGAATTTGTGGCACAACTCGTCTAGAAGAAGGGATCGGCTGGTAGGACATGTTCTGAGGCATCAAAGGATCACCAGTTTGGTATTGGAGGGCAGCGTGGAGGGTAAAAGTCGTAGAGGGAGACCAAGAGACGAGTACACTAAGCAGATTGAGAAGGATGTAGGCTGCAGTAGGTACTGGGAGATTAAGGAGCTTGCACAGGATGGGGCAGCAGTCTCTGGAGTGAAGACCACAACTGCAACAGCTGCTTAAGCGGCTCCTTCCCGGATCTGTAGACAGCGGGTGTCCTGTAGCAGACTCTTGGTCTCCACTTCCCGTCCACCACTGTGCTGCGTTGTGAACTGTTTTCGCCTACACCCGGTATTCACGACTGTTGCTGAAGAGTTAATTATGATAAGGCGTAACATCACCATTTATTTCGTATATTGTTCAGGATGAGGTTTTTCGTACACGATGGTCAGCGGGAGGCCACCTGCTTTTTAATTAGCCATCGTCATGGCGGCGGTTATGTTGCAACAGCCGATTACAGCTGCTGTGAATGTAAGCTTTATTTCATTTGTCGGATACTTCGGAGAAACGCTTCAACACAAACATCAGCATGCGTAACATCACTGCACTTGTCGAGAGTCGACTGGTTTGCGTGCGGTTACGAAGTAGAGGGTGATCACAACTAAAGTTAAACTTTCAAGCCGCAGCAGAAATAACGCTAGTCAGAATAACGTCAAATTGCAAGGGAATATTATCCGAGAAGTGGGGAAACGTATGGCAGAAGAAAAATACATAGTTACAAAATGTAGCAATAGATGGCGGTCAGCCCGGGTGGCCGAGAGGTTCTAGGCGCTACACTCTGGAACCGAGCGACCGCTACGGTCGCAGGTTCGAACCCTGCCTCGGGCATGGATGTGTGTGATGTCCTTGGGTTAGTTAGGTTTAAGTAGTTCTAAGTTCTAGGGGACTGATGACCTCAGAAGTCCCATGGTGCTCAGAGCCTTTTGAACCATTTTTGAATAGATGGTGCCGTAAGCATCATTTTAATAGTGGTCGACTAAAAATGACACATGAATCATACAACAATGCCTAATGTGCACGTTTGACGTTAAACAAACTGTACTGCTCAGCGTGCATGGATGTACGGGCGTGATACTGTTAGTTATGTATTCCACCCACCACGACAAATCACATCGGATGTAAAAATTCGTTTTTAATTGTCCTGAGACCAAAAACCGCATAAAAAGCATTAATCAAAATCAAATCGGATTATTAATTTCCTCGTGACTGGCGCAAAACATGTTCAATATGCTGTCCATCGTTTCTTGCAACAAGTTGAAATCGAGAAACAGCACGTTACACAAATGATCGAACTCTTTCCGTGGTCACGTTCAGAATGTATTGCGCAATGCGTGCCTTCAATGCAGTCGGAACACTGAACACGACATCTTTCAGATAACCCCACAGCCAGAAGTTACACGGATTAAGGTCATGTGATTGGGACGGCCAGGCTGTAGGGAAATGGCGGCTGATAATTCTAGCATTTCCGAAATGGCGCTTCAGCAGCTGCCTAACTGATTTTGCAATGTGCGGAGGAGAGCCATCTTGCATAAAAATGGTTCCATCCACACATACACGCTGTCGGAGAGCTGGAATGGCGTGGTTGCGCAAACGACACTCATAGCGCTTCTCTTTGAGAAAATATGGTCCTATGATAAATGAGGCAGTGAACTCGCACCACACAGCAACCTCTTCAGGATGAAGTGGTACTGGTTGATTTGCGTGTGGATTTTCCGTTGCCCATATTCGACAATTCTGTGTATTGACATATCCTGTCACATGGAAGTGGGCTTCGTCTGTCCAACAAATCTTCCACGGCCAGTAATCGTCCACTTTTATGCGAGCAAGAAATTCTAAAGCAGAGGTCTCTCTTGCTCGCAGGTCAACAGGAAGCAACTCGTGCACATGGGTAATTGTGAATGGGTAGATAAGAAGGATGTTTCGTAGGATTTTACGCACCGTGCTCACGGGTGTGTCCAATGTTCGGGCGATTCTCCGTGCGCTACACGTTTGCACACCACCACTCGTCTCCTGCTGCATTACTGTGGCCGCTGTTTCCACTGCCGTCGGATCGATTCGTTTCGTCCCTCTACCAGGTTGCGTACCAAAAGAATCCGTCTTTTCGAATTTCCGAATCATTTTCTCCAGACCCACGGCAGTCATCGGACAAACGCCTTATTTCAAACCCTTCAGTGTCCGGAACTTCCGCAGGGCGACATATGCACAGTCATCATTCTTGTAATACAGCTTTACAAGCAAAGCGCGATCCTGCATTGAGACAGTCACGGCGAACGTCGCAGACGTGAAAGGAGGAAAAGGCGTGTAACCGGCGTGTTTATACCAATTTCAATGGGGCGCGCCCATGACAGGTGTTTTCATTTATGTATTCTAACACATGCGGCACCACCTACTGAAGAATTTTCACACTATTTTTTTCTTCTGCCATGCGTTTTCCCCCTTCTGCGATAATATGACGTCATTCTGAGCAGTGGTGTTTGCTACAGCGTTTTGAAAGTTTAAGTATAATGACGCTGTGTATCGTTGTGTTTAAAAAACAATACTTGTTCAGCTGATACTTGTCTGGCTTGACAGTATTAGCTGTTCGACCCTCCTACGTAGTCCACTGTCCTTTGCCACAATTTACGTTTTCGACGTAAAAGCCTTGTTACGTCTTGTGCGTCTCACCCCGTATCGCTTCACTGTGTCACAGGTTTCTGGACTCCGTAGTGCTTTTATATTCGCTTTTGTGATCATCCACATGCCTCTCACTCACTCGCCGTCGACTGTTTTACTTTCTCCAGCCCACCTTCTTCCTACCCTTTTGAACCTCACTCTCTTGATATTTACCTTTTGACTGAACAGATTTCCGTCTGATATTTCCACTGCTTATCTCATGGCTTTGTCGAGGTCCTTTTAAAATGTTTGGATACACAGAATGTCCGGTGCTTTTCGGATGTTTGTCATTACGTTGTACGTATGCCTCGATGTTGGCAGTCTTTCGAGATGTCCGTGAAATTTAATTCTTCCTTTACTAAAGCCTGCGGCCAGATTTGAGATTTCAGCCTGTATCCGCCCTCCGTATTTTCTGGCGCAAGAATTCGTCTCGTGACGATTCCTTCGAGATGTGTTCCAAATCGCCTTTCCTGTTGAGAATTAAACTTTGTCTCGTGTAGAGAGCTCCATGTTTGGTCACCATTCTGTTAGTTAGTTACATATTCCCTCGGTCACTTGAACATACACGAATAGTGTCTGTGGATGGGCACATTGCATAGCCATTTACAGAAGTTCCTAAAAGGCAAATTGGTGTAAATCTAACGTTAATGAACATACACTCCTGGAAATTGAAATAAGAACACCGTGAATTCATTGTCCCAGGAAGGGGAAACTTTATTGACACATTCCTGGGGTCAGATACATCACATGATCACACTGACAGAACCACAGGCACATAGACACAGGCAACAGAGCATGCACAATGTCGGCACTAGTACAGTGTATATCCACCTTTCGCAGCAATGCAGGCTGCTATTCTCCCATGGAGACGATCGTAGAGATGCTGGATGTAGTCCTGTGGAACGGCTTGCAATGCCATTTCCACCTGGCGCCTCAGTTGGACCAGCGTTCGTGCTGGACGTGCAGACCGCGTGAGACGACGCTTCATCCAGTCCCAAACATGCTCAATGGGGGACAGATCCGGAGATCTTGCTGGCCAGGGTAGTTGACTTACACCTTCTAGAGCACGTTGGGTGGCAAAGGGATACATGCGGACGTGCATTGTCCTGTTGGAACAGCAAGTTCCCTTGCCGGTCTAGGAATGGTAGAACGATGGGTTCGATGACGGTTTGGATGTACCGTGCACTATTCAGTGTCCCCTCGACGATCACCAGTGGTGTACGGCCAGTGTAGGAGATCGCTCCCCACACCATGATGCCGGGTGTTGGCCCTGTGTGCCTCGGTCGTATGCAGTCCTGATTGTGGCGCTCACCTGCACGGCGCCAAACACGCATACGACCATCATTGGCACCAAGGCAGAAGCGACTCTCATCGCTGAAGACGACACGTCTCCATTCGTCCCTCCATTCACGCCTGTCGCGACACCACTGGAGGCGGGCTGCACGATGTTGGGGCGTGAGCGGAAGACGGCCTAACGGTGTGCGGGACCGTAGCCCAGCTTCATGGAGACGGTTGCGAATGGTCCTCGCCGATACCCCAGGAGCAACAGTGTCCCTAATTTGCTGGGAAGTGGCGGTGCGGTCCCCTACGGCACTGCGTAGGATCCTACGGTCTTGGCGTGCATCCGTGCGTCGCTGCGGTCCGGTCCCAGGTCGACGGGCACGTGCACCTTCCGCCGACCACTGGCGACAACATCGATGTACTGTGGAGACCTCACGCCCCACGTGTTGAGCAATTCGGCGGTACGTCCACCCGGCCTCTCGCATGCCCACTATACGCCCTCGCTCAAAGTCCGTCAACTGCACATACGGTTCACGTCCACGCTGTCGCGGCATGCTACCAGTGTTAAAGACTGCGATGGAGCTCCGTATGCCACGGCAAACTGGCTGACACTGACGGCGGCGGTGCACAAATGCTGCGCAGCTAGCGCCATTCGACGGCCAACACCGCGGTTCCTGGTGTGTCCGCTGTGCCGTGCGTGTGATCATTGCTTGTACAGCCCTCTCGCAGTGTCCGGAGCAAGTATGGTGGGTCTGACACACCGGTGTCAATGTGTTCTTTTTTCCATTTCCAGGAGTGTATTTTGCACTCCTACTCAAGCAACTACGCTTAAGACTACGTCTTTTTAGGATACAGTAAATCAGTCGGTAAAAACGAAACCTTTATAGAATCACTTTGTTGTTTGTGTCTGATTGCCTCAACCCTTTTTCTCGGGAACGGGTTTTGTCACACATTTATGTCTACGCTATCCTGGCGGCGTGATGAATGTAAGCTTCTAAGGCAATACAGTCAAAAGACGAGCCTATTTAGGTCACATATTTGGGTACTTGCAGCCTCACTGACGAACACCTCTAGTGCACGTCCTCACGAGCTAGAATCACGAAATTTGATAGGAAGCAAGGTTTCACAGTAAAAGTACAGGAAAAAATCCGGAAGCTGTTAAATGGCAGCTACATCACACGTTCTTTCTGTCTTTATCTGACTTACAGTCGAAACTGTGGAGTCCCTGCCTGCCTGCACACTTAACCCTCAGGGCGCGAATTCCTCTCGCACCTGGCCAGTCTTTTAGCCCAGTCTTTGTACGTACGGACAGGTACCTTTTGTTGTAGATATCGTGCGTTCTCTTAAGACTTTTTAATTGAGCCCTCTGTGTTTCCTCTTATAGCTACGTTAGTTCTACGATCTCACCGAGATACGAGAAGTCTCTGCCTCTACTTCACTTGCCCATGCATGGTGTTTAATTTCTGGATTTTCACTTTACTGCAGAAGAAATTTTTTTTTTTTTCAAAATAAGTTTTCATTCCCGCTTTTCGAGCTCCTCTTTCGACAACTTGATCTGCTTGTTGGCTACGATTTCACTGTTCGGTAGTCTGCGAAAGCTAAGCAAGAGATTTTAACGTCGTCGTCTTGTAGGCGGCTGCTGGTCGCGTGCGCCGTCCACGGCTGAGAGCGCAGCCCGCAGCGGACGCGCCGCAGTCGTTGACCAGTGTATTTTGACTAAAAAGTAAACTAAAAAGTGTCGTCACCATTTATCGCCGGTAACGCTTTGTCTGTGAGATTCGGAATCTATACCGCATTCCTCAAAAACTCTGGAAAACATACAAGAACGTGGCTAAGCAAATTTTGCTATGACATCCTGCTGACAGGATATATCCCTAAGAAGCTCAAGAAATTTAAAGTCATCGCAGTACTAAAACTTAACAAATCGAAGAAGCTACGTGGAAGCCAGTGCCGCATAGCCCTGCTGAGTTGATGTGACAAATTACTAGCAAGGACGGTTCTAGAGGGAATGGGTCCACTGATGCCAGAAAGCTTTCCGGTTGAAAGGAATGGGCTGAGACCCCGTCGCAGTTGTATCGACCAGGTGCTCAGCAAAACAACACACACTGAGGCCGGATCTCAGAAGTGGTTGAAAACAAGAGGGCAGTGTATCGACTGCTGCACACGAGACGGTTTGGAGGCAAGGATTATTTACAAAATTCTCAACCCGGTGCCATGCGGTCGAATAAGATGTTTACTAAATAATATATTCTCTGCGACACACATTTCCAATTAACAACAGGTAACAGTAAAAGTAAAATCAGACATGTAAATAAAGGGCTGCCTTAAGGCTGCCCCTGTCCCGTTTAACCTACATATTTCGGATACACGAAATACGAGATCTACAAAATTAATATGTGCTGACGACTTTGCTCTTGCCTCCCGCAGCAAGTTCATAGAGAAAGGCAGCAACATCTCCTCGGAAGACGTTGCAGAGCTAGCCAGATACTTTGCCAACTGGAGACTGATTCCGAACAAGACCAAAACTGATATGTCGTGTTTTCACGTCCACGATAAACAAGTACATCTAAAGCTCCAAGTATACTTTAACGAGAATGTTGTTCGCTACAATTGTTTCCCAAAATATTCGGAGGTAACAATGAGCCGAATAGTGTTTTTTAAAAGTCATATAGAAAACACTGAAGGAAAACTCAGTAGCAGGAAAAAACTCTGCACTCCCACTCAGATCTGTGGAACGCCACGGATTTTCCAACGCGTGGGACAGTAATAGTGAAGGAGGATTTGAAGATCCTGAAATGTGAAATGTGATCTGCCAGTACGAAGGACAGAGTAACTTTCAGGGCTGTGTTCGTTTTTTTCTAACCGTTCCCGACACTTACAAGGGGACGCCACGACGTTTGGAACGCGGATTTACTGCAGACCTCGTACACTCGTGGTACTCCACGAGGACAACAAAATGTGTGAGCAGTAGCTCGTACTTCTCAAGCGCCGCTGAGAAAATCGCAAGATAATTTCGGCCGTCAAATATACAGGGTGATCAAAAAGTCAGTATAAATTTGAAAACTTAATAAACCACGGAAAAATGTAGATACAGAGGTAAAAATTGACACACATGCTTGGAATGACATGGGGTTTTATTACAACATAAAAAAAAAGTTCACAAAATGTCCGACAGATGGTCCGTGAAAGATGTCTTGCGCGCACCGTTTGGTGATGGTCGTGTGCTCAGCCGTCACTTTCGTCATGCTTGGCCTCCCAGGTCCGTGCGATTATTGGCTTTGAGGTTACCTGAAGTCACAAGTGTATCGTGATTGACCGACATCTCTGGGGATGCTAAAAGACAACATCCGACGCCAATGCCTCAGCGTAACTCCGGACATGCTTTACAGTGCTGTTCACAACATTATTCCTCGACTACAGCTATTGTTGAGGAATGATGGTGGACATATTGAGCATTTCCTGTAGAGAACATCATCTTTGCTTTGTCTTACTTTGTTACGCTAATTATTGAAGATCTGATCAGATGAAGCGCCATCTGTCGGACATGTTTCGAACTTTTGTATATTTTTTTGGTTCTAAATTAAACCCCATGTCATTCCAAGGATGTGTGTCAATTTGTACCTCTCTATCTACATTATTCCGTGATTTACTCAGTTTTCAAATTTATACTGACTTTTTGATCACCCGGTATGCCTGTGCGTGGCCATTTTTACCACGAAGCGCCGGCAGCCGAGTGACGCCGGCACGGTAGCTCAGCGTGTTCGGTCAGAGAGTTAGCTACTCTCTGTAACAAAAAAAACTGAGTGAACGGATCAAGGAAGAGCCTGAACGGGTGCCATCGGACGTCCGGCCCGAACAAATTCAATATACATCGAAATGAGATTTAAAAAAAAGTGGTTAGCGTTCAAGCCCCGTAGTCGCTGGGTCGCTGGATCGAGTCCCGCTCGTCAGTTTTTTTTAATTTCTAACACAGTCATTTTCTTTACTATTTATATTACAATTGATGTAATGGGAAAAATACGTGTAATCAGATGAACTTTTATTAAATTGACAATGTTATTTGGCAGTCTACGAGTACAAGTTGCGGGATGGTATTTTTGGTAAAAACATGAAAAACAACGTAAAACGGCACCAGCTGCATTGAATAAATGCTATGTTTCGGCACACGCAAGGTCTTTTGAGGCTATCCGTGGAAAAACAAACCTCGTTAACATTTTCAAAGACCTCTCTTTCAGCCCATAATTTGGACGCAAACCGTGCATAACGCAGCATTTCCTTAACTATCGGCGCTGATCAGTGGTCATGCAGTATCGAGTGTATTTTAATAGCGTCTTCACAAGAAGCAATTTCTCGTTCTCTTTCGATTAAATACGAACAGTTTTGAAGACAAAGCCAAGCATACATTTTCAGTATCACTTTATGCGTTTGGTCGTTTAACAGTCGGTTTTTTTCCCGATATAGTTCGTTGCGTTTGGTCTGGGCGGACGTCGCAAGACACCCGTTCAAGTTGATCGTTGAATCCTTGACTCAGTTTTTTTTTTTTTTTTTTTACAGAGAGCACGCAGCCCTCTGACCGAACACGCTGAGCTACCGTGCCGGCGCTTCGTGCTAAAAATGGCCACGCACAGGTGTATATATTTGACGACCGAATTTATCTTGCGATTTTCTCAATAACGCGTCAGAAGTTTGCGCTACTGATTACACATACTTTTTTCCTAATGGAGTACTACGAGTGTACAAAGTTTGTAGTAAATCCGCGTTCCAAACGTCGTGGCCGCCCCTTCTAAGTTGTAATGACTCTTTCAGTTTATGCTTGAGTGTACATCCCACTGGTTTTACGGATCACCCCGAGCACCGACCTCCACAGCAGCCGAGCTTCCTGCTGCGGGTCAATTAAGGCTCGCTGCCTCTGCTCCCAGTCTGTCCCTCTCACTGCCCAGCAGGCGGTGTTTAATCAGTCAGTCAGTCAATGAACCAATGAGTCATCAGCCCCTAGGCATCTGGCGGCACGTGTCGGGATTTCCGCCTACTCGCTGTGACACACTGGAACCCCAACAGGTGGGGGCAGGCGGGGGCGGAGCGCCGTGTTATCTTTTTTTCCGTCGGCGTTTTTCCTTTTATACTGCATCACGGACTTGCGTGCGTCTGCTGAACGGGAGTGAGGAAATGAACAGGTCGGGACCCCGACAATGTCCAGTTACGTTCCGTTATGTTACGCTGTCCGCCTGTGCGGGCCCCTTTCACCTGGCTAACCCAGCCAACGGTGCACGGTACCCGCTGCCAGCTGCCTATCTTACGGCTTCCGAGGGCAACAAAACTTGATCTTCAGCATTTCGTGTAAATATTGGCTAAATTTAAAAATTTAAAATTCTGTCATAATCTTTTCTTACTGTGCAGATTATAACAGAATTTTAAATTTAAATTAAAAATATGGTATGTTTCGCTGTTGATTCAATAAAATTTGAACGTTGTAATTCGTCAGTTCTTTACTGGTAACTGCATTTACAACATATTTTGCAGACAGTATCGACATATTCCACTGAATGGACATGCAAAATCATATCTTTGTACGACACATAATTCACGAAATTTGACGTCATAAACAGGAACATTCAGATGCGTCAAAACATGGCCTTTCCTGAAAAGGGTGTAAGAATTACCCAGCTTATACTGAGCCAGTGTTCGATAGTGGCCGGCCGGTGTGGCCGTCCGCTTCTAGGCGCTTCAGTCTGGAACCGCGTGACCGCTACGGTCGCAGGTTCGAATCCTGCCTCGGGCATGGATGTGTGATGTCCTTAGGTTAGTTAGGTGACTGATGACCACAGATGTTAAGTCCCATAGTGCTCAGAGCCATTTGTTTTGTTCGATAGTGAGAGCACTTAATCACTTCCGACAAACTTTAAGTACAGTTTCAGGTATTTCCAACAATTTTTCTCGCTTACATGTTCAGTGCCAGTCATTTAACACACCAACTAATTTGTACAGTAGTGAGACGTTTGAAGCTGTTTTGCACACGGGGGTTCGGTTCTTAGAACGACCGCAGCTGTGAGGCCTGCACTGGTTGGCAAGGGCGCGGCGCCGGTTCCGCCGAGGGCGAGCCACGGGCCGCGGTGCAAAAAGCATCAGCCGTCTGCTCTGCGTCAGGGGGCGGCGGGCGCGCCGCGGCGCCTACGTCCCTGTACTTCAGTAGACGGAAAAGGCCAGTTCTGGACCAGGTGTGGCTCTTAGTGGCCATTTCCATATACTTTGTCGATTTCTCCCCCCCGTCGTTCACAGTCTAATCTATCCAGTATATGTAACCTAAATCCAATGATTGAAAAGAAAATCGGAAGAATTAGGATTTTAACTGATTATGAAAATGTAATACATGACAAATTAGACTTTAGTGTAAGCTTATTTGTCCGTCGCTGACATAGAAGACTGCAAACCCTCTTTCCTTCCCGTCTGGGCAAGCTGTGCAGTGACTACAATACACGTAAAGCTTACTGCGACAGGGTAAATGCTAGCTATAATTCGATCGTAATATTGACATTTTAATTTGATATTCCCCACAACTGACAAAATTTACAAAAAAATGTGAATGTCTTTGTCCACCCACACACTCCTGAGAATGGCACATTAACAATTCGCAATTACGCGCCCCTATCACCGACAGCTGCGTTGATAAATACTCGGTACCTCGCAAGGATAACTACCAGATCCAGAATATTAGGTAAGCTGTTGGAAGTGGTCAAGCATTGGTGAAAATCTCACTTCCGAGCACACAAAGAGCTCTAACCGCAGAACTCTGCACGGAACACCCGTTGGTGCAGTGCTGCGGTACACACCGTGTATCTCTCATCGAAGACGACGGCCAAGACGCCAAGTCCGTAGCGCTCGATGGCTGAAGGCGAAGTCCACTCTCCACAATTCTCCCGCCTCCCACGCGTACGAAAACGCGTCGGAAGAATACTCAGTGCCGGCCAATGTGGAACGCTCTATCATCGCCGAAATCCCTCCACTGAGATCTGCCCAGTGATCGAGTAGGCCATATCGCCCCTAGGCAAACGAAACTCCCGTCTTCGCCACGTGTTGCCCAGCACAGGTGGCTCCGGATGCCGGGCTGTCCCCAAAAGCTCCGTATTGTCCCGCGTTTCCGGTGAGCGCTACCTGCCGCCCACGGCGGCCCGGCGAGCTACGGCCATCTGCACACTTTACATTGCACGATTCTCATCTTCCGAGACTTTTCACTAACGCTTTAAGTTAGCGACTTAATCATGCAGACATGCAGGGAATACTGCTCGAGACCGCCTCATATTTATCATAATTCAATAGAGTCATGGTCTGATGCCCTTGCCAGTCCCTTTATTATTAATACTAGTGTAAGTACCCATGTCCAGGCACCTTACATTAGAATAAAGCATGTAATATTTTTATATTTTAAAAATATAATGCATTTTTTTCATTATAACTTAAACCAGAAAATGATATATGTGGTACCAATTTTAATTTTGAGGAAAATATTATTAATAAACAGACAGAATAAAGTCAGATGTAATATTTGCAAAACCAAATTTAAACCACCTTTTAATCATAGAACATTTGAGAAGTAAGAAACACAAAGATGGTGTTACTTACTGGTTACTGGCACTAACATGGAACACACACACATACCTAAGGCTACGTTCCCTCGGAACGGACTGTAATAAAAAAATGTGTAAAATCTTATAGGACTTAACTGCTAAGGTCATCAGTCGCTAAGCTTACACACTACTTAACCTAAATTATCCCAAGGACTCGAACCTCCGCCGGGACCAGCCGCACAGCCCGTGACTGCAGCGCCTCAGACCGCGTGGCTAATCCAGCGCGGCGGACTGTAATACACTCCTGGAAATTGAAATAAGAACACCGTGAATTCATTGTCCCAGGAAGGAGAAACTTTATTGACACATTCCTGGGGTCAGATACATCACATGATCACACTGACAGAACCACAGGCACATAGACACAGGCAACAGAGCACGCACAATGTCGGCACTAGTACAGTGTATATCCACCTTTCGCAGCAATGCAGGCTGCTATTCTCCCATGGAGACGATCGTAGAGATGCTGGATGTAGTCCTGTGGAACGGCTTGCAATGCCATTTCCACCTGGCGCCTCAGTTGGACCAGCGTTCGTGCTGGACGTGCAGACCGCGTGAGACGACGCTTCATCCAGTCCCAAACATGCTCAATGGGGGACAGATCCGGAGATCTTGCTGGCCAGGGTAGTTGACTTACACCTTCTAGAGCACGTTGGGTGGCACGGGATACATGCGGACGTGCATTGTCCTGTTGGAACAGCAAGTTCCCTTGCCGGTCTAGGAATGGTAGAACGATGAGTTCGATGACGGTTTGGATGTACCGTGCACTATTCAGTGTCCCCTCGACGATCACCAGTGGTGTACGGCCAGTGTAGGAGATCGCTCCCCACACCATGATGCCGGGTGTTGGCCCTGTGTGCCTCGGTCGTATGCAGTCCTGATTGTGGCGCTCACCTGCACGGCGCCAAACACGCATACGACCATCATTGGCACCAAGGCAGAAGCGACTCTCATCGCTGAAGACGACACGTCTCCATTCGTCCCTCCATTCACGCCTGTCGCGACACCACTGGAGGCGGGCTGCATGATGTTGGGGCGTGAGCGGAAGACGGCCTAACGGTGTGCGGGACCGTAGACCAGCTTCATGGAGACGGTTGCGAATGGTCCTCGCCGATACCCCAGGAGCTACAGTGTCCCTAATTTGCTGGGAAGTGGCGGTGCGGTCCCCTACGGCACTGCGTAGGATCCTACGGTCTTGGCGTGCATCCGTGCGTCGCTGCGGTCCGGTCCCAGGTCGACGGGCACGTGCACCTTCCGCCGATCACTGGCGACAACATCGATGTACTGTGGAGACCTCACGCCCCACGTGTTGAGCAATTCGGCGGTACGTCCACCCGGCCTCCCGCATGCCCACTATACGCCCTCGCTCAAAGTCCGTCAACTGCACATACGGTTCACGTCCACGCTGTCGCGGCATGCTACTAGTGTTAAAGACTGCGATGGAGCTCCGTATGCCACGGCAAACTGGCTGACACTGACGGCGGCGGTGCACAAATGCTGCGCAGCTAGCGCCATTCGACGGCCAACACCGCGGTTCCTGGTGCGTCCGCTGTGCCGTGCGTGTGATCATTGCTTGTACAGCCCTCTCGTAGTGTCCGGAGCAAGTATGGTGAGTCTGACACACCGGTGTCAATGTGTTCTTTTTTCCATTTCCGGGAGTGTAGTTCACCAACAAAGTTTCAAATTTACAGAGAACCTGAAAGCAAAGTTCGACGTTTTCCGGAAATTACTGAATCGTCAAGGCCGAACTGACTTACACCGAGGAGAACCACGAAAGTTAACTGGGCACACGATGCTTGACGCTGTCTCATCCGTATCTTAGTGAAACAGCGGAGAAGTTACCACTCGCGGGAATCCCACAGCGCTCCTAATGCTGGAGGTTAATCATTAAAGAGAATCCTACCCCAAAACTGAGCAAACGAGCATCCGCGACCTCAGTTCTGAATGCAACACACGAGCAGCGCTCCATATCGTGCCGTACTCGGAGAACGGCCGCAACCCGACAACTCGTGCCTGGAATGCAGCCGCCTCGCCTCAGAGTACAGCGGGCGGCGAGACGCACTCGGCCAGCAGTCTGCCAACAGTAACAGGCGTCGTCTCCAGTTAGAAGACAGGACACGAGGCGTCTGGCTGTTTCACCTCAGAGCTTTGCGCTCGGCCTAACGTCCAAATTCGGACGGAAGCGTCTGTGGGAGCCGCAGGCGTCGCCCGCCAGAATGGCGCCTCCGGCCAGCCCTGGAATTTCAGCCGTCGTTCCCACGCTTCTGCTGCTGAGTTAGACAGAATTTTCACCAGAATTCATTCGATTTTAATTACACCGACGTTCATTCACTTCAGCGATCATCCGTGTTTAGAGCAAGAGATTACAGGAACACTGACTGCCGAGTATCAAACGCAGTAAAATTAGTGTAAAACTCCCTCAACTGCGGTTCTCAGTGTGGTCTTCCTCTCTGGCACGGCACATACAAGAGGCAGGCAGAGGAAAGGCGTTCAGCCTACTCGATCGAACGGTGAAATTATAAAACCACCAAATTTTATGAAACGTGTACTGATTGACGAGTTTCGTCGTCCTGTCAGAGACGGTACTGTCCAGTTTTTGTGTGTCGCCTGTAGCGACACTCTATTCGCGAGCACTTTTACGTCTGTCTAAACTGACCAATGTTTAATGAGAACGGTAAATTTGACGACAAACTGCAGAAGAATTTTCGAATGGCATTAGTGCAAAGCACTGAGAGTAAAGTAACAGTTGTGTAAGTTAATACTTTTTGACTGTTTTGATCGGAAGCACTTACGATACGAAGAATTTTTATCAGACCTTTTTCACTGGAGTCTTTCCTTATTGCCACATACTGCCCTTAGCTGACAAGTTTTCAGCTATGTAAGCTGAGATGCCAGTGTTACATAACGGTTTTTTTAGAACAGGTCCTTAGCGTAATTAATAACCCACTCAGTTCAATAATTGAGTGAAATTAAAGTTAATCCCATGTAATTCACGAGAGTATGCAAATAATTAAAGTAAATGGCAGTGGTTACCAGGGGCTGTCAGATAAGAAATGAAGATACTAGCAATGAACTACATACTAATGAGAAGACCGAACAAACTAGAACATTACCTAAAAGGAATGAGTGCAGAGAGAATACGACCTCAGCCGAGAGGGAGCAGGGGGTGAGGACAGGCAGGAATGCCTCAGCCTTGCAGTGCAGAAGAAGAGGCCAGTGGTTGCAAAAACAACCAGCACTTCTGTGGCGAGGGGCAGCGTGGAGTTGTGGCTCGTCGCCGCCTGCGGGGGCAGCAACAGCAGTGAGGACATCAACGATGAAGGCCAGCAGCCCTGCAGCCGCAGCCGCTCTTTTGGGTCGGCGTTCTACGTCAGAGTCACGAACAGTGAGACACCGGGGAGCCGAAATACGCAAGTTGTGAAACTGCATTCACAAAAGCGGTCAAAGGGACACTTTGCAAAAGGCAAGGGCTACTAAGGGAAAGGGCGCCTCGCCACGCCCCAAGGAACTCGAGGTCTGACAGAGCATTTAATTAATGGGTTGGTTGTTTGGGGGAAGAGACCAAACGGCGAGGTCATCGGTCTCATCGGATTAGGGAAGGACGTGGAAGGAAGTCGGCCGTGCCCTTGCAAAGGAACCATCCCGGCATTGGTCTGGAGCGATTTAGGGAAATCACGGAAAACCTAAATCAGGATGGCCGGACGTGGGATGGAACCGTCGTCCTCCCGAATGGGAGTGCAGTATGTTGACCACTGCGCCACCTCGCTCGGATTTAATTAATGCTTAAAATTTTGTTAGAGCAGGCACGATCGGTTTACCAAAATAAAGACGCAGTGGGGGAGCGAGACTCGCCGAGGCTACAGGTACCCACTGGGGAGAGGCTGGGGGTAGTTTTCTCGACGCTTCCTAGCTCCGGCCGTCAGTCGCTTAGCGAATGGAGGGGAGGATCTTGGCTCACTAGGAAAAAGCCAATTGGTAACTGCTGTCATTTGGCAATGTAAAGCGTGCTCAGCCGAGGAGGGCAAATACAGGAGAAAAGCGAGAGTGGCAGCAGAGAGGACAGCACAGCGCCGTTCCCACAGACGGCGAGCCGGACTCGGATGTTCGACAGACGTCCCAGTCGTACTCTTCCCCCTATTGCGCCAAGTACGGTAGGCACGCACAGCACCTACTGCACTGAGGGGGCTGCAAACTTCGTCGATTATGCTGCGCTCTCAGCGAGCTCGACTCGACACGCGGGAACTGACGCATTTACGTCCTGTTCTGATTCTTATATTTAATTCGGGAGTCACTGACGGTTTGCCTGGACGTAGTTAATTTCCCTCCTTGTGATCAGTTCCATCCCAAGTTTTTCCACATTTGTCAGGGTGGTGTTCACGTAGTTCATTTACAAACTCGTGCACCTGATAGTTACTCGTTTTGTCCATTCCGTGTTCAGATGCAAACTCTAAGCATTTTCGTAAAGACAAGACTTTAGTATGATATTTTGTTTTTTTCCTTAGCTGGATGAGATGCTAATCATTTTATCTATGTGCGGTACGGTGCGTGTATGTCGTGCACGGCTAGGCCACCCCTGTCTAACTTAAATTTGTCATATAATTATCTGTAGTTCAGCTTTTGTTAAAGAATTGACACGATCTCTAGGAGAGCTATCTGCTCACCACGAAGATCGCCGAGTTTAGTTGTTGATAGCATTAGAAGGTGTGCTTAAACTTTTGGACCGCAATCTGACACCAGCAAGAGGAGGATTTGGAGTTACTTTCTGCGACGCGCGGAGTGTTGGGGGCGGCCCACACAGTCGTCTGCCGCAGAGGTGAGCGGCCGCTGGTTCCGCCGCCTCCGGGGCAGAACTCCGCCCGACAGTAACGACCTCTCTGCCGCCGTCAGCGGGAAATGGAATTAGCGAGCGGCGATTAGCGCCAGCCTGCAGCCAGGCAGCCGCCGTCGCCGTAATGACAGCCGGCCGGGGGCGGCGGGGGCGGCGGGGGCGGCGGGGGCGGCGGAGCTCCGAGCGATCGCTGCAGTCGCCGTAGCGAAGCGGCCGACACCCAGCCTGCGCCGTGCGACTGCAACCAACCCGCCACTGCTTCGCGGTTCCAGAACACGCGAGGGAATTTGATAAACGCCCTTATCCCCCCTGTCCGTCTACCTGTCCACCACCTCCTGACCCTTCTCCCCCCTCCTCACTCTTTCCCTCTCTCTCACCTCCAACCTTGTTCATTGTTACTGCAAACCAAACTCGATTGGGAACTCGAGTCGCTTAAAACGAGTGGGTAAATCAGTTTGGTTCACTGGAATGTGGCGTGTCAGGGAGACCTCTCCAGCAGTTGGGTGTGTGAGGGTAATATGAGTGCCTTCAATGACGGTACTTCTTATAGTTTTAATCTGTGGATGGGTAGCATTGCAAAGTTTCCGACGCTCCAGGTTGCGTAGTAGTATTCTGATCATAAGCTGTAAGTATAATTTTCCCGCTTTCTGTTAAAGCCGGCTGGGGTGGCCGAGCGGTTCTGGGCGCTACAGTCTGGAACCGATCGACCGCTACGATCGCAGGTTCGAATCCTGCCTCGCGCATGGATGTGTGTGAGATGTCCTTAGGTTACTTAGGTTTAAGTAGTTCTAAGTTCTAGGGGACTGATGACCTCCGATGTTGAGTCCCATAGTGTTGCTCAGAGCCATTTGAACCAAAGCTTGTTGAAGTACTTGGGACAATTCGGAGTCAATCTTTCTATAAAAATGGAAGAAGTTTTGTCATATATTTGCAAAGTATCGACATTTACAAGTGCAGGAGAGATCGCAGGACTTTTCATTTGTTGCTACTTTAATGCCACGTGGAAATCTGAATTATAATAAGGTGACAGTCGACATCATCAGATACTGGAACAAGTTATTTTGTGAGTCATTGCGTGTTTAATTCTTCCGAACGTGATTCTTAAGTTAAAGTTTTTGTCGTGGCTAGACGGAACCAGTGCTGCGGGAGTGTATAACACAGACTAGGGACTATTTACGTATAATTACTGAAAAAAAAACACCGGCGGACGTTTGCATTCTCTTTCTCCCCCGCCTTCCACATCTTCTGTCATGTGCCCCCAGCACTCCTCGCACTTGCAGTTTACATCTTCCTCCTGTTTTTTATTTTTAACTCTCATGAAATTATGTAAATCGTAATTTCCAAATGTTGGATTTAAGCTACACAGCTAGCGTATTGATAGACAAAATGACAAGTATTGATGGATCGTTACTGTGGGAAATCGAACATGCGAAGACATACAGTTGTGCACGTTATATACACAACATACAATGTTCCTTGTACACTAATAAAGCATAATTGTTGTAAACTGAAATCTTATCGAAAGGTTCTGTTCTGTCGGTTGTCTGTGATACGCTACCAAAGCCGCCAAGCATATCGGCAAGGGATGACTAAGATTCACAAGTTATTGCACAAGGATTGCAGTACTTCCATGAAATCTGGAACAACCGATCTTCATTCTCTTCTTCTACACGAGAGCAGCAACACGTCTCTACGATGTGCAGCCCTGTGAAGCTGTTTACGCAGACATTCGTCAGTTTAGGGTGTTCAAAATGGTTCAAATGGCTCTGAGCACTATGGGACTTAACTTCTGAGGTCATCAGTCCCCTACAACTCAGAACTACTTAAACCTAACTAACCTAAGGACATCACACACATCCATGCGCGAGGCAGGATTCGAACCTGCGACCGTAGCGGTCGCGCGGTTCCAGACTGCAGCGCCTAGAATCGCTCGGCCACCCCGGCCGGCCAACAAGCTTTGATTTTCTCCATATATATATAATACATGCGCTGCCTTTTTTGAGTCGTCAGTCTTGTGAGTGTTTTGATGCGGCCCACCACGACTCCCTCTCCTGTGCCAACCTGTTCATCTCAGAGCAGTACTTGCGACCTAGTCCTCAGTTACTTGCTGGATGTGTGGGTTCTTGCCCACTCGTCGCTAACAGGGTGCCTACGGGATGCAACCTTCTCGGAATGCTATACAACAATCTCAAACAAATAACATTAGTAGTTTTATTTCCAGAAAGGAAACTGACAATACTCAACACTCGATACTGACAGCGTAGCACTGGTCAGGAGCTGCTTTCATACGCAGCTGTTGCCTGGCGCGGCGCGGCCCCATCCCACGCACCTCTGGCCGCCGTTACTTCACCCCCTTCTCTGGTCTTCATCTTCGTTCCGGCGTTTCTGGTTACGCCAGAACAGGATGTATTCCAATCTCTGTCTTCCTCTACAGTTCCTGCCCTCTACAGCTCCCTCACCTCTTAACAGATGTCCTGTCATCCTGTCCCTTCTCCTTGTCAGTGTTTCCCACATATTCCTTTCCTCCCTGACTCTGCGCAGAACCTTACATCAGTCCACCTAATTTTCCTTCCTTTCCTTCCATCCTTCTTTAGCACCACGTCTCGAATGCTTAAACTCTCTTCTGTTCCGTTTTGCCACCATGTTTCACTCCCATACAATGCTGTACTCCAAACATACCGTCTCAGATATTTCTCCCTCAAATTAAGGCCTGTGTTTGATACTAGCAGACTTCTCTCGGCCAGGAACGCCCTTTTTTGCCAGCGCTAGTCTGCTTTTGATGTCCTCCTCGCTCCGTCCATCATTGGTTATTTTGCTGCCTGGGTAGAAGAATTCCTTAACTTCGTGCAATTCGTGATCATCAGCCCTCGTGTTAAGTTTCATGCTGTTCTCATTGCTGCTACTTCTCATTGCTCTCTTCTTGCTTAAATTTACTTTCATTCCATATTCTCTACTCATTAGGCTGTCTATTCCATTCACCACATCATGTAATTCTTTTTCACCTTCAGTGAGGATAGCAATGTCATTAGCAAATCTTATCATTCATATCCTTTCACCCTGAATTTTAATCCCACTCTGAACCTTCCTCCATTGCTTCTTGGATGTACACACTGAACAGTAGGGGTAAAGGACGCAATTTATCTCTTATGCCCCTTTAGTCCGAGCACTTTGTTGTTGGTCATCCACTGTTATTATTCTCTCTCGGATCTTGTACATATTGTATGTTGCCCGTCTCTCCCTATAGCGTACCCCTATTTTTCTCAAAATTTCGAACATCTTGTAACATTTTACATTATCGAATGCTTTTTCCAGATCGACAAATCCTATGAAAGTGAATTTTCTTTAGTCATCGTTCCATTATCAATCGCAACGTCAGAATTACCACTCTGGTGCCTTTATCTAGGCTAAAGTCAATCTAATCGTCATCTAACAGCTTCTCAATTTTCTTTTCCATTCTTCTGCATATTATTCTTGTTAGCAACTTACATGCAGCTGTTAAGCTGATTGTGCGATAATTCTCGCACTTGTCAGCTCTTGCAAGTTTTCGGAATTGCGTGGGTTATATTTTTCCGAAAGTCAGATGGTATGTCGCCAGACTCATACATTCTGCATACCTACGTGAATGGTCGTTTTATTGCCACTTCCAATAATGATTTTAAAAATTCTGATGGAATGTTATCGATCCCTACTGTATCATTTGATAATAACTCCTCCAAAGCTCTCTTAAATTCTCATTCTAATATTGATATTCTAAATCGACTCCTGTTTCTTCTTCTAACACATCAACAACTCTCTCCTCTGCATTTAACAGTGGAATTCCCGTTGCACTCTTAATGTTGCCACCCTCACTTTTAATTTCACCGAAAGTTGTTTTGACCTACATGTATGCTGAGTCAATCATTCTGATAATCATTTCTTTTTCGACGTCTTCACATTTTTCATGCAGCCATTTCCTCTTAGGCTCTCTGCACTTCTTATTGATTTCATTCCTCAGCGACTTGTACTTCTCATTTCCTGCATTTCCTTCCTCCTTCTATCCACTGAAGTATTTCTTCTGTTTTAGAGATGTCCATTCCTCTTCAACTGTACTGCCTACAGACCTGTATCTATAGCCTTAGAGAACTTCATGCCTATCTCGTCATTCCTTAGTACTTCCCTATCCCACTTCTCTGCGTATTGATTCTTCCGGACCCATCGCAAACTTCAGCCTACTCTTCATCGCTATTGTGATCTGAGTCTATATCTGCTCCTGGGTATGACTTACAATTCACTATCTGATTTCAGAATCTTTGTCTGGCTATGATGTAATCTAACTGAAACCTTCCCCTATCACAATGTCTTTTCCACGTGAACCTCCTGGTCGAGTGATTCTTGAACAGAGTATTCTCTATTAGTAGCCGAAATTTGTTACAGAACTCAAATAGTCTTTCTCCCAAGCCCACAATCTCCTGTAACCTTTTCTTGCACTCCTTCCCCTACAACTGCATTCCAGATCCCCATGACTATCAGATTTTCGTCTCCATTTACATACTGTGTTACCCATTCAATACCTTCATGTATTTTGTCTATCTCTTCATCTTCAGCTTACGGTATAGGCATGTATACCTGAACTATCGTTGTCGGCGTTGGTTTGCTGTCGATTCTGATAACAAAAACCCTCTCGCTGAACTGTTCACAGTAACAAACTCTCTGTCCTAAGTTCCCATTACGCACATCAAATTCAGATGGTTCAAATGGCTCTATGGGACTTAACTTCTGAGGTCATCAGTCCCCTAGAACTTAGAACTACTTAAACCTAACTAACCTAAAGACATCACACACATCCATGCCCGAGGCAGAATTGGAACCTGCGACCGTAGCGGTCGCGCGGTTCCAGACTGCAGCTCCTAGAAACGCTCGGCCACGCCGGCCGGTGACGCACATCAAAAAAGGTTTTGCATCACCTTGCTTCCCAGAACTCCTGAAGACAGACGTTAACTGTGGCTATTGTAGAACAGACACAGTCCCTTTGACTGTTCAGAGATGTCACTAAGCCTACCCACATGTAAACAGTCATGCATGAGCAGCGCCTATTAGACGGAGGGGGTCCGACAGCCGATCAGTTCCGGTCGTTCCACCAGGAAGGAGGTACACGGCTCGTGTTGTCTGTAGTTCAACAATGCCTAGACGGTCAATACCAAGCTCCATCGCGTCCGCATTGTTACTTTGTGCCAAGAACGGCTCTCAACAAGGGAAGTGTCCAGGTGTCTCGGAGTGAACCAAAGCGATGTTGTTCGGTCATGGAGGAGATACAGAGAGACAGGAACTGTCGATGACATGAATCGCTCAGAGGTTACTACTGCAGTTGATAATCGCTACCTACCGATTATGGTTCGGAGGAATCCTGTCTGCAACACGACCATGTTGAATAATGCCTTTCGTGCAGCTACAGGACGTCGTGTTACAAATCAAAGTGTGCGCAATAGGCTGCAGGAGGCGCAACTTCACTCCCGACGTCCATGTCGAGGTCCAACCACGACACCATGCAGCGCGGTACAGATGAGCCCAAAAACATGCCAAAGGATTGGCATCACGTTCTCTTTACCGATGAGTGTCGCATAGGCCTTCAACAAGACAATCGTCGGAGACATGTTTGGAAGCAACCCGGCCAGGCTGAATGCCTTAGACACACTGTCCAGCGAGTGCGGCAAGGTGGAGGTTCGCCGCTGTTTTGGGGTGGCATTATGTGGGGCCGACGTACGCCGCTGGTGGTCATGGAAGGTGCCGTAACGGCTGTACGATGCGTGAATGCCATCCTCCGACCGACAGTGCAACCGTATCCGCAGCGTCTTCTTGGACGACGACCCGCGCCCCAATGGTGCGCGTCTTGTGAATGACTTCCTTCAGGATAACGACATCGCTCGACTAGAGTGGCCAGCATGTTCTCCAGACATGAAGCCTATCGAACATGCCTGGGATTGATTGAAAATGGCTGTTTATGGAAGACGTGACTCACCAACCACTCTGAGGGATCTACGTCGAATCGCCGTTGAGGAGTGGAACAATCTGGACCAACAGTGCCGTGATGAAGTTGTGTATAGCATGCCACGACGAATACAGGCATGCATCAGTGCAAGAGGACGAGCTACTGGGTATTAGAGGTGTGTGCAGCAATCTGGACCACCACCTCTGAAGGTCTCAGGTACAACATGCAATGTGTGGTTTTCGTGAGCAGTTAGAAGGAAGGAAATGATGTTTATGTTAGTCTCTATTCAAATTTTTTGTACAGTTTCCGGATCTCTTGGAACCGAGGTGATGCAAAACTTTTTTTGATGCCTGTATAACGAATCATATTCCCGTTATACCATTTTCTGCTGCTGTTGATATTACCCACTACTCATCTGGCCAGAAATCCTTGTCTTCTTTCCATTTCATTTTATTTCATTTCACCTTATTATATCTAGAGTGAGCCTTTGCATTTCCCTTTTCAAGTTTTCTAGCTTCCCAACCACGTTCAAACTTCTGACATTCCTCACCCCGATTCGTAGAATGTCATCCTTTCATTGGTTATTCAGTTTTTTTCTCATGGTCATCTCTCCCTTGTCATTCTCCTCTCGGAGATTCGAATGGGGGACTGTTACGGAATCTTTTGCCAATGGAGATGTCATCATGACACTTTTTGAATTGCAGGCGACATGTCCTATGGACACACGTTATGTGTCTTTCATCCAGTGGTTTCCATTGCCTTCTGCATCCGCATGTCGTTGATCATCGCTGGTTCTTCCGCCTTCAGGGACAGTTTCCCACCCCAAGGACAAGAGTGCGCTGTGAACGTCTGTCCGCTTGCCCATCCTCTTTGAGTAGCCCGTTGGCAGAATGAGGCTGACTCCTTATGACGGCAGTCTTCGGCCACCAGTGCTGATTATTAATCAAAATTTAAGCGGAGGTGGGTTTCGAACCTGAGAACGAGGACGTTTTGATTACTAAACCGCTACCCCTTTTTTCCCTTTTATCGTTTTGTTCGTTGTATGTTTTTGGATAGGGTCCGCCTTTAGCAAAACACATTTTTGTTTTTGGTCGTAGTTACCGTATCCTTAGACCAGAGGTACACTTAAACATTCGCTGTATGAAAGCCGGCCGGTACAGAAATGTTTTCACACGGCTGTGCAAGCTGGTTTTATGTCGGAAGCCCTACCGTTCGCTACAGATGCTGTGATACCTCTTCTGACACCACGGTGTTGATAACGAAGGTATGAAAAGTTGTAGAGCACGAAAACATGAAGCTAGTCACACCACGTTTCCCAACATTCAGATTGCAGGTGACGATACACTGATGACCCAAAAGGTTATGACCAGCAGCTCATTTATCCGTCTTTGGAAGAAACTACGTCACTGATTCTGTGTGTGAGGCATCCGACGGCTTGTTGGTAGGTTTGTGGAGGTATGTGGCGTTACATGTACACACACGTCATATAATTTGCGTAAAGAGCCGGCCGCTGATTTTCGTGCGCGGTGATGGCATCCGAAAGCTACCCAGATGGGTTCCACAGCTTTTTCATCGGGCGAATTTAGTCCGCTGAGGCATCAACGTGAGTTCACTATGGTGCTCCTCAAACCACTGTTGCACGGTTCTGACAATTATACTGCTGGAAGATGACATCGCCGCTGGGGAAGACATCAAGCGTGAAGCGACACAGGTGTTTCGCAGCTGTCAGTGTGTCTTCGGTTACTGCCACAGGTCCCGTGCAAACGCAGGAGACCGTGTCCACAGCATAATACTGCTCCCAGCAGCCAGTAACGGGCAGCGCTGCACGTTTCGAGCCGCCGTTCACCTCGATGGCGGCGTTTGTGGAGACGACCAGCGACCCACTGCAGCAAAAATGTGAGTTACCCGAAGGGGCGACACGTGTCCATCGACCGACGCTCCAACCGCGATGGTCCGGTGCCCACTGCAATCCTAACTGGCGGTGTCGTCGCCTCAGCTTGTGAGGTCTGCTGCGGAGCTCCACATTCAACTATTCACGACGAACAGTGTGCTCCGAAACACTTGTGCGTGCACGAGTATTGTGCTCTTTCGTCAGAGATGGCACACATCACCTACTTTACAGAAAACACAAGTCTCTGAACCCCACGTTCTGTGAAGAGTCGTGGACTTACCATCATTTAGCGGCTAGTGGTAGTTTCCCGGTCCTCCTACC
The DNA here is from genome assembly GCF_021461385.2 of Schistocerca piceifrons. Taxonomy (NCBI): domain Eukaryota; kingdom Metazoa; phylum Arthropoda; class Insecta; order Orthoptera; family Acrididae; genus Schistocerca; species Schistocerca piceifrons. The sequence goes on from NC_060147.1 coordinate 146,535,352, forward strand.
TGTTTCCGTAGGTGCCCACGACAGTATCACGTGGACATTCCACCAGCTTCGCCGTTTTCGAGATACTCGTTCACAGGCTCCGTGCAATAATGACGTCCCCTTAGTGAAAGATTTTCTCATTTGCAGCTCATATCCCCGGCCGTGTCTGCCCCGCCTACACGCCGTTGTGTGTCCGCAACGCCGCCAGGCGGCATCCGACGCCGCGGTAGACGTTTTGACTGATCAGTGTTCGGTGGATGTACCCTACGAGGGTAGCGTCAGAGATTTAATAGGATAATTATGAATGTTATTTGTGTTTTAAGATTAGGATTGTGTTTTTGAAATGGTTTGTTTTGTGTGTGTTCCCCGTCGAGAGAGAGTGTAGTAACGTCTCTGCCCAGCCGCCAAGCATCGACCTGACCGCCATTGTTCACCAGTAATTCAAATCGTTGCGGTGCTCCCCGTGAAAAAGAAGTCTGAAAATGTCAACGATCCTGATACCAAGTATTCGTCTGGGTGTTGGGCGGGAAAAACAACCGGCAAGGTGGGTGTTGCGTCGCAAGGAGGTGCAGAATTTCTCGAGTTTCGGGACGAGTCCGACGCAGTTATGCACTGTAGTTTTGTGAATCAAGTAAGACTCTGCTGAATATCGAAGCAGATGTGCGATTGGATTCGGAGTTCGTTGCAGATATAAATCGTCATATCGCTCTAACCTATGGAGAATGGGAAAGTGAAAAACTGAGTTCGAGAGGACAGAAGGGGTTGTTAGGATAATCGCGAGATTCAGAATGTTGCGTTAAGCGGTCTCAGAGCAGGAGAAGCTAGCGACGCATGTGCCTTACTGGGGAGTGACGTCAAAATGACGTATCACTCGATGCAACCAGCGAGGTGTAACAGAGCGACAGATTTCGTCGTATTTCGGTTCTTTTCGCATTGGTACGATTTCTTATGATTAAACGTGAATCAATGACACAGCGACGGGAAAAGCCTTCGAGAGATGCTGGGTTTGAAATTGCATATCTTTGGTGAAGTGTAGTGCATAAGGATGTGTTTTACGGAGTCAGAGGCTCGTGCCCTACTGTGTAATCTTTTTAAATTTTAGCGTTTTAAGACATCGTGAGACTTTACCATCAATGTAATACGAATATGTCCTGCAATATTCGATACTCGTGGAGCGTGCGCTCTCGAGACGATTTTTTTTTTTTTCAATTTTGTGACTTCTGCCAGACTAGAAAACGAAGGATGATTGAGAATGAAATCACGAGCAATGACATCTCGGTTGTTTAAAACAATCGGCCGTTTTACCCGAATACGTCGCCGTTGGACAGGAACCGAAGTGGACAGCTTAAATTGCTGCGAGCGAAATCCTCGGCTGCCGTCGCTGCGATTTCCGAGGGGCTCCCCACGCACGGGAGGAGCTGGCGTCGGGCTCAGAGCGCCAGGACACGCCGTCCCAGCGAAGGTACGTTCCCAGGTACCAGGGAGGCCTGAAGTAACAGAACCCAATACGTTGTCCTCGACGGCTAGTGTTCATCAGAGGCAAGGGTGTCGTAAGGAGCAGTGTGGCAGGAGCGCTGTTACTTTCTGTGTGGGCAGCAGTCTGCTGATGGTGCTGTGCTGTACGGCACGGTGCCGGTCCAAGTTGAATGACTGTAGGAAGATACAAGACGACTTAGACAAAAAATTTTTAGTTGGGGTCGTGAATGGAAGGTTGCTCTAAATGTAGAAACATGTAACTTAATGCAAACGAGTACGAAAATAAACCCGTACAGTTCGAATAACGTGTACAGTGTTAGTAGCGTGCTGTCTGACACAGTTTCGTCGCCACGTTGCAGAGCGATACGACACGAAACGGTCATTTAAAGACCGCAATAAGGACGCTGAATGATCGACTTGAGTGTATTGCGAGGATTTCACCAAAGTGTAGTTCACCTACGACTGTGCATAAAACACGGTAACAATTGTCGAGTGCTGTTCGAGTGGTTGGCTGTCGAACGAGGTCGGATTAAAGAAAGACATGGAACCAATTCACAGGCGGTCTGCTAGATTTGATCGACATGCGGGTATTGCGAAGATGCTTCGTCGAGTCGAATGGGAATACCCGGAAGGAAGACAACGTTGCTTTTGCAAAGGGCTGTTGAGAACATTCAGAGAATTGGCATTTGAGGCTCACTGCGGAACCATTCAACTGCCAGCGACGTAGATTTCGCGTACAGAACACGAAGATAAGACAAATTATTGGTCGTACAGTGGCATAACAGGCACTAGTTTTTCCCTCGCTCTATTTGCGACTGAAACCGGAAAGGAAACGATCGGTAGTGGTGCGGGCTGCCCTCCGTACGATGGCCTGCGGTGTAAGTACGTGGATGTAGACCAGCAGTTGGCCATCAGCGTAAACGGAGGTAACGTATTTTCGATAAACAGGCGAAATTATCCGTCAGTTTCGTTTACATTAGTGGTGGTAAGGTACTGGAAACACTAGCTACCGCAAAACAGCTTGCAGTTGCCCCAAGTGGAACGACGACATAAAACTAACTTTTGCAAAAGCGGATACCGGGCCGAATTTTATTGAAAGAATCGGAAGAAAATATAATTCGTACGCGAGAGCAGTGGTTTCCAAAATGCTTGTTGGACAGAATGTAGAGTATTGCTCGTCTGTGTGGTGGGGCAACACGTTGCCTGCTCGGAATGTGAGAGCTGGTGCACGGAGGGCCGCCAGCCAGCGCCCAGCCGACCATCGATCGCGGCTGAGACTCTGGTGGCCAGCCGGGGGGACGCACGCACACACGGCCCCGACTGCCCTCACTCTCGACCGGCTCTCCTGTGGGCCACCAGGTCCAACCAGCGGACATAACAGTTTGCCAACCCCAGCTACCTACAAGTACACTAGTAAAATCTCAGTTCTTCTAGGAATCGAATGATTAAACGTGACTTGCTGTGTTAGATACTTGAATTCGAACATGTGAGCGAGAAAATATTTACGAAAGGCATGTAATTACGCTTAACGCCAACACACACACACACACACACATGTTAATGCGTCAGGATTGGCCAGGAGCGGAAAGCGGTAGGCACCCGTTGAGGTGAAGAATCAAAGATAGTTTAACCTGTGAAGTTTTAATGCCGTAAACAAAGGCATGCCTGGAGAAGCCGCCGAGACTGAATGGGCAGCCGCCCAAGAGAGGAGGTGAGGGGGGCGTCTGGTGGGTTTGGAAGCCGCCAGCGGGAGACAGCGAACGGCGTGTCCGGTCGCGGCAGCCGGCCGCGGTTCCGCCCCCACTTGACCACCTCCAAGCCTCCCTATTGGTCGGTCAGGTCGTAAGACGCGTACTTCGGTTGCGTTACCTCGTCAGCAACACGTGAGTTTATCTGCTGATGGTTCAACACGTGAGTTTCACGGTGGTTCTATCCGGTCTGGGCAACGTGACTGAGACGCTGCAGCTTACCGCCAGGCAGAAGGCTGTGACGAATATAAAGTGAAAAATAAAAATCAAACTTTATACTAATAAATCCACACAGTATCGGCCCTCACTGTACATACACACACACACACACTAGCTAACTGGTCACACGCGACTCGTAAGATTGTACCTCTTAGTGAGTCCATTTTACATTTTTAAATTCGGTCAGTAATCGTACGAATTATTGAAAATCGAATTTCTGTTGCCTCTGCAAACCAGTAAACTAGTAGCGAGTCCTATATTGCGGGGTACTCGTTTGCTGCTGTACAGGAAGCGGTGCAGCGAAGCAGCTAAAGGCAACTCATCCTGTCTGGACTCCGTACCAGTTACATTCGTTTCACATCGTACCGATGAGATAATTCCAACTTTAGCAATTATATACAACAGCTCGCACGACGAAACGTGCGTACCTGAAGAGTCGAAAGCTGAATAGCTCACACCAATACACAACAAAGGACATAGGAGTAATCTGGTACATTACAGACCAATATCGTTAAACTCTATTTCTGATAGAACTTTGCAGCGTATACTGTGCACCAAAATTATCCAATACCTCCAAGAAAATTACCTATTGGCATACAAGGAGGACGGACTACTCTTGTGAGACACAAGTGGCTCGTAATTCGTACGAAGTAAAGAGTGCTATGGGCAGGAGATCCCAAGTTGAATCCATATTTGTAGATTTCCACAAGCTTTGTGACACCGTTGCCAACAACAGGCTCGTAACTGAATTCCGTGCCTACGGAGTATCGTCTTAGTTGTGCGACGCGATTCGTCACTTCCTGTCAGAAAGGCAGCAGTTCGTAGTTATTGATGGAAAGCCATCTACTGAACACAACTGATATCTGGGACTCCCCCATCAACTGTTATGAAGCCCCCCCCCCTTTCCTGCTGTTTTTATCTATGTAAACGTTCAAGAGACAATTTAAGCAACTTTCTCAGATTGTTTGCAGGAATCTAAGCAGCTCTGTCAGAATGTTTGCATATGATACTGTCATTAAGTCATCAGAAGATCAAAATCAATTACAAACCAATTAAGGAAGTCATCTGTGTTGTGCCAAAAATGGTAATTGCCAGCAACGAACAAAAATTGTGATGTCTTCCTCATCAGTACTTAAAGATCCTGTCGAATTTCGGTTACACGATAAATCGAACGACTTTAAAGGTTGTCGATTCAGCTAAATACCTGCGGATAACAATCACAAACAACTAAAACTGGGACCACCAAACAGAAAATGGTGTGGGGAAGGTGAATGAAAGTCAGCGTCTTGTTGGCAGCAGGTCAGACTGCCCACACTGCGCCTGTCCGACTCCTCCTGAAGTAACGCTGAGCGCCAGCTGAGCCACTTCAGGCGGAGGACGTCAAAAAAGTTCGGAGGAGGGCAGTTCGTTTCCAGGGAGGGGCTGCCGCACATATGTAAGCGACTTGTGGCAGCAGGCACTGAAACAAAGGCGTTTTTCGTCGCGACGAGATTTTTTAACGGAATTACAATTACCAACATTCTCCTCCGAATGCGAAAATATTTTTTTCACTCTGACCTACATACCGAAAAACGACACTCGAAATAAAATAAAAGAAACAACAACCCTCCCACGGGAAGATTCAGGTGCTCATTTTTCTCATGTGCTACTGGAGAATGGAATTGTCTAGAAATAGCCCGAGTGTTGTTCTGTGAACTCCGCGCCAAACACCAGAGCGTGGATGGCAGAGTAGTGGTGCAGATGTGGATGTCGATGACTACAGACGGCGGCAGCACGGACTGGCTGCCACTGGCGAACCACGACGCACGGCAGACGGCGGCAGCCAGAGAAACGCGCTTACCGGAAAAACGCGATAGCATCTTCCGCCGAGTCACGGCTTCCTTAGGAGGTTAAAGATGCTGCTGGAACAAGCCCAATTACAAAGGGTGACGGAAACTGCCAGTGAAACAATTACTTGGGTGTAACACAGTACAGGTGCGGGAAAAATGCAGTACAAGTAAATTACGATAAAAAACCCTCCGTCATTTCACACCACACTTTCACACTATAATGCTTTCTTTTCTTTCCTGGAAAACCTTACAGCAAGGCTAGGCAATGGACCAACAGTATAGCACTTAATAGATTTTCACACGAAGAAAGAACTTCTTTGCAGCAATATATCATGAGACCGGTACCGTACTCTAGGAACGAACAGAATGAGGTTTCGCTGTTGCAGAGAGATTGTCATAGTACGCGGGAGGTTGCAGGTTCCAAGCTCCATCCGATGTAACATATCTTTCCCGGGTGACTGAAATGCCACATGCCTTTTAGGCACACTTCTTGTGCAATACAAGGAAAGATGATGGTGACAGAATAGTACTAAGTAGGGCGTAAATCGCGGGACATATACTATGCGCAGCTGTTTCCTTTCGTATGTGCAGACATTCAGCGAGAGGTGTGGAATACGAGAAAATGGCGACGTGTGACGACAAGAAAAGGGCTTCACCTGCTGTGGGCGGCGACTTCTACGTTTTGTCGTCGCGGCTTGAATGCTGAGGACCAACAACACCCTCCAAGAATGAAAACGAAAGAAAAGCTAGTTTTGTGATAAATAAAGTATAATGTAATCTTGGCGGTGATGTTGAGCCTTCGACGCGTATATCGTATGGAAAGTTGTGCTCTACTCCAATTCGCTAGTCACTCTATTGATCTGTACACCCATTCAAGGAAATTTAAGTTTGTAAAAGTGAAGCAGTGGACGCCATTTTTTTTTTGGTACGAGTACAAGTTTCGTTTGCTGAAATAACAGCTGCAGAACGTAAAGTAGTCGAGCCTTTCCTCGGCTACGCACGGGATTTCAGAGACACTGCTTGAAGAGAATCAACAACGGCGACCGAATTTTTTTTAAAGAAGAAGAAGGTAAATATGTCAGATATTACGTCGGGTGATCGATCTCACGAAGAGTTCTGACTCAGCTTCAACTACAAGGAGCGAAAAAGCAGGTACATAAAACCGTAAACCGGCAAGAAAAACACTTCAGCACTGGTAAAGGGGAGAGAAATATTTACTGTAATAAAAAACGTACCGTGCATGAATATGAGTTTGCCTCCCAAAAGACAAGTTACAAATGCGATGCTACAATGTGGTTAATAATTTAACACACTGCAATACTCAGTCATTTCTACGCCATCGCCGGTTGTATAGCCTCTCAGGCGGCCACTGTTTGAAGGTTCGTTGATAGTCAAAATACCATTGTGACTTCCCTGTACAAAGCGGTAACGAATATTCGATCGGACTTAGTTAAAATCAGTAAGTTCGATTTGTGATCAGTAAAATATTTAAACGACACGAGGCGATGAGCAATCGGCCGCTTTGTCTTCAGACAATACGAGCGCAATTTACCGAGACATCCATCAGTAACACACAAATTCACTCACCGGTACAGTGTTGTGATATCAGAGATTATATACAATCACTGGCAGACGCGTGGTATTTAAGAATGAAGGCATTACTATTTCATAATAAAAGTACAAACCATGGGATTCGGCAGCATTATCTCTTACCACATGGGCGGCGAAAGCAGAAGAAAGTTGTTAGAGGAGGAAAGCTACACGGCCTTCAAAATATCTTTTGTTTCTTTAAGAAAAATGAATGTGATTCTTCCACAGAGATCAGTTTTACCTTTCATAACTTGTACATAGTATCTGTCTTTCCTTTAACACTTGTTAATTAACCATTGACATGATACATTAGTCTTAATATAATAGTTTGTGTTAAGTTGAACGGTTTTCTGACAATTTTTCTTTATAGTTTACGTTTACTGGACGTGCTGATTTAGTTTTCTTGTGTTTTCCCTGAATTACTCCAGGTTATGCTGGGAGGTTCCACTACAGGGCCACAGCCGAATACCTCTTGCATCTTTGTCAAACTAGACCCGATATACAGAGGGGTCCAAAAAAATGTATCCACTGTTTAAAAGTCCATAACTTGGAAACTAATTGACGGAGTTGTCTCATTTTTGGTGAAAGTGTAGCTTAAAGTCCAACTTAAAGATATCACTGTAGGTGTTCGAAATGGTCACCATTAACATCCAGACATAGACGATGCTGCCGAACTGCAGCACGAACTACTGACTGCAACGTGTTCAGTCGGATATTTGCACATGAATGTACGATGGATTGTCGAAGTTCATCCAATGTGCGTGGCTTTTGTCGATAAACGACGTCCTTTAGTGTGCCCCACAGGTAAAACTCCAGAGGAGTTAGGTCTGGGGAACGTGGCGGATACTCCAAAGCACCTCTACGGCCTATCCATCTTCCTGGTAGATTTTCGTCGAGATACGCCCTAACACGATTTTGGAAGTGCGATGGGGCACCATCTTGAAAGTAAACTCTTCCGTCTCCATACAAGTCTCGGATGGCAGGTAAAATGGATGTCTGGAGCTTCTGTAGGTACACCTCGCCGGTAACTGTGCCGTCAAAGAAGAATGGCCCAATCGAGCCCCGGTAAGACAACCCACACCACACATTTACCCCTGGCAAATGCACGGCTTTGTCTGCATAGACGTTCGGATTTCCGGCGGCCCAGTGGATCCAATTGTGGCGATTTACTGTACCACTGAGTTTGAACTGTGCCTCATCAGACCACACAATCGTCTCTGCAAACTCTTCATCGTTGCGCACCATGTTAGTAAACCACTCGCAGTACTCCATTCTACGATCTGGGTCGTCCTCGTCCATTGCGTGTAGTAATGGTGGGATGTAGCACTTCCACTTTGCTGTCTTCAAAATTCGCCCAACACTTGAGCGACTCACTCCAGTTTCACGGGCACACTGCCTCACAGACGTATGTGGTGAGCGAGTGAATTGTTCTAACACACGACGGCAGTTAGCCGGACTTGTTACTGTTACAGGTCGTCCAGCTCGTTCTTTGTGTACATCTTTAACACTGGCTTCGGCTTCAAATTAGTCTCGAATGCGACGAATCATAAAACCTGTCGGTGGCTCTGTTTGTTACTCATTTCGCCATTGCAGTTGAACCTCATTACTGTCTTCGTATTTGAAATAGCACTTCAAAACTGACTTCGTTTCATCGAATGTAAGCCTTGCGCCAGCCAGGTTTACTCGAGTAACTAGGTGCAACTAAGAACAAAACACTGACCATCTGGCGACTGTCATCTGTGAAAACAAAACAACGCAATACAACCCTTGTGTGGCGATTTTCGGAACTACAAACTATTACACTACCAAAGATGAGACAACTCCGTCAAATAGTTTGCCATTTATGGACTTTTAAACAGTGGATACATTTTTTGGACCCCTCTGTATATTATGATTGTCTTGTTTGCACGTGTTCTTCCTAACTAAATCCATTTTACTCTTTCTTCCCACTATTTGACGATTTTATCAAAGACCACGTTGAATAAAAGCGGCGAGAGACCACTCCTTGTCTGACCACAGTATGTGCCTCGAATGGTTCTCGGTTTTCTCCCATATTTTATTTTATTTAAACACAATGATTTTTTAACGTTACCATTCGACAAGGCCACGCCAGATTAGTCTAGTCCTATATTGGTTTCATCGACGTGAACAGCCGGTACTCCAGCAGCTGGCTGGGCGAGCCCTCAGCACTGCTGGCGTGGGATTCAGCCAATGGTGGGAGGGGGGGGGGGGGGGGCAGTGGACGGAACACACAGCAACCAGGTGTGCTGGACTGTGAAAGAAAAAGCAGCGGCCGAAGAACAAGAAGCGCCGGAAAGAGAATGGCACTGTGGTTACTCTGGCGGGCGACCCCTTGCTCACACTCCCTTGCGCTAATTATTACTTCTTTCGATGTTCGCTGTATTCAGAATTCTGTCTCTGCGTGGTGTAACGTCCGTTTGCAACAGCGAAGTATAAAGTGGGTTCAGTAATGACAGATGATTCTGCGCAACTACTCTATTACCAGCCGAAAGGAAACGGCTTTCGAATGGGAACCGCAAACGTTTGATGACAAATCAACCGAATCCTCCACCGCAAAACACGTCTGCTGCGTCACACACGGCGTTAGTGACAGTACGTGTCTCATATGATTGGAATCTCTTATCGCCGCCCCTAATTTGTACGCCTGGTGAGTGAGTGAGATATGCTTCCTTGCCCGATTTAGATGTTCGTATCAATGTCAACACGGTCACTCCCAAGGAAATGATGAAAACATAACAGTTTGTCACATCAGTTGCAACAAGCGAACGCAGCAGTGGCACATTCACGCAGTTTCTCTGTGCTCTGTCAAAACGTGTTTTTAACGTTTTTGAAGTTGCGTTCCGTTTTCGAAGTTTTACTCTTGAATTCCTCTGTTGTAACGTAGTTCACACACGTTTATTCGTTGTTTTCATTTCTGTGAGACGTCTATGTGGTATTTCGCCTACCCTTACTGCTCATCACATTTACTTGCGACCGTAACGCATCCTTACTACATACTCACTTTCTATAACCAGCGTATAGTATGACAACAGCGAACACTACACCAAGAGAAGAAACATTTCATGACTGGATGGGCAGTTCGTAATGTTGTGAAAAAATAAATAAATAAAAATAAGTGACACGAGGGAGTTTTGACTCCGTCTCGTTCGCTTTGCACCCCAACACCGTGAAGCCGTGCCTATTGCACACTGCTCTATGTCGCACTTCGTCTGCTGGGAGCGTTGGCTTTTTTTTTTTTTTTTTCACGATTCAGTACACCTTCTTCCTGTTTTCATACTTGATCTGTGTTCAGTTATTCACGAACTATCCACTACGTCATCTTACGACTAAATATGATGTGGCTGCGATGGGGAATTTCCCTTGTGAGTCCCTGATGGGTTGGTCTTCGTGTTTTACTGTCACCGTTAACACAAATCGATGAAACGAATATCGGGCCAGACTAACTAGGAAGCACTCTAACGAATGGGCACAGAAAATTCCTATTTTAAAATAATTTTCTTTGTAATGGGAAGCAAACCGACGCTTTCTGTTGACACTGGGAGTCACAGCTTATCCCGGCCAAACGTTTCAAAAACGAAATTACAAATGTCCCTGGAGAAATGAAGGGTATCTAGCCTCTGGAAGGAAAGAGCAGGTCATTTCCGTTTTCAAGAACGGTTGTAGGACAGAGAGGCAGAGTTACAGCCCTAAGTAGTAGACATTAATGTATTGTAGAATTATGGAACACGTTTTATGCTAAAAGATGACGACATTTTTGGAGAACGAGAATTTCCTTTATAAAAATCAACACGCATTCCGCAAACAGAGATCCTCCGAAACTCAGCTGTCTCTGTTCCTTCGTGAGATCCACAGTGCTGAAGACAACGGCGCTCAGGTTGATAGGGTGTTGGATGACTTCAGGCAGGCATTTGACACCGTCCCGCACTGCAGTCTACTGGAAAAGAAAAAAAAAAAAAAAGAATCGGTTCAGGTTTGTGACTGGAGTTAGGACTTCCCTGTAGACACAATTCAACACGTCGCTCTTAACGGAACAAAATCGACAGGCGTAAAAGTAATTTCCAGAGTACCCCAAGGAATTATGATAGGGCCGTTATTGTTTGCACTGCATATAAATTATCTAGTACAAACCGTCCGAAGATCCTTAGCACTGTTTGCAACTGATACGGTTGTCTATAAGAAATCAGCAACGCCAGAAGACAGTATGGATTTGTAGAACGATCAGATGGACGGTGCAGGCTCTGGCAGTTGACACTGAAGGTAAAGAAATGTAACACATTGCGTATACACGGAAAACAAATCCACTACTGTACAACAGCGCTATCGATGACAAATTGCTGGAAACAGTATCTACCGCGGGATATATAGGGGTAACCAATCCGGAGCTTCGTAGTGCGTAATGGTCGGATAAAGCAAATAGTAGGAAAAGGGGATGCCAGACAGAAGGAATCTTAAATTCATCCACGAATGAAATGGCTAAAAAAAAACACTTGTTTGGCTGATTCTTGAGAACTGCTAACCAGTCTGGGAGGACTGATAGAAGAGAGAGAAGATCCACGAAGAGCGGCGTCTTTCGTCACGGGATCGTCTAGTCGGCGAGAGGGCGTAACGGAGGTGCTCGACAAACGCCAGCTGCAATCTCTACAAGAAAGGCGGTGAGCATCGCGGAAGTGTTTACTGTTGGAATTTCGAGAGCGTACGTTCCGGAGGAATGGTGCTGATACGTGTTGCTACCTCCCACACACGTCTCGCGAAATGATGACGACGAGAAAATTCGCGAAATCAGAGCTAGTACCGATGTCTAGAGACAGACATTCTCCCCACGTTCCCTTCACGAATAGAATAGGGATGGGGGATCGGGAGTACCCCGCGTCACACACTGTCAGGTGCTGATGTAGCCGTTAGTGCGGACATGGTGGGAGGAACAGCAGCAGAGGTGAGATAGAATGGCTCTATCGTGTGGGAAGAGACGAGAACCTATGAAAGCTCGGACACGGTAATGACTGTCCCGATCTTCGAAAAGGATGACGGAGAAGAGTGGGAAACCTATTGAGGAATGATATTTATGAGCAAAATGCAAAGATCCCTGAGAAATTATTGGAAGCATAATTTGGGACAAAAATAGAAGGAAGGATGAGGCAAGAACAATATGAGTTCAGAGTAGGAAGATTGGTAGGAGATCTAATTTCCGCTGCGAGACAGCTCCAGGAACACCACGGAGTACATCTATTGATGGCTTTCCTCCACACTGAAAAAGCATATGGTGATGAAACCAATGGGGCTTACAGACGATTTGGTGATGTGGGGAAACAAGGAGGACGACGTACAGGTGCAACAAACAGTAGAGGGTATGAAATGAAGTTTAGCACAATCACGTGTGAAACGATGATAACAACCACGATGAGAAGAGTGTCACAGCTAATTGGGAACAACCGAGTATGTGGAGAGGTTCAAGTACCTGGGAAACATAGTACAGGGGAATGGAAGAAACGACGGAAGTAAATGAGCTGGGTGGACAACGAGAACCACTCCAGAAGAGTATTATAAGCCCAAAACGGAGCTACAATGTCCCTCAAACCGGCGAAAGTGTTGTACATCGGTCGTACTAAGTTCCAGTCCTGACGTATGTCTTCGAGACCTGGTAATGAAAGGAAGAGAGACAAGCTAAATCAAAGCTGGTGACACGAAATTCTCGAAATGAAACGTACATACGAGACTATTGGCCAGGAATCCCACCTGGATGTTCGGCCAACTGGAGCAAATCATTTTTATTTGGCGTCACTTCGTCGAGTTGCGAGTCGACGACGATGAAAAACACGCGCATACACAGTCCCGAGCACACAAAATCCCCGACCCAGACAGGAGCTCCTGTGAAGGTGGTCTTGTGGTTGGCATTGCTGACTGTCCAACTGCTGACAAAATTCTGGAGAAATAGCACCGAAGTGACAAAGATGGACGGGCTAAGAAATGAGAGAATCAGGGGATTACTGAAAGAGGAACCATTACAGGGTAGGACAGAAGAATCGAGGCTCAGATAGTACGGATATGTTAAGCGAATGGAGAAGAAGATACCCCAAAAGATGCATGAAAGAGAAGGGGAAGAGCCAAAGATTGGAAACGATGAAAGACTACGTGCGAAAGACGAAAGAAGACTGGATCGAGTCAAGGTTTTACAAGTAGGCCCGGCCAGTGGCTGGGAACTGTAGAAGGTGGTGGTGATGAGATGATGACGATGAAAGTGTTGAAGAGAGGGCTGGACCAGCAGTTGGTGACAGAAAGCTATCCACTCCATTGTGTTCTTTCCCACCTGTTCCAGGTGCACAGGCGGTCATCGTCTGCAGCTTGGGTACTTCCGCGCAGACAGATCCGCTGTCGGCCGTCGCCTAGCAACAGTTATGTGCAGCGCGTTACCCCGCGGATTCCGTTACGTCGGCCGACCTGTAGGGCGGTCGCCGGCAGGATGGGTGGGGGTGGAGTGTGGAGGAGGGTGTGTGCGCCGTCAGCGGCTGTCGAGGGCCTCTCCTGCCCTGCAGGCCGGTGACGTCACAGGCGGGCGGCCGGCGGAGAGGGCCGAGCTGCGGGAGGCGCCGCCGCAGACCGCAGACCGCAGAGCACGGCCTCCGCGGGGTCATCTGCCCGCCGCCGCCGCCCCCGTGGCCTAGGGTATGTGCCTTTTTCATACCGTCATCTTCACTTTAGCTGCCACTGCGATAAAGTCATTAAACGTACGTCGCGCTTTTCCATCTTCACATTTATTCGGTTGTATGAAAAAGCACACTGCAAAGCGGGAACACAGCGGTGTGAACAAAAAGTAATGCCAAAGTCGACGCCTAGAAAAAGGTAAGGTGCGTGGAAAGGTATTCACTGTATGTGCCTCTATCCGTTTTGATTTACAAACTGTTGTGTCCTTGACGGTTTGACAGGTAGTTGATCTACTAAGCCGCAAAATGTTGACCGAAAATCACATCTCAGGGCGGTCTAAGATTTTCAAAGATCTGCTGCATGCACGTACAAGGTAAAACTGCGTTTGGTACAATAATTCAAAACATATGAAAATACAAATTTATTACCGACGCGGAAATACATGTAGAGCTCAATGATCCTACGAAATATGCTCAGACCGGTTTCCGTGCTGTTCTAAACAAATACGAATCTTTCAAACACTGATTTACAAATTTTGTCACAAATCTTCAGGGCCTGTGGGTTTTCAAATTCTGGCTCCATTCATTCTTTCAGGTACTCAATATTTCGAGTACGAATTTGACGGAATAAATCCGACTGTTTAATTTCCCCCGACTGAAAAATCCGTGGGTGTGATATCTGAGGATCGTGGAGGCCATTGAATAGTAGTCCGTCTGCCGATCCATTCACCACAGTTTTCGAGTGAGACGTCTTTCACAACAGCTCCATCATGCAGGGGTTGTCCATGCGGTTCTAGGCGCTGCAGTCTGGAACCGCGAGACCGCTGCGGTCGCAGGTTCGAATCCTGCCTCGGGCATGGATGTGTGTGATGTCCTTAGGTTAGTTAGGTTTAAGTAGTTCTAAGTTCTAGGGGACTAATGACCTGAGAAGTTGAGTCCCATAGTGCTCAGAGCCATTTGAACCATTTGCAGGGGTTGTAGGGGGGGGGGGGGGGGGGGAGATGTCCGCCAACTTGTTGCCATATCTACTTTTCCTTAACCGGCTCTAGATGTTCAGAAAGTGGACTATTTTCCAGTTGTAACAACATAGTTTACAGAAACAGAAATCGAGGCCCCATTAGCCCATCGTCTAGTAAGGTCATCCGAAGACCAGTATCAGTTGCAAAGCGATTTATAAAAGATTGCCATATGGTGTGGCAGGTGATCCACACGAGTTCCAAAAGAAATCCGTTGGAATTCGATTACTCGATAAATAGTACAATTCTCAAGGCTGTCAATTCAACTAAGTACCTGGGTGTAAAAATTACGAACAACTTCAGTTGGAAAGACCACATACATAATATTGTGGGGAGGGCGAGCCAAAGGTTGCGTTTCATTGGCAGGACACTTAGAAGATGCAACAAGTCCACTAAAGAGACAGCTTCGTCCTCTGTTAGAATATTGCTGCGCGGTGTGGGATCCTTACCAGGTGCGATTGACGGAGGACATCGAAAGGGTGCAAAAAAGGGCAGTTCATTTTGTATTATGACGTAATAGGGGAGAGAGTGTGTCAGATATGATACGCGAGTTGGGATGGAAGTCATTAAAGCAAAGACGTTTTTCGTCGCGGCGAGATCTATTTACGAAATTTCAGTCACCAACTTTCTCTTCCGAATGCGAAAATATTTTGTTGACCCCAATCTACATAGGTAGGAATGATCATCAAAATAAAATAAGAGAAATCAGAGCTCGAACAGAAAGGTTTAGGTGTTCGTTTTTCCCGCACGCTGTTCGGGAGTGGAATGGTAGGGAGATAGTATGATTGTGGTTCGATGAACCCTCTGCCAAGCACTTGAATGTGAATTGCAGAGTAATCATGCAGATGTAGATGTAGAAACCCTGGTGTACACACTCACGGCAGGAGAGTTTATCTGCGCCTCCATCGCCGCATAGGGGCTTACAGAGTCACAGCAGGCACAGCTGAGTTTGTTCGCACTGCCATTAGCCTCGTCGCTCCAGAGAATGCTTTACCGGAACTTAGGAACGGCTCCTTCACGGTCTGTGTACAGCTCGCAGGCTTCCGTACGTCTTCTGTCCGGATCATCTTCATATAGGCCTCGAAGTAAAGTAGGCATATATGATCTCAATGTCAGCTTTCTCTGAACCCTTAAGATTTACTCGGCGACTGCAAAAGCTTTCCGGGTCAACATTAACATTCTGTTTTGTAGTAATAGACTATGGCCTACCTGAATTTGGAAGTTCCGCTAGCGACCCAATGTCTTAAGAACTTAACTTCAATTTTCGAATAACTTGACGAAATGGTGGTTGGATGTTTGGAAAACTTTCCAAAAGAAACACGATGGACACGTTCACGCCATCCTTGCAGCTCACAGTCTGTTCTGTAGTCGTTAACTTTCTATTAACTCTTTCTCAGATTGCAAGAAACAACATAACCTGAAAGTGCTGGTGTCAACTGACTTAATGGGTACTACACACAGGTCAGCTTCACAACCGACCACCACAACGTTAGCCAAAACGAAGTCTAAGGACTGCTAGTGATAACTGACTTAATGGTCCACCCTGTATATGTGAACATGCAGAGAAAAAAATATAAATAACGAAAATAAAAAAGAGTTAAAGAGAAGACACGGCGTACCAAAACAGGAAATATGCCGAGGCTCGAACCATTTATCTTGGCGCAGTTTCGAGGCGGCAGTTGGTGCGCCGTAGACAGAGCAGAGCGGTAACCCGTAGCTCCTGCGCTCGACGCTTTACGCGGGATCTGTTTTTATTCTCCATTTTTACACACCCTGCAAATAAATCGTAATGATGCTCGATAAACAGTATTTACTAATATTCTCATCAAAGACGTGGAAAGGAAGGGCAAAGGAGAAACTTACAACACCCTTATACAAAAATCTTTTAACTGGTGTGACGAAGCCCTAGATGTAGGAACACAGATTTATTGTGTTAATTGACTGGCGGCTTTCCTGGCCACCCTCATTGGCCAGCGGAGCGGACGCCGGCTCCTCCAACATCTGCCCTCTGCTGTGGACGAGGGACAGAGGCTGTCCTCGTGTTCCAGCCCTTGGTTGTTAAGCAGGTGTCTTCCTAGTGGACACAAAATTGGACAGAGTCGTGGTGTATCTGAATTAGAAAATCAATAAACGAAAGTATGGTTCAAATGGCTCTGAGCACTATGCGACTTACCATCTGAGGTCATCAGTCCCCTAGAACTTAAACCTAACTAACCTAAGGACGTCACACACATCCATACCCGAGGCAGGATTCGAACCTGCGACCGTAGCGGTCGCGCGGTTCCAGACTGAAGCGCCTAGAACCGCTCGGCCACTCCGGCCGGCTAAATGAAAGTATCAGCGCTTTCTTGTTCCCCTGTAAATTCTTTTCGTATTTTTCTACATACTGCGTATGGAATTCATTCAGTTTTCAACTGCTTTGGGCTTTGTGCTCGTGCTTTGTCCGATGTTCAGTTTTCAAACACGTGGCCCCACTGGCTAGCTATGCTAAGTGATGTCTTTCGCGCGTATTGTGATCAGTCTTGTCTCCAGTGATTTTCCTCCCTGTTATTGAATTCGTGTCCTAAATCAATATTTCCGAGCAGCTTTTCCACAGAAAGGTCTTGTAACTTGGTGCGTCATCCAGAGACCACGAGTCGAACGGATAACTGGTTGGTGTAGTTGTGTTCGAGACAGATGTAGTAATTTTGCTTTCCAATCATGCGACAATCACGTAAAGAATTTGCGTTAAAGATACGTAAAGCTGCGGACGGGAGTTCGCTTTGTTCTTTCAATCGTCCTATCGACGTAGTCTGCATGCTCATTATTCCAATTTAGTTTCGAGCAGCATCGTTATCTTCTTTCAGGAACGCTCAAGCGCTCTGTACTGTACATACCCTCCTGTGTGTACACACTCTTTATGGAGAGAGAGAGAGAGAGAGAGAGAGAGACCACTGCTGAAACGATATCCACATCACATCCGAGCAGATTATACTGTGAGATGATACAGTGAAGTACGATGACTACTTTTCTTGCTACTTGTACCCAAGAGCCATGGACCCTGCCGTTGGTGGGGAGGCTTGCGTGCCTCAGCGATACAGATGGCCGTACCGTAGGTGCAACCACAACGGAGGGGTATCTGTTGAGAGGCCAGACAAACGTGTGGTTCCTGAAGAGGGGCAGCAGCCTTTTCAGTAGTTGCAGGGGCAACAGTCTGGATGATTGACTGATATGGCCTTGTAACACTAACCAAAACGGCCTTGCTGCGCTGGTACTGCGAACGGCTGAACGCAAGGGGAAACTACAGCCGTAATTTTTCCCGAGGGCATGCAGCTTTACTGTATGGTTAAATGATGATGGCGTCCTCTTGGGTAAAATATTCCGGAGGTAAAATAGTCCCCCATTCGGATCTCCGGGCGGGCACTACTAAGGAGGACGTCGTTATCAGGAGAAAGAAATCCGGCGTTCTACGGATCGGAGCGTGGAATGTCAGATCACTTAATCGAGCAGGTAGGTCAGAAAATTTAAAAAGGGAAATGGATAGGTTGAAGTTAGATATAGTAGGAATTAGTTAAGTTCGCTGGCAGGAGGAACAAGACTTTTGGTCAGGCGAATACAGGGTTATAAATACAAAATCAAATAGGGGTAATGCAGGAGTAGGTTTAATAATGAATAAAAAAAATACGAGTGCGGGTAAGCTACTACAAACAGCATAGTGAACGCATTATTGTGGCCAAGATAGACACGAAGCCCACGCCTACTATAGTAGTACAAGTTTATATGCCAACTAGCTCTGCAGATGACGAAGAAATTGAAGAACTGTGTGATGAGATAAAAGAAATTATTCAGGTAGTGAAGGGAGACGAAAATTTAATAGTCATGGGTGACTGGAATTCAAGAGTAGGAAAAGGGAGAGAAGGAAACATAGTACGTGAATATGGATTGGGGCTAAGAAATGAAAGAGGAAGCCGCCTGGTAGAATTTTGCACAGAGCACAACTTAATCATAGCTAACACTTGGTTCAAGAATCATAAAAGAAGGTTGTATACATGGAAGAATCCTGGAGATACTAAAAGGTATCAGATAGATTATAGAATGGTAAGACAGAGATTTAGGAACCAGGTTTGAAGTTGTAAGACATTTCCAGGGGCAGATGTGGACTCTGACCACAATCTATTGGTTATGAACTGTAGATTAAAACTGAAGAAACCCCAAAAACGTGGGAATTTAAGGAGATGGGACCTGGATAAACTGACTAAGCCCGAGGTTGTACAGAGTTTCAGGGAGAGCATAAGGGAACAATTGACAGGAATGGGGGAAAGAAATACAGTAGAAGAAGAATGGGTAGCTTTGGGAGATGAAGTAGTGAAGGCAGCAGAGGATCTAGTAGGTAAAAAGACGAGGGCTAGTAGAAATCCTTGGGTAACAGAAGAAATATTGAATTTAATTGATGAAAGGAGAAAATATAAAAATGCAGTAAATGAAGCAGGCAAAAAGGAATAAAAACGTCTCAAAAATGAGATCGACAGGAAGTGCAAAATGGCTAAGCAAGGATGGCTGGAGGACAAATGTAAGGATGTAGAGGCTTATCTTACTAACTGTAAGATAGATACTGCCTACAGAAAAATTAAAGAGACGTTTGGAGAAAAGAGAGCCACTTGTATGAATATCAAGAGCTCAGATGGAAACCCAGTTCTAAGCAAAGAAGGGAAAACAGAAAGGTGGAAGGAGTATATAGAGAGTCTATACAAGGGCGATGTACTTGAGGACAATATTATGGAAATGGAAGAGGATGTAGATGGAGATGAAATGGGAGATACGATAATGCGTGAGGAGTTTGACAGAGCAATGAAAGATCTGAGTCGAAACAAGGCCCCGGGAGTAGATAACATTCCATTAGAACTATTGACGGCCTTGGGGCAGCCAGTCCTGACAAGACTCTACCATCTGGTGAGCAAGATGTATGAGACAGGCGAAATAACCTCAGACTTCAAGAAGAATATAATAATTCCAATCCCAAAGAAAGCAGGTGCTGACAGACGTGAAAATTACCGAAAAGTCACGGATGCAAAATACTAACGCGAATTCTTTACAGACGAATGGAAAAAATGGTAGAAGCCGACCTCGGGGAAGATCAGTTTGGATTCCGTAGAAATATTGGAACACGTGAGGCAATACTGACCCTACGACTTATCTTAGAAGATAGATTAAGGAAAGACAAACCTACGTTTCTAGCATTTGTAGACTTAGAGAAAGCTTTAGACAATGTTGACTTTCAAGTTCTGAAGTTGGCAGGGGTAGAATACAGGGAGCGAAATGCTATTTACAATTTGTACAGAAACCAGATGGCAGTTATAAGAATCGAGGGGCATGAAAGGGAAGTAGTGGTTGGGAAGGGAGTGAGACAGGGTTGTACTCTCTCCCCGATGTTATTCAATCTGTATATTGAGCAAGCAGTAAAGGAAACAAAAGAAAAATTCGGAGTAGGTATTAAAATCCATGGAGAAGAAATAATAAATTTGAGGTTCGGCGATGACATTGTAATTCTGTCGGAGACAGCAAAGAACTTGTAAGAGCAGTTGAACGGAATGGATAGTGTCATGAAAGGAGGATATAAGATGAACATCAACAAAAGCAAAACGAGGATAATAGAATGTAGTCGAATTACGGCGGGTGATGCTGAGGGAATTAGATTAGGAAATGAGACACTTAAAGTAGTAAAGGAGTTTTGCTATCTGGGGAGCAAAATAACTGATGACGGTCGAAGTAGAGAGGATATCAAATGTAGACTGGCAATGGCAAAGAAAGCGTTTCTGAAGAAGAGAAATTTGTTAACATCGAGTATAGATTTAAGTGTCAGGAAGTCGTTTCTGAAAGTATTTGCATGGAGTGTAGCCATGTATGGAAGTGAAACATGGACGATAACTAGTTTGGACAAGAAGAAAATAGAAGCTTTCGAAATGTGGTGCTACAGAAGAATGCTGAAGATTAGATGGGTAGATCAGTTAACTAATGAGGAGGTATTGAATAGGATTGGGGAGAAGAGAAGTTTGTGGCACAACTTGACTAGAAGAAGGGATCGGTTGGTAGGACATGTTCTGAGGCATCATGGGATCACCAATTTGGTATTGGAGGGCAGCGTGGAGGGTAAAAATCGTAGAGGGAGACCAAGAGATGAATACACTAAACAGATTCAGAAGAATGTAGGTTGCAGTAGGTACTGGTAGATGAAGACGCTTGCACAGTATAGAGTAGCATGGAGAGCTGCATCAAACCAGTCTGAGGACTGAAGACCACAACAACAACAACCCAAAAGTAACAGACTCTCTGTAATAAATTTGATGTTTATCTAGAAAATCCCCTTTTTAATCATTATAGCACAGCCATCTCTCCCCCCACCCCCCACCTCACGCACACACAGATAGTTAACGTATGAGAATTTGCAAAGCACTTGTTAAGTATTTCATAATACCTGTAAAGGAAATAATGAAAACTAAATCAGTATAATGAAAAGGGTACTTGCTAATCGCCATAAAGCGGAGATGCTGAATCGCAGAAAGGCAGAACAAAAAGACTGTCGGAAAGTTAGCTTTCGGTCAAGAACGTCTTTGTTAAAAAGAGCCAACATACACACACGCACGCACTCACGCAAACGAAACTCACACACGCATGACCATCGTCTCTGGCGGCTGAAGCCAGTCTGGCGTGTGTGTATGTTGTTGACCGAAAGCTAACTTTCCGACAGTGTTTTTGTTGTGCCTTTCTGCGACTCAGCATCCCCGCTATATGGTGAGTAGCAAGCATCCTTTTCATTAGATTGTTACACTCCATCCTGTGCTTCCCGTCGTTATAAAACTAAATCATGTCGTCGTACGATCGGTGGGATCTAGCGTTACTATTGCGTATTTCTTCTCCGATTCGGCCCGACAATTGCACGTGCGACAGACATTCATAGATGAATTATACACCCTATGGCGATGCTATTCTTCAAGGACTTTCCTACGAAAACTCTCGCAGGCTTGAACTGGCGATGAATGCTTGTCCCCGATATATTTGTGACGTTCAAATGGTTCACATGGCTCTGAGCACTATGGGACTTAACTGCTGAGGTCATCAGTCCCCTAGAACTTAGAACTACTTAAACCTAACTAACCTAAGGACATCACACACATCCACAGCCGATGCAGGATTCGAACCTGCGACCGTAGAGGTTGCGCGGTTGCAGACTGTAGCGCCTAGAACCGCTCGGACACTCCGGCCGGCTATTTGTGACGCACGTTCGTTATTAGGATCATATCAGTCCAGCCTATCAACAACTATCGTGGTGGCTACGGGCTGATAAACGTAGGGACTACCACACTTTGTGTTTACTCCATAGTCTTCTCAACTGCCTCTTACTTATCCTCAGCCGTTACATTACTATCTGAACAGCACAGCACAAATACTCCATCTCAACAAAGGAAGATCTTCTCAGTACCACCGCACAACACCATCATGTTTTCTAAATCACTTTCTGTATCCGGAACCCGACTTTCGAACAACCTTCCTCAAAATATCAGAGAAATTAAATCCCTCCCAGGCTTCAGAACGAAGGCTAATGGCTCACCTCTCGCGATAGCTGGTCTGCAGCCCACACTCTTCAATCCCCCCTCCCACTACAACTTTTCCCTCCTCCTTACCTACACTGTTATTTACTTAAATCGAGTCCTCTCCTAACAGCCACTATTACTGCCATTCCAATTCTCTTGTTCTTCATCCTTTCTTTTTCTGACAGTACTAAACATGATTTAAGTTGTTCTAAACTAGTCTATACTATTTTTAATGCACTTTGTTTTATTATTACTGTTATTATTTGCCATTTTTGCTTACTTTCATTATTGTGGACTATTATTATTATTATTATTAGGTTATTATCATTTTCATGAATGTTTTGGTAATATATGTGTATGTGTTGCCCCTGGTCAGATGTAAGAGAGGGCCTTAAGGCCCTAAGCTGGTCAGGCTAAATAAGCAAAAAAATAAATAAATATTACTTGATCAGTTAGATTCATGATAGGGCTTAATTTCTTCTCCGATTCGGCCCAACCTTTGCACATGCGACAGACATTTATAGATGAATTACTTCTACATCTACATAGACGCCCCGCACGCCACCGTATGGTGCGTCGCGAAGGGTAACGTGTACCACTACTTGTCCTTCCCCTCCATATGAGCGCTAATTTCTCGTAACTTATCTTCGTGGTCCTTACGCGCGATGTATGTTGGCGGCAGTAGAATTGTTTGGCAGTCAGCTTCAAATTCCATTACTCTAAATTTTCTCAATAGTGCTGCTCGAGAAGAATGTCGCCTTCCCTCCAAGAATTCTCACCTCAGTTCCTGAAGCATCTTCGTAACACTTACGTGTTGTTCGAACCTACCGGTTACAAATATAGCAGCCTACCTCTGAATTGCTTCCTTCAATCCTACCTGGTACGGATCCCAAACACTCTAGCAGTACTCAAGATGAGGTCCTATATGCGATCTCCTTTACAACTGAACCACTCTTTCCTAAAATTCTCCCAGTAAGCCGATGTCAACGATTTTCCTTCCCTGCCACAGTTTTCACGTGCTCGTTCCACCTCGTATCGCTTTGCAACGTTAAGCCGAGATACTTAAACGGTGTGAGGTAGCGGCCGAGCGGTGGCGCCCTGCAAGAGTCCTGGGTTCGGTGTCGGCGCGGCCGCGCTGGGGCCTCTGGGCGGGCCGAACCTCAGCTTAGCGAGGGGGGCGGCCGCAGCGCGTGCTCCAGCCGCGTGCCTGGGAATTCGCTGCAGACGCTGTGTCGATGAAGGAGGCAAGCTGGGAGTGACAAAGGTGGCGTACTTTGTGGAACATTAATGGCAGGCATTTCACAGTTCGTACAGAAATTAATGGTAGCTAGATGAATCATGATACCTCAAAAACAAACTTGTACATTACCATTATTTGCATGACGATTCTGATGTTGCAATCACATTTTCAATATCTTTATTTGTTTGAAGTTTAGTATCTGACAATAAGCAACGAATTTCCAAAGTCTAAACGAGTCAACCGATTTTATCGATCGACGTCTTTTTAGAAAGCTATTAGTGTAGACCCAAATTGGTATAAATTACAGGCATGTATTGTATTGTATTGTATCGTATGTTAACCTAGAAACGAAGGAGAGGCTCTGTCCCTGGCGCAGCCGCAGTGGTCCGCAACCCCACGACGACTACCGCAGTCCACTTCACCCCTCCGCCGCCCCACACCGAACCCAGGGTTATTGTGCGGTTCGGCCCCCAGTGGACCCCCCCAGGGAACGTCTCACGCCAGACGAGTGTAGCCCCTATGTTTGCGTGCTAGAGTAATGGTGGTGTACGCGTACGCGGAGACGGTGTTTGCGCAGCAATCGCCAAATCGTGTAACTGAGGCGGAATAAGGGGAACCAGCCTGCATTCGCCGAGGCAGATGGAAAACCGCCTAAAAACCATCCACAGACTGGCCGGCTCACCGGACCTCGACACAAATCCGCCGGGCGGATTCGTGCCGGGGACCAGGCGCTCCTTCCCAATCGGAAAGTCGCGCGTTAGACCGGACGGCCAACTGGGTGGTCCTACAGCCATGTAACTTGAATAGTACATGAGTTATTGGAGGTCAAAGTGGCTGATTGCTATCGATCGCCCGAAGTGGCCGAGCGGTTCTAGGCGCTACAGTCTGGATCCGCGCGACCGCTACGGTCGCAGGTTCGAATCGTGCCTCGGGCATGTATGTGTCTGACGTCCTTAGGTTAGTTAGGTTTAAGTAGTTCTAAGTTCTAGGGGACTGATGACCTTAGAAGTCAAGTCCCATAGTGCTCAGAGCCATTTGAACGATTTTGAACTACCGATCGCGGCAGACCATAAGTACACCACAGTTACACGAAAAAACGGTAGCAGCATGCTTATAAATATATTTATTCATGTATGTCTCTCTTTATCTCCGATATATACTATGCATGAAGAAACTTGTTAAATATTTAGTCTGTTTTAGAAAGCACAGAGACATTAGGCTACTGGCCTACCTTTTGCTTGCTATTCCTTTGACATATGTTTATTTGATTTGTTTATGTATTTAATAATGTGTGTTAGAGCGTCTTTATGGTCCAGCCGTATGAATATTTATTTAACTTCAAGTAATTTAAATGTAAATCCAGTATTTCGGATGTGTTTCGTTATGTTTGTGAGTGTACGTTGGCTTGGAGACAGGGCGGGAGCCCTCTAGCCAATCACAGCGATCGTTTCCAGAAAGGACGCGTCGAGAGACGTATGGAGGTGCGGGAGGAGCATCGTTTCCGGAGAGGAGAGGAGAGGAGAGGAGAGGAGAGGAGAGGAGAGGAGAGGAGAGGAGAGGAGAGGAGAGGAGAGTTGTGGACGGTACGGCGCGGGACACGGGAGGTGGTGGGACGCAGGAGAGCCTCGGAGGGTGTGGAGCGGTTTGCGCGCGGTCGCGGGTGAGTGCCGACTCGTCACATTTCTGTGGTTCCTACAGTAAAGACGCAGTGCGCGTTTAGAAGTGAATATCTCGACAGCTATGTTCTGGCTCATAACTGATTACGTGAAGCAGGAAACGACTGTTTCCCTGTTATTCAACTTACATTTTATTTAATTGCTGGACTGTGGACACCAATAAGTGTTTTGCAGAAATATACCGCATTCTCAAAAGTACTTCTATTATCGTACTCATAGTTTAAGGTCGTTAAGATAGTACCTGCAGATCTTTTTAAATTCAAATCTTCCATTTATAAACGTCTATATTACGTTCAAAATTCGCAGTTGCCCAGTGATAGGAACTTCGACCATTCGATTCATGTGTATATTCATATTGTGTACAGAAGTATTTGGCCTGTACTGCGGCAACTACGTATCCCAGCCCCTAGACAGCGAAACCAGCCAAAACTCTCAATATTTCAACTTTGAGTCAGAGGGTGCGTAGTTGAGGGCTACCGTGACACCGTTTCATTTTATTCATCAAAAGCCCGCAACGGCTTGACTATGTCAACCAGGACACCAGTAATACTGTATTCGAACATTACAGGTTTGTTCTTCCTACACATCTGCATTAACTTTTTCCACATTTAGGGCTAGCTGCCATTCATCACACCAACTGGACATTTTGTATAAGTTGTCTCGTATCTTCATACAGTCACTCAACTTCGACACCTTATGGTGGCATCAGCAGCAAACAAACGCAGACTGCTGCCCGCCCTATCCACCAAATCATTTGTGTACACAGAAAACAACAGCGCTCCTGCCACACTTCCCACGGGCGCTCCTGATGATTCCCTTGTCTGTGATGACCGCTCGCCGTCGAGGACAACACACTGGGGTCTATTATTCAAGAAGTCTTCGAGTCACTCACATGCCTGTTATAATATAATAAAATAATGGAATAGATGATAATAAAATGTTGAAATGCGTGGCTTTTTAAAATGTATCGAATTAATGAGATTAATTTTTCGGCACGAATGACAAGCACAATAAGCTGAGCTATGGCTGGAAATAAGTTCGTATTAGTTCATATTATTTTGCAGGGCGAAGTAGTTTCTTTCTCCGCTGTAGATTTGTCCTTACCATTCATTATAATGCTACGTTTGGTCGCCGTGTTCACCTTTGAAGTCTTGACCGTGTTCCCATTAAGCTTATCGGATCTTCGTAATTTTCCAAAGTACACAGGTGGGCTTCACTTCATGTAATTATTGTACTATTTGAAATAACAACTCACACGACCTTTCTGTTAATAAAACAATACTGTATTTTTCTAAACGGTGCACATATGAAATACATACTCCTCACTTATTCATAGCGACCCCACAATGGCGGTCTACAATTACTCGCTAAAAATGGCGTGCTTCTCACTCGTTCACTAGCTGAGCGCGAATCCTTCCTTCCTCCTACTGGTACCAGAAAAAATCCTCTGTTTTTTAGCAACTGAAAGTCAAAAAATACATGACGGTAGGCATAGGCTCTATGATGGGCTACCGCTTCATCTTCTCTCTTTGCCTTTAAAGAAGAGGTTTATGACACTGTGAACTTGTTCCATATGCTCGAACCTTCATTAACAGCCTTCAATGGGGCACCGTGTAAAACGCTTTCTGCAAATCTAGAAATACGGAATCTGCCTGTTGCCCTTCATCCATAGTTCGAAGTATATCATGTGATAAAAAGGGAAAACTGAGTTTCACGCGAACAATGCTTTCTAAAACCATGCTGATTTTTCGGCATAAGCTACATATCCTTCAGAAATTTTATTATATTCGAACTGAGAATACGTTCAAGGATCCTGCAGGAAACAGAAGGTAGGAATATTGGTCTGTAATTTCGCGCGTTCGTTCTTTTACCTTTCTTATTTAATGGTGTCAGTCGCTTGGCACTTTGTGCTGGCTGAGAGATTCACGATAGATGCAAGCTTTCTTACTTAAAGAAAATTTACGTTTTTCATTATGTGGCACTAAACCAAAATCTAGGTGATGTAGTGAAAGAGAGTGCGTAATTAGGAGAGTTATAATGAGAGATATTAATGGTAGTCATCTTAGGTAGGTATCCTGTCGCTTACGTAAAATTCCATATTCACTTTTGACTAAGCAACATCATCGAGTGGACGTAACCCCTCCAAGAAATCCCACAGCGCTATTTCACATTATCAAGTACCTCTAACAGCTTCAATACTGTTCTTAGAGAAAGAGAGAGAGAGAGTGAGAGAGAGAAAGGAAGAAATCACATCCTGAGAAGACTGCATCAGAGCACTTTCCATTCCACATCACCAGTTATTCTCGGATCTGGCGAAATGTTGCATTCCGTATGGTTTGCTGCCACACTGTGCGCTGAGACAGACTCTTTTATGAAAGTAAGCCACAAAGTAATTGTAAAAATGTGGCGTTAATAAGGCGTGCATGATGAAGTTGTGCGACATAAATGAAAGTTGGTAGGCTGTTTCTGCATCTGAAAGTTGATGTTTATTCAACATTCGCGCCACTCGCATGGGAATGACGATAGTAGCGCGACTGAATCCTCTCAAGAAATTCCAGTCACCAACTTTCTCCTCCGAATGCGAAAATATTTTGTTGACCGCGATAAAATAATGGATATCAGACCTCGTATGGAAGATATAGGTGTTTGTTCTTTCTGTGCGCTATACGAGATCGGAATAATAGAGAATTGTGTAGCTGGTTCGATGAACCCTCTGCCAGGCACTTAAATGTGATTTGCAGAATATCCATGTAGATGTAGACTATGACGATGCAAATACACATTGTAAGGTCGTGGGCAGTTCATGATAGTCCAGAACGCTTTTATGGCAACAAAGACAGCATTATCAACTGCTCACTGAGTTCGAACAGGGTTACGAGAAGCTGGCTGTTGCAGAAAGACTTGGCAGGAGTGTGGCCACTGTACTTGGCTGCTGGAGGTGAGAGTAACAGTCGCAAGAAGACAGTGGCGCTACCGAGTGGGGAGCCCGTCGTGTTCGGCTTATGGCTCTGGTGCATCGCACTGGTTCTGCAGCAGCAGTTGGCGTCCCACTGACGCAGGAAACAGTTGGAGGTCGGCTGCATCTAGGGCAGCTCCGAGTCACACGCTCTGTAGTGCACATTCCACTGATTCCAAACCACCGCCACTTGCTACTTCAGTGGTTGCTTCGTTGGTTAAAGGGATTAAAATACTAGGTCATCAGTTCCCTTGTCCTCTAACAGGTAGAACTCTACCACTGTAGATCAAAGATAGCCTTCCACGCAAAATCCGGGGGGAAGAAAACCCTAAGGTATATCGATGACAGTGAAGCTGAGGTAAAGGACAAAAAGAGGAAAGGGAGACAGAGGAAGAAAGGCAAACAAGGTGCCTCATCGAGGGAGCAGCCGGAAGCCCCTGAAATCAGAACGCAATGAGGGGTTCCCAGCCCCCATCACTCACCAGAGGTACTCTACTCTGAGATTGCCTTGGAGAGACTAGCAACACAGACAGGGAAGAGAAGTGCACAGAGATAAAACACAAACAAGTACAACACGAGAGAGTGTGGAGCAGAGAGTACGAGACCAGGTAGGGAGAGGACTGGGCTGGATCACCAAGCCAGACAACTGGAGCCCATTCTGGGCAGAGGAGGCGACAGTGTTCTATCGAGCCCTCAATGGGCCGGTAAGGTTAAGCGGCACTCCCTTAAAGAGATTGGTAAAAGCCCACATCACGAATAAAACGTAAAACTAAGTCAGCCAATGGGACATCGTCTTATAACACCAGGGGTAGCGAGTCAGGGAGATTAAGAGTCCGCCACAGGGTGGCTAGGTTGGACGGTCCAGCAAAATGCAGACCACTGTAGTGGCACCACCGTTTAGAATAGGGAAAGTTAGTTTTGTGCGATATTCTGAGCACAAGCCAGATGCCGGCCGGATTGTAGTAAGTTATGCTGACCAGCAGTTGCGAAGTGGAATGGAGGCCACAGGGCCGTCGAACAGCTGAAAAGAGTAAACGCAGCGGTTCGCACGGTGCGAGCTTTAGGCAGAAGGTGCAACCGGGGTGTGGTGCTACGTGACGCGAAGTCACGTGTTAGTGAAACAGAAGCTTGCAGCCGAGTATAAATAGGTGTTGTTTTGTAACGAGATTCATTCGAGTGTGGCAGCTCTAGTGAACGGCGGCGCGTGTCACTTGGCCGGGCTACACGCAGCAGCAGGCGGGACGGCAGCGTCCCAGTACACGGCGGGTCGTCGGTTCGACCCTCTGAGGCCGACACGCGTTCTGCAGCCAGCCAGAGCCGGCCACTCTTCGACTCGCTACCGCGGGCAGTCGTCGCAGCTCCCGACACACGAAGGAGACTTCCGTACGAGGGCCACAAATTCTGACGCCAGATCGCGGGCGGTCGTTGCCGCCGCGTTCTCAGCTACGCTAGCGAGGAAGAAGCAGCATCGGGGCCGGCCTACGTCTCCAAGCAGAGCAGCGCGGAGGCATTGAGGACAGTGGCCACTGAGTCGGCTGCTGGCGCGGAACTCTGCAGCTGGCGAACGAGGCCGGCGCGACACAGCGTTGCGTTGCACAGGCCGCTGGGCTGCTACCTCAACAATGCGGGGGCTGTGACGCAGACCGAGGTGGACGGAGCTCTGCAGAGGAAACGAATAAATCATTTGGAAAGTTCTCGCCGAGTTTTAATACGGCGCCTCCTGGCACCCCACCCACTACATTTGGCGTCAATATGCCACATTTGGCGTCGGATACCACAACAACGACCATCAGATGGGAGCCAGGATGAGTGTGGGGCGTGTCCGAGCTGTGGTGGAGATGGCTGAGTCAGCCAAGGACGGCCACTGTGGAGAAGGCAAAGGACGGTACAGACCTACCTAGAGGCCTGGCTGGAGGGCGTCAACAGATTCGCGGTCTCCTTCATCACCAGTGGCGTATCTGGTGAAGTCAGAGCGGGCCATATCGTATTCCAGGCACCTAAAACTTGACGGCTTTACACTCATCTTAGCCCAAACATGAGGCAGAATGGTATGTGGTCCGATGTTTGTAATGTGCCGTTCCCACCATTGGAGATCCCGCCTACAATCTCGAATGGCCTCTGAGATTTCTGTCGACCAAGAAGGTACTGCCTTCTGTTGGGGCATGCCTGTGGAATCAGCCGTGAAAAGGATGGCTGTAGTTGTATTCTGGACTACCACATCGATATCTGGCGGGGAGCCAAAGTCGAGAGCAGAGGCTACAGCATCTGGCCATGCATCCACTAGAGTGACAATGAGGGAGGGACAGTGGTCATTACGATACAGCTCATTGTGGACCCCCCAATGGACAGATGAGAGAAGACAAGGGCTGCAAGTGGAAAGCTCAGTAGCTGAGAAGGTTTTGTGCATCACACTCAAGTGTCTTGGGGTACCAGTAATCGAGAGGAAAAGGTCGAGTTGTGCAAGTAAATTTTCGAGTTCTCCTCTGTTTCTTTCACGTACGGTTCGCCACTGGGGTTGGTTGAGCCTCTCTGTAACGCTTTCGCTCACTTGAGCCCATAACGAAACGTGCTGCGCTCCTTTAAGCATCTGCTCTGTTTGTCCTGGTACGGCGAGCAAAGTTCCAAGTATTTGTATCGGCGGCCAGCCACACAGCACTGCAATGCGGGTTGCCGGCCCGTCACAGGACACGGGCGGCGCTTCCGCACCCGCTTGCTACACCCCGACGATCTCTTTTTACAGTCTTTCACACAGAACGGGTTTTCTGTTGTCTACGTTTCTGGCAGTTTTCTTCCGGGAATAAATTTCTATCACCCACTGCTACCTAGGCACCGTCTTCTTTAATCTGTCCACCATCCCACAACTGGATACTTAAACTTCCTTTGTTGATGGCCTACATTTCCTGAGCATTTTCAAGAGAATCTGTCTGCCATTTCACTTACTCGCGATTTCTTTTATGTGGTCGATCGTCTTCAATTCGACCGTACTCTGAGATATTTTGTGAAAGTAAGTGCTTCCAGTCATTCTTCTGCAATTTCAAATCGTACAGTGAAGTACCTTTCTGTGGTACGACAGTAAATGCCCTGCACCGAGCTCCTTACAGCGCATTAGAGGCTGCGGGTGTGGATGTCGACGTGAATGTAAATGTAGAGTCAGGAATCCAGCCAGAGGAATGAGTGCGCGTTCCACTGCCACAGGATCACGGGGAAAACAGGAATCCCACGATCTGCTCGCAACCATCTTTGTCCGCGCCGCATCGCCAAAGCTTCTTCTCAACTTACGTGTGTGTGTGTTTGCCGCATCCTCAGACGTCCGTGCCTGCTAACTTCCGCATTAGCGCTGCTGATGTTTCCGTAACTTAACGTCCTGAAAACGGGCCAGGGGCAGATTAGGAGAGAGAGGCAGGCGCTAGCCAATCCCGTGCTGAGGTCCTAATGGGCTGCCGAGCTCTGCACCTGATGGGGTGGGAGACGTAAGACTGCAGCAGACCTCGGCTGGATGGCTGGGCGCGCAGTTCGCACTCACCAAGTCTGCTGGCAGCTCTCTGCCGTCCATTACACATCTAATTACTGGAGGAGCCCCCGCCCTGAACAAAAGGCTGACCCTACTGCAGTATCACTGACCGTATTTTCCGTCTGTACTTCGCAGAACACCAAACAGTTTTAAAAAGGAAATATTTCCTAGTTTTCCGCAAAATTATTTTTATTTGGCCACAAGCCAGCCTTCTGCTCCTTAAGCCGTCGTAAAGTGAGAGATGAACGCCCCAAAAACGGATGCGAAACAGACAAAACTGATATGTAGAGTGTTTATAAAGAATAGTATAACATTTGTAAAGTCGCACGGAAAGTGACTAAGGACGGAAACAAACTTTTGTGTGGAGATACGCTGCCCGACAGGAAATAGTGAGTAGTTGATGCCTCACTCCATATGTCTGGAAAATTTCAGATAGCCTCGGGAAACGCTAGCGTTGGAACTACAGACCTGCACTGTAGAATACCAACAGCATACCAAAATTTCTGTTCGACGCTAAAGACAAGCTGCAACCACTGTTACAGGGTAACACCTCCAGGCACTAGGGAAAATTATAAATTGGTCAGTCAGACACAGCTGTGGCAGTTATAGTATTTCAACCTGACAAACACTGAAAACTGAAAAAGAAAGATTGAATCTTTAACGATAGTCCTTTAACAGAAAGCCACTGATGTCATGTAGATTGTGAAATTTTACATTCTGTCAAGGACAGCAGGACTATGACCCTACTGGAAACACTCGAAAGTAAATATATCATAGAATACCAGCTTAGCATTAAATGAAGAAACTCTATTTCCTTTTTCGCCTCTGTTAAACTAAGTTTCAGTCGCAAACACCACATCAGAATTCTAAAGCCAATTACGTTTATGGCGCAAGCCGTTCCAGTCCGGTGGATTACTTTATTAAATCTCCATATTTGTACATCGATGACGAATAAGACAGAAATTCGCAACACAGTGACTTCTGTTTTTTGGGACAGATGGCTCTGGAAGCAGTGCACGTGACAACGCGCGTCGTTTCGAGCACGTTCCTAGCGTTCTGGCGAGTGCTTCGTCGCGCTTCCCACTGCGCCGGTCCTAGCTGTGTATTTCTTCAGTCTCCGGTGCTCCTGCAGGCCTTACATTCGTTCACCTTCAACCAGTTACTGTAGAAAGAAGTCAGACTTTTACACACAGATCACTTCGACGGATGCGAAGGGCACACAATTCTCCGTATTTGGAGATCATCTTCCCTCGTTTGTAGCCGTAGGAAATGTGGTGCTCGTTTTCTCAGACACGTCATTGTCCGGTTCTGGATGCGGGTTTCTCGTTGTTTCCATGTCCTCGTCACCACCACCACAACCCGCGGCTCGCCTTCAGCGTTAGTCGGTGAGCAGCAGCTACGCTCCGGCCTAGCGGTGACGCGACGCGACGTGACGTGACTTGACGGGAAGTAGCGTGATGTGACGTCACGGTAGCTTCCCGGCGTTCCACGACTAGAGCACTGCGTCCCTCCTCGTTTTGTCTCACGCCCCCCCCCCCCTCCCCCCGCCACCCCCCTTACGCTGCCACGCACTGTCGGAATGACGAGATTCGAGATTGTGCAGCAGGGGAACGATCTGTCTACTGGATCTGTTATCAGTGGCAATACTGCGGCACAGTTGAACACGTCCACAGAACCGTTACGGATTCTGATATATGCGGCGAAACTCCAATAGCGTTGTGCTGCACTACTTTTTTTAGTTCGAGTAAACACCGCTGTAGGCTATCTTCGGAATTTGAGACGATTGCCTGCAAATTGTCTGACCAGGTCGTCGAGTCGACGCTTCTTCCGATGGCCCAACAGCTGAAATGCGATGACACGCACAGAACGAAATTTACAAGCGGCTGGAGCGCGCGACGCACCTCCCCTACGAAGGGGCGGCTTTTGGCCGACAGGAAAGGCACCGCCCACCGAGTTCTACATCCACATCTACTCCGCAAGCCACCTGACGGTGTGTGGCGGAGGGTACCTTGAGTACCTCTATCGGTTCTCCCTTCTATTCCAGTCTCCTATTGTTCGTGGAAAGAAGGATTGTCGGTATGCCTCTGTGTGGGCTCTAATCTCTCTGATTTTATCCTCGTGGTCTCTTCGCGAGATATACATAGGAGGGAGCAATATACTGCTTGACTCCTCGGTGAAGATATGTTCTCGAAACTTCAACAAAAGCCCGTACCGAGCTACTGAGCGTCTCTCCTGCAGAGTCTTCCACTGGAGTTTATCTATCATCTCCGTAACGCTTTCGCCATTACTAAGTGATCCTGTAACGAAGCGGGCTGCTCTCCTTTGGATCTTCTCTATCTCTTCTACCAACCCTATCTGGTACGGATCCCACACTGCTGAGCAGTATTCAAGCAGTGGGCGAACAAGTGTACTGTAACCTACTTCCTTTGTTTTCGGATTGCATTTCATTAGCATTCTTGCAATGAATCTCAGTCTGGCATCTGCTTTACCGGCGATCAACTTTATATGATCATTCCGTTTTAAAATGGTTCAAATGGCTCTGAGCACTATGGGACTCAACTGCTGAGGTCATAAGTCCCCTAGAACTTAGAACTACTTAAACCTAACTAACCTAAGGACATCACACAGATCCAAAATGATAAGGGATCATTCTTTCTATGTATCCGCAGCACATTACACTTGTCTACATTGAGATTCAATTGCCATTCGCTGCACCATGCGTCAATTCGCTGCAGATCCTCCTGCATTTACCATTGTTACAACCTCTCGATATACTACAGCATTATCCGCAAAAAGCCTCAGTGAACTTCCGATGTCATCCACAAGGTCATTTATGTATATTGTGAATAGCAACGGCCCTACGACACTCGCTTGCGGCACACCTGAAATCACTCTCACTTCGGAAGGCTTCTCTCCATTGGGAATGACATGCTGCGTTCTGTTATCTAGGAACTCCTCAATCCAATCACACAGTTGGTCTGATAGTCCATATGCTCTTACTTTGTTCAGATAAGTTAAGGATAAGAAGGTGAGTTCAAGGAGACAGCTGACTACATGAGACGTGATAAAGTCGAGGAGGGGGTGGGGGAGAGAGAGAGAGAGAGAGAGAGAGAGAGAGAGAGAGAGAGAGAGAGAGCTAGCCTGCTGTCCCGCCTGTCCTGAACTCTGCTGTGCTGTGCCCTCCCTGTGGCGGCACCGAGCTTCTTTTCTGCTGCGAGCTGCACGCATTACTGGCGCCAGTTTATAGAGGCGGCAGCAGGCGGATCCCTCCAGCGGGAGTCGTCCGCGCAGCTGGCGCACTCCCCAGAGGGCCGCCAGTTCTGTGGCACGCCTGCCGGCAGTGCGCGCCTCGCTACTGACGCCAGCAGCGCACCGCTGGCGTCGTGCCGGGCCGCTCCCTCTGCTCCCTGCATCTGAGGCGGCGGGCAGAGGGAGTGCGAAGCGCCGCGGCGTCTCATTCAGGCGAGCGAGCGAGCTACTTATGTGATCCATACATCATCCGGACGATCCTTTTGTCGAGGTGATGTGAAACCAGTCACTTTACCGGATTAACGAACACATGAGTCTGGAGCGTCGCATGGTACACCCCAGGTGTTACATGGTTCACCCACTGTCCCTGCTGTCGAGACATCTTCGCGGGTACCGGGCGCGGTTGGGCCACCCTCTCCCCAAGGGGAGTGGCGGGTTCAGCGGCGTTCGCGGCGCACGAGGCGGAGGGTCAATGTGGAGGCTGGCCGTGTGGCATCGCCCGCTCTGCCTGTGAGTGAACATGTGGCCGCTCCTTCAGCAAGGTCCGAGCAGGCACACGGGGGGAGGGGTTTATTAGTTATTGGGAGCTCCATCGTTAGGCGGGTGATGGAGCCCCTTAGGGAAATAGCGGAAAGGTCGGGGAAGAAGGCCAGTGTTCACTCTGTCTGCCTGCCGGGGGGTCTCATCCGAGATGTGGAGGAGGCCCTGCCGGCGGCGATAGAGAGCACTGGGTGCACCCGACTGCAGATTGTTGCTCATGTCGGCACCAATGACTCTTGCCGTCTGGGTTCAGAGGTCATCCTCAGTTCGTACAGGCGGTTGGCGGAGTTGGTGAAGGCGGAAAGCCTCGCTCGTGGGGTGGAATCGGAGTTAACTATTTGTAGTATCGTCCCCAGAACCGATCGCGGTCCTCTGGTTTGGAGCCGAGTGGAAGGCTTAAACCAGAGGCTCAGACGAGTCTGCGAAGATCTGGGGTGCAAATTTCTCGACCTCCGCTATCGGGTGGAGAAATGTAGGGTCCCCCTGAATAGGTCAGGCGTGCACTACACGCCGGAAGCGGCTACAAGGGTAGCGGAGTACGTGTGGAGTGCACATGTGGGTTTCTTACGTTAGAGAATTCCCTCCCTAGGCCCGACAAGACGCCTCCTGAGACGCGGCAAGGTAGGAGTAGGCAAAATGCAACAGGGAATAACAATATTAATGTGCTAAAACTGTAGGAGCGTCTATAGAAAGGTCCCAGAACTGCTCTCATTAATAAACGGTCACAATGCCCATATAATACTAGGGACAGAAAGTTGGCTGAAACCAGATATAAACAGTAAGGAAATCATAAACTCAGATTGGAATGTGTACCGCAGAGACAGGCTGGACAGTGAAGGGGCAGGCGTGTTTATAGCGATAAGAAGTGCAATAGTATCGAAGGAAATTGACGGAGATCCGAAATGTGAAATAATTTGGGTGAAGGTCACGGTTAAAGCAGGCTCAGACATGGTAATTGGATGTCTCTATAGGCCTCCTGGCTCAGCAGCTGTTGTGGCCGAGCACCTGAAGGATAATTTGGAAAATATTTCGAGCAGATTTCCCCACCATGCTATAGTTCTGGGTAGAGATCTAAATTTGCCGGCTATAGACTGGGAGACTCAAACGTTCATGACGGGTGGCAGGTACAAAGAATCCAGTGAAATTTTTTTTAGTGCTTTATCTGAAAACTGCCTTGAGCAGTTAAACAGAGAACCGACTCGTGACACTAACATATTAGACCTTCTGGTGACAAACAGACCCAAACTAATTGAAACAGTTAACGCAGAACAGGGAATCGGGGATCATAAAACGGTTACTGCATCTACACTCCTGGAAATTGAAATAAGAACACCGTGAATTCATTGTCCCAGGAAGGGGAAACTTTATTGACACATTCCTGGGGTCAGATACATCACATGATCACACTGACAGAACCACAGGCACATAGACACAGGCAACAGAGCATGCACAATGTCGGCACTAGTACAGTGTATATCCACCTTTCGCAGCAATGCAGGCTGCTATTCTCCCATGGAGACGATCGTAGAGATGCTGGATGTAGTCCTGTGGAACGGCTTGCCATGCCATTTCCACCTGGCGCCTCAGTTGGACCAGCGTTCGTGCTGGACGTGCAGACCGCGTGAGACGACGCTTCATCCAGTCCCAAACATGCTCAATGGGGGACAGATCCGGAGATCTTGCTGGCCAGGGTAGTTGACTTACACCTTCTAGAGCACGTTGGGTGGCACGGGATACATGCGGACGTGCATTGTCCTGTTGGAACAGCAAGTTCCCTTGCCGGTCTAGGAATGGTAGAACGATGGGTTCGATGACGGTTTGGATGTACCGTGCACTATTCAGTGTCCCCTCGACGATCACCAGTGGTGTACGGCCAGTGTAGGAGATCGCTCCCCACACCATGATGCCGGGTGTTGGCCCTGTGTGCCTCGGTCGTATGCAGTCCTGATTGTGGCGCTCACCTGCGCGGCGCCAAACACGCATACGACCATCATTGGCACCAAGGCAGAAGCGACTCTCATAGCTGAAGACGACACGTCTCCATTCGTCCCTCCATTCACGCCTGTCGCGACACCACTGGAGGCGGGCTGCATGATGTTGGGGCGTGAGCGGAAGACGGCCTAACGGTGTGCGGGACCGTAGACCAGCTTCGTGGAGACGGTTGCGAATGGTCCTCGCCGATACCCCAGGAGCAACAGTGTCCCTAATTTGCTGGGAAGTGGCGGTGCGGTCCCCTACGGCACTGCGTAGGATCCTACGGTCTTGGCGTGCATCCGTGCGTCGCTGCGGTCCGGTCCCAGGTCGACGGGCACGTGCACCTTCCGCCGACCACTGGCGACAACATCGATGTACTGTGGAGACCTCACGCCCCACGTGTTGAGCAATTCGGCGGTACGTCCACCCGGCCTCCCGCATGCCCACCATACGCCCTCGCTCAAAGTCCGTCAACTGCACATACGGTTCACGTCCACGCTGTCGCGGCATGCTACCAGTGTTAAAGACTGCGATGGAGCTCCGTATGCCACGGCAAACTGGCTGACACTGACGGCAGCGGTGCACAAATGCTGCGCAGCTAGCGCCATTCGACGGCCAACACCGCGGTTCCTGGTGTGTCCGCTGTGCCGTGCGTGTGATCATTGCTTGTACAGCCCTCTCGCAGTGTCCGGAGCAAGTATGGTGGGTCTGACACACCGGTGTCAATGTGTTCTTTTTTCCATTTCCAGGAGTGTATAATTTCAGCCGTAAATAGAAATACTAAAAAAGGTAGGAAGATTTTTCTGTTTAGCAGAAGTGACAAAAAGCAGATTACAGAGTACCTGAAGGCTCAACACAAAAGTTTTGTCTCAAGTTCAGATAGTGTTGAGGACCAGTGGACAAAGTTCAAAACCATCGTACAATATGCATTAGATGAGTATGTGCCAAGCAAGATCGTAAGAGATGGAAAAGAGCCACCGTGGTACAATAACCGAGTTAGAAAACTGCTACGGAAGCAAAGGGAACTTCACAGCAAACATAAACATAGCCAAAGCCTTGCAGACAAACAAAAATTACGCGAAGTGAAATGTAATGTGAGGAGGGCTATGCGAGAGGCGTTCAATGAATTCGAAAGTAAAGTTCTATGTACTGACTTCGCAGAAAATCCTAAGAAATTTTGGTCTTATGTCAAAGCGGTAGGTGGATCAAAAAAAGTGTCCAGACACTCTGTGACCAAAAAGGTACTGAAACAGAGGATGACAGAAATACTAAATGTTTTTTTCCAAAGCTGTTTCACAGAGGAAGACTGCACTGTAGTTCCCTCTCTAGATTGTTGCACAGATGACAAAATGGTAGATATCGAAATAGACGACGTATAGACAAACAATTAAAATCGCTCAAAAGAGGACCTGATGGGATACCAGTTCGATTTTACACAGAGTACGCGAAGGAACTTACCCTCCTTCGTGCAGCGGTGTACCGTAGGTCTCTAGAAGAGCGTAGCGTTCCAAAGGATTGGAAAAGGGCACAGGTCATCCCCATTATCAAGAAGGGACGTCGAAGAGATGTTCAGAACTATAGACCTATATCTCTAACGTCGATCAGTTGTAGAATTTTGGAACACGTATTATGTTCGAGTACAATGACTTTTCTGGAGACTAGAAATAAACTCTGTAGGAATCAGCATAGGTTTCGAAAAAGACGATCGTGCGAAACCCATTTGCGCCATTCGTCCATGAGACTCAGAGGGTCATAGACACGGGTTCCCAGGTAAATGCCGTGTTTCTTGACTTCCGCAAGACGTTCGATACAGTTCCTCACTGTCGTTTAATGAACAAAGTAAGAGCATATGGACTATCAGACCAATTGTGTGATTGGATTGAAGAGTTCCTAGATAACAGAACGCAGCATGTCATTCTCAATGGAGAGAAGTCTTCCGAAGTGATTTGAGGTGTGCCGCAGGGGAGTGTCATAGGATCGTTGCTATTCACAATATACATAAATGACCTTGTGGATAACATCGGAAGTTCACTGAGGCTTTCCGCAGATGATGCTGTGGTGTATCGAGAGGTTGTAACAATGGTAAATTGTACTGAAATGCAGGAGGGTCTGCAGCGAATTGACGCGTGGTGCAGGGAATGGCAATTAAATCTCAATGTAGACAAGTGTAATGTGCTGCTAATACATAGAAAGAAAGATCCTTTATCAATTAGCTACAAAATAGCAGGTCAGCAACTGGAAGCAGTTAATTCCATTAGGAGTGATTTAAAATAGAATGATCATATAAAGTTGATCGTCGGTAAAGCAGATGCCAGACTGAGATTCATTGCAAGAATCCTAAGGAAATGCAATCCGAAAACAAAGGAAGTAGGTTACAGTACACTTGTCCGTCCACTGCTTGAATATTGCTCAGCAGTGTGGGATCCGTACCAGATAGGGTTGGTAGAAGAGATAGAGAATATCCAACAGAGAGCAGCGTGCTTCGTTACAGGATCATTTAGTAATCACGAAAGCGTTACGGAGATGATAGATAAACTCCAGTGGAAGACTCTGCAGGAGAGACGCTCAGTAGCTCGGTACGGGCTTTTGTTAAAGTTTCGAGAACATACCTTCACCGAGGAGTCAAGTAGTATGTTGCTCCCTCCTATGTATATCTCGCGAAGAGACCATGAGGATAAAATTAGAGAGATTAGAGCCCACACAGAAGCATACCGACAATCCTTCTTTCCACGAACAATACGAGACTGGAATAGAAGGGAGAACCGATAGAGGTACTCAAGGTACCCTCCGCCACACACCGTCAGGTGGCTTGCGGAATACGGATGTAGATGTAGATGTAGATGTAGATATATTCCTACTCATCCAACAACAATTTTCAAAAGTTCATTTTTATTTTTACTGGCTACCACATTTTAAATAGACAGGAGACATGATTTTAAATTGGCGTTGCGTTATAGCGAAAATAATCAAAAATTTTTGTTGCTGCCTACTCAAATCCTCTGTGAGGCACTGACAGTTTTAGCAGTCGGTAAGAAACATCGCTTTGTAGTGCTGCAGGTATGGACAGCACTGTTCTTCTCAAATTGTCACAGATTATTTATGTCGAATTTCATTAGCGAATACATGTACTGCGACGGTGCAGCTGAAATGCCTAGCTCTTTCAAGAGGAACCTGCGTTACGTCCGTGGGTGAACACCAGATACTGCGTTATTCCTACTGGTCGCTTTTGTGCGATCAATACTCTCTCTTTCTTTCTTTCTCTCTCTCTCTTCCTCTCTCTGTGTCTCTGTCTCTCCCTCTCCCTCCCTCAAGTCTGTGGCGAAATTATGTGCTAAAAACACGCTGAAAATTATATTTATCAGATTTCTTAATCATGTGTTGCATTCTACCTAAAATCTCAGGCTTCTTTTAACGATAAAACGCT
Organism: Schistocerca piceifrons; assembly: GCF_021461385.2. Classification (NCBI taxonomy): domain Eukaryota; kingdom Metazoa; phylum Arthropoda; class Insecta; order Orthoptera; family Acrididae; genus Schistocerca; species Schistocerca piceifrons. The sequence goes on from NC_060147.1 coordinate 146,576,006, forward strand.
TTGCTGAGGTAGGAGACACTCGTTCTGTACTGTCCTCCTGAAAATTCGAATGACAAACAGCGGAATACAAATCAAACATACTGAACCATGTGGCGAACTTTATTTAATTTATTGCCCGCGTAAAATATTTAGTACTTTAGTCTTATTTATCAAAAAATTACTCAGTACTAGAATGATTTTTAATAATGAGGAACAAGTTGACAACGTACACTGATGCGCCATAGAAACTGGTGTAGGCATGCGTATTCAAATACAGAGATATGTAAACAGGCAGAATACGGCACTGCGGTCAGGGACGCCCATATAAGACAACAGGTGTCTGGCACAGTTGTTAGATCGGTTACTGCTGCTACAATGGCAGGTTATCAAGATTTGAGTGAGTCTGAACGTGGTGCTACAGTAGGCGCACGAGCGATGGGGCACAGCATCTCCGAGGTAGTCGTGAAGTGGGGACTTTCCAGGACGACCGTTCCACGAGTGAATTCCAGGAATCCGGTAAAACATCAAATTCCGATGTCGCTGCGGCCGGAAAAAGATCCTGCAAGAACGGGACCAACGACGACTGAAGAGAATCGTTGAACGTGACAAAAGTGCAACCCTTCGAGAAATGGCTGCAGCTTTTAATGCTGGGCCATCAGCAAGTGTCAACATGGGCTCTCAGAGCACCCCGTGTACCCTTGATGACTGCACGGCACAAAGCTTTACGCCTCGCCTGGGCCCATCAACACAGATATTGGACTGTTGACGACTGGAAACATGTTGCCTGGTCGGACGAGTCTCGTTTCAAATTGTATCGAGTGGGTAGTTGTGAACGGATATGGAGACAACCTCATGAATCCATGGACCCTTCATGTCAGCAGGGGACTGTTCAAGCTGGTGGAGGCTCTGTAATGGTGTGGGGCGTGTGCAGTTGGAGTGATGTGGGACCCGTGATACACCTAGATACGACTATGACAGTTGACTCTCTGATCACCTGCATCCATTCGTGTCCATTGTGCATTCCGACGGACTTGTGCAATTCTAGCAGGACAATGCGACACCCCACACGTACAGAATTGGTACAGAGTGGCCCAGGGACACTCGTCCTAGTTTAAACACTGCCGCTGCCCGCCGAACTCTCCACACATGAACATTATTGAGCATATCTGGGACGTCTTCAGCAACAAGCTGTTGAGAAGAGATCTCCACCCGCTCGTACTGTTACGGATTTATGGACAGCGCTGCAGGATTCGTGGTGTACACAACTTCAGATATTGTCTGAGTCCACGCCACGTCGTGTTGCGGCACTTCTGCGTGCTCGCTGGGGCTCTACACGACATTAGGCAGGCGTACCAGCTTCTTTGGCTCTTCAGTGTATAACCAATGGAGGATACATCCACGCAGAACGCATGTACTGTATAATCAAAGCATTGGAACGTCAGCATCTTCGTAAAATGAAACAGAGATCAACTGTACATGGAAATGGGGTCCTGCTGTCCTGTTTGACGTTGCTGTGCTCCCCCCCCCCCTTGCCCTTTCCCCTCCCTCTCTCCTGCTCCGCCGTTATGTCCAGCCGTAGCAGCCTGGAGACTCCAGGTGACGGACGCGCTTCCGGAAAAAGGAACCGCTCCGTGACGACCGCTGCCGATACAATATATGTACGGGTGACGCTGTAGAGCTGCCTTTCACATTCATCGCCAATGAAGTCCCTATACCCCCACCCCCCTCACCACGACCACCACATCTGTATTTCTGTTCGAATAAAATAATTCTGCAAATTAGACTGCGACATAATGAAACAATAAAAACAGCTGTGAAACCAGTGGTCGGTTTTTTCAGCAGTAATCTTCAGAGCAATTACAGTCTGTTTTACAGTTTTGTCTTTTACTGTTATGAACACAGTCGCTAATGATCAAATCGATGCTGAATCGCTCCTACTCTTTTTGACTACGAAATATGTTGAGGTTCAATGTGTAATTGCGTCTAACGCCAAAAGTAACAGATATGTTGCAATATTTAAAAATAAATTTGAGAACAGATGTCCCTAAATATTGTTATTTACCTATTCCATCGCTGCTCTTCGCGGGAGTTCATAGCAGGCACTCCATACTAATACTGGAGTTTTCTGAGTTTTTGTGCGCTGTAAGGGAAGTTGTCACGACGCAAACTGCACCTCTCAACTCTTACAGCTGCCATCACGTATCTGTGTACTTTAACTGATACAGGCGACACAGGGCCCCTCAAACACGTAACTAACGTGCAGCGGTAGTGAAAACACGGAAATACGTGACTCTGGTGGGCGCCGCACCGCCGGAAGTGACTACGAGGTGCCGTCGGTACGAGCCGTGGTTTCTCTTCCCTCGCCTTGGCTGTCGCTACGCGAGGCGTGAATCTTTCTGCAGTCACTCGCGAATTCCAGTGCTCTAAATTCTGCCAACACAGTTTCGCGAAAAAAAAAACTGTCTTTCCATTTGAATGCACGGAATCGCACGTATCGACATAAAACATTGATTTTCGTTTTACGTTTCTGTACTCTTGCTACAGTAATTTGAATTTACAGGACTTAATTTTATGAAATCAAATGTTTCCACAACGAGGTGAAAAGAAAGATTAAAATTTATAATCTCGTTGATTTCGATGTGCCAGAAAGAAATGCCCAATCATTATTTACACATCTGTTGTTTTTAAAAGGAATCTCTAACGATTTAACTTCAGAGGTTCCTTCTGGTTGTTGACTCGGTTGGTAATTGCCCCTCTGCTTGCTTGTCAATGCTGGATTGCTTTTGCTCGCGAATTACCGTTCGACATCACTGCGAGGCGCGGCCGTGGAGGTGAGTGCAGTACTTCCGCGGACCACACGGGGAGACGGGGAGTGTCCGCAGCAGCGACCGTCGCCTTCCGAGCAGTGAGGACTAGAACAGGCTCCTCGACTTCACACTGATTCACATTTCTGCTAAAAGCAGACTTCACAATAAAGTTCGTGCGCAAATTAAATGCAGATTCCAGTATCAATACAAGAACTGGCGTACACGGAAATTTGTCACGCATTTCGTGACTGGAGAAGAAATTCTCGATTATTACGAGTCTGTTAAAAAGTAGTAACAGATGAAAAATTTAGTCTCTCACTGTGGTTGATCACGCAGTAAACAGGTACCACGATATATGAAATACTGAACAATGGAAAGCTGTACATTCGTTAGCAAATGTGTTCTCGATATCCGCCAGTTTACGTTGTTTCGTGCGTCCAGTTGATTCTGTGAGGTTCCTTCCGGAAGCATCGTACGGTGCTTCTCTTTGTCCAGAATTTCATATACCGTGGTAGCTGTATACTGTGTGGTCTGTCAAAGTGCAACAGTAAATTCTCGTCTGTTATTACTTTTGAACCGAGTAACTTGCACGATAAATTTTGACAGTACGCCCGCTTTTGTACTGACACACGAAGCTGCATTTAATTTGAGCGCGAACTTTACTACGAAGTCTGCTTTCAGCAGAAAAGTTAATCAGCAGGAGCCTTTTTCAGTTCTTTTCGTGTCTTTTGCAACTTGAAAGGTGCGTGCTGCTGTTGGGACTCTCGCATTTTCTGGATTATATTCGACGTTTAAAAGTTTCTCGAAATTGCTGCAACCGGTCCCTTTTTGTTTTCTCCTTCAATTTTTGTTATTCCGTTAACGGTTTCGAACCACCTAACGACTCATCGTCAGATGGTTCATATATTGTCTCCAGTAGTGCGGGAGTCGTGTAGAGTGATTAGTATCCGCTGGTTGGGAGCTGCTATACACAGTATTCCATAATGCATAATAGTTTTATGTTCGACGTGATAGTTGTATTTTATTTGCTCATTTTGGCAGGTGTTACGTTATCACGCTGAGGTTCGCATTCTAATTAGGCTTAGTGCACCTACCAGCTGTAGAGTACGTCCGCCGAATCAGGTAACGAAACTTGGAGAAGTGGTCAAGGAAATCGCGATCCAGCATTTCCCGCTGTCTGACGGTGCGGACGTGTCGTGAAGCGAACGTCCGCTGTGCGTTTCTCAGTTGGTACACAGAGCGCGTGGCACAGAAGAGCTGAGTGGCAGCCTCCCTCCCTCCCTCCCTCTCCAGCCTAACGAGGCAGCAAGCAGCGGGGAGGCAGCAGACCGCGGCGCAGCCGAGCGCTTGCCGGGACAAACTGAAATGAGACGACAGCAGAAGTGGGACACGACGGCAGCAGTGCAGCACACCCACAATTCTGAGGTACAGACCGACTTCTAGAAGCTGACAGATGTCCGCTCCTACTTGCTACACAGTGGGCTAACAGACAAGCAACACTCCGTCAAACAACCACAGAAATCACTGTGGGGCGTACGACGAACGCATCCGTTACGACACTGCGACTAAATTTGGCATCAGCAGCACCAGCGACGCGAGTGCTTTCGCCAACATCACGACATCGCCCGCAGCGTTGTAGGGGAGCAGCCTACTCACGCCGTAATAAATTCACATCGGTCTTTCCACTGTGTGCCAGCCTAGTCCGCTGTAACTAGCTCTGACGTCATAATACTTTAAAATGAAGGAAATAACCTGAAACGTTTCTAGCATGTCAGGAGTAATACAAAATCAATATGTGTTGGATATCAGTTCAATAACTGTAACCATTTTCGAAATTTGGATGTTTTTCTGTAAAAATCATTGGCGCAACAGAAAAGAGCTAGAAACTTAAAAATTTATATTTAGATTCGTTTTGCATAATAATTTAGTAGAAACAGTATTCTGGATCACACAAATTAAAATTTTAGTTGAAATTCATGATTTTCTGGGTTTTGTCTTAGAAATTAAGGAAGCAAGATAGATTAAGTAGGCGAATAAATAAGGCTAGGACGTTTAAATTTAAGTAGAAGGAAGTTTCGCTATAATCATAAAGATATGAGAAGTTTCAACTGAATAAATATAAAACTATGGCGATAGCGTATCTCCAAAGGGCAAGTTCAGAGCTCGTCTACTGCGTGTAGTGTAATTAAATTAATTCTCTCGCCCAAAATATTTGACTTAGCCACGTCAGACTTTTATTGTGATTACTTGCCTGTGTGCTAATTGCACATTTAAATTGAGAGCTTCATCGGCCATCAGCAAAGGAAGCAATGATTTATTCGCTAACTTAAACTGGTGCATTCCTAGCCCAGTGGCTAGTCAGGAGAGCGGATTTGATCGGGCGTTTCCTTAGCCGTCCGCACCGCGGCTTTATATATAAGAACGCTGCGCCAGAGAAGAAGGCCACAGTTCTCTCCAGAGGCTGATTAGCGCACCATCTGTGCCGGGAGTCGCGTCGCGTCGGTATCATTGCTATAAACAACCTCGGATACCGTAATAAGTTACTCGGGATACGCGTAACCGTGAAATCGTTTTCGAGTGAAGTGTTAATTCTGGGATGGCTTTAATGATCTATCTTCAGTTTGCGTATGTCGTATTTTCACGTGCCGCCGCGGGACAGACATTCTACCATTATTTAGCGTGGCGTTTGATGAACATTATCATCAAATTATGGCGAGCATTCACTTAAACCTTTAATTTGAACAGTTATAGCTGTATCAGCGCATTAGACTCTGAACTGCTCTGGTAGTTGAATTGTGTGGATTCTTTTTTCGTCTGTGACTTTCAGAATATAGTGAACTTTTTAGAGAGAATCGTTTTTGATTATGAATCCCAGACAATCTCCTAATTCCTCAGAGCTATAAGCTGTAGCTATAAGTGTATTTCTCGGATGAAGTGGGCACTAGGAATTCTAATTAAAGGCTTCACGTTTTGCTAATAACTTTCTGGTTGCCAATATTGTAGTTAGAGAGCCGGTGTTGAGAACGACAAACAACAGCATAAATACAGGAACATTTAATAACAATTATTCCACCCGCCGCCCCACATATGTTGCTAATCGGCTGGGAAATGCATCTTTTCTACATTACATTCCACATTTTTTTATACACCAATTAATCCAGCCGCCGCCCCACAGCGTCTGCCGTGGGCCCTGGACCCTGGGCGACCGGAAAGCCGCGGGCTGGGCAGACGAGTCCCGATTTCAGTCGGTAAGAGCTGATGGTAGGGTTCGAGTGTGGCGGGAAACCCCACGAAGCCGGGGAACCCCAAGTTGTCAACGAGGCACTGTGCGAGCTGCCTGAGCTAATAACGAGCATCAGAACGGATACTGCGGTTAGTGAACAAAGGGTTGCTGTAGCGAGACTGTATACTGTAGCCCACAAAGCATCCAAAACTAAACGGAAAATGTATCTATTCAAAAAAGCAGATAATGCGGTTGACGTCTTCCTAACAATCTGTCTGTACAGACCAGATGTGACTTGAATTCAAACAAATAGTATCGACACAATTGAGAGATTTATACCAAATAAATTAACAAACGACAGAGCTGATCACCCTCGGTACACAAAACGGGTTAGAACACTGTTGCAGAAAAAACAACAACAAAATGCCAATTTAAACTAACGCAGAATCGCCAAGATTGGGTACCTTTTACAGAATCTCGAAATTTAGCGCCGATTTCAATAATATAGGCTTATAATAGTTTCCACAACGAAACTTTGTGTCGGAACCTGGTAGAAAATTCAAAGAGATTCTGGTCGTATGTAAAGTACGCTAGCGGCAGTGCAGATACTACCGAAGACAGTGCTGCCGAAGCAGAGTTGCTAAACACAGCCTTCCGAGATTGCTTCAGCAAAGAAGACGACGTTAATATTCCAGAATTAGAATCAAGAACGGCTGTCACCATGAGTAACTTAGAGGTAGAAATCCTCGCAGTAGTGAAGCAAACAATTGGGTTACTTTCACAGTATGCTGATGCATTAGCTCCATACTTGACAGTCATATACAACCACTCGCTCCACGAGAAATCCGTACCCAAAGACTGGAAAGTTGCATTGGTCACACCAATATTCAAGAGAGGTAGTAGGAGTAATTCACTAAATTATAGGCCCATATCACTAACGTCGATATGCAGCAGGATTTTGGAACATATACTGACTTCGCACATTATGAATTACCTAGAAGACAACGGTCTGTTGACACACACTCAACACGGATTTAAGAAACATCGTTCTTGTAAAACACAACTATCTCTTTATACACACCGTATTTCTAGGTTTCAAGAAGGCTTTTGACACAGTACCACACAAGCGGCTGGTAGTGAAATTGCGTGCTTATGTAATATCGTCTCAGTTATGTAACTGGATTCGTGGTTTCCTATCAGAGAGGTCACAGTTCGTAGTAATTGACGGAAAATCATCAAGTAAAACAGAATTGGTATCTGCTGTTCCCCAGCGTAGTGTAATAGGCCTTCTGCTGTTCCTTATCTATACAAACGATTTAGAAGACAATCTGAGCAGCCGTCTGATGTTGTTTGCAGGTGATCCTGTTGTTTATCGTCTAGTAAAGTCATCAGAAGACAAAAACCAATTGCAAAACGATTTAGATAAGATATCTGTATGATGCGGAAATTGGCAATTGAACGTCAATACTGAAACGTGTGAGGCCATCCACATGGGTGCTAAAAGGAATCCTTTAAACTTAGATTACATGTTACACCAGTCAAATCTAAAAGCTGTAAATTCAAATAACTGCCTAGGAATTACAATTACGAACAATTTGAACTGGAAAGAACACACAGAAAATGTTATGGGGAAGCCAAACGAAAGACAGCGTTTGATTAGCAGAACACTTGGAAGACGTAGCGGCTGTACTAAGGAGACTGCCCACACTACGCCTGTCCGTCCTCTTTTGGACTACTGCTGCGCGGTGTGGGATCCTTACCAGGTAGGACTGACGGAGTACATCGAGAAAGTTCAAAGAAGGGCAGCACGTTTCGTATTATCGCGAAATAGGAGAGAGAGTGTGACTGACATTTTACAGGATTTGGGTTAGACATCATTAAAACAAACGCCTTTTTCGTTGCGGCCGAATCTTCTCACGAAATTTCAATCACTAACTTTCTCCTCCGAACGCGGAAATATTTTGTTGACGCCGATCTGCATAGGGAGAAACGATCCTCATGATAAAATAAGGGAAATCAGAGCTCGCATGGAAAGATATAGGTGTTCGTTTTCTCTGTGCGCTGTCCGAGACTGCAATAACACAGAATTGCTGTGAAACTGAGTCGATGAACCCTCTGCCAGGCACTTGAGTGTGATTTGAAGAGTATCCGCGTAGCTGTGGGCGGCTCCATAAGGGCGTGGGCTGTGTTCACATGGAATGGACTGAGTTCTCTGTTCCAGCTGAACCCAAGATTGACGGCAAATGGTTACGTTCGGCTAGTTGGGGACTGTTTGCAGACATTCATGGACGTCATGTTCCCAAACAACGATGGAATTTTTATAGATGACAGCGCGCCGTGTCAGTGGGGCCACAGCTGTTTGAAGAACATCCCGGCCAGTTGGTACACAAAATCCTGCACCGGCATCTTCGCTATCATACAGAGGCAGCTCGGTTCTGTATTTCTTCCAGTGACTTGTCCAGTTCATGATGCGTGGAACTGCCGCACTGTACCGGGAAACACGACACCCGAGACGGTAGCAGGCGCGCGACGGCTTTTGTCCTCTGAGTGTATTTCGTCTGTAGAGAGGGTATCATTCTCTAAGCGGGCGCTGATCTTTCGACAGAGGAAGCTTTAACAGAATCAATGTCTACGAAGACTTCCTACACCAATATTCCTCGACAGTGTACGGATAATGCTTACAACAGCATTAGTCTAGCCCTTCTGTCGGAGAAGATGAAAAAAATTAATCTGCTTGTTTTGTTTATGGCAGACCTTCGTGCCCTACTTGTGGACAGAAGTCAGTAACAACTCGATAGGACCTAGAAGTACGCGTTTGCCTGAACGATCAATATAGTGCCCCATCCTCTAACATATTTACGATATGTATAAAGAGTATTTTCGCCCTGATATTACGATACCTCAGTATGCCGAGGACCTGTGCATACGCACAATTAGTGACGACATAGGGGAAGGGAAAAGAAGCGTGACAGAACATTAACGTATTTTAGCAGCTCGCTAAGAGAAAACGGGACGTGTCACAGAGAAAATCGTCCCTCTTTGTGTACAAAAAGACGCGGACAGCAAGAGAGGCGACAAACAGAACTCGCTCTTCTCAGTTCCCTGCCACGATGATTGTGAAACTCTGGCTGTCTGCACCGGCAGCACACTAAGCTGAGGCCCACGCAGTAGGTGTGAAGAAATGGTCGATATAATAGGGCGGTAATTGTAAATACATAAATGCACGTCTGGCGTATATGGAGTACTGAGGAACCGCCACGTTGGGATCACGAATTTACTTCAAACTTTGTACACCTTTACTAGCCCGTTAAAACAACATGGCGTGCAAGTACGAAGCTGTACTACTCTGGCAATTCCGAGAAAATCGCAAGAGAAGTTTTTCCGCGCCTATTATGTAACTGATATATCTATGCGTAGGCTCCAGAGATTGGTGTTCGTGGTGGTCACGTTTGAGCTACGTAAAACGAACGTGTACGAGGCGAAGGTTCGACTCCCACTCAAACTTAATTTTTAAACTAGATTTCTTTATCACTGGACATATTATTTAATTTATATGACATCTGATAAATAATATAATTAATTTCACTTTATATGACTTCTCACTATTTTTAATTAAATTTAATTATTAGAACAAACATATTTATGAAATGAAGAAATCCCTTACAGGTGCAGCCTGGTAAGGTACCCGGAACTACTTCGCACCTCAACAGCTCGAGCTGCAGACACAGAGGCAGGCCCCCTTTGGCAGTTAACCTGCGCAGCGGTGGGACGTGACTAATGTAGCAAGAATAGTGTAGGTGCAAAGTTTTTAAATATCGCAGAATTTAAACTTGACTTCAAAGATGAAAGTTTGAGGGGGAATCGAACCGTCGCCTTGTACGCGTTCGTCTTAACGCTAACCGTTTGTCCACGCACAGACACATCAGTTACACGAAAGACGCGTCAAACTTGTCGGATTTTGAGGGAACTGCCAGAGTAGTGCACCTTACCTACTGGCACGTTGTGTTGTTTTGATGGCGCAGTAAAGGTGTACAAAGTCGTGGCGTCTCCATGTCATATTAAGCTCGCCTCTGTTTTCTGTCCATGCCAGTCAGTCTACCCGAAGAACTAATCAACTGGCAGTGTAAGGCTGCTATAAACATATTGCACCGGAGCTGTGGCACCTACAACTGCCGGACTTCTCGGTGAAGCGATCGAACCATCATCGCACTTGAGTAGGAAATACCTTATCAAATGTGCGCCGTTATATCGGGAGAAACTGGTGCAAGACTTACCTGAGCTCACACTTAGGTGTGGGGTAACCCGGATATTATGAGCGACGTGAGAAACTCTGTATCCTCAACAAAACTTCTTTGTCGTGAGTGCCATTGAACACTGAATAAATTCTCTACTGCCAAGATCGCTAAAATCGTTTATTTATACAGATGACCGGATTCGGCAATTCTCTGTTGCCACGTTCGGATCTATTCTTAAATCATTACATAATCTCCTCCATCAATACAGCAAGTAGTGTTGTACAATGTGTAGCACCACTTACTGTACTCACAGAGAACATTATTTAATGATTTAAACATAAGTACCGAGATGGTAACAGAGAATTACCGGAACCAATCGTCCGTGTGAATAAACTATTTTAGCTATGTTGGCAGTTAAGAATTCATTTGGTGTTCATAATACCACAGATCGCCCCCACACTATTCGTGAATACCACTATCACAATTTGATCTTAGAAGCAGACGTGTCACTGGGCGTGGAAATATTTTGGACGTACAAGACTTTTATATAGTTCTCATAAGGCGACCATTACCAAATGCTGATGGATCCAAGAACGAAGATGGCGTAGGCAATGCGTAATGGGGAAATGCAAAGTGACATGGTAGAAAATTTAAACTACGAAAGGACAACACACACAGGACAGCGGAACTAATCGTAATCCTGGGAGTTGCTCCTTTTATTCAATATACTGGCGAAAGAAGTAGTATTTTTACAGATTGAAAATCAGCCCTTGCCTTGCCGAAGAATAATAACGCCGGGAAAATGAGTCAGCCCATACCACACGGAATAGTAGACGTACGGAGAGAATGCCGAAACAATAAACGGCAAGTCAGTACATATAGGACCAAAGATCACTGTGCGACACAAGGAAACGAAATTGAAGATAGTCTGGTGAAACAGGCAATGTACACTCCTGGAAATTGAAATAAGAACACCTTGAATTCATTGTCCCAGGAAGGGGAAACTTTATTGACACATTCCTGGGGTCAGATACATCACATGATCACACTGACAGAACCACAGGCACATAGACACAGGCAACAGAGCATGCACAATGTCGGCACTAGTACAGTGTATATCCACCTTTCGCAGCAATGCAGGCTGCTATTCTCCCATGGAGACGATCGTAGAGATGCTGGATGTAGTCCTGTGGAACGGCTTGCCATGCCATTTCCACCTGGCGCCTCAGTTGGACCAGCGTTCGTGCTGGACGTGCAGTCCGCGTGAGACGACGCTTCATCCAGTCCCAAACATGCTCAATGGGGGACAGATCCGGAGATCTTGCTGGCCAGGGTCGTTGACTTACACCTTCTAGAGCACGTTGGGTGGCACGGGATACATGCGGACGTGCATTGTCCTGTTGGAACAGCAAGTTCCCTTGTCGGTCTAGGAATGGTAGAACGATGGGTTCGATGACGGTTTGGATGTACCGTGAACTATTCAGTGTCCCCTCGACGATCACCAGTGGTGTACGGCCATTGTAGGAGATCGCTCCCCACACCATGATGCCGGGTGTTGGCCCTGTGTGCCTCGGTCGTATGCAGTCCTGATTGTGGCGCTCACCTGCACGGCGCCAAACACGCATACGACCATCATTGGCACCAAGGCAGAAGCGACTCTCATCGCTGAAGACGACACGTCTCCATTCGTCCCTCCATTCACGCCTGTCGCGACACCACTGGAGGCGGGCTGCATGATGTTGGGGCGTGAGCGGAAGACGGCCTAACGGTGTGCGGGACCGTAGCCCAGCTTCATGGAGACGGTTGCGAATGGTCCTCGCCGATACCCCAGGAGCAACAGTGTCCCTAATTTGCTGGGAAGTGGCGGTGCGGTCCCCTACGGCACTGCGTAGGATCCTACGGTCTTGGCGTGCATCCGTGCGTCGCTGCGGTCCGGTCCCAGGTCGACGGGCACGTGCACCTTCCGCCGACCACTGGCGACAACATCGATGTACTGTGGAGACCTCACGCGCCACGTGTTGTGCAATTCGGCGGTACGTCCACCCGGCCTCCCGCATGCCCACTATACGTCCTCGCTCAAAGTCCGTCAACTGCACATACGGTTCACGTCCACGCTGTCGCGGCATGCTACCAGTGTTAAAGACTGCGATGGAGCTCCGTATGCCACGGCAAACTGGCTGACACTGACGGCGGCGGTGCACAAATGCTGCGCAGCTAGCGCCATTCGACGGCCAACACCGCGGTTCCTGGTGTGTCCGCTGTGCCGTGCGTGTGATCATTGCTTGTACAGCCCTCTCGCAGTGTCCGGAGCAAGTATGGTGGGTCTGACACACCGGTGTCAATGTGTTCTTTTTTCCATTTCCAGGAGTGTATATGATGGCGAAGAAAGACATCCTACAGAATCGGCAAAGGCGTTCGTACAAAGCTACAGACGACAGACAAGAAATGATTGGAAGAAAGACCGGCTAGAAGACTTGAAATCGACAGAGCGACATTATAGTAGTACACCGTCAGTACTAGAAAGCAACCCCTAGAGCTGTTACGGCTGCAAGTTTCTCTGCACGCACGCTGCCGACAGCATCTTCACCGAGTTCACGCTGTCGAGTCACCGCTTTGGTGCGAGTGTGGAATCCCGGAGGCTGTGAACCACAACGACAGCCGAAGGCAACAAGCCGCACCGTCAGAACGTTCCCCGTGCCCAGACTCCTGCCGACGTGATACCACAGGCCCTGTGTCGTCAGTTAATTTGAGACAGAAGAAACTTGTAAATTTAAAATGACCTGTTAAATTTCGCGACTTAATACACTTAACTGTAGCTGATTCTTCTATGATGATCATGTTTGGTGTGTGGGCCGCTCAACTGCCCGTTCACCGTCGCCCGTACAAAGTCCCAGTGCGTACACAATTCAGTCTAGCCACTGGCACGAATGATGGTGATGATAATGATGAAATGATGAGGACATCACAAACACCCAGTCCCTATGCTGGAAGTGCATGGTAGTATTACTATCAGTAACATAACTATTAATTATCTAGTTACGCAGTGTGTACGTTCCATTACGGTTTTTTCTCTTTCTCTTTCTCGTTTTGTTTTAACGGACCTAGAGCTGTGCCACATAGTGTTCAAGTCTTATATCTTTCTAATTAGTCATATCTCGCCATGCACTTAAACAACAATGTTGTACCCGACCTAATTAAACCAGTTAAAAACATCTTGAGAAATTGTAATAATTAAGCACAATAGATTAAAAACTGTATGTAGGTGGCTGTATGGATCGACACCTGAAGGCTAAGTCAAAATTTTATATAGTTGTGATCCAAAATTTATTCAAATATTCATTCATGCCGCCGTTTGCTTCTGTTGCGTAATGCAAGTGTAACCCACTCTGGAATATGTCCATGAAACGTTGGTCATAGTTTACTTACGTGAAATTGAAATAACTCAAAAGTGATATTAAAGCTCAGACAGGGTTTTACGAGCACAAAAATTTCGTAGGTGCTTCAGTACTACAACATGGGGTTTCCAGAACGCTTCTGATGATGACGGACACACTCCACAGCATATTTCTCTGTGCTACGTCACTTTGTAAACTACGTTTTCGCGTCACAGCAGATTGTACGTGCGTATTTTAGGCGTACAAGTATGGTAACTTTGAACCTCTGTACCTCGGAAAAGACCACAGGCATCGAGAAAAATATAAAGGTTGTTCGAGATTAAGATTTTAGAACTATGTGGTAAAAATTTTAGCCAATTACTGTGGGTAGCCGTCTTGGAATCAGCGGCTGGGTTTTGGTCCCCGAAAACCGCGTTTTGGTGCGAGGTTTTATCGATAACTGATCAAAACTTTCGAAAATGATAAGATGGCGCTTCTAGTTTAGTATAGAACATACCTTAAAAATTAGAGTAATTTGCTGCGGTTAGTTATATAGACATCCGCTGCTGACTGCGAAAAATGTTGGAAAACGCTTTTGTCGAGTTTTTTCAGGAACTGCCCACGAACTAAATAATGACTCCATAAGCCATTCAAGGCTCACCGTAGACAACAAACACAAAAAGAACCAGAAGACTGCCTCCACTTTCCTAAGATGGAGGGAGTGTGTAATGTTCAAAAACTGACCGTCCACTGCTGAATAGTTACAATAAGACAATTCTTGTGTTGGCTATGGAGATGGTCCGTCAGCCAAGAGCTGTCCGCACCACTCGACCCTACCTTTCTGTCACGAACAGATCCTGAAGTAGGAGCCCAGGAAAAATCCGGTTTTTACGCTGAGCATTTTGGAACCTACCGGTAGCGCGCGGTAACCGTTTTCTAGTGATGTACAGACGGGACTGATGTTTTCAAGTCGCTCACCATCGTCGAGTTTGAGTTATACATGCTCGCGAAACCCAATGTACGGCATCTGTTCAAAAAATTCCGAACGTTCGTAATTTCACGCCAGTTGTGAGTTGGAGCGAAATGCGGGTGGCACCCCTGCGATCGCCAGAGCTCAATGTGTGTCTGCTAGTGGCTTCATTGTTGTCTGTCCGTCGGTTACGGTTCAGGGCTGTATTGAGTAGAACGCTGCATCGCACAGTTTGCGAATTTCCAGATAGCAGAGTTACAGGAGCGACGCGTCCGCATTAAATTACAGAGACACCAAATGATGCAGAAAACCCACGGTGATGGGTGCTTAAGCCATACGAATAGTTCACAGGGTTTAAAAATGTCCGGACGGAAGTTAAAGATGACCTTCGTTCAGTACCCCGTTCCACATCTACCGAAGACGCTCGTGTCAGGAACAATAACAAAATTGTTGTCATGTTTGTGCCAACAGAAGACTGACTGTTCAAAAAATGGTTCAAAATAGCTCTGATCACTATGGGACTTAACTTCTGAAGTCATCAGTCCCCTAGAACTTAGAAATACTTAAACCTAACTAAACTAAGGACATCACACACACCCATGCCCGAGGCAGGATTCGAATCTGCGACCGTAGCGGTCGCGCGGTTACAGACTGTAGCGCGTAGGACGGCCCGGTCACCCCGGCCGGCAGACTGACTGTCCGAGAGAGCGCATAAGGATGGTCGTGAAATCCTGACACAGCGTCTTGGAATGCATCGTGTCGCCGCCAAGTTCGTCCCAGGGAGACTTTCGCGTCGCAGCCCGTGAAGAGCTTTTGGATTGCGCAAATGAGAACGAGATGTTCCTTAAGAAAATCATAACTGGTTATGAAACGTGGATCTGCGGTTACGATGTTGAGCCCGAGAGTCAATCTTGACAATGGGACAGCTTCTCCAAGATCAAAAAAACTGCTCACGTCACTTCAAATGTCAAAACCATGCTGATACTTTTCTTTGGCTTTGAGGGATTATTTTATCACGAATTCGTGCCACAGGAACAAACTGTTACTATCGGGAAATGTTGCGACGTCTGCGAGACCACTGGTGGCCCTTGCCTCGTGATGCACACGCGTGGCTGCTGCAGAGTTCACTGCACTGCCTCGTCCTCCGAACTCTCCAGACGTGACCCCTGTGGTCATTTTTTTATTTCCAGAGTCGAAAACCCCGTTGAAAGAACGAAGAATTGCAACGATACACGAGATAAAAGAAAATTCGCAGACGACGCTTCGCACTATCCAGCAAGGGGCGAACCGAGAGTGCTCCCGGAAGTGGAAACGGCGTTGGGACCGGTGTGTGAGCTGTGGAGGAAACCGTGCACGATAAGTAAAAGGTAAGCGTAGGAAAATTTTGTGGACAATGTTCGGGAATTTTCTGAACAGACGTCGTATCACTGTAGTGGACGCGGTCTTTGATTAAACAGAAGAATGACGTAAAACAATTAGACGTTTAATGCCGAGCACTGCTTAGTAACGAATCATTGCTAACCGTAATTCAGTGAAAGCCACACACTTACGCCACACATCAGCTGCTCTATAGCCGCAAATTACTTGTACAATCTGAA
Source organism: Schistocerca piceifrons (assembly GCF_021461385.2). Lineage (NCBI taxonomy): Eukaryota > Metazoa > Arthropoda > Insecta > Orthoptera > Acrididae > Schistocerca > Schistocerca piceifrons. The sequence goes on from NC_060147.1 coordinate 146,592,192, forward strand.
GCTCAGTCTCTTTCAATCTCACGATCTTTACTCCACACTTAAACACCTTCCTCACTAACTAGTAGCCCTAAAATTGTTGAAATCATCATCATAATACATTCGACGACCAGATAATATCACTTCCGTCGGCCTTCTTTCCACTTTCTGTGCTTCTAATTTTTAGACAGATATTGATCTCTCTGGGCACAGCACCGGTACAACAGAAAATTTACACGGACAACTATTAGAGATGCACCAGTTTACATATTTTAGCTAACGGAGATAATGTTCGAGGAAAAGAATGGAAAAATATTGGGCGATAACGTGTGATGGCAGAAATGCGATGCTCATATCCACAGTTGCTATCGACGAGGCACAAAGACTCGGCTGGTACTTGACTCCGCGGCCGATCCGCGCAGTGGCGGGGGGTCCTTCCTCCCTCCCTCCCTCCCGCCACATTGATGGCGACCGCGCGTAATCGCGGCTCGATATCCAATCACGAGCCCAGAAGATGGGGACAGCGCGCGCATTATGGGGGCCATGCCATCAGTGCTGCAGCGGGGGCTCTGTTGTGTGGTCCGCCCAAGGGTTCTCTCTCTCTCCATCCCTCCCTCCTACAATAGCCGAGGAACCTCGGCCATCTATTGGTGTATAATTTAAAGTATCTACATAAGAAATATTAGTTTTCGAAAAATCTACATACTACTCTTTGGCCACCTGGCGCACAGATATGAGTTCATCCTGAATCCAGAAGACACGTGCTAGTGGTCCACTGTACTACGCTGCATTGCATCGTCACGTATTTTGTAATTTATAATTGTGGACTACATTACTGTACAACGCTACACTGCATACCACTACACTCTTGTACTAACTATCAGGCCCTAGGTAGATTTCTTCGTTTGTCTGGATACTAAGCTCCTGGCATGTTGCTGCAGTCGACTGCCGTACTGCTCTAAGTTGGAGAGCTTGGGAGACGGCTGTCAGGCTCTCAGTAAATCCTTGCTAGTCCTTCCTGGGGCCCATCTGCTTACTGCTTCCTCAAATTTGTGGTGGGTAGATATTCTGCCATGGTGTGTCTCGTTGTCAGTGTAAGATCTCTTCCTGCTTGTCTCTCAGACACGTTGGCTTGCTGTTCGTAGGCTGGTACTCTAGCTCTCAGCGAATTCAATTTATTCCACAATTCCTCGCCCCTTATTACGCTATACACTGCGGCATTACCGAAGACGTTCCTCTCCTAGTCTGTAACGTTTGTCTAATCTCACACTCCCAGAAGATATCGTCCGGTGCGTCATTCACAAACGACTATGGCGCGTTGTCGTGTTTCCAGTAGGTAGCTAGCATATCGACAACGTCGCGACATCGATATTCCGCAATCCAGCTTACGGCGCGTGCTGGAGGGAACCTGTACCACGACTAGTCATTTTCTTTCCTCTTCCAGTAGCAAAAAGAGCGAGGGAAAAAGACTGTCAATATGCCTCTATACGAGCCTTAATTTCTCGTATCTTATGTAAGCAATCCTTACGCGCAACGTAAGTTGGAGGCACTGACCGTTCTGCTCTCAACTTAAGTTTTATCAACATTGTACCTCGAAAGAAACAGCACCTTCCCTCCAGAGATTCCCATTTCAGTTCCCGAAGCATCCCCATAACACTTGCATGTTGTTCGAACCTACCACTAACAAGTCTAGCTGCCCGCCTCTGAATTGCTTCGTTAGCTTCCTCTAATACGACATGGTACGGATCCCAAACTCCCGAGCAGTACTCAAGAATTGGTCGCACCACCGTCCTGTATGCGGTCTCCTTTACAGCTGAACCACACTTTCCTAGAGTTCTCACAGTAAACCGTAGTCGACCATTAACCTCTCCTACCACAATCCTCGCGTGCTCGTTCCATTTCATTTCGCTTTGCAACGTTGTTGTTGTTGTTGTGGTCTTCAGTCCTGAGACTGGTTTGACGCAGCTCTCCATGCTACCCTATCCTGTGCAAGCTCCTTCATCTCCCAACACCTACTGCAGCCTACATCCTTCTGAATCTGCTTAGTGTATTCATCTCTTGGCCTCCCTCTGAGATTTTTACCCTCCACGCTGCCCTTCAATACTAAATTGGTGATCCCTCGATTTCTCAGAACATGTTCTACCAACCGATCCCTTCTTCTAGTCAAGTTGTGCCACATGCTCCTCTTCTCCCCAATTCTATTCAATACCTCCTCATTAGTTGTGTGATCAACCCATCTAATCTCCAGCATTCTTCTGTAGCACCACATTTCGAAAGCTTCTATTCTCTTCTTGTCTAAACTATTTATCGTCCACGTTTCACTTCCATACATGGCCACACTCCATACAAATACTTTCAGAAACGACTTCCTGACACTTAAATCTAAACTCGATGTTAACAAATTTTTCTTCTTCAGAAACGCTTTCCTTGCCATTGCCAGTCTACATTTTATATCCTCTCTACTTCCACCATCATCAGTTATTTTGCTCCCCAAAAGTCAAAACTCCTTTAATACTTTAAGTGTGTCATTTCCTAATCTAATTCCCTCAGCATCACCCAACTTACTTCGACTACATTCCATTACCCTTGTTTTGCTTTTGTTCATGTTCATCATATATCCTCCCTTCAAGACACTGTCCATTCCGTTCAACTGCTCTTCCAAGTCCTTTGCTGTCTCTGACAGAATTACAATGTCATCGGCTAACCTCGAAGTTTTTATTTCTTCTCCATGGATTTTAATACCTACTCCGAACATTTCCTTTGATTCCTTTACTCCTTGCTCAATATACACATTGAATAACATCGGGGATAGGCTACAACCCTGTCTTACTCCCTTCCCAACCACTGCTTCCCTTTCATACCCCTCGACTCTTATAACTGCAATCTGGTTTCTGCACAAATTGTAAATAGCCTTTGGCTTCCTGTATTTACCGCTGCCACCTTCAGAATGTGAAAGAGAGTATTCCAGTCAACATTGTCAAAAGCTTTCTCTAAGTCTACAAATGCTAGAAACGTAGGTTTGTCTTTCCTTAATCTATCTTCTAAGATAAGTCGTAAGGTCAGTATTGCCTCACGTGTTCCAACAGTTCTCTGGAATCCAAACCGATCTTCCCCAAGGTCCGGTACCACCACTTTTTCCATTCGTCTGTAAAGAATTCGCGTTAGTATTTTGCAGCTATGACTTATTAAACTGATAGTTTGATAATTTTCACATCTGTCAACACCTGCTCTCTTTGGGATTGGAATTATTATATTCTTCTTGAAGTCTGAGGGTATTTCACCTGTCTCATACATCTTGCTCACCAGATGGTAGAGTTTTGTCAGGACTGGCTCTCCCAAGGCCGTCAGTAGTTGTAATGGAATGTTGTCTACTCCCGTGGCCTTGTTTCGACTCAGGTCTTTCAGTGCTCTGTCAAACTCTTCACGCAGTATCATATCTCCCATTTCATCTTCATCTACATCCTCTTCCATTTCCATAATATTGTCCTCAAGTACATCGCCCTTGTATAGACCCTCTATATACTCCTTCCACCTTTCTGCTTTCCCTTCTTTGCTTAGAACTGGGTTTCCATCTGAGCTCTTGATGTTCATACAAGTGGTTCTCCTATCTCCAAAGGTCTCTTTAATTTTCCTGTAGGCAGTATCTATCTTACCCCTAGTGAGATAAGCCTCTACATCCTTACATTTGTCCTCTAGCCATCCCTGCTTAGCCATTTTGCACTTCCTGTCGATCTTATTTTTGAGACGTTTGTATTCCTTTTTGTCTGCTTCATTTACTGCATTTTTATATTTTCTCCTTTCATCAATTAAATTCAGTATTTCTTCTGTTACCCAAGGATTTCTACTAACCCTCGTCTTTTTACCTACTTGATCCTCTGCTGCCTTCACTACTTCATCCCTCAAAGCTACCCATTCTTCTTCTACTGTATTTCTTTCCCGCCTTCCGGTCAATTGTTCCCCTATGCTGTCCCTGAAACTCTGTACAACCTCTGCTTCTTTCAGTTTATCCAGGTCCCATCTCCTTAAATTCTCACCTTTTTGCACTTTCTTCAGTTTTAATCTACAGGTCATAACCAATAGATTGTGGTCAGAGTCCACATCTGCCCCTGGAAATGTCTTACAATTTAAAACCTGCTTCCTAAATCTCTGTCTTACCATTATAGAATCTATCTGATACTTTCTAGTATCTCCAGGGTTCTACCATGTATACAACCTTCTTTCATGATTCTTGAACCAAATGTTAGCTATGATTAAGTTATGCTCTGCGCAAAATTCTACCAGGCGGCTTCGTCTTTCATTTCTTAGCCCCAATCCATATTCACCCATGACTATTAAATTTTCGTATCCCTTCACTACCTGAACAATTTCTTTTATCTCATCATACATTTCATCAATTTATTCGTCGTCTGCAGAGCTAGTTGGCATATAAAGTTGTACTACTGTAGTAGGCGTGGGCTTCGTGTCTATCTTGGACACAATAATGCGTTCACTATGCTGTTTGTAGTAGCTTATGCGTACTCCTATCTTTTTATTCATTATTAAACCTACTCCTGCATTACCTCTATTTGATTTTGTATTTATAACCCTGTATTCACCTGACCAAAAGTCTTTTTTCCTCCTGCCACCGAACTTCACTAATTCCGACTACATCCACCTTTAACCTATCCATTTCCCTTTTTAAATTTCCTAACCTACCTGCCCGATTAAGGGATCTGACATTCCACGCTCCGATCTGTAGAACGCCGGATTTCTTTCTCCTGATAACGACGTCCTCTCGAGTAGTCCCCGCCCGGAGATCCGAATGGGGGACTATTTTACCTCCGGAATATTTTACCCAAGAGGACGCCATCATCATTTAACCATACAGTAAAGCTGCATGCCCTCGGGAAAAATTACGGCCGAAGCTTCCCCTTGCTTTCAGCCGTTCGCAGTACCATCACTGCAAGGCCGTTTTGGTTAGTGTTACAAGGCCATATCAGTCAATCATCCAGACTGTTGCCCCTGCAACTACTGAAAAGGCTGCTGCCCCTCTTCAGGAACCACACGTTTGTCTGGCCTCTCCACAGATACCCCTCCGTTGTGGTTGCACCTACAGTACGGCCATCTCTATCGCTGAGGCACGCAAGCCTCCCCACCAACGGCAAGCTCCATGGTTGATGCAACGTTACGCGCGGATATTTAAACGACGTGATTGTGTCAAGCAGGACACTACTAATGCAGTATACCAACATTACCGATTTGTTTTTCCTACTCATCCACATTAACCTATGTTGTTGTACATTTAGAGCAAGCTGCAATTCATAACACCAACTAAAAATTTTGTCTAAATCATATTGTACCTCCTACAATGACTCAACTTCGACACCTTACCGCGCACCACAACCTCATCACCAAACACTCACACACTGCTGCCCACCCTGTCCGCCAAACCATTTACGTATTCAGAGCACAACGACGGTTCTGTCACACTTCCCTAGAGCACGCTTGACGATGTCCTTGCCTCTGATGAATCTCCATCGTCAACGACAACATACTGGGTTCTATAACTTAAGAAGCTTTCGAGACACTCACATATCTGGGAACCTATTCGATATGCTCGTACTTGGCCCTGCGATGGGGCATCGTGTCAAACGCTTTTAAGGAAATCTGCAAATACGGAATGTGGCTGTTGCCCTTCTCAGTATATCATGTGAGAAAATAGCAAGCTGTGTTTCGTACGAGCGATGCATTCTATAACCATACTGATACATGATTAGAATTAATTTAATACCCTCAGCCGCTGACGGTCTGTTTAGAAGCACATCGCAGGAATGTGAAATCCTTTTGATAAAACATTGAGGCACTGCACTTTCACTCGAGAAGCTGAAGGGCTGGCACTAGGGTGAGCAGTAGTGCCGGAGGCGAGAGTATGTGTAGGCAGAAAGATAGGGGCCTGTTAGGCAGGAGAAACTTTAGAGATGAGGTGGATAGTAGTGTGTCTTGTGGGTAGGGCAGAGGTCACGAGATGACCGGGATGCAGATGGACGGAGAGGAGCGTTGATGTGGAGTGGGATAGATGGGGAGGAGTAAAGCTGGTGAGGGGGATAAATAACCGAGCGGATCTCATTGCCTGGGGGAGGTAACCGGCTGAAGTTGCATTGGTATAGGATACGGAGTTTGTGTGGGTATAGGGACGGAGAGATGTGTTTGTGTAGGCGCGGTAGCATACCAGGGTTGATAATAAGAGGGCAGAAAGTGGGGTGGCTGAAATCTAGTTTGCGCATATTATAGCTTCCTCGATTCGAAGAAACTTTCATTCAGGTAGGGAAGGAACCGGCAAGTTGTCCCGCCCTGTTACTGTGCGCCTCCCTCTCACGGCTGCCCCTGCACCCTCCTCGCCCCTCTGGCTCTGCGGCCCCCGGCAACCAATAGGACTGCCTTCCTCTCACTGACAGCCCACAACTTCTTTCTAACACACACCCACTGCAGTAAGAAAACAAGTGAAGGGCGATTCTGATACAACGACATCGAAAGAAACGTCGTATTCCAAAAGCGCCAACAGTGTCCAGTGACTACTTTTTTTTATACGTAATCGGTTTCCATCGTCATATCAGCTTACACCCATCTGTAACAGAGGACACGGCAATATTAAAACTGTGGCGGTAAATAAGGTGCGAACTGTAACTCGAGTGTAATACGTGACCCTAGATTAACAGCCGTGCCATGTTTTCTTACTGGTTGTGTAAAGCATTTTTCTACTCACAGCAATAACAGAGGTCGGCTTTTGTTATTCGCCACGTAACCTGTCATAAATAGATTCGAGTGTTGTCAAGACTCAAACCAATTCTTAATATAATAAAGAGTTATCCATCAGAAGCTCTTCGCTATTGCGAAATATGTTTTCAATTACTTATGGCTGTGGGGCAACACCTTCAAAAATAATAATATCGAATTTAAAAAAATGAACACATTTTCGGATCTCATTTGAGAAAAGATGAATATGCAGCAAATATTTAGACAACCCGTTATAAAGGCAAGTCTTCTGGTCCACATTGTAAACCAATTAGGTGCCTTTCATCGTAGTGGTGACATAATACCACCTCACTTAGAAACCGTACAAGTACAACCACTCGCACGACGAAAGATCCGTAGCTAAATGCTGGAAGCTTGGACAGGTCACACCAGTATTCGGGAAGGGAAGAGGAGTAATCCGCTGAATTACAAATCCACATCACTGACGTATATTTGCTGTAGAATTTTGTAACCTTACGAATTACCTCGCTTACACGATCAATCACTCAAATTTGAAGGCTGTCGGTACAGCTAAATACCAGCTTAAATTGGAACGATCAAATAGACAATGTTGTGGGGAAACGAACCAGAAACTGCGTTTTATTAGCAGCACACAGGTCTGGCAGAGAGACTGCCTACACTACGCCTTCTAGATTACTGCTGCACTGTACGGGATCCTCACTAGATAATATCGACAGAGGACACCGAAAAAGTCCATTGAACGGTAGCTCGTTTTCTGTTATCAGGAAGTAGGGGAGCGTGTCACGGGCATGATACGCCGACTGGGGTGGCAGTAGCAAAGACCAAGTTTTTTTCGCTGCGTTGAGATCTTTTCAGGAAACTTCAATCTCCAAATTTTTCCTCCGAACGCAAAAATATTTTGTTGATACCAACCTACATGTGAGAAATTATCACTGTAATAAAATAAGTGAAGTCGGAGGTCGCGCGGAAAGATTTAAGTGTTCATTTTTCCTGCTCACTATTCGAGAATGAAACGGTAGGGAAATAGTCTGCGTCGTTGAACCCTCTCTCTGCCAGCCACTACACAATACGGTAACTAACTGTCGCCAGATTAATCGGACCAATAAATTCGTATATTTAGAAGAGAACACAGAAAATGTCATAACCACATCTGTAAGGTCAAATTTCAAAAAATTACAAGTACAATGGGGAAGAGAATAGTTGCTTTCCACGATCATATTCAAAGAGTGGATATTTACATACTAAGAAGAAATCATTTAATTATTTTGAATAAATCAAAATGCACCGAAGAAGCGGAAGGCGCCACGTGAAAATTAAAAAACGCTCAGCATGATATCCGTGCGTTGCTACCACTTAAGAACGAGTTATGAAGTTGCACAGTTCTCCGAGAAAAGTCCGAACAGTAGAGCAGCTGACGCATGACTTATTTCGGTACGAAGAATTCGCAGTGCGCACCTCAGCCGGCGAACAACACCTGTGAACAAAGGCGGTGGACCGATGAAAGGTATTAATAACACCGTGCAACAATGAACTGGTTGTGCGAAAAACGGAAAGAAAGAAAGAATTGAAAGTAGTCGACAGCGGCCGAAACAAGGTAAAGGAACAGTCGACACACCCATCCTGGGTGTGGGGGTGCTGGTCCACCCCCGGCCGCTGCAGCGTGTGAGCACCCCTGCTCGCCGTGTTCATCGTTTCGCCTCCCTCTGGGTCTTTCACCCACTGTACTTCCGTCCAAAAGCGAATCGACTACTCCTCGATGCCTAGGATGTCTCACAACTCTACTATTAGGCAAATTTCGCAATAAAATTCGTTTGCCCTCAATTAGATTCAGTACAACGCTAGTAGCTCAGGATCTATCCAACTAACCTACAGCGTTTCCCTGCTGCGCCGCATTTCAAAAGCTTCTATTCTCGTGTTGACTAAACTGTTCGTCGACCACGCTTCACTTCCCTGCATAGTATATTCGATGCTAACAAATTTCTCTGTGTTTCCTTGTTGGCACTCTGTATTTTGTGTTCGCATTTTGCGTTTTGTGGCCTCTGTACTTCGGCCATCGCCACGTCTTTTTTCTGCCTTAGTAGCAAAAAAACTCAATTACGTTTAGCGTCTCCATTGTAATAAAATTCCCTCATCAGCGACTGATTTAACTGGTCTGTGCTGTGTTCGTCTTGTTCTACTTTGTTGGTGTTAGTCTTACAATCTCTTTTCGAGACTCTATCCATTCCGTTCAACCGATTTTTCAAGTCCTTTGCTGTCTATGACAGTATTACAACGTTTTCTCCTTTCCAAGTTTTTCCTCGGTTTCCTCTATTGCTTGCTCAATGTACAGAGTGAACAACACAAGCCTGTCTCAAACGCTGCTTCTCCGCCACGCCGTCGTCTCCTACAGCTGCGGTACGGACTCTGCACAGGTCGCAGAGAAGCCGCTGCTCCCTGTAGTTTACCCCTACTACCTTCGCAGTTTAACAGAGAATATTCTAGCCAACACGGTGAAAAGCTATCCTCTATGCCTACAAATGCTATAGACGTATGTCTGTCTCCCTTCAACCCCTATTCTAAGATAAGGCTTAAGGTCAGTATCGCCTCACGTGTTTCTATTATTTGAACTTATTACGTTACTCTTGAAAACTGAGGGTATTTTGCCCTCCTGGTGTATCTTACGTGGGAGGTGGTATAGTTTTTTTCGTTACAGCCGGCGCTGTCAAGAATGTCACTAATTTTCGGGGAATGTAGTCTGCTTCGAACTCGGATAGAAATGATACTCAGCTGAACAGCAACTGAAATAAAAAGGTCTTCTCACTTACGAGTACCTGCAGTACTGTTGTGTACTACGTCGTTAGTATACAGGCTGTTTCAAAAAGAATATACGTATTTCGAATGCATATATTTATTAAACTTCCATATGAATACGGAACTTAACACACATATTTTGGAAACCTCTCAAGTTCAGATTACAGATGTTCAATATGTCCTCCATCAGCGACACCAACATACCACATCGATACTCAAATTCCTCCCATACTCGGGCAAGCATGTCCTTCGTAACTGATGTTATGGCAGTACGGATCCGGATCTTCAACTGTTCCAGGGTCTGGTGGTACGTAAACGTTGTCTTTAACTAATCGCCACAGGAAGAAGTCAAAGGGTATCATATCCGGTGACCGTGGAGCCCAGCTGAGACATCCTACGCCTCTAGCTCCTTGACGACCAGTCCAACGGTTCGGTAGAGTTTCATTTAGAGATTCATACACTTGGAGACTCCAGTGAAGGGGTGCCCCATCTTGGAAAATAAAGTTGTCTTCGTTCGTGCAGCCTCGGGAACGACCAGTTTTGTAACATAGCGAGATACTGCTGACCGTTAGCGCCGTTTCCATCAAAGAATAATGGGCCGTGAACGGATGATCGGGATATCGCACAAAACACATTGACTTTGGGAGAATCTCGTACATGTTCTATGGCTGCATGTGAGTTCTGTAGGCCCCAAATTCGAACACTGTGTTTGTTTACCTGACCACTAACATGGAAAGTCGCTTCATCACTGAACACGATGCTTTGTGCGAAAGTGTTTGCGCTATCGATAGTATCAAGAATCTCGTTGCAAAATGCCACACGTTTGCGTTTGTCATCAGAACGCAGTCCGCCCCTGGTAGCTGAGTGGTCAGCGCGACGGAATGTCATACATAACGGCTCGGGTTCGATTCCCGGCTGGGTCGGAGATTTCCTCCGCTCAGGGACTGAGTGTTGTGTTGTCCTTATCATCATCATCATTTAATCCCCACCGACACGCAAGTCGCCGACGTGGCGTCAAGACTTGCACCAGGCGAACGGTCTACCCGACGGGAGGCCCTAGCCACACGGCATTTCCATTTATATCAGAACGCAGAGCTTGTAACAGCTGTAACTTGTACGGCTTCATAACCAACCGACGTGTCAAAACACGCCAAATTGTTGTTCTAGACAGTTGTAACACCAGACTGGCACGACGAGTTGATTTTGAAGGACTACGTTGGAAAGCAGTTTCTTCAGGAAAGCATTTTCTTCAGGAATGCGAGGGCAGCCGAGACTTACATACTCATCTTTTATCTAGAAACTGTCAATACTATCGGTGAATGTTCCACCCATTCGGAGGATCCATTTGGTACCTCAACCTGAAACGTTTTGGACTGTAATTACGGTATTGCACTTCGTAAACTCGAGAACACAAAATGATTTCTGCTGCGGAGTAGCCATTTTAAACACATGACGGTTACAAAGCAAAACAGAAAACAACTAGACTATGTATTCGTTTCTCCAATAGCCGAGTCGATGCGCAGCGATCGATAGTTTGGACAAAATAATACTTAGTAATACGTATACTCTTTTTGAAACACCCTGTACATTGTACTCATACAAACCTTCAACTGAAGACAGCTGGCTAAATGGCCAGTGCACATTCTCCTTTTATTCCCAACTGTTTACTGTCAGCTCCAGCAAATGCAAGAGTCACGTTACGCCAGGTTTATAGAACAGAATAGTGTAAGTCAGTATTGTGTTACGTTTTTAACTGCGTCGCGTTTATGTGATGCGTTTCTGAACAGGTCTCGAGGAGAGGCGGATTATAGAACAAGTGTTGTATTCTGAGGTGGCAAAACTCACGGGATACTCGACGTGACACGGACTGACAAGTCGTCGGAAGTTCCCTGTGTTGCTTCTACAGCCCTAAACATTGAGGAAGTGTTTCCGGCGCAGGATTTTGTGCGCGAACTGGCCTCCCGATTACGTCCCATAAATCTTGGATGGGTTTCACGTCGGGCGACCTGGATACGCTCGAATTGTTTTTTTCGGAACATGAAGTCCATCAGTGAGTGCAGATGGTCTCCAGATTGTCAACCATTTCCAGTCAACAATCCGTGTTGACAGGAGTATACTGGGGCACAGTTGTATAAGACCGCAGACCCAGAGACACTGCTTCTGGTGTGAGACTGTTATAGTGTTGGAGTAAGAGACCGCTTGGCGCTCGGCTGTCGGTGAGCGAAAGACGATGGAAAAGGCAGTTTTTGTGGTGTGCTGTGTGAAGCCACCAAGTGTTAGGTTAATTTAGGTATGTCAATATTGTCGAAGTTGGAAGCAGAAGTTTCATGCAAGCATGGTAAAGATGTTAAGTAATCATGATTAATGCTTTTGTCAGCGCTTCATTATAGGTGAGTTGGCTGATAATTTGTAATTGTTGGGTAACCCCAGAGGGTACGTAAACCGATTTGATAAAAAGGCTACTTAGATATTTCACTTTATAATGTTTCTAAGATTTGTTAACAGAGCTATATTTAATTTGATGATTTGCATTTATGTTGGATTAATGAAGTTAGATAATAGGTGCTATGTAAATCTCATTGTTTATGAATCGATTGTGAGTAATGTAATTTCAGTTGTCAAATGTTTCTGAAAAGACAAACTTTACTTGCAATATAATTATACAAAAAAAAACTCTGTGTTAGCAATTCAGCATAATCAGTATCGGCTCCATGTCCAGGTCATATATTTCTTAAAGAAGTTGGATTTTCTTAAATGTTCCCGTTTATCAGCCAAAAGAACTTGATGTGCATTTCATCCATTATATCCAGCATTGCACACTGCTGAGCAGGTGGTTATCTAAAGCAGCAACGGAGTCACGCTTTAGAGGTAAGACAATTTAATATATTTGTTATGTGCATAGGGACCAAATTTATCAGTTTTGAACAGGGCCAGATGATTCAATGCTTAAGCGGCTGAATGTATTTTGCAGTGGCTGTGTTTCTTTATTGGTTTGGGAGTTGCTTTGTAATCAATTCGTGTAAAGTTTTGCCAACAATAACGCAGAGTAAGCACACCACTTGCGGTTACAACACGCTACACGGTAATTCGAGTTCAGTGCCCATTCCACAGTTCAGATATTCATTCAACGTAATCTTAAAAAGTTGATTTTTATAAAAGAACGTTACAGCCCACACCACTACGGAGACACGACCAGTTTAGAGACTGGCTCGTCGACAACTCGCGTCCGCGGATTCGTGTGGTCTGCGCCGCACTCGAACCCTGCCAGCTGAGACCGGGCAGTCACGTGACCAGAGCGCGGTTCTCCAGCGGTCCAGGGTCCAGCCCAGGAGAGACTCGCATCGGTCGTCTGCTGCAATACACCATTAATGGCAAATTACGCCACGGGCACTAACGTCTTACGCCCCACATGGATTGCTGCGGTTATTCAACGCAGAATTGCTTGTGTCTTGGCACTTACAACTGCACGCAAACGCCACTGCTGTAGGTCGTTAAGTGAGGGCCGTCGGCCACTGCGTCGTCCGCGGCCAGAGGTGGCGCCCCAGGTCTGCACCTCTCGGCACTCTCTGGACGCCGTGGGTCTCGGAACGTCCCACGCGTCTGGCTCCGACTATCAACCCGCGTTGCAAGTCTGTTAAAACCCGTCGTGCGGGCATAACCTCGTCGGAAACCTTTTCACACGAATCACCCGAGGACAAAGGACGGCTCCCCCAATGCACCGCCCCTTTTACATCTCGTGTAAACGATTCCAACGCCGACTGTATAAGTCATATCGCTATCCCACGACCTTTGTTAGTGTAGTGTACTGTTTAAAATACTACTGCTCGTATCTTTGCAATGAACGAAGTTATGCGAATGGCTGCTGGTTCAAGTCCCCCTGGTAGCTGGACAACATTTGCTCGAAATATTCTTTTTATTTTGCTTCCGGACAAAACTTTATTTGGGATGGTCGAGATAAACAGGACGCACGGTATATGCGTGCCACTTTTCAACTTTCTCTCGGTTGCTCACTATTTGTGTGCCACAGAACTCTTATCATTTGTATGGAAATGTTTCTCTTTTCTGCAAAGGTTTCTGTAACTTAACTTTCCCACATTCGTACATACTTTCTGCGGCCCCCTCTGTTTGCGATCAGTCTGAACACACGGAGACTCGCCCGGTGTAAGCCCGTTCATCTCTCCTCCCGGTAGCTGTGCGACATTCCTTCTCGTTTTGAACTGCACGATGTGAGCTTCAGTGAGATTAAGAGACTGTCTAGTTGAGCAGTTTCATCCGTAGATGATCCTCACCCTAAACTGCGGCACGGGTAGGCCAAATAACTTACCGTATGTGCACTCGCACATAGCGTTTGACGCTGGTTCCCCACTGCGCGCGATCCGTCATAGCCGTGAAAGAGAGAGAAAGAGAGAGAGAGGGGGGGGGGGGAGGGAGAGAGGGTGACAGCGCCAGCTTCCTGTAACACAGGCAGCCAGCAGCGGCAGCAGGAATGTGGGTTAATAATGAGGGGAATCGCAGGCCTGGCATTCCACGCAGGTTGGCAGCCCTGCTCAGTGAGCAACCGCAGCCAGCCACCGACATATAACCCGTCCCGCCCGCCAATCGTGTCGCAGCTGCCATAAATACTGCATACCAGAGGCTGGTAACTCGCCAAAACACGGAAACACATATTTTTTAATATAAGAGGCGATCTAAATGTTTCTGTTCCAGAATCCGATGCGAGTCGGCAGAACCACCCCTACACGTTCTTCGTTCTCCGACGGACGTTTACCAGCGCCTGTCGTTGGACAGAAAGGTAAGAATAACAGCGCTCCGGTTCTGTTTGGACGCATTTGGTGAGAAAGCAGGCACAGTTTAGCGCACGCACGTCGCAGAGTCGCCGTTGCTACACCAGTCCGTTGCGTACACGACTCGTGCCAGAACGAGACTGTCTGGTTTCCTGGACCGGAGAGTGCAGTCAGGCGCAGCCGGGGCCGTGCCGTTCCGACTCGTGTTTGGGGAGCAGCTCGTAAGTGAACGGTGGTTCTACACGTCTGCAGCTTTGCTTATATAACTGTCGATGATTTTTAAAGGGATAAGTGGTTAGTTGCTTATTGTATGGCCTCAAATGACAAGCAAGATTAAAATGCGTGCCGTTCGCAATACGTTTCCATTCGCCAGTTATTACGCCCCACGGTAGCTGCTGACCTGAAACATGCTCACGGGGTGGAACACGACGGCGCAGTGTCGGATAATGTCCCGCTGTGCTCAGCCATTTTCTTATGTCTGGAGAAACTCCTGGAAGTTCCGGCTGTATCTACCGTCATTCAGTTTCCGACTTTTATCAATAACGAGAAACCCGTATTGTGAGTAGTTCCAACAATCAGTACATACCTTTACAAATTCATTGTATGACATGTCGGTCCCTACATGAGCCTGGTAAATGTGTTTTAAATTGCGATTGTCTTGTTTGAAGCCTATAATGAGGTTGGCGTTATCGCTCATCAACTGTTTTGGGATTCTGGAATACAGGGTGATTCAAAAAGAATACCACAACTTTAAAAATGTGTATTTAATGAAAGAAACATAATATAACCTTCTGTTATACATCATTACAAAGAGTATTTAAAAAGGTTTTTTTTTCCACTCAAAAACAAGTTCAGAGATGTTCAATATGGCCCCCTCCAGACACACGAGCAATATTAACCCGATGCTCCAACTCGTTCCACACTCTCTGTAGCATATCAGGCGTAACAGTTTGGATAGCTGCTGTTATTTCTCTTTTCAAATCATCAATGGTGGCTGGGAGAGGTGGCCGAAACACCATATCCTTAACATACCCCCATAAGAAAAAATCGCAGGGGGTAAGATCAGGGCTTCTTGGAGGCCAGTGATGAAGTGCTCTGTCACGGGCTGCCTGGCGGCCGATCCATCGCCTCGGGTAGTTGACGTTCAGGTAGTTACGGACAGATAAGTGCCAATGTGGTGGCGCTCCATCCTGCTGAAATATGAATTGTTGTGCTTCTTGTTCGAGCTGAGGGAACAGCCAATTCTCTAACGTCTCCAGATACTGTAGTCCAGTTACAGTAGCACCTTCGAAGAAAAAGGGACCAAAAACTTTATTGGCTGAAATGGCGAACAAATGTACAACTAAATGAAACTTTATAGCTCCCTTAATTCGCCGACAGATAGTGCTTAGCTCTGCCTTAGGTCGTTGCAGAGTTTTAAATTCCTAAAGTTGTGGTATTCTTTTTGAATCACCCTGTATGTCTGACTCAGATAAAATTCGTCAACACGCATATGACGACCAAATCAAAAATATCTACAGATTTGATCCTGCTTTTCAACAGCCACATCGTCAAATATGATGACAGTGTTAGGCTTTACCTCTTCAGGTGGGAGGATGTCTTCGCTTTCACGGAGTGCTCTGTACGTTACACCATCTACCACATCTAGTATTTTCTGCAGTAATTGGTGCCTGGGTTCAAAGAGTGTTTTGGAGAAGACGAAAAGATGCTCGAATCGGACTCCGTTTATGTGCGCTAACAGAGCCATGAGGACATTTATCTTACCACAGTTGGAAGGACCTACAATCATCGCTCGTATGCTGTCAGGAAGGAGTGCTCCATTCTTCTTCTTCTTATCGGTCTACTGGTCCTGGTCGTCATCACAGGACCAGTCGCCTACAACAAAGTCCTTGCGGCGAGGATGCTTCACCCAGCCTGCCACCATACCTACTGTGCTGGTTACTGGCGTGCAACAGGCTTTTATGTGGTAAACAATATGAATGTGTAGCCACTGTAGCGCAGTCACCTTACCAGCTGAGCTACAACGGCTACATGATAGAATGAACTCCAAGTGGTGTATTTCAAGGGAGGAGTGTCACATACATTAACGTCCATAAACGTATACTAACGTGCATTAACGTATGTGACATTTTTGTCAAGAGAAATAAAAAGACAAACAGAAATTTAAGATTATAAATATATTTATTTATTCACGATCTACAATTATGATCAGCATGGAAAAAAATAACTTCATTCTTTTTCAAACGATACAGCAGAAGTACAGTATTAGGAAAGTAGCTGCTTGTTATATCCCTCAAATTCAGCACATATATCTCATAATGTGATAGGCGCATTGCAATAGTCTGGTATTCCATCAGTAAATTTGAGTTCAGCATTTTCAGCACCTAATCGAGGAATAGCACAAGACGTCGGCACTCCAGTTATACAGGTACTAAACCAATAATCTATATCTTCTATGTGAATGCTACATGTGTAAAGCCTGTTCATGATGTCACTGTATACAGCTTCAACATACGGGCGCCATCTATTTAGACTCTCTATTGTACTAGTTACTGCCACGTCTAGACTGAATAAGTTATCAATAGACGAGTACTGCATGAAAATACTATGACCCTCAACACTTTTAATTCTTACTGTAACATCGTCATACGTTGATAGAAAACAGTTAGATTGCGACAGTACATGTCCTGGTAGGAGTGGGACGGAGCGTATTCGTTAGTCATATGCTTCCTGATGTATGTTTTTACACGACAGAGTTCATCCCATTCGTAGTCAGAAAACCTAACTTTAATATTTTTGGACACACTTTCGAGCACTAATACAGTTGACAGGCTGCCGTCTTGTGAAACTTCGCGGGTCCCGACAGGTTGGAACCTGCTGATGCTGACGTCACGGGTGAAGCTAGCGGAAAAAGAGCATATTCGTAAGCATAATATGCTGCTGCTACAGAAATAATAATGATAATAATAGTAATAGTAATTTTGCGAAATAGATACTTACTCTTCTGCTGCTTCCTCTTCCTATTCTGCTGCTGCTGCTGCTGTGGTGACTGACGCTTCATCTTGAATGACTGACTGACCTGAACAGAGATCGAGCAGCTGCTGAGTCCACCTACGTCATCATGATGTCGTGTTCATATTGGCTGAATCGTGTGATCACATGACCTATCGAAGTGCCCTCTAGCGGTGAGCTCGTGAACTAGATCAGTTCTTCGGTATGCTGGATCGGAGGCAGTCGTCTCTTGTGGGCTGGGAGCTTATACGGTGCTTTTAGAAAAGGCACACAGTTCCGACAATAGCAGATGTTTCCGTGAGATGGGTAATGCATCTTTAAAGCATCTCGCTGCAACGCATTTATACCCAGGACCGTATTCTTCCCATTCATATGTTCGAGCATTAATGCGTGCTTCCATTCCGCATGTAGGAGGCTATGGGGGCAGTCCTCGACTGTATGCTTAGAAACAACATAGCTGTTAAACTCATCCCGCTCAAACATCAATAACTCATCGATAGAACACATTCGGCACGGCAACGAGGATGGGGGGTGAGCAGCTGATCTTCAATGGTATATATGGAGTGTACGAATATGCTTAGACCGAAGCGAGCTGACATCAACTGGACGTCTCTTTCGTTTTGGGAGAGTGAGTGCTTCATGATGAATATTTCGGCAGTTTGCGCATGAGCATGTGCTGGTTACGATATGCATCCTGGCTCCATCCCTCTGCAATGCCGAAATCTGCTGAACAGAATTCATGTACTTATTCCTCCTACACTCCTCCATTATCATACTCTTCCATGCGTGATGTAGTAAACTGCGGCTACAGTCCTCCCTCGAATGTCTAAATGTAATGCAGCTATTGAAAGCTGTTCTGTCCTTCACATTCATCTCGATGATCGAACACATGACGATGGTTTGACAACGACAGCTCAGCAAAGACTGAATGTGCACCACCAATTCCGGTCATCTGAGTGGAGAAAAAAAAAAATTGTCGCCATCTTGAATAACGGTACTCGCATCATCAGCCGACGTCAAGACAGCGTCCTCTGCTTACCAAGCCACGTGGTGGGTGCACTGGATGCAGCCATCTCGAATAACGGTACTTGCGTCACGATCTGACTTGGCAGTGGCGCTCTCTGGTGGCGACGATACGAACTGAGCCAGTCGTAGTCCAGACCCAGTGACGAACACACGTGCTTGAAATTGGTTACATAATAGAGACAAATCCATTTTCCCCGCCATTTTCCTAGGTGTGACGCATTATCATGTTGGAATTTGAACTTCCCGCCATTTCCTGGGGGAGGGGAGGTTAGGTTAGTGGAGGTAGCCCAATTTACCGTCTTCCCGCCAAAATTCAAACTTCCCGCCAAAATCCGCCACCTTGATTGACGTCACTGGGGGTGTGTCTGTTACGTCACGCCCGCCATCTTGGATAACGGTAGTTGCGTGTTCCCACGTTGCCCCGACTCCAGTGACACACGGCGGTCGGGAAAGAGAGCGTATTCCCGTGGGACCAGTGCTGCTTCTCGAAGCTACAGTTTGTCACAGACAATGAACGCAGAGGTGCTCCTCGTGTCGGTGTAAACAGCGTCGCTACCCCCGACCAAAAACCAGGTACGGGTACCACTGAACAAAACTACTGAAGTGACTACAATTATATTTCCAAACGACACACGTATTCAGTGTCGCACAGACACCCAACACCTCCACACCTATCTCTACATGTACACCCCGCAAGCCACCGTGAAGTGTGTATTGTTTAGTACCTCGCGCCACTAGTAGCCGTTTCCGTTCAGAAACATAGCCAGGGAACAACGACTGTCTGTGTGCCTCCGTATGGGCCCTAATTCGTCTCGTCTTCGAGGTCCTCACACGTAATGGAAATTGACGCCAGTAGCATCGTCGTGTGGCCAACTTCAAATTCCGCTTCTGTAAATTTTCTCAATAGTATTCCTCCAAAAGAACGTCGCCTTCCCTCCAGAGATTCCCAATTGAGTTCTCAAGGAATATCCGTAACACTTGCTTGTTGATCGTATCTACAGGTAATAAGTTTGGCAGCCCGCATCTGAACTGCCTCGACGTCCTCTTTCAATCGCAGCTGATGGGATCCAGAACAGTCAACACGAACTTAAGAATTAGTCGCACTAGTGTTGTGCGTGCGTCGTTCCTTACAGATCGCCAATACTTTCCTGAAATTCGACAAATAAACCGTAGTCGACCATTCGGCTTCCCTGCTACCGTTCTTACAGACTCGTTCCATTTCACACCGCATCGCAGCTTTGCGCCTGGATATTTAAGCAGCACACCCCCGACATTGTATTGGAGCACTACAGAACTGTTTCTTTCTTCCCACTCAAATGCAATAACTTACATTTTCTTACACTTAGAGCAACCTGCCGTTCATCAGAGCGGTTGCAAATTTTGTACAAGTCGTCCTGAATCCCCCTGCAGTCACTCAATGGCGGCACCTTTCCGTACACCACAGCATCGTCAGCAAAGAACCACAGAATGCTGCCCCCCTAGAGTTCTATGACACTGCTGACGATACTCTTGTCTCTGGAGAGGACAACGCACTGGCTTCTGTCACTCAAGACGTATACGAGCCACTCTCAAATCTGGGAACCTGTTCTGTATTGTATCTTCGTTAACAGTCTGCAGTGGAGCATCGTGTCAAAAGCTTTCCGGTAATCTAGGAACATGGAACCTAGCTGCTGCCCTTGCAGAATATGTTGGGAGAAAAGGGCAAGCTCAGTTTGGCACGAGCGATGCTTTGTAAATCCGCCTCAATATATCATTGTACGTTTCACGTAGTCCTGCAGAGTACAGTGCCCCATCCAGAACAGCGGCGGATGCTCTTTGGACGAATGGGCTGCGGCCACTGCTGCTGCAGCGGCGACTGCCACTGGAACTGGAAGTGGCTCTCACTGAAGCACCTCGCTGGAACTCCCGAAAACACCCTCCAGGCAGTGTCTCGGTAAAGCGCCAGAGTGCGAGTCACATTCCAGTGCGCACTCACACTATGCTCTCCACTATTTACTCCACGTAATGCGAAACAGAGTTCTGTCGTGGCAAGAACTGCACGGCGGACCCGCTTCGCCCGTCTCTCGCAGTCAGCTGCAGCTTCGCTGCTCGGCGGGAGCCTTAGGCGTGCAGCAGAGAGTGCTGTGAGGTGTAGGCTGTATTCTCCGCGTCGTCTGATGACTGTCGTAGTGATTTTTTTTTGTGGTTACTGGCAAGGAGAAGCAAGAGGAGGAACGGCGTGCAGAACGCCTACACTACGGATGCTGTCACCACTTCTACCAGGAGCTCAAAAAATTTGCAGAGCACTCTTTCAGACAGTTACGAATCTCACGACAAACTTTCCAATATATTTTTAACATTGTCCGTCAGCAAATCACGAAACAGATGAAGATTCGGACCAACGTTCTTAGTGCAGTGTCCTTGGAGGTGGGAGTGGTACCCACTCTGCGGTAATATCTCATCAGTTTTTATTTATATCTACTTTATGTGGTACATCTACCACGTCTAGATTATTGCCCCGATAGTGGAAAGGCTACATTAGGTGAAAAAGTGGTACTAACTTGAAAAGAATATTGTACTTAATTCTTAATGACATACCCTGCTTAATTTCCCCATTAGATGTCACTGAATTACAGGTCTTAAAGAATTATCACAGTAACAATAAAAATATGTAAGGTTACAAGTGACGCCTTATGAGTGTATGGTGTTCCGAGGTAGCAGCACATTCAGGAACTCTCGGTATCTATATAACTGGTTGTAGACAAACGACCTGTACGGTTATACTGGCGGTTAAAAGATTTTATTATTTCGTTGTTTTCGTGTTATATCTTGCGTGTTATGGAAGTATGCGGTTTCAAAGCAACTACAGATTGAAGGTCTCCCAAAAATCCGTTATTTTGGTACGATTTGTTATAATTAAATGTCAATCAATAACATATTAGCGACTGAAGGCTTCATGAGGAGGTACCATCAAAGACATTCTGGTACGTCACACAAGGATAGCGCGGTGGAGTGGACATAGGCACCCAGTTACGAGGTTAGCTGCACTTCGTTTGAGTCCTGCTATACAACACACCACACACACACACACACACACACACACACACACACACACACATTATGTAAAAGAAATGTAACAGTTAAATGGAGAATGTTTCTTTTTTGCTTGATCTAAAGCAGTTCTTCAAGTACTCGTAGTACGATATCTTGGACTTTCTTTCACGCACTCTAAAGATTCTGCTACTGAATAGAAACAACAGTCAAATAAGAATATCCTTAAAGTTACAGAAAAAGTGAGAATGGCGAAAGTTACTTCATCTTTTGCACATTTGTAATCAAACTTTTATACGCCGATGTCCTTAGTGACTGTATGGGGTACTTTCCTTTCGGAAACAACACGGCTAGCGTATCGTGAAGTCTGCAAATGTGTGCTTCCAAAGAGCTAACGTCCCCCTGCGAATGTTCTCCAGCAAGCCGTGTGATTTACGAGCGACGCACAGCCGCGAACGGCAGGTTATCTCTGCAGTAAGCGCGCCACGACGGTTCCAGGAGCGCCACACTCGGACGTCGAGATGGACGAAACTGGCGTGACGCGGGCCCGTCTGGGGCGCCGGCTGTCCACCACACACCACAGGCTCGTAGCTCAGGCGACCTGTCCGTAGGCGGCTGCTGGCCGGTGCGCACGTGGGGACGACGTGCGAGTGTGGAGGTCGGGCTCTGGCCGCGAAGCTGCGGCATGCGCTTCCCTCGCACTGCCACAGACTGCAGCGTGGTTCCCCACTCGTCTCACTGCCACTAACAGAGCAGCGGCGTCGGAAATGTCGCTTAGCACTGGCTGCACGAATGTGTGGCTTACCAGGAGCTGCCACATTCCTCTTAACTCCCTACCCAGAGCCACTGCGTCAGCTGCACTGCTGTCAGCACCTTGGAACTTACAGTAACTCCTCCTGCTGATTCGGCCACTCTCCGGTCGCTGTTAGTCTGTACGCGAGGTCTCCGTGGTCGTTCTTCAGCTGCGACTGCGAGGTGTTTCCACTTCAGAATGGCACGTTTAGAGGGGTGGAAATGTCTCTGATGGACTTGTTACGACGTGACATCCAATGATCAGCTAACTCCCCTAAGTGACGCACTGCTTCTCTGCTGACAACATAATACTGGAATGAGATTTTCACTCTGCATCCGAGTGTCCGCTGATATGAAACTTCCTGGCAGATTGAAACTGTGTGCCGGACCGAGACTCGAACTCGGGACCTTGCCTTTCGCGGGCAAGTGTTTTTAATCTGCCAGGAAGTTTCATATCAGCGCACACTCCGCTGCAGAGTGAAACTCTCGTCCTGGAAACATCCCTCAGGCTTTGGCTAAGCCATGTCTCCGCAGTATCCTTTCTTTCAGGAGTGCTAGTTCTGCGAGGTTCTCAGGAGAGCTTCTGTAGGAGAGGAGATACTGGCGGAATTAAAGCTGTGAGGAGGGGGCGTGAGTCGTGCTTGGGTAGCTCAGTCGGTAGAGCACTTGCCCGCGAAAGGCAAAGGTCCCGAGTTGGAGTCTCGGGCCGGCACACAGTTTTAACCAGCACAATGCTGCCCGCCTCCTCTCACAGTGAAGGGTCCGCGTCTGCTGACGTGTGATGGCCAGTGCGGCTTCACACAGGGCCGTCCGGATTCTTTTGACGGGGCAACGTATATGCGACGTTCCAACGTATCAGGAAAGTATCGGGAGAAATTATCTGAAATGTAAGTCGTTATTTCTAAGCAACCGGCGTTTGTCGAAACAACTGAACAGGTACGAGGGGCAGGCCGTCTCGGCAGTATTTACGACCCCGGCCGTCCGACTTTCAATTTAAGCTAATTTTTCGGATATTTTGCGAAAAGTTTGGACGCCAGTATTAAAGAGCGTTACTGCCCTCCCTCTCACACCTGTAACCTCTGCTTTGTCGAAAAACACAAAACATTACATTGGGACACTTGTGCTGCGGTACTCACCACGTCTATGAGCTGGGACAGCTTGAGCTTGATCTTGACGGTGAGCGCGTCGCTGACGTTGACGACGGGCCGCACCAGCTTGTTGTAGTTGCTCAGCAGGTCGTCGTACAGCCGCTTCGCGTCGGGGTTGCCGGCCGCGCCTGCAACACGCGGGGGCCACGCCCCGTCTCACAGGGGGAACGGGGCGCAGCCGCTGCCGGCAATACACAGCTCTGTCGCACAACTGGTCTGTTCTGAGCGCGGTGGCAGGAGGCACTGCACAGGCTGTTCTCAGACGGATGCTGGGCGAGTGTCAAGACTCGGCTGTTGTGCTCACACACGTGCATACAAACACACAGAGGTCATCACCTGGCGGCGGTGCAGGTCCACTCCCCCGCTGGCAACGACGCACAGTTAACGACTCCCGCCTTCGTCCACCTCCAAGTCTGAGGTTTTTTCTCAGAGTACTTAAATACTATCTGTCATATAAAATTATTATTTCTTAAAGGCTAACTACCGTGTATTGTGCACGTCGAATCCTGTTCCGATGTAAGAGAAGGCCTTATTGTCCTAATCATTATATATTAAATAAATAAATCGACAAATAAAAATAAATATAAAGGGTTGGAAATGACAAAGAGATTTTCGTTAGTAGACTCGGCATACGATTGTGAGGCAACGAGACAGCCTTGCAGCCTACTTCCAACGCTATCGATAAACTGAGAAAGCAATAAAGGAAACTAAAGAGACATTTGTAAAGCGAATTAAACATCGAGAAGGGCAATTAAAATCTTTTCCGTCTGGGGCTGACATTCTGATTCTGTTACAGGTATTAAGCGACTTGTAAGGTCAGTCGATCGGACTATATAGTGTCTTGGAAAACAAATGGTTCAAATGGCTCTGAGCAGTATGCGACTTAACTTCTGAGGTCATCAGTCGCCTAGAACTTAGAACTACTTAAACCTAACTAACCTAAGGACATCACACACATCCGTGCCCGAGGCAGGATTCGAACCTGCGACCGTAGCGGTCGCTCGGCTCCAGACTGTAGCGCCTAGAACCGCACGGGCACTCCGGCCGGCTCTTGGAAAACAGTCGTAACACGAATACCAACATAAGATACCAAAGTAACTGGCGGCGGCCGCAGTAGTGAAGATACATTTGCAACAGACAACAACGACACATTCATTTCCGAAAAAGAGAAATTTCGTAACATCAGATATAAACTCATCTGTAGGAAGTCTATTCCGACTGCACTTGTTTGGACTACAAGCTTTCTACTGTGGCGCTACAGGGAACATTGAAGACTGGACGGCTAGAATGAGAAGGTACTGAAGCGAATTGGGAAAAATCTACTTGTGGCTCAACTTGTCTAAAAGAAGGATCGGTTCGTAGCATAATACATCCTGAGACGTCAAAGAGTCTGGACGAAAGTCTGGTGGTTAAAGCTTGTAGAGGGAGAATACGGTAAGCGAGTTCAAACGCGTGTGAGTCGCAGAGATGAAGAACCGATCGCGTGGTGGTCGCAGCAAACCGAGTCAACAACTATGAAGTTATCCTTAATCGTAGTGTTAGAAGATATTACCTGTTTTGGGATAGTCAAACGCGTGTGAGTCACAGAGATGAAGAACCGATCGCGTGGTGGTCGCAGCAAACCGAGTCAACAACTATGAAGTTATCCTTAATCGTAGTGTTAGAAGATATTACCTGTTTTGGGATAGTCTCTTGTAAAGAGGAACTGAAATTCACTGCAGTAGTCCGCACACAACACTTAGCGAAAATAAATGACTTACCCTACTACACAGGGTGATTCTTATTAAAGTTTAAGAATCCCGAAGAGGCGTAGATAACGATAAGACAAGTTATTTAGTAGAAGAGACACACGGGACAGCGAATGCGGAATACCCCAGACGTGGATGACGGATGTTGAACAGCTGACGTCACTGCAAGCGCCGCTTCGCACTCGTTCATCGCAGCCCAAGTCGAGTGTCGACGTCGGTGTAGCGGCTTTGGCGCGTGGGGTGCGGGGTTCGAGTCTCGCGACTGGCAGGCTGTGTTTCCCTGCACTGCCTTAGGCACTTACGTGTTTATACTGAGATAAGATTTATTATTTTATTTACCGGTCTCCTGCTTTCTGCTCGCTAATTGCAAAGTACTGTATTGCGTCACAAGTAAGCAAGTATAACCTTCAGAATTTCATCGCTACCAGTAAATGACACGCGTGCTCTTTACTAAATAAAGCCTCTAAATAAAAAACGAATGGATAAAAGGAAAGAAACAAAAAAATAAGAACAGCTCTTGCTCGGTTATAGCGAGGACAATAACTTTGTAACTTGCACGTTAGCAACAGATCATATCTACAAAACTTGTTCGAAAACAGACTAGCCTAGTGCAGTGGATCGATGTGTACCTCTTACGAAGACGGCGGCGTCCACAAGCTCAGTCGCTGCATGTGCGGCAGGGTACGTCATCTGGTGACGTCACACGGTCATCATTTGTCGTCTACTTTGGGGGCATTTCCCGAAATTTACGGCCCAGTATGTCTCATTCTAAATCACCTCGTCTCAGCGTCATCTACGTAGTTCGAGGGTTTTTAAATTCTAATAGGAGTCACCCTGTATTTATATAATCGCACTCGTAGCTGGCAAAAATAATCACTTCATTTATGAGTACCACGTAAATGCCGTACTGAAAGGCAATTACCTTGTAAGTAGTGACTGCAATCAACGTCGTTATGGTACTGCTTTGACGCACCTCTTCACGCTATCCTATCCTGTGTAAGCTCCTTCACCTCTTCGTCTTTCCTCCATTACCAAACTGCTTCAAAATGTTGCAACATAACTAAAAACATATCTCTAAAAGAATGGCCATAACTTAAGATGTATAAGTCAGTACGTGCCTCCAACTCATCGTGTGGTTTAGCTCACACCCACCACCACACGGTTCGAGTAGCGGACAATTTTTTTGGGAAATATATATCGATATAACTGCAGTTACTACCAAACAGTAATTCGTCGTCTGGGATAAGCCTAAGACAGCGACTAATACTATCCGCTAACACATTAATATTGACGGTTAAATTTGTAGCCACGCGTTTTTATTTAGCTTACAGTAACCAAATGGCCTTCCTGTCTACATATCTGGCACTGTGTAAAATATTTCTGGAAATACAGTACATCCCACGTTATCGCATCCCCTTTCTATCTTAGATGACGTAGTTCATTGCTAGGCTGTTACAACCTTTCATACACACATACATGTATAATCCTTGTTCCATAGATCATGAAGACGACGTTTCGTAATGATGTGGAACGTGTCACTTTAACATTAGTTCTGTATCGTCCACACTCGTCAGGTGTTCGTCTTACGTCACAGTTAGTGGGCGTACACTGAGCATCTCTCTTACTGCTACTACCTGCAGGGGTCCGGCGACAATCCTCGAACACCGCGAGGAACGTACGCTCGAACATAAATGCAGCTGCTGGCCGCGGCTGCAGGCTGCGCTGCTGTGTCTGGTCCGAACTGTGTTCTGTGTAGTTGTGCGTACATTATGTCGCAGCTACGTGGATTCGAAAGGGGGGGAATTCTTGATGCTCTTATGGCGAGTGCTTTCGTAACCGAGGAAGACGAAGTCTAACGTTTCAGGAGACACAATCTCGAAGGTTTGTACCGCATACCGGGAAAGCGGAAAAACGTCATCCGCTAAGCCACCGTGGTGGTGACGGGGAGTACTGTGACAAAAGATATGAGGAGGAACTGAGTGTCGAATCCTCAACCCTGTCAGCACCAAAACAACACGAAGGGTTCTGCGTAAGCAGCGAGCTGCAGGGCCAAACACAATGCCCGTAACAGGAAAACGCGGTGCCGAAGCCATAAAACGCGGACCGCCGAGCAACGGAAGAGAGCCATTCGGTCGGATGAGACCAGCTGCACTCTGTTTGCAACTTGTGGTCGGGTTTACCTTCAAGTGTAAACATGCAGCAGAACCGGTGGTGGTTTTGGCAGCCGTGTCGTGGTATTACATGGGCCACTTTGTCTCTCTGCAAGGCCCCATTATCTGAGCATTGTGGCGTATTGTAACCAACACACGGAATACAGTTTCTTCCATAACGGCGATGCTGTGTCCCGAGGCAGCAGCGCCCGTGTTCACACAGCTGGTGTTGTGGGTACAGCACTGCCCCTGGCCACCGTAGCCACCAAGTTACCTGAAATCGCCACTATTTTGCACGAAGAATGGAATAAGCGTCCTCTGAAAATCGTACAGGACCTATATTTATACTGTTGGAAGCTGTTTTGAATGTCAATGGTTTTCCTAGACCGTTTTAGTCACGCTAACGTAGTGTCTCCATACCTGTATGCACCAGCTGCTGCATAAAACATTTCTCATAGTATATCCCAGACTCCTACATGACCTTGTGACCTTACTGTAACCATCTCACTGTTTCTTCCACGTGAGTCATTTCTCCATCCTCGGCAGGTGGGCTATGAACTTCTGTGTTATTGTTATTACGTGTCTACGAATGTTCGGGAATGACTCCCACAGTTGCATCAGTTCTCGCTTTCTCCAAAAATCGGTTAAACGTTTGTGGATGCAGAATATTTGGTTCGTCGTGGTCTTTTATCTTTTCTCAGTGTGACTGATTATCGGGAGTTCGGCCGAGTTCTTGTTCCAATTTTCTGCACGATGTTTCGTCCACCCACCCATCCGCCCTCTTCCGGCGCTGCAAATTTTGCTATTATGTGTACTCGCTGCGTCAGCTTGAACCAGGCTGTGAGCTACCGTTGCTATCGCAACGCTTTTCATAGCTGATCGTTTTGATTCTCGACACCCACTACGCCACTTGGTGCTCTTTTGTTTCTCTGAGCAGAGGACAGATTGTTATGAAGGGCAGGTAAAAACCGAGACGTACAATATCGTCGACGTACCGCAAGGAGGAATATTTGTCTGATGTGACAGATGAAGAAAGAGGAGTCCATTTATAAGAGGTAGGGGATCCAGTATCAGAATCAAAATTTAAGAAAACCTTGGAGAACAAAAGGCCAAATAAGGCAGAAGGGATAGATAACATTACACCAGAATTTCTAAAATCATTGAGGGAAGTCGCAACAAAACGAGTATTCACGTTGGTGTGTAGAATGTATGAGTCTGGCAACATTCCATGTGACTTTGGAAAAATATCATCCACACAATTCCAAAGACTGCAAGAGCTGACAAGTACGAGAATTATCGCACGATCATCTCAACAGCTCATGCATCCAAGTTGCTGAAAAGAATAACGTACAGGAGAATGGAAAAGAAAATTGAGGAGGTGTTAGCTGACGATCAGTTTGCCTTTAGGAAACGTAAAGGCAATCCTGACGTGACAGTTGATAATGGAAGCAACAATAAAGAAAAATCGAGACACGTTCATAGGATACTTCGACCTGGAAAAAGGGTTCGACAAAGTAAAATGGTGCAAGATGTTCGAAATTCTGAGAAAAACAGGAGTAAGTTATAGGGAGAGACGGTTAATACATAACATGTACAAGAGCCAAGAGGGAATAATAAGAGTGGACGACCACGAAGCGCTCGGTTTAAAATGGGTGTAAGACAGGGACGTAGTCTTTCGCCCCTACTGTTCAATGTGCTCGTCGAAGAAGCAATGATGGAAATAAAAGAGGTTCGGCAGTGCAAATAAAATTCAAAGTGAAAGGATATGAAAGATACGATTTGCTTATCACATTGCCATCCTGAGTGGAAGTGAAAGAGAATTACATGAACTGCTGAATGGACTGAGCAGTCTAATGAGTACAGAATATGGATTGAGAGTAAATCGAAGAAACAGGAAACTAATGAGAAGTAGCAGGAATGAGAACAACGAGAAACTTAGCAGCAGGATTGATGGTCACGAAATAGACGAAGTTAAGAAGTTCTACAACCTAGGCAGCAAAATAACCAAAGGCAGAGGGAACACGTAGGACATAGAAAGCGGATTAGCACTGCGAAAAAGAGCATTCCTGCCCAAGAGAAGTCTACTAGTGTCAAACAAAGGCTTCAATTAGAAGAAGAAATTTCTGAGAATTTACGTTGGGAACACGGCATTGTATGAGTGTGAAACATGGACTGTGGGAAAACCGTAACAGAAGAAAATCTAAAACATTCGAGATGTGCTACTACTGACGAATGTTGAAAACTGGGTGCGCTGATAAGGTAAGGAATGAGGGGGCTCTGTGAAGAACCGGAGAGCAATGAAATATGTGGAAAACACTGACAAGGAGGAGCAGGATGATAGGACGTCTGTTAAGGCATCAGGGAATGACCTCCACGGTAGTGGAGGGAGCTGTACAGGGCGGAAACTATAGAAGAAGGCAGAACTGGAATGCATCCAGCAAGTAGTTGAGGACGTTAGTTGCAAGTGCTACTCTGAGATGAAGAGGTTGCCACAGGAGAGGAATTCGTAGCGGGCCACTTCAGACCAGTCACACGACTCAAAAAAGAAAACACCCGCAAGTGTGCCGCGGATGCTACCCAAAAGGCTGCTGCTATGAAGTGAAGTGGCGCCCAAACCGTCACTCCCGACTGTCAGACCGTACGGCGAGTAACAGTCAGCCCGGTAGCCCTCTGCTGTCCAGGCCGCCTACACACACGTCTTCTCTGGTCATGTCGACACGGGACTCATCAGTGAAGACACTTCTACTGCTATGAAGTGAAATGGCACCCCAAACCATCAGTCCCGGTGTAAGACGTGTATATTTCTATTGTGTATTGTCAAACCACAATTTATGAAAGATGTTTATATTTTATTAATAGGATTAAGTAGGAAGAATTAATATTTGTCATGTTGGAAATAATTGTGGCAGCAAGGAATGTCTGCACCAAAGTATTGTTGGCAAGAAAGACCGAAAATTGATACAATTTTAAAAAGGGCGGGAGAGACCGGGTATGAATACATTTTAAGAAAAGAGCGGGAAAGACCGTTTATTGATACATTTTGTAATGGTGGCAGGGATTGTCTGCACCAGAAAGCATTGTTGGCAGGAGAGACCGGTCTTTAGCATTCGTAGGAAAACAGTAGTAAGCGAGATGTGAAGCGAGTCGGTAGCAGGTCTGAAGCGAGAGGCTGAGAGGAGCGGTGTGCCTGCCAGCCACCAGCTATGATTTACAAGAGATTATAAACGGATGTACAGAGACATCAGCTAATTATTATCATAAGAGGAACTAATGTTATTGAATTATTGTCTCTGTGAAACTCAAGACTACTGCAGGTATGTTTGCACAATGCTAGTTGTAAGATTATTGTAAAAAGTAAGTCCCATTTGAACGTTTGTAAAATCATTTCATTACCAGCAGTAAAAATTTGAAGAAACGTTTTCATAATATAATTAATTTTTGCCAGCAATGTTGCATTACTGATTATAATACATCCCAAAAACCATGAATGTAAAACTTGGCAAAAATTTTATTGTTGTCAAGAAAAAGTGTAACTACGAATTACGTAACTTCAGTCAAATTGATTAAAGAATAACGTCAGCTTTGCTATTAAAGAATAACGTCAGCTTTGGTAATAAATACAGCCACTTATTATGACAGCCCACCAGCAGTTAATAGAGTATAGTAAACCAGAGTAAGTATATTTATGTCGCAGATCGATGTAGCAGTCAGATGGCGATCCAGTAACAGTAAAAAAGGTAAGGAACAGTTTTGGGTTATTGCAGGTAACGACTCGTCCAAATAATCAGAAAATAACTTTTAATAAGCAGCAATTAAATTTGTATGCGAAGATTGAGAAAGAGAATAAATTTCAAAGGGAAGATTTCATTTGTTA
This sequence comes from Schistocerca piceifrons, assembly GCF_021461385.2. Lineage (NCBI taxonomy): Eukaryota > Metazoa > Arthropoda > Insecta > Orthoptera > Acrididae > Schistocerca > Schistocerca piceifrons. Next base: position 146,623,275 of record NC_060147.1, read on the forward strand.
TTATTAAGCAAGAGATAGAAATCCTGAGGAAAGGTTTCATAGGTTATTGTAGAACCGAAAGTTGCGTAACAAAAAAAAAAAGAGATGGGTTTCACCGGTTGTCAGCCCCCACACTCGTCTTCTCTGGCCATCGGGGCACAGTTCGACGTGAAGACACTTCTGATTCAGTCAGTGAGACCGCAGGGAAGACGTGCCTGGGGACGCCCCAGGCAGCGGTATGACACCAATCTGCCATGTGGCCCGAGAAAAGCAGCGATGGTCTGGGGTACCTTTTGGTTGTCATCCGCGGCAGACTTACGGTACGTCGACGATATTCTGCTCTCCATCTTGTTGCCCTTCAAGGCAAGCCATTCTGGGCTCACATTTCAGCAAGTTAATGTCTGCCCACACACGCTGAGAGTTTCCTAGGGCTCGTCTTCGTGTTTGCCAAATCCCATTTTGACCAGCAAGGTCGTCGGATCTCTCTCCAATAGAGAACGTTTGGAGCATTATGGGCAGGGCCCTCCGACCAGCTCGTGCCAATTGGACGGAATTTGGCACGATATCTGAGCCGGTACAGCTCGCTATTTAAATTATTTTTTGTTTTCGAAATCACACGCCTTCTCAGTACTCGCCGCGATGTCAATATCGGGATCGGATTGGAGTCTCTAGTCGCCGCATATCTCTGGCTAGTTGGCTTCCCACGCAGCGCGAGGTGGCAGAACGAGGAAGAAGGGGGTTTCTGGGAGTGAGCTCTGGACTGTGCGCGAGGAGCGACATCGGTGTCGGAGGGCAAGGCCGCTCGGCCGGTGGTCCCCGCAGAAGCAGTCGGGTGGTCGGGTAGGGAAGGAGAGCCGTGGGCTCGAAGATCCTAGTGTGGGGGGCCGGTGCTGTCCCGATGGTTGTCATCGTGTGATGATTCGAGGGCTGAAAAGCGATTTCTTGGTTCTGCCCTTGGATTTCGACGAAGAATTAAAGGCAAGTTTGGTGTATGAGGTGAACATAAGAATTATAAAAAGGTGCACTTTGGTGAGGCGTACATCAGATTTGTGAGTGCTGTAAGCTTTGCTTCGGTACTGCAGTCTCCAGTTAGAGTACTGCTTCGAAGGAGAGTATTGATATCGGCATTGTCATCTATTCAGCTGCTTTAAAGTAAATGGGGACCGAATCATTGCTTGTCTTATTAAGGAACCTAAGTCGGCCCACGGCTTGCTAAACTCTGTTATCTACAGGTATAACGAGTAATTTGACACTCTGATAGCGTCGACGAGTGGGGGTACTGTTAAGTGTTTGTAGTAATGGAAAGACTGACTGTGAAGCTTTTCAGTCCGACGCTTATGAATCGTGTTAATTGCAGTTCACTTCTTATGGTATTTTAAGTTTCTCCTTGTCGTGGCGAAATCGCCGGTAGTATTTTCATAATTTAGCTTGTCCCTCCCAAATATTTTCTTACTGCCTTTGCTGAGGTTGTCTTGCACAGTTGTTGATTTGTCTCTTGTCTACCCCACCGTACTGCTGTTTGGTGTGGTGCAGTATAGCCGAAGTGTTCAGTAGTTTTGTACCTACTGCCTCGCCCGTTTTAAGATTTGCTAGCCGCCTCCATATCGACATATAATCCCAGTATGCAATTTGTGTAAGTCGGTTGGGACATGTTAACGTTTTGTACATCGTGGAAAATCTTTCCCGTGCCACATGTGATGCTGGAGGAGAGCACGGTGCACAACAGAGCATGGCCACGACGAAATCAAAGGATATGTATTGTATATTATTTTTAACAGATGTAGCCACTGAGCTTAAGAGGTGATCTTTGTGTTTTTTTATTTATTTTGAAAGGAAAGATTTATATACCTGGTTAATTTTAAGGTCTATGCTTACTTGTTGTCATCATATAATCTCAAAAAAACAAAAGTTGGTCTAAAATTATGATCTCCAGTGCATTGAACAACATACAAAAATAGTCTATTTATTCTTTCATTTCTTCCATTTAAAATTTCTATAGATCTTTCAAATTATTCATCTAATTTTTATACAGTTAACTTTTATCTTTTAAATGATTGTTTATACTTTCATTGTGTTGTTTCACATTATCCTTTATTTTATATTCTGCAGTTTTTCTAGTTGATGGTGAAACTTCACTAGTACCACATTTTAAAATTAATTTATCTTCCTTTCTTTGTGACTAACAAAACAATTACAAAACTGATTAATTGATAAATATACATTGAGATTTTATGTAATATTGGATCTGTTGTATAGAACCTTTAAAATTTTTATAATTTTTTATCTTATTTATTAACATAAATGATAATAGATTGATAGTGTTTTACCTAATTAGAATAAATGCACATAAGTTACATAAATTAGTGTTTCCATATTTTTATATTTCAGTTACATCCCTAGCTCCAAACCAACGATTTTTATAAGTAATTAATAAAACATTTTTACCATTATATTTAAGCTTCTTTTTTTCTAACTTCTAAGAATCATTCCATTTCTCAGAAAATATTTTGATTAGAATTTTGTATTTTCATTTTTTAACTTTTCTAATAAATCTCAAGAAATCATTGATTGTTTTACTACACAGAAATATACAAAGAATGCTTATAGAAGAATGTGTTGGCCTTGTTGCAACAAATGTCATAAACAAATAAATAACAAAAACGTTCCTAAATATTAGTATAAAGAGCATTTGAAACAACACTCAAAAGTGTTATGATCACTTAAAAATGATGATGAAAACACAAATAAAAAATGTATAAATTGTAAGGAAATGAAAGATTGATATTACTTTCATTAGAATACAACATCTAAAAACAATTATTCAAATATACGATAAAAATACATACTAGAATATAATATAAATGAAAAACTTTAAATCTGTATAAATAGGTCGATGTATGGTTTTGAAAGATATAGAAAATTTTAACATAAAATATATTTTAAAAGTAACATAAAAAGTGTTATTTGATAAATCTACAGAAATATGATTTACTATTTACATATTTTATATTGACAATTATGACAAAAAAATACTTCAAATATTTTTGAAGTTAGGAATTTTATAGACGATTATGATGCTTGAGTGAATATATTTTTGCTATAAAATAACATAAATTTATTTTTCATAATTGTATTAGATGTGAATTATATTAAATCTGATTTATTAAATAGAAAACTTGACGATATTATATGTGAATTTTATAGTATCCATATGGTAGTGTATCAGTTTTATTTTCTGAAGTAAATCTTTCATCGTCATATTGACTCAATGTTTGTATAACTGTCCTTAATTGTGTAAATTTTGTGTTTAAAACATCGATTCACATTCATGGTTCTGTGTTGTTATTTGTTGTTAAATAAACAAAATTTATAATCTTGGAAACATTTTATTTTTAACACAAATTTTTTTGTTGCTTTCGATCTCTTCTCTTCCAGATCATCAACTGTATACACACATGTTTTTGCTCTTAAACCACAACAATCGTCCATTATTTTTCCTTTTCTACTCATCATCCATTTCTCCTAAAACTTTTTAAGTGACTTGAGGTACATTGTAAATATTATTTCAGGATAATCACCAGTATAATATAAATAATTATTTTTATATCTTCATAAAAATCTTCAGTTTTAATGTTATAGATATAACTGTCAGTACCTTACAAAAAGTTCAATATTTTCTCCTGATTTCTGATGTTATAGTGAAAACTAAAAGTTAATTCTTTTGGTAAATCAAGTATGCCATTCCAATATAAATAAGTTTATTACATAAAAATTTATCTTTATTCTTATAAATAGCATCTTAATGTATATTAAATACTGTTCTATTTTTAAAATATGGCTTACCTAGTGATTTATCAAATTTTTCACAATCTGAGGTTGATTTTATAACTACTCTGTGTCTTATATTTTCCCCTTTTTTCCCACCTATTGAATTATTCATCAATTCATAAAAATCTTTTTCACAATCATTATTTTCCTTTAATCCCCATTTCTGTATTTAAATCTATATATGTTTTAACCATTCAGATTCTTTAAATTCTAAAACTTTCAGGTTCTGTTATTTACTTTCTTAAATATAGACACAGATTATGATTCCTACAATTAAAAAATAATTATATTTGTTATCTATATTAGTTAATAATTTTTTCAGTCGTTTATGACAATATTATTTTCAGGTGCTAAAGGTAAATCTTTACATAAATCACACAAGTTTTTGGATATTCTAAATCTACTTCAATCCACAATCAGTTTTAAATGTGTCTGAAATTTCACTAATTTTTAGGTCAAATAAAGTTGGTTCATCACATTTAAAAACTCCATATAGTAAATATTTACTCATTGCATATCCATACAAAATTATTTGCACCTTCACATATTGAAAACTTCGATATAACATTTTATCACGATTTTTCATTTTTTAATTATTTAATATGATATATCTTGTACAACATTGTTATATACCTCTTCTTATTAGTTTATTATTTACTCTGATACATCTTGTAAAACGTTGTCATATATATGTCCTTAAAAAAGTTTATGAAACATTAAAGCCATATCATGAACATCAAATAATTCAAGCAGATGTTCACTAATTTTTAACATCAAATCGAAAGATAAACCCAGTGCTGTAAAATAGCAAGCTGTATCTAATTTATAAGCTTTTGTACAACTTTTTCTCAAATTTTCGAAAATATTAGTTAATAACAATTCATCAGTTCTGAAATGTAAATGATAGCATTCACCTTCAGTCCTTATTTCAATTTTTTCCCATATTAGGTCAGCATGATTATAATCTCCTTCACTAACCCACATTCATTTAATTTATTATAAAAAATTTATTTTAGTGGAAGTTCTGTTTTTTAAATATTTTCCAACTGGCTTTATAATCATAAGGATGAATTTCTCTTTTACTTACTAAATTCCTCAGATTTTCTGGAAAAATTTGTTAATATTTTTTATTTAGTTCTCTTTTAATTTGAAGAAAATTTATCAATTCTAGAAGCCATACATTTAAATCTACCAATAAATCTTATTTTACAATTTTCTGTTTGTTTACAAAAACTAATATATTCATCTTCATTATTCAGAGTCAGATCTGGTTCTCTTTCATCATAACCTAGTTCTTTTTTTTAAAAAAAAAACAAGCGAATTATAGCCAGATAAATTGCGTAAATAAATTATTACAATATATGGCGTTTTATTTGTAAATTAAAATTATTACATGATGGTTTTTAAACTTTCTATTAAGATGATCATGATGATGAAATCTATTATTTTTTGTCTGATGTTTTCTACATAAAGCACATATTTTAGATTGATTGTTCTTCAGATATTAATGGCCTAATTTCTTCAATGTCTGAATAAGTTCTCTCAATTCCTTCAAACTTCTCAAAAAAGTTTATGAAACATTAAAGCCATATCATGAACATAAAATAATTCAAGCAGATGTTCACTAATTTTTAACATCAAATCGAAAGATAAACCCGGTGCTGTAAAATAGCAAGCTGTATCTAATTCATAAGCTTTTGTACAACTTTTTCTCAAATTTTCGAAAATATTAGTTAATAACAATTCATCAGTTTTGAAATGTAAATGATGGCATTCACCTTCAGTCCTTATTTCAATTTTTTCCCAAATTAGGTCAGCATGATTATAATCTCTTTCACTAACCCACATTCATTTAATTTATTATAAAAATTTTATTTTAGTGGAAGTTTTGTTTCTTTAAATATTTTCCAACTAGCTTTATAATCATAAGGATGAATTTCTCTTTTAGTTATTAAATTTCTCAGATTTTCTGGAAAAATTTGTTAAAATTTTTTATTTGGTTCTTTTTGAATTTGAAAAAAATTTATCAATTCTTGAAGCCATACATTTAAATCTACCAATAAATCTCATTTTACAATTTTCTGTTTGTTTACAAAAACTAATATATTTATCTTCATTATTTAGAGTCAGATCTGTTTCTCTTTCATCATAACCTAGTTCTTTAAAAAAAAAGCGAATTATAGCCAGATAAATTGTGTAAATAAATTATTACAATATATGGTGTTTTATTTGTAAATTAAAATTATTACATGATGGTTTTTAAACTTTCTATTAAGATGATCATGATGATGAAATCTATTATTTTTTTGTCTGACGTTTTCTACATAAAGCACATATTTTAGATTGATTGTTCTTCAGATATTAATGGCCTAATTTCTTCAATGTCAGAATAAGTTCTCTCAATTCCTTCAAACTCCTTTTTCATACATTTGATCACTTTTTATAAGAGTTTAATTGTTTCTTTTTTAATATAACAGTAAAAACCACTTGGTTCATGCTCTCCACATTGTATATTAAAAAAATTTTCTTGATCAGGTTGGCAATTATTCCTTTTAATAACACACTTACAAAATGCATATAAAGAACTTCTTGAGTACATTTATAATTTATAAATTTTACACATTCACCTTTTTCTGGTAGTTCAATAACTGCTTATTCTATATGATTTTTTTCGTTTCTGTCTATCTATTGGATTTAATGCTGAAGCTATAGACCGTAGAATATATTTTTGATCTATGTCTTTAACATTAATAGCAGCTTGCTTTTTATTTTTTTGATGTAAGATGAACCTCTTAAAGGAACATATATATTGCTAACTATATTCCAATAATTTTATTTAATGTCCAACTAGAACAATGAACTGCAAAACCTACCATTTTTTGTTAAATTATCTGTTTTATCTTTCTTAAATTTTAACTATATATTTTTTTTCTTTAGTAATCCTATAATTTCGAGTTGGCTGTCCTTATTTCATAACTTTATTATTTGCCCGGACTTCATACTCAGAAGAAAAATTAAAATTTATTTTCAAGCCATTAAATAACTTTATATAAACAGCTTTCGAAATTTGTGTTTACTCCTCATTTAAGAAATGATTGGGATCAATTGAGTTTACATGATTTTTGAAATTTATAGTTTTTAATTTTTTTAAATGCTTTTTCATCTAAATAACGTTACACTATTTCTCTACAGTTTCATTTTGTAAATAACAGTTTATGAAAAGGGAAAATTTCTTTGTTTAGTCTCATTTGCCAAATCATTATATCACTTTCAAAAACTTCATCATCATTTTCTATATCAAAATAAGGTAATTACCTGCAATTTTATCTTAATATTCTGTTGCAGTTGTTGATGTGTTTTATAAAAAATCAATTAATTTCTCTTCTTAATTTATAATATCCTCTTAATTATTTCATTTATAGTATTTACAAGGTTTAACTACAGTGAACTTATTTAATCGTTCTTTCATGAACTTGTTGAATAGTTCTTCTACTAATTAGAAACAATTTATTGCATTTTTAAAAAATGAAAAATAAAAAATGAATATTTCAAAAACGAGTTGAATACTAGATTTGAAGCAGCTAATTATTAAGGATGAATTTATAAAATATATTTGAAAGTGGAAAACTGAACTGAATACTAAATTTTTGTTATAATTTATGAGAAAAATATTAATTGGATTTAAAAAAATTAATAATAGGAATCTATTGGTTTTCAAAAATTAAGAATAGTTGAATAAGTGATATTTTGTTATACCTTATAGGGGAAAAATTTTATAATTTTTAAAAAGTGAAAAATAAAAGTTATTCGATTTTTAAAAATAAAATTAAAAAATTATTTGGTTACTTAAAAATAACATTTATTAGTTTTTAAAAAACGTTTTTCATAACATTTCAATTGTCAGACAACAATGGGATGTCCGCTCTCTGTTCCACTGGTACCCCACCCAAGCCAGTTATCTACTGGCTTTGTGACCTTCGCCACACCAGCTCTACCACACACTATGGGAAACGACCACTCCTGGCCTTGGGACATTAAACAGAAACAAGTATGTTCAGTTTCTAACAAGTTATCTGGTGCAGTTATTGGAAGACATCGCACAGGAGACACTGTAATTGACGCAGTACCAGTATGACGTACGTCCAGCCCATTCTTCACAGATATTACTGAATTTTTTAACAGATGATATCGACATCATTGGATTTGTAGTTTCGAGAACGCAAAATGACCGACATGTTCCCCAGATGTAACTTACCTTGTCTGTTAATCGTGAGAAAAAGAAGACAAGAGATGTACAAGGACTGGAACGCCATACAACATGTGCACGTTCTACAATAATGCCAGACGAAATTCAACGTGGAATGTTACCTGTCCCAAATCACTTTACACTAAGTGATGTACCGGTGCTCATGGCGAACATTTTGTGGACTTCATTCGATAGTGATAATAATAAACAACACAGAAACCGTGCCTTGGTTACGTGTTTACTCTTTCATTTCTGAAACCTCTTCTCCTGTCAGTGGGACATATGGTTTGTGACTATTCCATCAAGTTACACACGTGTTACTTCGTCCAAGTCCTCTCTCAAGGCTATTTACAAGTCCACTGGAAACGTTTTGTGTTCCTCTTTAAAATAACAAAGTCAGTGACGCATTTCGGCAGCTGTCAACATTAAAAACTACCTCTGTACGGCACAAAATTCGCGAATTGTCTGCTGTAATTCGGGGGAGACCGCGCCTCGACAGGTTTTCTGCTGCTACACACAGCTTGCGTGGCCTGTCTCACCTGCTACTGCCACCTCGCGCATGCATCTCGCGAACAGATCGCGAAGGTAAAAATTATACATATTTGAGTTCTTGTGGAGCTTCAAAAATAATCGGTCTTGCCGCTCACCGTTCACGATTCGAAAAGGAGAAAGGGGATGGGGCGTGGGTGCTGGCAGGTGACATTCCTAGCTACAGCTGCAGGGTGATTGGTAGTAGGATGTGACGTCACGCGCCGGAGGGAAGGGAGAGGGGAGGGTTCCGCCTTCCCATTGTGCGCCGTGTTCGAAACAGGCAATTGTTCGGAGCGCTTCGGAAATTTCTGTTGCTCATTAGCTGCTTTTGTTTCGGCGCTGCCGCGAATGAACATCGATGGGACAAAGCGTGTTTGTTCGCGGAGTGGCACCGCTGAGGGGGAGAGAGAAAAGTGAGAGGCAGAGAGAGAGAGAGGAGAATAAAGAAAGTCTATATTTCCCCGCGACAGCGCGTCTTACGACTTAAAAAAAAAACCGCCACAGCAAAGAACGGGCTGGTTATTTTGCTTACAACTCGGCCAGCAAATAAACTTGCTCTCCGCAGACTGCGCTCGCCAGTGAGCAAGTAATTTGTAGCATTCGAGACATCCGGAAAGCTCTGTGCTGCCTGCCGTTCTATAGGATAAGACTACATGTACCTTTTGTTGCACACAACTTCAAGGTTATTGAATATGTCGTAAAACAAGAAAACATAAAATATATTTACAAAAAAAGTTTGTATTCTAATGTCCCTTCCACACATCCTCAGTGGAATATTCTTTATGGAAGTGGAGTAAGTCAAAACGTTTTGAATAAATTTTCGTTTCCGAGATATTAACAATCTTGTTCCAAAACAAGTAAATCCGCAATATACTGAGGTGCGTGACCATTTTTGGGTTACTGTAGCCACATAAGATCAAAACGACAGCAGCTGCTAACATTCATTCACGAAGACCACATTACTGCGCTAAAGATGTGGAAAAGTCAGCTTTTTACGTTAAACTCAAGTTATATGATATTATCAATAATATACAGGGTGTTACAAAAAGGTACGGCCAAACTTTCAGGAAACATTCCTCACACACAAATAAAGAAAAGATGTTATGTGGACATGTGTGCGGAAACGCTTAACTTCCCTGTCAGAGCTCGTTTTAGTTTCGTCAGTACATCTACATCTACATCTACATCTATACTCCGCGAGCCACCTTACGGTGTGTGGCGGAGGGTACTTATTGTACCATTATCTGATCCCCCTTCCCTGTTCCATTCACGAATTGTGCGTGGGAAGAACGACTGCTTGTAAGTCTCCGTATTTGCTCTAATTTCTCGGATCTTTTCGTTGTGATCATTACGCGAGATATATGTGGGCGGTAGTAATATGTTGCCCATCTCTTCCCGGAATGTGCTCTCTCGTAATTTCGATAATAAACCTCTCCGTATTGCGTAACGCCTTTCTTGAAGTGTCCGCCACTGGAGCTTGTTCAGCATCTCCGTAACGCTCTCGCGCTGACTAAATGTCCCCATGACGAATCGCGCTGCTTTTCGCTGGATCATGTCTATCTCTTCTATTAATCCAACCTGGTAAGGGTCCCATACTGATGAGCAATACTCAAGAATCGGACGAACAAGCGTTTTGTGAGCTACTTCTTTCGTCGATGAGTCACATTTTCTTAGAATTCTTCCTATGAATCTCAACCTGGCGCCTGCTTTTCCCACTATTTGTTTTATGTGATCATTCCACTTCAGATCGCTCCGGATAGTAACTCCTAAGTATTTTACGGTCGTTACCGCTTCCAATGATTTACCACCTATGGCATAATCGTACTGGAATGGATTTCTGCCCCTATGTATGCGCATTATATTACATTTATCTACGTTTAGGGAAAGCTGCCAGCTGTCGCACCATGCATTAATCCTCTGCAGGTCCTCCTGGAGTACGTACGAGTCTTCTGATGTTGCTACTTTCTTGTAGACAACCGTGTCATCTGCAAATAGCCTCACGGAGCTACCTGTACTTCCTCGATTCACCGCCAGTTGGCCCAATTGAAGGACGGTAATGTTGACTTCGGTGCTTGTGTTGACGTGCGACTCATTGCTCTACAGTACTAGCATCGAGCACATCAGTACGTAGCATCAACAGGTTAGTGTTCATCACGAACGTGGTTTTGCAGTCAGTGCAATGTTTACAAATGCGGAGTTGGCAGATGCCCATTTGGTGTACGGATTAGCACGGGGCAATAGCCGTGGCGCGGTACGTTTGTATCGAGACAGGTTTCCAGAACGAAGGTGTTCCGACAGGAAGACGTTCGAAGCAATTGATCGCCGTCTTAGGGAGCACGGAACATTCCAGCCTATGACTCGCGACTGGGAAAGACCTAGAACGACGAGGACACCTGCAATGGACGAGGCAATTCTTCGTGCAGTTGAGGATAACGCTAATGTCAGCGTCAGAGAAGTTGCTGCTGTGCAAGGTAACGTTGACCACGTCACTGTATGGAGAGTGCTACGGGAGAACCAGTTGTTTCCATGCCGTGTACAGCGTGTGCAGGCACTATCAGCAGCTGATTGGCCTCCATGGGTACACTTCTGCGAATGGTTCATCCGACAATGCGTCAATCCTCATTTTAGTGCAAATGTTCTCTTTACGGATGAGGCATCATTCCAACGTGATCAAATTGTAAATTTTCACAATCGACATGTCTGGGCTGACGAGAATCCGCACGCAATTGTGCAATCACGTCATCAACACAGATTTTCTGTGAACGTTTGGGCAGGCATTGTTGGTGATGCCTCGATTGGGCCCCATGTTCTTCCACCTACGCTCAATGGAGGACGTTATCACGATTTCATACGGGATACTCTACCTGTGAAGCTAGAACATGTGCCTTTACAAGTACGACACAACATGTGGTTCATGCACGATGGAGCTCCTGCACATTTCGGTCGAAGTGTTCGTACGCTTCTCAACAACAGATTCGGTGACCGACGGATTGGTAGAGGCGGACCAATTCCATGGCCTCCACGCTCTCCTGACCTCAACCCTCTCGACTTTCATTTATGGGGGCATTTGAAAGCTCTCGTCTACGCAACCCCAGTACCAAATATAGAGACTCTTCGTGCTCGTATTGTGGACGGCTGTGATACAATACGCCATTCTCCAGGGCTGCATCAGCGCATCAGGGATTCCATGCGACGGAGGGTGGATGCACGTATCCTCACTAACGGAGGACATTTTGAACATTTCCTGTAACAAAGTGTTTGAAGTCGCGCTGGTACGTTCCGTTGCTGTGTGTTTCCATTCCACGATTAATGTGATTTGAAGAGAAGTAATAAAATGAGCTCTAACATGGAGGGTAAGCGTTTCCGGACATATGTCCACATAACATATTTTACAAAATTGTTAAGGCTTTCGTGGCCACTTGTTGACAAACTGCCTATTGGCTTCTGTCTCGGGTTCTTCGGCCGACGTTCATCTGATGACTTTCCTGACGTTTCGCCAGCACGAGTGGCTGGCATTGTCAAAGCTTCACCCTCCATTGCCGGTGGTGAACTGGAGCCGAGCTCGCGGCCGCAGACTATATGTACCTGGCGCGCCAACGTCCGAGGGCTTCTCCGCGGTCATCTCCGGTGCGGTTCTCCTCTTGCTACCTGTGACGGTCGTTCGCTGCAGTACGGGAAGCCAGGATCCGTTTACCTTAAGGCTTTCCTCTTTCTTGTGGAAACTGTTCGCGTGTTTTTGGATTTCTACAGCTTCTCTGAACAACCGGGTGTGATAGTGCTTCTCTACAGCCAGAACTTCCGTGTTAGCGAATTTAATCACGTGGTCGGTCTCACTCAGTGCGTGCTCTGCCACTGCCGATTTCTCCACCTGCCTCTACCTGCAATATGCTTATGTTCTTTGATCATGGTGTTGATTGATCGTCCAGTCATTCCGACATAAACTTCTCCGCATGTGCGCCGGCCGGTGTGGCCGTGCGGTTCTAAGCGCTTCAGTCTGGAACCGCGCGACCGCTACGGTCGCAGGTTCGAATCCTCCCTAGGGCATGGATGTGTGTGATGTCCTTAGGTTAGTTAGGTTTAAGTAGTTCTAAGTTCTAGGGGACTGATGACCTCAGCTGTTAAGTCCCATAGTGCTCAGAGCCATTTTTTTCTCCGCATGTGCACGGTATGCGGTATATTCCCGACATTGCAAATGGGTCCCTTTTTTGCTTTGCTGATCTAAGGCACTCTTTGATCTTCCTTGTCGGTTTGAAAATCATCTTTACGCCGTGTTTGCGCAGTAATACGAACAGGACGAATATGTGAGCCACAGAACGTCAGACGTGAAATGTGAGACCTGGAAAGCGTTCTGAATAGCTTCATCAAGAAAGAGGAAAGCCTTAAGGTAAACGGATCCTGGCTTCCGATACTGCAGCGAACGACCGTCGCAGGTAGCAAGAGGAGAACCGCACCGGAAATGACCGCGGAGAAGTCCTCGGACGTTGACGCGCCAGGTACATATAGTCTGCGGCCGCGAGCTCGGCTCCAGTTCACCACCGGCAATGGAGGGTGAAGCTTTGACAATGCCAGCCACTCGTGCTGGCGAAACGTCAGGAAAGTCATCAGATGAACGTCGGCCGGAGAACCCGAGACAGAAGCCAGTAGGCAGTTTGTAAACTAACTATCACGAAATAATTATATTCACGGCAGTTGTGGACCTGAGAATCTGCTGACAAGGCCTCGTCTTTTATAAGTGTAGGAGTCGCCCATTCGTGACGTCGAAACTCCTCCTGTTCTGTCAGGGTAGGGTTCTGCGGAAAAGTGAAACAAGCCAAGAACAAATTTACAAAAGAAGTGGTAGGTTATAAGAAGTGTTCAAATGAAAATGTACGTACGACACATCGTAACAACCAAACAGACTGAAAGTTGTATATGCCTTTTTGAGATAACGTAGTGAGACATCTAGGAACACCAATGTAGTGTGTCTAACCGTCTTTCTCGATATCCGATGTCCGATGCTCATCGATTTCCTCGAGCACGGAAGAACCATTAACAGTGACGTGTACTGCGAGACACCCGGATGGCTACGCAGATCCATCGAGAGGAAACGGCCCGGGCTGTTCGCGGGGTGAGTAATTCTGCTCCACAACAGGACAGCGTGCGCCACGCAAAGCTGAAAAAGTTAAAAGCTGCCGCAACAGCAACAGGTACAGGAACAGCTGGTGCAGCGAGGCGAAAGAAGCGAGAATCGGAAGGGGTCTCACTGAACACGAAGGTAAGCAAAACGAGAGTTATAAACGCGAACATGCCGTAATAGAAATACGACCACAAAAGAAGATAATTGTCAGAAGAAAGTAGAAGTTAGTTGGGTAACTGAAGCGGTCGTACCCAGACAATAAGTATAGCCAGGACTGCATGCATCCGAAGCATTAGTGCGCTAAAAACGGAAAGTGTATCATCATCGGCAAAAATGCAGTCAATATTCGTAATGTTCAAAGCAGAATAGGTACCACTGACGCAAAAAAGAGGTCGCGAAAATCCGGTAAGTCAGAAGTGACAGGTAAGGCTAAGAAAATATTAAAGTGCCTCAGCAGTGGAAAGATCAGAATTATAGAAGGTGGTAAATGCTTTTAATGATATCTTTCATTTAGATGGAGATCAATTAACGTATACAGATGTAGTAAAGCACCAAATACCAGTGTTGCCTGAGAGTGAGCACCCTATAATCAATAAGCAGCTGTAGCACTTTTCGCACAAGCAGACACAGTGCTTACAGAAAAAGATAGGTAAAATGTTGAGGGAAGATACCGGTATATTAGAGTCTACAGAAAGTGCCTCGATCTTCCTACTCATTATGATTCCAAAAAAGTTCGATGTGAGCAGAAGTCGCAAATGGTGAATCGTAGCTGCTTCTGAAGCTTAAATCATATTTTGTTAAATGTGAAATACCCATCACCAGGAAACGACGAAATTTTAGATGGGTGGGACTAGAAAAAATATTTTTTTATCCTTGATCTTGCTGAAGGATACTACCAAGTGCTACTAGGTCAAAGGAATTTGGATAAAACGGCGTTTAGCACGGCATGTGGGCGTTAGCCTTACTCTTGTATGATGATGACGTTGAAAACAGTGCCTATCACTTTTCAAAAATGGATGACTTCCATTTTAACAGGCCTCAGAGAGAAAAAGTATTCATTTATGTAGATGATAGTGTAGTGTTTGGGTCATCTTGGGAAGAGCACAACAGCAGGGTATAAGGAATATTTAAACGACCGAGAAAATACGAATTAAACTTGCAGATCGGCAAATGCGAGTTTCTGAGGAAAGAAGTAACGTTTCTGCATCACGTACTAACCAATGCCGGGTTGAACCCTGACCCCAGTAAATTCACAGCAGTAGAGACGTATCTGCAGCTCAAGACCACAAAGCAGTTATATATATATATATATATATATATATATATATATATATATATATATATATTAGACCCTGGGTATCATTAAGACATTGACGTTATTCAGTCCGATGCATCGATAAGGTTAATGAAATTTCGGCTGAAATTAGGTAAATAGGACTATAAAATTTTGTATGAAGAGGAAAAAATAAACCAAGTAGCAGATGGTTTGTCCACAATACGTGAGGTTCAGCAATAAATGAAGAGGAAGAGTTGGGCATGTACGTAGATGAAAGCTGCGCTCACGATATCAAACGAAAGTATCATACTTGGGGACGTATGGAAGCCGATATTGAAGTTTATGCTGCGAGAGGTATCAGAACACGATCTGACACGAATGCCTTTAGCAATGACACTGGCATCCGAATACGTCATTAAACGCTGTCACATCAACACTGTCGGATCCCTAAATACCAAGAATGACGGAAACAGTTATTTCTTAACATTCCAAGGCCTATTGACAAAATTCATAGCAGCGGAACTG
Organism: Schistocerca piceifrons; assembly: GCF_021461385.2. Classification (NCBI taxonomy): domain Eukaryota; kingdom Metazoa; phylum Arthropoda; class Insecta; order Orthoptera; family Acrididae; genus Schistocerca; species Schistocerca piceifrons. The sequence goes on from NC_060147.1 coordinate 146,638,776, forward strand.
AAAGAGCAACAGGACACTGAAACTATGGAGCATATACTTGTAGTGACAATAATGCTACAATCTGGCAGCCCCTCAGCACTGCTTAGTGATTCTGGTGGCAGTTTCATTGGAGAGACTAAGAATCGTGTTTGCAAGTTGCTACGAACAGAGAAAATACAGAGTACAGCGTATCACCCACAAACTAACGGAGTGTTGGAGTGACCCGAGATCTTGTGGCATTAGGTGAATAGGACACAAACTGACTGGGACATCTGGATTCCATACACCATATTTGTATACAATAGCATCCACACATACAGCGTTCGAACTATTCCGAACGAACACGTGGTATACCAGTGACAGTGCAAAAATGATCCAGTAGATTTAATGTGCAACTACGACGATTACGTCTTAGAACTGAAACAGCGAATGCAGTACATACACCAAAGTACGAGGGAGAAACAAGTGAAAGCTAAGGAGAAATATGAAGAGCAATATGATAGAAACTAACAAGAGATGGAAATCAATTTGGCCTAGTTTCTTATACTAAATTAACAATAGTAAATATTGCAAACAAAATAAATATACCATTTTCATCATTATTACAAAGCCCAGTAGATTTCAGTCCTGGAGATCGAGTATTGTTATGCGATGAAAGTGATCACAATAATTCGATAGCCATTGGAGATGTCCGTACTCAGTAATAGAGATAAATAGTCCTAATGTAGTGATTCCTAGAAAAGTAAGGCACAGCACGGAGGTACATGACTGCAGGAAAGTATCGTGAAGGCGATGTGCGCCGCGATGGCGATGATGGTGGTATGGCCACGAAAGGTAAGAGCACTGGGGAGACGCCGCGGGTTTCAGTCATCACCTGGACTATATTATGCCGATACCGAAATTAGTCATATTAATGTTAAGGAGTCAGGAGATAAGTTTGAACAAACCGAGAAGATAGCCGCGCAAGCTCTTAACGTTTGTTAATCGCCATCAAGACGAGTAAAGCGGAACGTTGCTGAGTTTAGCGCACTGGAGTCGCATTCGGGAGGACGACGGTTCAAACGGGCGTCCAGTCATGCTCATTTAGGTTTTCCGTGATTTCCCTAAAGCGCTTCAGGTAAATGTCGGGATGGTTAATTTGAAAGGTCTGAGGGGAGAATCAAGCGAAGCATGTTGAATTCTCTAGGTGAGATCAGTAAAGTGCTGTTTGGAACAGATTTAAAATTCAAAATAGACGTGTTGGAAGACAACAGCGCGCATTGTTAAAATTAAGTAAGGAAACTAGACACAGAACACGATAAAAAGGCATGAGAACGTGATCACGCAGAGGACAATTAAATTAAGGCAGTATGTGGCAGAATTCGAAAATAGTACAGAAACGAGAATTACAAGGGCCGTCATACTAATCACATTTAATGACAACTGATCCAGCTTACCGGAATCTTTAACGAATTAGAGAGATCGCTTTGCTAATCACGCGTATACTAAGTACGGAGTCCTTCAACCTCACATAATCAATACGGTCCAAATTACGAGAGCTAATTAACAATGATATAAAAGACAAAAGAAGACTGCGGGTATCAGTTGTTGAAATGAGTTAATTTATCTGTGTTCAAAGTTGTTGCTGCTGGGGTCTTCAGTCTGAAGACTGGTTTTATACAGTCCTCTATGCTGTTCTATCCTGTACGAGCCACTGCAACCTACATCTCCGTGAATCTGCTTTCTGTATTCATCTGTTTGTCTCCCTCTTTGATTTTTACCCATTGCCCCCCTCCAACCCTTACCTCAAATACCAGATAGGTGATCCCTTCATGTATCACAATGTTTCCTATCAACCGATTCCTTCTTTTCGTCAAGCTGTGCCACAAATCTCTTGTCTCCACAGTTCTAATCAGTACTTCCTCATTAGATATGTGATTTAATCTTCAGCATTCTTCCGTAGCACCATATTTCGAAAGCTTCTATTGTCTTTTTGTCTAAACTGTTTATTATCCGTGTTTCACTTCCATTCACGGCTACAGCTCAAATACTTCTAGAAAAGACTTTCTAACTCTTAAATCTATTTTCGATGTTAACAAATTTTTCCTCTTCAGAAACGCTTTCCTTGCCAATACCAGTCTACATTTTATACCCTCTCTATTTCGGTCATCGTCAGTTATTTTGCTGCCCAAACAAATGGTTCAAATGGCTCTGAGCACTATGGGACTTAACTTCTGAGGTTGTCAGTCCCCTATAACTTAGAACTACTTAAACCTAACTAGCCTAAGGATATCACATACATCCATGCCCGAGGCAGGATTCCAACCTGCGACCGTAGCAGTCACGCGGTTCCAGACTGAAGCGCCTAGAACCGCACGGCCAAACCGGCCGGCGCTGCCCAAACACCAAAGCTCATATATTACTTTAAGTGCCTCGTTTCCTAATCTAATTCCCTTAGCATCATCTGATTTAATTCGACTACATTCCATTATCCTTGTTTTCCTTTTGTTCACGTTCATCTTATACGCTCCTTTCAGGACCCTGTCCATTCTGTTTAGCTGCCCCTCCAAGTCCGTTGCTGTTTCTGACAGAATTACGATGTCATCGGCGAACCTCAAAGTTATGAACTTTAATCCTACTCCAAATTTTTCTTTAGTTTCCTTCTCTGTTGTTCAATGTCTAGATAGAATTACATCGGGGATAGGCTACAACCCTGCCTCACTCTCTTCTCAACCACTGCTTCCCTTTCATAGCCCTTGTCTCTTATTATTGCTGTCTACCTTCTGTACATGTTGTACATAGTCTTCCGCTCCCTGTATTTTACCCCTGTTACCTTCATAATTTCAAAGACAATAAACCAGTCAACATTTTCAAAAGCTTTCTCTAATGTAAGTTTGCCTTTTCTTGATCTATCTTCTAAGAGACGTCGCAGGATAAGTATTGCCAGAGTGTCCCTACATTTCTCCGGAATCCTAGCTCACCTTTCCCGTGATCCGCTTCTACAAGTATTTCTTCTGTAAAGAATTCGTGTTAGTATACTGCAACCATGACTTATTAAAATGATAGTTCGGTAATTTTCACACCTGTCAGCAACTGCTTTCTTTGGAATTGAAATGACTACATTCTTCTTGAAATCTGAGGGTATTTCGCCTGCCTCATACATCTTGCTCTCCAGAGGAAGAGTTCTGTCATTGCTGGATATCCAAAGCCTACAAGTAGTTCTGACGGAATATCGCCGACCCCCGGGCCCTTTTTCTTTCACAACTTTGTCAGATTCTTCTTGCAGTATCACATCTCTAATCTCATTTTCATCTACGTCCACTTACCTTTCTATAATACTGCCTTAAAATTCATTTCTCTTGTATAAACATTATAGCAAGCACGGACATAAGAAGGCGCTCTGCAACACCCACAATATGCTTCATTTGCTGCATTTTTAAACATTACCCTTTTCATCAATTAAACTCAGTATCTCGTGTGTAATCCAAGTATTTCTACCAAGCGCCGGCCACGGTGGTCTAGCAGTTCTAGGCGCTCAGTCCGGAACCGCGCGACTGCTACGGTCGCAGGTTCGAATCCTGCCTCGGGCATGGATGTGTGTGATGTCCTTAGGTTGGTTAGGTTTACGTAGTTCTAAGTTCTAGGGGACTGATGACCACAGATGTTAAGTCCCATAGTGCTCAGAGCCATTTGAACCCCATCTAGCAAGCCTTCTCTTTAACTTATTTGATCCCCTGCTGACTTCACTACTTCATCTCTCAAAGCTACCCGTTCGTCTTCTACTGTACTCCTTTCCCCTATTCTAGCCAATCGTTGCCTAATGCTCCCTCTGAAACTCTCAACAATCTCTGGTTCTTTCAACTTATACATGTCCCATCTCCTTAATTTCCTACCTTTTTTCTATTTCTTCAGTTTTAATCTACAGTTCATAATAAATAAGTTGTGATCACATCCACATCTGTCCCTGGAAACGTCTTTCAATAAAAAATCTGGTTCCTAAATCTCTGTCTAACCATTACGGAATCAATCTGAAACTTACTGGTGTCTGCAAGTCTCTTCAACACATACTGCCTTTTTTTATGTTTCTTAAACCAAGTTTTAGCGATGATTAAATTACGCGCTGTGCAAGATTCTACCAGGTGGCTTCCTCTTCATTCCTTTCCCACAATCCGCATTCACCTTCTACTTTACCATCTCTTTCTTTTCCTACTATAGAATTACAGTCCCCCATCGGAATTTAATTTTCGTCTCTTTTAACTATCCAAATAATTTCTGTTATCTCATCGGATATTTCTTCAATCTCTTCAGCATCTGCGGAGCTAGTTGGCATATAAAGTTGTATTAATGTGCTTCGTGTCTATCCTGGCTACGATAATGCGTTCACTATGTTGTCAATATTAGTTTGCCCTCATTCCTATTTTCTTATCAACATATATTATAAAAGTAAGTGTACAATGTGCAAACCGCTAAAACTCAAAAACGAGATATATGGTGAGGTAGCCCTCTATCCACCATCCGTGAAGATGGTTCCCGTTTTTACCTGAAAGGGGTACTTTTGAAGATATACAGGCTGGGAAGTTTCACCCTCTAGAAATTTCTAGAACATTCCAGAACAATTCAGAAAATTCAAGACTATTCGAGAGCATTCCACAACATTCCAGAATGCTCCACAATGATCCGGGATGTTCATGAATGTTTGGGAATAGTCTGGAACATTTAGGAAGATCATTGTGGCATTGTGGAACATTTCAAAATACTGTCTAAAATTTTGGAATGTTCTGGAACATTGTCGATCATTTGAAGCCTTTTTGGTATATTCTGGAATTCGCCACTGGTGGGGCTACCATAGGGTTATTAATGGCAAAGGGAGGAACCGAAAAAGTAGTTCAGTGAGAGAATGAAAAAGAACAGTGAAGTGTGCGTAGTCAAAGTGATACAGTGACTCAATATAAATCGAAAATAAAGTGTTCAAAGCGTGTAAAGCGTACTTAGTGCATTTGTTAATAAAATGTTGATTTGATTTTTATTTTAGACAATGCGCAAACACAAAAGAGGGGAATATCTTGCCAATTATGAAGCAAAACGGCGAAAACAAAAAGAAGACCGAAAAAACGAAACAGACGAAGAGCGCGAAGTTCCCAACGTACAGCAATGAGCACCGTGAGAAGCAGAGAAACCGAAGAATGACGAAATGAACGGATTGAAGAATTAAGAATTGCGACACAATCTTATAATAAAAGACTGTGAACTCAATCCGGCCATGAAAATATTACCCTGTGAGAAGCGAGGACGAGGACAAGTAAACACTACAAGCTAACAAATGATGCATTCCACTACGAACCGACGAAAAAATATAACAAACACATACGCGTCGTAATCGGAAAATGTATTGTATGAATGGAAAAATTCGGTTTCCACCACTGGAAGCACCTTCACAGTAATATTTATATTATATGAAACTCCAGAATCAAAACACTTCCCTCAAAATATAAAAGCGTACAACGCCTGCTTCCAAATGACTTCTCTCGGTTTCAGTTCGATCGACACTAACAGAGATGAAATCGCTTATGTTTTTTCCATCCAAGGACAAATCTATCACAGCATGAGATCATTACCAATACCCAACGAAGACCACAAATTTCTGCAAGTATATTTCATCGGAAATGAATAAACAGAAACTGATTAACGATGCACAAATATGAGTTGATTGAGACGAGAAGTAGACCAGGATACACAGAGGATTCACATATTCGTAACAGCACTAGACGAAATGATTTCTGATGACTGTAAGTTTTAATGCGAGCCGACAAAAGACCAGCTGGAAAACACGAACGTCGGTTTAATGAACGTCAGAGAGACGAAGTCGCCATCGTAGCTGTGGGCAATGAAAACACAAGCCGTGACATAGTTGTACGCCGAAGAAGAGGAGGACTACAACGCATAGCAGAGACACACCTTTCATATGATGCTCTCCAGTATTCATTAACATTTCTGTACTGGGAGGACGGATATCACTTTAATGTGAAACAAATCCAACTTGAAATAGGCACAGAAACAAAGACGTTGCTTCCAAGGAGTTCTACGCTCCACGCTTAATGACCAGAGACAGTGAAACATACAATCACATTCTCAGCACTCTCTGTTTATTCCAGCAATTTCTAGTAGACATGAAGCGAAACGGATGTTTTACATAAGATTGACTCAGAAGAAACTACGCACGGAAGACACAGTTATAAATGACGGAAACACTGACGACATTGGAACAACGGTAATCTTACGCTCATCACACATAGGACGCCCGAGACACATGCGCGAATACGCACAAGATGCCAGGACCTGCATAAGAAAATACGGACCACCTGACCTCTTCAAAACATCCACATGCCGTCGTGGCCAGAAATAAAAAAGGAACGAAGATACAGGCAAGACTCCATGCACGACGTAATAGCCCGAGTTTTCCAACAAAAACAAATACCACAAATACCACATTTTGGAACTGTTAGATACTGGATGTAGACAACCGAATGGCAAAAACGAGGACAACCTCACTCAATCTCATACGGCTACGCGAGAACATTCAGCCCACGGACATCGACAAAATCATCCAATCACGAAGATAAGGAACTGCACGACATAGCAGTGAAAAACATGATTCACGTGCCATGCGACCCACTGAACCACAATTCGCCATGTATGAGTTTTCAGCTCGTCCTGAACCGACCATCGACTTCAACGGCGACATCTTCAATGGCGCACTAATTCTCCTAGCAGCAAACAACCAGACCTCAGTGTAACTGGGAATGCAAGCACCATGAAAGGACGCTGTCAGTGTGCTAAACGTCGAAATTACAAAGGGAAAAGGCTAAAACATGAAAGAACTACTTCAATACATTGCTCACAACAAACCACTCCTCGCTGACAATCAAAAGGAAATTTACAACGTTATCACGATTCGGATCGACAATAACTCTGATGGAATTGTTTACTTCGACGTATCTACGTTCTAAACAACACACCACAGTCACACTGATATCATCCAACTTTGAAGCCACACTTGCGGAAAGAGGACGAACTGCCCATTCCGCCCTACAACTGCCGCTGAATACAGGCCAAGAACAATTCCCGGTATGAACCTCTAAATGCACAATGGCACACAAAAAAATCACACGAAGCCACGGACAGAACATTGCAACACTTGCGAGGGGACTCCGGAGCGACGGGAGGAGCTACACTCGCACTCTCTGGAGATTTTCGACAAACACTTTCAGTGATCCCCAAATCAACATCAGTAAACGAGATCAAAGCGTGCTTTAAAAAATCCCATCTCTGACCAAACATACAAATACTGCGACTAACAAGAAATATGAGAGCTAAGCTATCGAAAGACGAAACAACACATTTTGCTCAACAGCCGCCGGCCGAAGTGGCCGTGCGGTTAAAGGCGCTGCAGTCTGGAACCGCGAGACCTCTACGGTCGCAGGTTCGAATCCTGCATCGGGCATGGATGTTTGTGATGTCCTTCGGTTAGTTAGGTTTAACTAGTTCTAAGTTCTAGGGGACTAATGACCTCAGCAGTTGAGTCCCATAGTGCTCAGAGCCATTTGAACCATTTTAGCTCAACAGCCTTTACAAATAGATGAAGGCACCAGACGACCAGCCTCATTAAAAGCAACAGCGATTTCTGCAACGTAGCCGCTGCTGAAAACGAACTCATCGACCAAATTTTTCCAAACACTGTTCACCACTACACCAATCCGGAGTGGCTGTTTGAAACGGCATGTTGGCAACTAAAAATAATATGTCGACGATATCAACTTTAATATTCGAAAGAAAATTCCCGGCAAAGAGAAAATATACAAATAGATAGACCCGATAGTAAATGTTGAAGAAAGTGTGAACTTGCCTTCAGAATTTCTAAAGCCTTTGCAAAGTAATAGGAATGTCATTACACTGCCTTCCACTTAAAATTGGATCTCCAACCATTTAACTTAGAAATCTGATCTCAGCAGAACTAAGTAATGGAGCAACGATGATCGTCAAACAGCTGTCGAATAAAGTCAGCGAAGCAGGACTTATGACTGGATACACACTATTTATCTCCAGAATACCACTGACCTGGCAATCCAATTTATAGGACTGCAGTTTCGAATCAAATTAGCTCTTCTCCTCTCCTCCGTTATTGCAGCTACGGTACGGCTATCCGTATCGCCACCGCACTGACGGTAAGGTCCTTGGTTTATGACGCAAAAGTGTAACTGCAGAGGAAAGGATACAGACGCAAACATTCGTGTTGTTGTCCACCTACGAACACGAGAATGTTACAGCCTATGACAGTAATTCCACACAGTTTTATGCAGAAAGCAATATGAGAGCCTGTGGACACAAATACGAAGTAATGAGCAGATAGTTGTCACCCCAAAGACGAGTGCTTAAGGGGGGTAGGACGTCAAACGGACCGACTTGTAGCAGGAGAGGCACCACAGGACATTTTAATTTACACTGTCTATATACTTTTACAAGTACATTCATAAAACTTTGTCAGCATGACCAGGAAGGATTTAGAATTCACACTCATAGCAGTGGAAGTTCGAAAACATAACGAAATAATTTTTTTACATGTGAAATTTCATCATTTTTTCATTTACTAATGGCAGTATTTGTTGCTATAGGTATACTTTTCTTCATAAGTAAGAGAGATTCTTCGATGAATTGTGCACAGCATACAAACCATACTTAAAGGTGTATGAAACTCTAGAATTTTCGAAATGTATTAAAAACTGTGGTAAAAATTGAGGTAATCAACTATAAAATTTGTGCTTTTCCTAAACATGAAGTTTAAAATATAACAGTTCATTCGTTTTTTCATAAATTAAATAAATTGTAGAGTTTCATACACCTGTGAGTATGGTATGTATGACGTGCAAATTTCATCGAAGAATCTCTCTAAGTTATGAAGAAAAGTGTACCTATATAAATGAAAGTGTACCTATATAAATGAAAAATGATGAAATTTCACACGAAAAAAGATTTATTTTGTTATGTTTTCGAACTTCCACTGCAATGAGTGTGAATCCTGAATCCTTCCTGGTGATGCGGACAAAGTTTTATGAATTTATTTGTAAAAGTATAGACAGTAGAAAATAAAAATGTCCTGTGATGCCTGTCCTGCTCCAAGTCGGCCCGTTTGACGTCCTACCCCCCTTAACGTTAACATGTAACGAGGAAAAACAATATGACGTAATAGTTAGAGTTGCAGCTAAATTAAAGTTTTTAGACAAATGTAAAGGGTATGGAGCCCAGAAACGTACTCAATGAGAACGTAGTGTTAGATCCGTCACACAACATCGTGACATTGTACGTAATTTAAGTTCGGATTTAGGATGTAATGTTCTAGGTGAGGAAAAGGAAAATATGTCACAGCTTAATTTTAATTTAGCTAACGAATATTTAGCGAGGCAGGAGGACTGGGCCATGAACTGGACGAACTCCAAGATGTAACTGATTACGGACTACGTGTATAGGCCTACCACTCAGCTATTACTCAATGTGGAGATACGTGCGCTCAGGCAGTAATATGCAGATATTGTAAATGTTATGAAGACTGTTTTAGACTTGTGCAATGAACTTTTAAGGACGACTGCTGTGGCAGGGTGAGTGTTAGGACTACGGCCATTAACAGATACAATGAAACATCAGCCAAACGTTATGAGCCCTCCTGGCAAGAAGACTGCCATTTACGAAGAGGAACTTGTGCTCACGAATTATACTCCTAAAGAACAGACAAGATTATCGAACCGTAGCCAAACATTTATTTTACACAGGAGAGAAAATTATGAACCAGATAATTTAAGTCCTTCGCTCTGAACGGGTAAGCGATAATAAGGGTGTAAATAAAACTTCGAGGCCGCGAAGAACGATAGATGTAAGATGTATGTAGTATAAGTGGGTTCTGGTATGTAATGGAATAAAAAGTAAAATGTGTGTTACGAGCACAACACAGTTTGTACAAAGCAAATAATGGAAAAATTTTGAGACAAGTGAATCACGTTATTTTTGTAAAATGTCAAATATGTGATTCGGAGAACTTCTAACACCGTCCAATAAAAACGACAAATTGTCACACGTATATAAAAACGCAATAAATGACGCAAGGAGGCACTCTGCTAGTTAAGTAAACGTAGAAGGAGAAGAAATTTTTGGGAATATTTCGACGGCGATGATTGTAAAAATTTATCTTTCACGAGGAGGTGTCGCGTATAGGTAAAAACGCCTCATTGCATTTTGTGAGAAAATGCTCGCGCCAGGACGGAGTCGCGTAGTCGGTAACAGAGGCGGTGGAGGCGGCGCTGGAGGCGGGGGCGGTGGTGCACAGCCAGCAGGCGTGGCGGGGGCGGGGGAGGCGGCGCAGAGCAAGTAACCTGCAGGGTTTCTTAAAACCTGGCAGTGTTTGTAGTGGCTGCTCTCCACGCAGACGAGCAGCACAGGTAGCTGTCCAGTTTACAGCTCCCTCTCCAGGATGCGACAGAACTAAAGGCGGACGTTAAGCAGAAAACTGAGTTCATAGTAAGTAGATTGGTGACAACTTCGCCGATCATTTGAATTCATTACTTTTAATGCGAGGGGAGATACGCCAGTCGAAACTGATGCAGTCGAACAAAAATTCACCCTATACAGAAGTCAGCTGCAAGTACACGATGTGGGACATTTGCCAGAACTGGAAGCGGTCACGTGTGGAGCAGACATTAGGAGTACGCAAAGAGATTTCGAGGCTTCGCGCGACTGGACAGAGATTGCCTTTTATTCGTCAGACCGTTCTCGCTTTTGGCCGTTACCGTACGTCAATAGTTCTAACTCGAGGTGATAAGCGTGCAGTCTAGCACCCAAATCAAATACCAGTTCGTACAATCCAGGGACGTGAAAGTCTCCTGTAAAACGTTACCCCGAGAGCAGAGACGAACTGCTAAAGCTGTTTCAGTGTTTCTTTCAAAATATGTTTGCGAAAGTTTTCTTATTCTGTTATGAAACTGACAATGTGTAGCCAATGTCTAAGAGATGTTGATCTGCTGTTTGACTGCGTCGCGTAAAGTAGTTCCAAATATATTACTTATTCTAAAATCGAAATATGTATAATTTTATTAACAACACAACTTAATGTCTGTATGCAAATCGTTTCGTCGTTCTGCTCAGTGTACTAGGACTACCCAATGTACGTAGTAATTAAGTAATAAAGTTATTTCTTTGGAAGACGAAAAAGTTGAAAATAAACGTATGTGACAAAATCTTGTTTATGCAAGTACGTTGCAATGTTCGTGTGTTGGAAGTAGCCGCACTGTACTGCTAGCGCGTCTCTCTACATACAACGGAAAAACACTCGCAGCTACAAATTTCAATTTCTTTTACTCAATGACTAGTTTCGGGTCGGGACCCATTTTCAAATCATTCGGAGGGTCCAAATGGTATTCCACATAATATAAGAACTATTCAAAGATATAACGTATAACAAAGCGCAAATCTACAATTACAGAGCGTACACATAACACTCTCTAAGTTTTCGGCGTGTGCAGCATTCGACATACAGTCGTCTCACATACCCACTCTGAATAACGGGTAGGGTAGGGACGCAAACGTCGTTATGGTTATGATGTACACCGACGTATAGAAATATCGATGTTGTGAGGTGGATATCGATGTAAGGAATCGTCTGACAGTAGCCATCGATATACCGAAACATCGATATTTTCCTATTTCTTTAATCGAAGCAAAAACTATTAGTTTTTATGTTTTTACTGTACTATGAAGTCGGGAAGAAATTAACTATCGGCTAACACAAATTTTGATAAAATGATATTGGATTACAATTATACATTTCTATTATAAATTTTTAACTACCACAAGTATACATAACAATGTAATAGCTGTCATCAGTAATCAGAGTTTTTTTTTAGCAGTCAAAGTAATATTTTATTGTTCAGTAACTGAATTTAAGGACGATCACTTGGGTAGCTGTTTCATCGTCAAACGATTACCTTGCTGAGTTACTGTCGCACAATTTTTGGAAAAAGTGGTTCGCTAGGACCAATGTTCCTACAACTGGAAAATATTTGACGGTGTGCTTATACAGTGCGGGGAACGTGGAATTCATGTCCTGCCACATTTCAGCGGGATCAGAGCACCACATGAACCAGGATGCATCTGAACTTCGGTCTCCACCGCAGCAGTGCATGACGATTGTCTAAACTTCATGGTGCTACGTGCTAAATTTTTATTTATAGTCTCACCTTCCTTTTTTGACTCGTCAGAATAATCGAATTGGTTACTGATTTTATTGGCTTGTCTGCGAGTCCCTTTGTCAGCACTCTCGGTCAAAGGTTCTTTAAAATATAATAACTTCCGTAAACCTTCGGTCAAACGCAGCAGCCAGTACCATAATGAAGTTATATTCGATTCTTAAATGGCCTTGTTATTTGTTTGCATAATTCACTTTTTAATTCCAGTATAATCGAGCGTTTTGATAGACTTATTAACGGCTTCGTTCGGGCTACTTACTAGCGGTATTTAGCAGACAGATGTACCGTGACCTAGATCAACTTGTTATAGGTAACTTTACTGAATTGCCCGCGGCATTCGAAAATAATCCCAGCGAAACCCTTCCCGAGATAAAAAGTATCCTACGAATTAATCCGACACGTCCCTTCGTGTGGCAAATTGCCATCGAAATATATAATCCAAACAGTAGTTTTTTATGGACAAATGGAATATATAAACTCAGACATCAGAATAAAATATTCCGCGAAGTAAGAGAGGAACACACTAACGGACTAGTTTTACTGACGTTAAAGAGTCATTGTATTCCAAACACCAACAACAACTAAACTATCACGAACAACAAACAAGGTATGTACATACAACTCTAGAGTTAAGATTAAACCAGCAGTTCACAGTTATCACAAATTTAACACATAAAGTTACTGTTGACAAATCAATTTATCGTAGTCGGCCCCTTTCCTAAGATCACCATAGCTAGGAAGAAAGTAAACTATTGATTTGAATGGCGGTCGAAAAACAATGGCACCGTTTCAAATCTCAAACAAAACATCGATATAAAACGTCATTCGAAATAACATCGATACATGGACGGTTTGTGGATGGAAACGGAGACGGAAAATGCAGAGAATCGGGAAATGTGCGGTGGAGGTTCCGCCTGCAGACGGCAGCGCCCTGCCTGCCACGCACCAGCGAAGCCCCCGGCCGCCCAGAAGCCCCGCAGCTCCGCCACGCACACGCACACGCACACGCACACGCACTCCTTGTCCGGCTGCTCCTCTGCCCTGCTACACTACTGCCCTGCTACACTAGCGCCCTGCTACACTGGGCGAGCCACCGAAGTGTGTGGTGTGTGTGTGTGTGTGTGTGTGTGTGGTTCTGGACGCCCGCTTGACTACTCTTGCATCCGCTGGCCCCGTCTCTCTTTGCGTCTGCGGGAAAGAAATCACTGTCGGTGGGTCTCCGCGGGCTCAGGCTGCATCAGATTTACTTCTGTTTCGTATATTCGTAGTACAGCATGCGAAAAAACATACTTAACAAAAGAAAAAGCTCGGTAAGTTCTACAAGTCAATGTCTCGGTCACTTACTATTTGCTCTTCAGACGACACTACAGCGGGCATCTTTGAAAACTGTGTACGTCCATCGTGTCGTATCGTTTCCTTGTGATGTACACAAAATAAATCGACAAAATTCGCAGGTTGTAAGTTTAGGAGCTTCTTCTTTGGTGTTCAGTGGAAGTGATATGAGCTGTCTTTTTGTATGACGCTTTATACTCCACATCCGTACACTGGAAATTTTTCAAACACAAGTCTTCAATAATTGATCTACACAGGTTCCGAGTAGAAACAGAGTGATCTTTGGTTGCAGTAATGTTGTCGCTGCCAAAGTAGCATTCTGTCGGAAGTAAGTGGCAGATTTACGGTGTCACCATACCCTTAGCAGTTCAGTAATGTATAATATGACAGAGGAATTTTGTTTAAACAGGAAATGAATTTTGTAAAGATTGTTGTAGCTACAAAGGAATGACTTTCATAGTCCACAATACAATTTTCCCCCCCATGAACCATGGACCTTGCCGTTGGTGGGGAGGCTTGCGTGCCTCAGCGATACAGATAGCCGTACCGTAGGTGCAACCACAATGGAGGGGTATCTGTTGAGAGGCCAGACAAACGTGTGGTTCCTGAAGAGGGGCAGCAGCCTTTTCAGTAGTTGCAAGGGCAACAGTCTGGATGATTGACTGATCTGGCCTTGTAACAATAACCAAAACGGCCTTGCTGTGCTGGTACTGCGAACGGCTGAAAGCAAGGGGAAACTACAGCCGTAATTTTTCCCGAGGGCATGCAGCTTTACTGTATGATTACATCATGATGGCGTCCTCTTGGATAAAATATTCCGGAGGTAAAATAGTCCCCCATTCGGATCTCCGGGCGGGGACTACTCAAGAGGATGTCGTTATCAGGAGAAAGAAAACTGGCGTTCTACGGATCGGAGCGTGGAATGTCAGATCCCTTAATCGGGCAGGTAGGTTAGAAAATTTAAAAAGGGAAATGGATAGGTTGAAGTTAGATATAGTGGGAATTAGTGAAGTTCGGTGGCAGGAGGAACAAGACTTCTGGTCAGGTGACTACAGGGTTATAAACACACAATCAAATAGGGGTAATGCAGGAGTAGGTTTAATAATGAATAGGAAAATAGGAATGCGGGTAAGCTACTACAAACAGCATAGTGAACGCATTATTGTGGCCAAGATAGATACGAAGCCCACACCTACTACAGTAGTACAAGTTTATATGCCAACTAGCTCTGCAGATGACGAAGAAATTGAAGAAATGTATGATGAAATAAAAGAAATTATTCAGATTGTGAAGGGAGACGAAAATTTAATAGTCATGGGTGACTGGAATTCGAGTGTAGGAAAAGGGAGAGAAGGAAACATAGTAGGTGAATATGGATTGGGGGACAGAAATGAAAGAGCAAGCCGCCTGGTAGAATTTTGCACAGAGCACAACATAATCATAACTAACACTTGGTTTAAGAATCATGAAAGAATGTTGTATACATGGAAGAACCCTGGAGATACTAAAAGGTATCAGATAGATTATATAATGGTAAGACAGAGATTTAGGAACCAGGTTTTAAATTGTAAGACATTTCCAGGGGCAGATGTGGACTCTGACCACAATCTATTGGTTATGACCTGTAGATTAAAACTGAAGAAACTGCAAAAAGATGGGAATTTAAGGAAATGGGACCTGGATAAACTGAAAGAACCAGAGGTTGTACAGAGATTCAGGGAGAGCATAAGGGAGCAAATGACAGGAATGGGGGAAATAAATACAGTAGAAGAAGAATGGGTAGCTTTGAGGGACAAAGTAGTGAAGGCAGCAGAGGATCAAGTAGGTAAAAAGACGAGGGCTAGTAGAAATCCTTGAGTAACAGAAGAAATATCGAATTTAATTGATGAAAGGAGAAAATATAAAAATGCAGTAAGTGAAACAGGCAAATAGGAATACAAACGTCTCAAAAATGAGATCGACAGGAAGTGCAAAATGGCTAAGCAGGGATGGCTAGAGGACAAATGTAAGGATGTAGAGGCCTATCTCACTAGGGGTAAGATAGATACCGCCTACAGGAAAATTAAAGAGACCTTTGGAGATAAGAGGACGACTTGTATGAATATTTAGAGCTCAGATGGAAACCCAGTTCTAAGCAAAGAAGGGAAAGCAGAAAGGTGGAAGGAGTATATAGAGGGTCTATACAAGGGCGATGTACTTGAGGACAATATTATGGAAATGGAACATGATGTAGATGAAGATGAAATGGGAGATACGATACTGCGTGAAGAGTTTGACAGAGCACTGAAAGACCTGAGTCGAAACAAGGCCCCCGGAGTAGACAATATTCCATTGGAACTACTGACGACCGTGGGAGAGCCAGTCCTGACAAAACTCTACCATCTGGTGAGCAAGATGTATGAAACAGGCGAAATACCCTCAGACTTCAAGAAGAATATAATAATTCCAATCCCAAAGAAAGCAGGTGTTGACACATGTGAAAATTACCGAACTATCAGCTTAATAAGTCACAGCTGCAAAATACTAACACGAATTCTTTACAAACGAATGGAAAAACTAGTAGAAGCCAACCTCGGGGAAGATCAGTTTGGATTCCGTAGAAACACTGGAACACGTGAGGCAATACTGACCTTACGACTTATCTTAGAAGAAAGATTAAGGAAAGGCAAACCTACGTTTCTAGCATTTGTAGACTTAGAGAAAGCTTTTGACAATGTTGACTGGAATACTCTCTTTCAAATTCTGAAAGTGGCAGGGGTAAAATACAGGGAGCGAAAGGCTATTTACAATTTGTACAGAAACCAGGTGGCAGTTATAAGAGTCGAGGGACATGAAAGGGAAGCAGTGGTTGGGAAGGGAGTAAGACAGGGTTGTAGCCTCTCCCCGATGTTGTTCAATCTGTATATTGAGCAAGCAGTAAAGGAAACAAAAGAAAAATGCGGAGTAGGTATTAAAATTCATGGACAGGAAATAAAAACCTTGAGGTTCGCCGATGACATTGTAATTCTGTCAGAGACAGCAAAGGACTTGGAAGAGCAATTGAATGGAATGGACAGTGTCTTGAAAGGAGGATATAAGATGAACATCAACAAAAGCAAAACAAGGATAATGGAATGTAGTCTAATTAAGTCGGGTGATGCTGAGGGAATTAGATTAGGAAATGAGGCACTTAAAGTAGTAAAGGAGTTTTGCCATTTGGGGAGCAAAATAACTGATGATGGTCGAAGTAGAGAGGATATAAAATGTAGGCTGGCAATGGCAAGGAAAGCGTTTCTGAAGAAGAGAAATTTGTTAACATCCAGTATTGATTTAAGTGTCAGGAAGTCATTTCTGAAAGTATTCGTATGGAGTGTAGCCATGTATGGAAGTGAAACATGGACGATAAATAGTTTTGACAAGAAGAGAATAGAAGCTTTCGAAATGTGGTGCTACAGAAGAATGCTGAAGATTAGATGGGTAGATCACATAACTAATGAGGAAGTATTGAATAGGATTGTGGAGAAGAGAAGTTTGTGGCACAACTTGACCAGAAGAAGAGATCGGTTGGTAGGACATGTTCTGAGGCATCAAGGGATCACCAATTTAGTATTGGAGGGCAGCGTGGAGGGTAAAAATCGTAGAGGGAGACCAAGAGATGAATACACTAAGCAGATTCAGAAGGATGTAGGTTGCAGTAGGTACTGGGAGATGAAAAAGCTTGCACAGGATAGAGTGGCATGGAGAGCTGCATCAAACCAGTCTCAGGACTGAAGACCACAACAACAACAAATACAATTTTTGAATGTTAGTCTCTTCAGCACCATTCAGTAAATTTAGTTTCTAGCACCGTCTCCTCAGGAAAGATTTATTGCCCGCATTGTACTTGGCGGGACACAGTTGCTCAAAACGTAACGCACCATTGCTTTTTGTCGCACTGCGCTTGGGAGAGGGTTTTTCTTTCCTTTAGCTGGTTTGCAGCTGCGCTACATTTTAAGTTCCGCCACTTCCGAGCAGTGCCGACTTTCCGGTGCCACAAAATAAGTCATCATCATATCTGTTAAAGACTTGGGACGCACTTAAATCATTCACAGTTAAGCACTGCCTGTCAAAATTATCTTCAGGGTCGGTTTAGGTAAAGTTGAGCTCAGATTTCATTTGTTAAGCAGACATTCTTACTGTCACAGTGCGTGTTACATTTGGGTGTATATATTCTAATATTTCGAATTTTATTTAGTCAGCTTGCGTACGTAAGTTTACAGTGCATTTTAATACAAGTATTTGGACATTTATTCTTCCAAAGCTCGATTATTGACGAGTGTTGGAACTGTAAGACGAGCGCCGTACGTCGGGCGTCGTAGCGCTGCCTACTGGTCACCACAGAACAGAATGCTTTGTAAAGTTCATCATTTTAATTACTTTTAGTGAAAGTAAATTGTTGTGCAGCTACACAATGCCTTAGGCATTTAGCGACACTTTATCAGATAGCGTTTACGTAATTAAACCACTTGCCTCGTTCAGATTCACATTCAACACAGACACACAGGAAAGTTAAGAATAGGAAACCGGTTCACGCACAAAAAAAGTAAACAAAACAGTTACAATCCGCGCGTTTGTGGCGTATTGTCATCGAAGTGGAGGTCATCGCATAACAACAGGATGTCCTGATTATGAACCGAAGGCTGCAGAAAGTTGCAACGGCGCAGTAAAAGTGCTACTGGAAATACAGTAGGCGGACAGGTTTTAGTACAGACGTTTCAAAGATGTCCCAATACTCATCCCAGACTTCCTCAGCAGAATTAGTATTTGTCTCTCAAGTTCCGTCCGAGCCAAAGTTACTTGGTCGTCGGACAATTCAGTACATAACGATGATCAGATAATTTCTAAGCAAAAGAGCTAACGGCTACAAAAAGGTCAGATAGCATACGAAGAAAAGAACCACTACAGACAGAAGTTGTCGGCTGCACAGCACCACGCAGGCGGTGTCTCGCCTGTTTGTGTCTGCCGCTGCCGGCTGCGTCGTTTGCGGTTACCTCCTACATTAAAATAGTGTCGAATCGAGATTGTGTGGTTTGGTGTATTTGAATTTAGTGCAAGCTGGGTTTTCTTGCAAGACTAAAAGTCAATATGCTGCCTCATTCCCCCGTCGTCATTTAAAATTAGCATTAAGCTTAGTGCTTTTCTTATTGGCTACCTTTGTTCCAACTATTTGTCTTTCGAGTAACGTTAAAAGGTTTAATGGTTTACTAAACGATTACTTCTATTGTGGTTGCCACCATTTAACGGTCTTTAAAAATGTAGTGTATGTTTGCACCAAGATTACATAAAAGGTGCTCGAATATCTATGTAACCGCAATTCGTCTATGTTTTGTAATCCGTGTCCTTAGGCAGTTCTGTTTTTAGAAGACCGGTTTTAAAGAAAATGGGGAACTACATACCACTGATTTGTAAATGTCTATAGAGCTCCTTAAAGAATCAGACTTATTCATCCTATCGCCGTAATTGCCTTAAATCTATCTGGCTGTTCGAAGTTGTCATATTCTTTGGTGATTGTAAACTGACTCTTGTAGCGAAGTGTTGTATCCCGATTACTGTTATTACTAAGTTTTGACACTGTTATATCTCGACGTTAGACATAACGCAGCCAATAGTAAGTGAAAAAATGATGAACCTTCGCATGTAAAACAAAATTAATTTTGTTATGTTTTTGAACTTCCACTGCTGTGAGTGTGAATCCTGAATCCGTGAATCCTTCCTGGTCATGCTGACAAAGTTTTATGAATTTATTCGTAAAAGTATAGACAGAATGAAAAATTCCTGTGGTCTCTCTCCTGCTCGAAGGCGGCCCGTTTAACGTCGTACCCCGCTTAATAAATACCATGTGTCGAGCATTATTTCGGTTTACTTGCAAAGTAAGTAATGCAAAAAATTGAGAATAAAAAAGGCCGCGGCGTAGGGACTGGACTCCACGACCCTCGGATTACCATCCCGTGCTCTTTCCGCCGCGCTGGTCGCTGCATGGAAACTACTAAGACACGAACTGCTCCTGCCAAAAACTCAGTCTTTCGCAAACGCTGGTCCATCTGGAGCCCCTGCTTCCGTTCCTGGCTGCGCAGTCCCCCCCCCGTTTCACAGGTGCACGGAACACCTGCCCGGCAGCCGCGAATCGACGCCTCTGGCTTCCACAGCCACACCCGCCGCGCCCGCCGCCTTCTTCGCAGTTCTCGAGTGGCCAGCTGTTCCGAGAGCAGCCGCAGACTTCCGCATCGGCAGAGAAAATACAGAACCTCTGACAGACAACGTGTCTTCTAGTCTTTAAATAGCAAGTTTCCGATATTAATCAGCTGCACCTGCTAGACACATTCTTTGCGTAACATGTACGTGATATCTTTGCTTATTACATAAACTTTACAATGTAAACAAAAACACCGGACATAAAGCACACGTTTGAAGCTGCAACTGACACGAAAAATTTTGCGAAATGCTGGTGTGGCGCAGTCGATCGTGTAACGTGTGTGTTATTTACACCTCCCACGAACGCGCAACTGCCGAAATGAAACACGCACTTCACTAAAACCAATATAAATGTGTATAACTCACTCTGTGCGTAACCAAATGTGAAACCTTGGCATGCTGTTCCGTACCGCACGCGGCAGCACAGCGGACGAGCTGCCGGGGAAGCGGGCGCTCTGACAGAGCCGGCACGGCCACCTGAGGCGGACGTGACAGCAGTGGGCAAACCTCCGACCCCGGCTGTGCTTCAGTTTCGGGCAGCTTGCCGTCCTGCGTGATCGTCACACTCCTTGACTTTTGGTTTTTACGGTTGCAGGAGTTACTACTTTATTCGACGTTACTGTCATTTCTTCATCGTCACAATGTGCCTTCACGTCCAGAGGTGGCTACGTGCAGCGCCAACCTCCATCTGGAGAAGGAGAAAGTACCGAACAATGTCAGAAGAAACTTTGTCGGAAGTTACGGGTCCAAAACTTCCACGTCGTTCCCTCGGGCAGGAGGTTGCCGCGCGAGATTGGTCGGTGGAGAAAAACGGTTTGCGCGTCAAGCGCCTACTCCGAGACTGGTAAACACTGACCACTGCTCTCCACTGACAAGGTAATCTAGATTAACAAAAACACTGTTGCCATGAGTGGTGAGGAAATATTCGGGAAAGAAAAGGAAGAGGGAACAAATCGAAGATTGAGTCTCTGGGGAAAAATACGGACTAGCAGTATATTCTGCTCCGCCGAGGATGCGAATCGCCGTCTTGTTTATTGCTGCTGCAGAAAAGAACATTCGAAGCTCAGCAACTTATTAAAGGAATCGGGAGTTTCTCGAGACAATCGCACATCGTTATTCACATTTTTCCACAACTACTTCTGTGACCTTATGCTGCTGATGGAGAGGGCTGATGTGCGAACTGCATGCCGATGGCGGTTTTTAAGGCATATCCGTCGCAGTGGGGAGGCTGGATGAAGAGTCGCTCAAGCTGGACCAAACAGACGACACAACTGGAGAACCGAAGCGTTTACTGATACTCGTAAAATCTGTCCCAGTTGGGGTGCATGTGTTTACCGACTAGTTCCCAAACAACATTCATTCTCAGACTTCACCTACTGACGCTGCATTCAAAGTGCCTGATCTGAACGGTTCAAATGGTTCAAATGGCTCTGAGCACTATGGGACTTAACATCTGAGGTCATCAGTCCCCTAGAACTTAGAACTAGTTAAACCTAACTAACCTAAAGACATCTCACATATCCGTGCCCGAGGCAGGATTCGAACCTGCTACCTTAGCAGTTCCGGACTGAAGCGCCTAGAACCGCTCGGCCACAGCGGCCGCATCTTAATGACAAACATCAGACTGGCGAAACATGGTTCACAAAGTAATCGTAGATGACTGTCACAATCAACATGTGCCTCCTTAGCAATACAGAGTCAAACTCTCAACTCAGGTTTCATTCCGACTTGCTAAATAGCCTCATGTTGATTGTGCCGGTCATTTGCGATTGCTTTGCGAAGCATATATTGCCAGTTTGATATTTGTTATTAATATCAGGCACTTTCAGTGCAGCCTCAGTAGTTGAGGCGTGAAAATGAACCAGCTGGTTCGAAACTAGTCGACAAACACTGGGACAGATTTTGTTAATAAACACTTCACGAACTGTTAGAAAAGGATGCTCGTCCTGTATCAACAAAATGCTGAACCTGAAAAAAAGGAATAATGGCAAGGAGGACAGACAGACCTATTCTTCGTCACGCAGGTTTTCTGTCAAACGGTCTGCTACTTTTGCAATCAAAGAACAAACGAGATTATCATGAAGAAATGAATCGACTTACGTTTACTAAGTGTTTTGTAAAATGACTACTTCCGAAACTGGGAAAATCGAAAACAATTGTTCTAGATAACGCTGCTTACCATTCAGTTGTTGCTGAGAAGGCACCCACCACAGCAAAGGGAAAAGGACGAACTGACTCAACAGTTTCAGCAGTCTACAAAGTCAGTTCCCACGTACAACGTATGACGTCGACGGGCTGGCAAAAGATACGGGTATACAGTACCCCCTATCACTGCCATTTCAACTCGATAGATTGACGTGGGCTCTGCCAGCGATAATAATAAATTTACCCTCCCTCACAAGAGAACACCCGCTCTGCAGACTGCGCAGTGGAACTCCAGCCGGGGGTCAGGGGGCGTCATTATAACCACAGCTGTGGAGCTGTCGGAGCAGAAAAAAATGCGAATATGCTCGTTTAACGTGGCGTACCAGCTGCCTCACTCTACCTTCCCGAGTACCTCTAAAAGTCTCCTCAAAAATTTCGGATTTTTCTAAGAAACCGCGCACGAACTAATAAAGAATTTTGAAAAAGGAAGGCCGCATTTCTACATCAGTACCTAGAGAATATATTGTTAAAATTTGAGCAATTTGCTGCGATTTTGTATTATTTACATTTTGTCTCATACTGGGTCCGCAGTTCGTGGTCGTGCGGTAGCGTTCTCGATTCGAGGCGGGGTCAGGGATTTTCTCTGCCTCGTGATGACTGGGTGTTGTGTGATGTCCTTAGGTTAGTTAGGTTTAAGTAGTTCTAAGTTCTAGGGGACTGATGACCATAGATGTTATGTCCCATAGTGCTCAGAGCCATTTGAACCATTTTTCTCATACTGGATATTACGTGTGCTTTTACGTGTAGAAGTTGGTTAACTTTGAACCTCTATATGCCGGTCAGGGATAAATATATCAAGAAAATTTTCAAGAGTGTTCAACAACAGGAGATTAGGAAAATATCGTACAAATTTCAGCCAATTGATGTGCATAGCTGTCTTGGAATCCGCGACTCGGTTTTGGTACGAAAAACTGCTAAAAACCCCTTATCTCGATGTTTTCCGAGGAACCACCACGAACTTACGGTGCGTCCATAAACACCTTAAGGCCAACTGTAGGCCATATCAAATCAAAAAACAACCAGTCGATTCGCTCCATTTGCCTAAAGAGGAGGAAGTGTGTAATGTTCATAATTTTACCCCGTACTGTACGATCGTGACAGTAAGACGATACTCCTGTTTAGTAGTCTTCCCTAGACGAAGAACTATCCAAAACACTTGACCCTACCTTTCTGTCACCAACAAACCTCGAGATACGAGTCCCGGAAGAATCGTGTTCTTATACGTGGCGTTTTAGAACATATTACGTTGCGATTCAGCTGCATGTTTCATGTGCGCAGGTTACAGATGTTAAACAGCTACATAACATAATTATGTTTTCGTGGGTTTTGACATTTTAATAAGAAAACGTTATCAATTGCTAACTCCACTGATGTTGATCTCGGGAATTATGTCCGTCTCACACAAATTAAATATCTATGTTTACAGTCTAACTGCAGCAATACTAAAGTGGTTTCTTGCATCGCTTTTGTTCTTTCTCCCAATACAGGTTGGCCTATTTTAGGTACCTTTCCTCATACTGATAAACACACATAAGTCCCATTTTTTGTTCTATTGGAAATAAATAGACAGATGCGAAAAATTAGTGATACGTTAATTTCTCATAACGAAACGGTACGCGTGACCGGTCGGTACTCGACGCGAAACCAGACCTTTGTGCGTCACATTTACTTGAAATTATCTCGTGCTATAAAACTGTGACAGATTTGCAGCTCAGAGGAGATAGGTAATGTATTGCTAACATTTCGTTCGCACAACGTGCTCAGCTAATTTCTGTAACAAGAAAGTTTCCCGCATGTCGAAACTTCCGTAACGCCGTCAGAAAACGCGTTTCCGTAAACTGTCCGTATTCCTTCTTGATAGTCTGTTGCTGTAGATAAAGAGTCAGAATGTAGTTCAGCTCTTGTAGAAGGCGTTGAGGCCAGTTATATACTTGTAGGTCGAATAGTTTGCCTGTTGAGCAAGCTGGATGAGATGTAAAGATCCCTGCTGGAGATGGCGACCGCTACTGTCGGTCCAGAAGTCATTCTTCACAGGCCTGCCAGTTCCCAGCTGGAGGATGCCCTAGCACCACCACCGGCCGGTACTTTGTGCCCACCTTCTGTAAATGTTGTAACCTAGTCGTATACCTTAAGCACAAAATTTTGAAAAAGATATTGATGAGTGCTTCCACCAGATTATGTAATGGTTTTATAGTTTCCCAATTAAGTTTTTGACTAACTAAAAATTTAAGTCTAATTGAGGTAATCATAAAGTCTCCCCCTTAGCAGTAGACGCGACTTTTCACAAAGAATGTAATATTCAGCAATTTCAGGTTCTGGATCTCACACACACCACGATCTTTGTAAGAAGTTTGTTGTTAATAAAAGCCAACAACTAGATAATTTTTTTTATTCAATTTTTTAGTGGTCGTCACAGAGTAACTATCAGAGAGATACGACTGGAACCATTTTGCGACGTTTCCTGTTACACCCTGATATTCAGATTTGCTTATAAGGATATCGCAAATTTAGACAGTTAAATGTCTTTGACATATCACAGAATATGCTACAACTATAGAATTCGATACCGAAAGCCTTTAGATATTCAGACTGTCTCTTTGACAATGTATTATTTGCATACAGACGGTTAAAAAGCCGCTCATACACATACTGCCGTTTCTAAGACTTTCGAGAATGCTGGTCGCTGTTTTCCTCTCCTTTCTCACGGCACTGCTTGTCACCTGACTCCAGGGCTTCTCCAGCTCCAGACAGGCGCCGTCACGCGCCTCACCCCGGCAGCGTCCCCAGGGAGGCGGCGGGCAGACCCCGTCTCCCACAGTATCCATCTGCTGCTACCCGACACACGAGGCGCCGACTGAAGCCTGTCTGAGGAGAGACTGCCTTCACATCACTTACACTATCCACGCGTACGCTCGTACTCTGCAAACCACACGAGTGCACGGAACAGAGATTTCCCATTGTGCTACGTACTGCATCGATGATTTCAACCGTAAATAGAAATATTAAAAAAATATAGGAAGATTTTTCTGTTTAGCAAAAGTGAAAAAAAGCAGATTTCAGAGTACTTGACGGCTCAACACAAAAGTTTTGTCTCAAGTACAGATAGTGTTGAGGATCAGTGGACAAAGTTCAAAACCATCGTACAATATGCATTAGATGAGTATGTGCCAAGCAAGATCGTAAGACATGGAAGAGAGCCACCGTGGTACAATAACCGAGTTAGAAAACTGCTACGGAAGCAAAGGGAACTTCACAGCAAACATAAACATAGCCAAAGCCTTGCAGACAAACAAAAATTACGCGAAGTGAAATGTAATGTGAGGAGGGCTATGCGAGAGGCGTTCAATGAATTCGAAAGTAAAGTTCTATGTACTGACTTCGCAGAAAATCCTAAGAAATTTTGGTCTTATGTCAAAGCGGTAGGTGGATCAAAAAAAGTGTCCAGACACTCTGTGACCAAAAAGGTACTGAAACAGAGGACGACAGAAATACTAAACGTTTTTTTCCAAAGCTGTTTCACAGAGGAAGACTGCACTGTAGTTCCCTCTCTAGATTGTTGCACAGATGACAAAATGGTAGATATCGAAATAGACGACAGAGGTATAGACAAACAATTAAAATCGCTCAAAAGAGGACCTGATGGGATACCAGTTCGATTTTACACAGAGTACGCGAAGGAACTTACCCTCCTTCTTGCAGCGGTGTACCGTAGGTCTCTAGAAGAGCGTAGCGTTCCAAAGGATTGAAAAAGGGCACAGGTCATCCCCGTTATCAAGAAGGGACGTCGAACAGATGTTCAGAACTATAGACCTATATCTCTAACGTCGATCAGTTGTAGAATTTTGGAACACGTATTATGTTCGAGTATAATGACTTTTCTGGAGACTAGAAATTTACTCTGTAGGGATCAGCATGGGTTTCGAAAAAGACGATCATGTGAAACCCATATTGCGCCATTCGTCCATGAGACTCAGAGGGCCATAGACACGGGTTCACAGGTAGATGCCGTGTTTCTTGACTTCCGCAAGGCGTTCGATACAGTTCCCCACAGTCGTTTAATGAACAAAGTAAGAGCATATGGACTATCAGACCAATTGTGTGATTGGATTGAAGAGTTCCTAGATAACAGAACCCAGCATGTCATTCTCAATGGAGAGAAGTCTTCCGAAGTAAGAGTGATTTCAGGTGTGCCGCAGGGGAGTGTCGTAGGACCGTTGCTATTCACAATATACATAAATGACCTTGTGGATGACATCGGAAGTTCACTGAGGCTTTTTGCGGACGATGCTGTAGTATATCGAGAGGTTGTAACAATGGAAAGTTGTACTGAAATTCAGGAGTATCTGCAACGAATTGACGCACGCTGTAGGGAATGGCAATTAAATCTCAATGTAGACAAGTGCAATGTGCTGCGAATACACAGAAAGAAAGATCCTTTATCATTTAGCTACAATATAGCAGGTCAGAAACTGGAAGCAGTTGATTCCATACATTATCTGGGAGTAGGCATTAGGAGTGGTTTAAAATGGAATGATCATATAAAGTTGATCGCCGGTAAAGCAGATGCCAGACTGAGATTCATTGGAAGAATCCTAAGGAAATGCAATCCGAAAACAGGAAGTAGGCTACAGTACGCTTGTTCGCCCACCACTACTTGAATACTGCTCAGCAGTGTGGGATCCGTGCCAGATAGGGTTGATAGAAGAGATAGAGAAGATCCAACGGAGAGCAGCGTGCTTCGTTACAGGATCGTTTAGTAATCGTGAAAGCGTTACGGAGATGAAAAATAAACTCCAGTGGAAGACTCTGCAGGAGAGACGCTCAGTAGCTCGGAACGGGCTTTTGTTGAAGTTTCGAGAACATACCTTCATCGAGGAGTCAAGCAGTATATTGCTCCCTCCTACGTATATCTCGCGAAGAAACCACGAGGATAAAATCAGAGAGATTAGAGCCCACACAGAGGCACACAACAATCTTTCTTTCCACGAACAATAGGAGACTGGAATAGAAGGGAGAACCGATAGAGGTACTCAAAGTACCCTCCGCCACACACCGTGAGGTGGCTTGCGGAGTATGGATGTAGATGTATTACAGTTTCTCCGCTTTGTATTTACAGCCGCCGTCTCATGAGAAGTATCGGGTCAGCCGTCAGTGGACGTTCGCCCTCGGCCTTTATGACGGCGGCAGTCTTCTCGGCATGCATCAACGAAGCATTTGAATGCCTTTGCAGGAGTAACGGCCCATTCTGCCTCGAGAGCCAAAATCAAACAAAGAAGTGACGTAGCGTAGCTCACGTCCTAACTAATACCGTAGGTGTTTCATTGGCATCACTCTGGGCAGGCCTGTACTGTTCACAAACAGACGCTGCTTCAGCACAGGGTGCAAACAACCAGTGGTTGTCCCGGAACTGTTCCTCGACTGTACGCCGTAAAACGCGAGCGTCTCCTTCTGCATTCAGTGTTTCCTTAAGCGTAAGGAGAAACACCGCCTCCTCTTGCGTACTTCACTGCAGACACTACACACAAGGGCGGGTGACGGTCTTCGGGCATTCCCCAAGAACAGACCATTCACTCGGACTGCCACAGGCAGAGCGCGAATAGTCACTTCGAAATCACTCGTGTCGTCATACACTGTCCGGTGGTAGCGTCTCTTAGCAACCACTCCTTACGCACAGTCATTCTGTTAGCTCGACTGCTGGCAGGACATTCGAAATCCAGAGTGATTCTTCGTAGCCGCCCTCTACAACGCTCGGCCGCCCCGTCCGACAGTTGCTCTCGCTTTAGCTGCGACTCTTCCTTTGTCTTTCCGTTTCCCGATCACATCGACTTGGGCGACTTTAGAGGGACTGAAATGTCCCTGCTGGACTTCCTACTCAGACGATACGCAACCCTCCCCACTGACCCACTCTCCTGTTACTGCTTCTATATTCCCTGCCTACTTTAATGCTGGCAGTTCCGCCTCTCGCGACGTCCTGTGGTCAATTCCGCGTTAGATAGGGGCGTCCGGTTGCTTTTGATCCAATAGAGTATATTTAACATCCCTTCTTATTCGTGGTATTGTAAGTAGGCTGTTTATGTTTTCTTATTGGCAACGTTACGTAGCGCTCTGTATGAAAATCACTGGCTGTGCTGTGTGCAGTCTGTGGCTAGTTTGCATTGTTGTCTGCCATTGTAGTGTTGGGCAGCTGGATGTGAACAGCGCGTAGCGTTGCGCAGTTGGAGGTGAGCCGCCAGCAGTGGTGGATGTGGGGAGAGAGATGGCGGAGTTTTGAAATTTGTAAGACTGGATGAACCATGGAGCTTGCCGTTGGTGGGGAGGCTTGCGTGCCTCAGCGATACAGATAGCCGTACCGTAGGTGCAACCACAATGGAGGGGTATCTGTTGAGAGGCCAGACAAACGTGTGGTTCCTGAAGAGGGGCAGCAGCCTTTTCAGTAGTTGCAAGGGCAACAGTCTGGATGATTGACTGATCTGGCCTTGTAACAATAACCAAAACGGCCTTTCTGTGCTGGTACTGCGAACGGCTGAAAGCAAGGGGAAACTACAGCCGTAATTTTTCCCGAGGGCATGCAGCTTTACTGTATGGTTAAATGATGATGGCGTCCTCTTGGGTAAAATATTCCGGAGGTAAAATAGTCCCCCATTCGGATCTCCGGCCGGGCACTACTCAGCAGGACGTCGTTATCAGGAGAAAGAAAACGCGTTCTACGGATCGGAGCGTGGAATGTCAAATCCCTTAATCGGGCAGGTAGGTTAGAAAATTTAAAAAGAGAAATGGATAGGCTGAAGTTAGATATAGTGGGAATTAGTGAAGTTCGGTGGCAGGAGGAACAAGACTTCTGGTCAGGTGACTACAGGGTTATAAACACACAATCAAATAGGGGTAATGCAGGAGTAGGTTTAATAATGAATAGGAAAATAGGAATCCGGGTAAGCTACTACAAACAGCATAGTGAACGCATTATTGTGGCCAAGATAGATACGAAGCCCATACCTACTACAGTAGTACAAGTTTATATGCCAACTAGCTCTGCAGATGACGAAGAAATTGAAGAAATGTATGATGAAATAAAAGAAATTATTCAGATAGTGAAGGGAGATGAAAATTTAATAGTCATGGGTTTAAGAATCATGAAAGAAGGTTGTATACATGGAAGAACCCTGGAGATACTAAAAGCTATCAGATAGATTATATAATGGTAAGACAGAGATTTAGGAACCAGGTTTTAAAATGTAAGACATTTCCAGGGGCAGATGTGGACTCTGACCACAATCTATTGGTTATGACCTGTAGATTAAAACTGAAGAAACTGCAAAAAGGTGGGAATTTAAGGAGATGGGACCTGGATAAACTGACTAAACCAGAGGTTGTACTGAGTTACAGGGAGAGCATAAGGGAACAATTGACAGGAATGGGGGAAAGAAATACAGTAGAAGAAGAATGGGTAGCTTTGAGGGATGAAGTAGCGAAGGCTGCAGAGGATCAAGTAGGCAAAAAGACGAGGGCTAGTAGAAATCCTTGGGTAACAGAAGAAATATTGAATTTAATTGATGATAGGTGAAAATATAAAAATGCAGTAAATGAAGCAGGCAAAAAGGAAAACAAACGTCTCAAAAATGAGATCGACAGGAAGTGCAAAATGGCTACACAGGGATGGCTAGAGGACAAATGTAAGGATGTAGAGGCCTATCTCACTAGGGGTAAGATAGATACTACCTACAGGAAAATTAAAGAGACCTTTGGAGATAAGAGAACGACTTGTATGAATATCAAGAGCTCAGATGGAAACCCAGTTCTAAGCAAAGAAGGGAAAGCAGAAAGGTGGAAGGAGTATATAGAGGGCCTATACAAGGGCGATGTACTTGAGGACAATATTATGGAAATGGAACATGATGTAGATGAAGATGAAATGGGAGATATGATACTGCGTGAAGAGTTTGACAGAGCACTGAAAGACCTGAGTCGAAACAAGGCCCCCGGAGTAGACAACATTCCATTGGAACTACTGACGGCCTTGGGAGAGCCAGTCCTGACAAAACTCTACCATCTGGTGAGCAAGATGTATGAAACAGGCGAAATACCCTCAGACTTCAAGAAGAATATAATAATTCCAATCCCAAAGAAAGCAGGTGTTGACAGTTGTGAACATTACCGAACTATCAGTTTAATAAGTCACAGCTGCAAAATACTAACACGAATTCTTTACAGACGAATGGAAAAACTAGTAGAAGCCAACCTCGCGGAAGATCAGTTTGGATTCCGTAGAAACACTGGAACACGTGAGGCAATACTGACCCTACGACTTATCTTAGAAGGAAGATTAAGGAAAGGCAAACCTACGTTTCTAGCATTTGTAGACTTAGAGAAAGCTTTTGACAATGTTGACTGGAATACTCTCTTTCAAATTCTGAAAGTGGCAGGGGTAAAATACAGGGAGCGAAGGGCTATTTACAATTTGTACAGAAACCAGATGGCAGTTATAAGAGTCGAGGGACATGAAAGGGAAGCAGTGGTTGGGAAGGGAGTAAGACAGGGTTGTAGCCTCTCCCCGATGTTGTTCAATCTGTATATTGAGCAAGCAGTAAAGGAAACAAAAGAAAAATTCGGAGTAGGTATTAAAATTCATGGAGAAGAAATAAAAACTTTGAGGTTTGCCGATGACATTGTAATTCTGTCAGAGACAGCAAAGGATTGGAAGAGCAGTTAAATGGAATGGACAGTGTCTTGAAAGGAGGATATAAGATGAACATCAACAAAATCAAAACAAGGATAATGGAATGTAGTCTAATTAAGTCGGGTGATGCTGAGGGAATTAGATTAGGAAATGAGACACTTAAAGTAGTAAAGGAATTTTGCTATTTGGGGAGCAAAATAACTGACGATGGTCGAAGTAGGGAGGATATAAAATGTAGACTGGCAATGGCAAGGAAAGCGTTTCTGAAGAAGAGAAATTTGTTAACATCGAGTATAGATTTAAGTGTCATGAAGTCATTTCTGAAAGTATTTGCGTGTAGCCATGTATGGAAGTGAAACATGGACGATAAATAGTTTGGACAAGAAGAGAATAGAAGTTTTCGAAATGTGGTGCTACAGAAGAATGCTGAAGATAAGATGGGTAGATCACATAACTAATGAGGAGGTATTGAAAAGTTTGTGGCACAACTTGACCAGAAGAAGGGATCGGTTGGTAGGACATGTTCTGAGGCATCAAGGGATCACCAATTTAGTGTTGGAGGGCAGCGTGGAGGGTAAAAATCGTAGAGGGAGACCAAGAGATGAATACACTAAGCAGATTCAGAAGGATGTAGGTTGCAGTAGGTACTGGGAGACGAAAAAGCTTGCACAGGATAGAGTAGCATGGAGAGCTGCATCAAACCAGTCTCAGAACTGAAGACCACACGCCGATGTCATGAACTGCTATATATATTATGACTATTAAGGTAAATACATCATTTGTTCTCTATCAAAATCTTTCATTTGCTAAGGATGCCTATCGGTAGTTAGTGTTTTCCGTAGTTTGAATCTTTTATTTAGCTGGCAGTAGTGGCGCTCGCTATATTGCAGTAGTTCGAGTAACGAAGAGTTTTGTGAGGTAAGTGATTTGTGAAAGGTATAGGTTAATGTTAGTCAGGGCCATTCTTTTGTAGGGATTATTGAAAGTCAGATTGCGTTGCGCTAAAAACATTGTGTGTCAGTTTAAGCCCAGTCACGTATATAATTTTTCTAAGGGGACGTTTCAGTATACACTTCAGCAACGATTTGAGATAGGTCACACCACTGTTTTGTAAGCACACTCCTTAGTCGGTTGACTGCATTTTCCCAGTATCCTGCCGATCAGCCCAAATCTGTCACCCGCCTTGTGTATGACTGCAGATGTGTTATGGTTCCACTTCGTGACACCATAAATTGTTACACTCAGCTATCTACATGAGTTGACTCCTTCCTACAGTGACTGAATCACATTGTACTGATAGCGTTTCTGCCTTTTGTGGAGCACATAATTTTACATTGTAGAACGTCGAAAGCAAGTTGATAGTCTGCCCAGATACTGGCGCTACTCGGTTACGTATATGTTTAATTGGAAAACCTGCATAGGTCATTATTTCTGTCAGATCATTTCCAAAGAACAGGGCCAACGAACGGTCGCAACACAATTGCCTGGAACACGCTCGAACTTAGCTCTCCGTCTGTCGACGACTCTCCATGCGAGATAAAAGGCAAAGTCCCGCCTACCTAGAAACCCTCACTCCATCCACAAATGTCGTTTAACACCGCGTGCGACTGTACTTTTCCTAATGCTTTTCCGAAACCGAGAGAAACTGTGTACCTTCTCTCCATCGATAAGTACGATGTTGCAACCCCTACGGCCCAGACTCTGCTGAGGCTAGCTGATCCACGACTGTCGTACCTGGTCCTCGATATCGTGGGTACTGCCACTAGGACTCAGCTGGTGCACACACAGACCTGCGAATCTCGCTGGCAGCGCTCACACCGTGGACGAGCAGTGTCCTGCTGGAAAATGGCACCAGACTTCTGTCACACGAGACGTAACGCAGGATCTCGCCACCAGTCGTGTCCTCAGGTCATACCCGGTACCTATCTAGGCCCAAACGCCGAGAGCGACATCGCAGTGGTTCTCTGAAACACTGGAAGATCGGGACCTACAGTACTCGCCGACGAAGGTCGTCCGGCTTCGGACAGAGCCGCGATACGTCGTCGAACTCAGCGAGACGCCATTTGTCGACAATCCAGGCTTCCCGGCCACGGCACCGCTCCAAATGCGAGCACACGTGTCGTGGTGCCGAAAGCGGCCTAGGCCGGCCGCTGCTGGTCTCTGATGTACGGTGCGCGATCACGAATAATATTGCAGGAGTCCATTACTCGTCTGACAAGGCAGATGCAGATGCTAAGGAGTTACGAGCAGCTCGGCGCACAGTACGGCGACCCTCTGTTGTGGTGGTCAGGCACGGTAGACCGGAACCTCCGCGACGTGTACGGCTGCCCTCGTGTTCCCACGTAGTCCAACTTTAGGCCATTGTCACAGCAAAAACCGCACAAATCTGGAGGTTGCACGATTCGACCAACCGGCCAACTATAACTTAGAACTACTTAAACCTAACTAGCCTAAGGACATCACACACATCCATGCCCGAGACAGGATTCGAACCTGCGACCGTAGCGGTCGCGGGTTCCAGACTGAAGCGCCTAGGACCACTGGGCCACCAGCGGCCGGCTCGTCAGATGCCGACGGTGCTGTCTCGGCCAAGTTACGGACCTTCTCCGTCTCCTCCTCAGTGATCACTCGACGTCTGACGCTTCCGACGCCCATTACATACCAACTGGGCCTGGTAACAACACTAAACACCAACAACACGAGTGCACTTCGGTGGCCGTCCTAACTGTCACCGAGAATTGCAACTGTAGTCATTCACAATGCCGCTGACGTGTGTGTGTGTGTGTGTGTGTGTGTGTGTGTGCGACGCTATGCCGATATACCGCCATGCCTTGTGGGTTCTTCACTTTTTTGGCCAGGCAGAGTATTCAGCTACCCTCTTTGTAGACTGTTATGCCTTTGTTTTTGTTTTTTTTTTTCAACTACTTGGAACAGCATTTTCTCTTTAGTAGGATCTACAGTGAATTCTTATTGAAAAAGGGCTAACTTGGCCGTAGCTTGTGTTATAATACCTGACAGGAGTAGCACTGATTTAGCGCTTTTACCTATTTCGTAACACTACATGACTGGCACCTAACTCGCGAGTCCGCGATCTGAACAGCTGTCGTGCCGACTGCCTCGACCACTACTACACCTCGGTTGCACAGCAGAACGGAATGGGCGGGAGACGTAACAACGTGCTCTCTGCCGCACACCTCAGTGTCACAGAGACGCGATTTGGGTATAAACGTGTGAGAGCAGAGCCCTCCAACACGCGTGACCGAGGCTCAGCTCGCTGCATTACCCCCACTACGACTCTCCCTTGTTTACCCCGCCGCCGTTATACGCAGGCGGCAAACATCTGAGTATCGAACACGGCTGCGTAACTGCGCATGCGCACGGATGCCACCCGTGTCAGGCACAGCAGCTGCAGGACCATCCGCGAGGTCAAATACGGCACTTAGCAACATAAATGATGTAATATGTAACATCAGCGCGCGATCAGTCCATTAAACACATATCGTCAGCAGCAGCACGCGACTCTCAGAGAACACATTCACTCTCAGCTGCCACAAACACAATGAATACGTACAGTTCATGACACGGAACTCTTGTAGGGGCAAAATTTTAAAGTCCTCAATATGCTGAAACACTCAAGCACTGAGGGTCGATGGAACGCCTTCTTGAAAGTATCTCGTTCGAGTTCTTGTGCAGAAACGGAATGCTGCTGTCTTTGCTACAAGAATGGTCTGCATTGTCTCTGATGCTGAAACGCAAAGGCTTTGCTTTGTATAACTCTATTATCTCGGATAGTATTTGTTATATTCCGTGCAGTCTGTGCCTTCACCGAGAATATTCTTAGGGGCGATCATGCAGATGTGTGTGGTGAGTTCGCAAACTTCGTGTAGGCCGTTATTCAGATATCTCGGATCCGTAACTCCAACGTCCCTGTAAATCTACTCCGTAATGCGATTTATTTTTTACACTACTGACTCACTGAGAAGAAACTGCAACATTGATTCAGTGAGCACTAGACGCGAAAACGATGTACACATAGATAACTCCTTAAAGCACTGTACAAAATGCTTTCCATAATGGTATTTGTTTTGTTGACGATACTGGTTCATTCAGATTAAAGAGCGATATGCACTTGGATAACACATCCTCAAGTGTTGCACAGAAAGGTGCACAGTTCAACATGTTTCATTTTCAGTAGACTTCCAGCAGAACTGAAACAATGCACTGCTCAAATCTAAATAGGAAGATTTTATTTTTGGCACACTGCTCTTCTGTATACGAAGTCCTCTCTACAGTTGGGAACTTTTCTCTGGCATGCTTAATTTATTGATATAGGCCTATTATCTTACAATTTTTTCATGTTTTTATTAATTATTTATTTGTCGATTATAAACTTTTTTCATCAGTGTTCTGCAAATGATGTACTGACTCGTTCCATGGGCAATTAGCTATGGGTTGCACAGTCCCACAGAAACTTACATACAAACACATAACAAAAAAAATTAATAAATTTCTGTGGCTCCTCAGTGAACTGGGTTGCAAACCCTGTTGTACACGTTGTGTATTAATGACATTCCAGGAAGTATTAACAGTAATCTCTGTAGTGAACAACCACCTGAAAAAGGCATCACAGACACCCAGCTGAATCGCAACAAGATTTCAAAGTGATGCAATGATTCGCAGTTTGGTTGAAAATTGTAGCATCACGAAAAGCAGAAAAGTCTAGACCCAGTGTCTACAATTACCATTGACTCACAGTTGTAATCAGTCATTCGAACACTGGACAAAATACATTGCAAGGGTATGAACTGGAACAATCCCACACGCTCAGGCATAGGCAAGGTAGGTCATAAGCAGAATACTGGGAGAATTCAGTCGGCCTACAAAGGAAATAATTTAGAAAACACCTGAAAGCAGTGTGTATGTCTGGGATTTCCAGCCAAACCCCTACGTCGATTTAAACCAAATTTGCCGCAGAAAGAGCACGTGCCACGATTATCAGTACAGTGGTTTATAGCCTCCTAGCTCCAATAGGAGCGAAGATGCGGGCGAAAAGGTAGTTTTTGGCCCCCCTGTTATAAAGGCTGCGCTGCACAACAGGTGGCTTGCGTGGGAGTAGCATCAGCTTGCCTTACCACTGTGATTTGCAGTGTAGACACCTGGGGGCAAGAAACGGTTTGCCAGCCGCTGTGTAGGCTGCCCTGCACGACACTAGTCTGATGTGTATACGTAGGAGGCAGATGGGATAGATGCATAGTGGGCAGGTGGAAGACGAAAAGAGACAGGAGGATGAGATGGGCAGAGAGATGGGAGAAGAGAGGAGAACGAGGTGGGGGAGATGTTTGCAGTAGATCGGCTGAAGATGTACGTGAACAAAGCTGCAGCGAAAATCCACACCACGACGATCACAAGCGTGTCTGGCTCACAAGAGACTGACATTGAGATGCTGACAACCCTGAACTACTAGACGCTCGAATATAAATGTGAACACAGAAAAAAACCAATTGTTACAAATGAAAAATAGTATGAGTACATAATGGTTGCTGGGTATCTCTGACATTTCTAACACTCTTCAGGTGGAGATCACAACGCAGTATGTTCACAAGACGTGTACATGCAGTTTGACACTGATGCATCACAGAGACAGTTGGCCGTGGTGTGCTGACTACAGTGCGAGAGGCGACGATGTGGACTTAGGCACCACTGTGGCAAGCACAGGTCCAGAGGGACAACATGACAAGAAGGTGGGGGGATTTTAGGACTAGGAGACGCTTTTAACCCCTGCCAATGAAGGTATAACTGAACCGGTACAACAGGAGTAATACAGTAAGGGAGCTAAGAGCACATTTGCCTTATTTACCACTTTTCGTTTTTTAACCTATTTTTCTCATTTTTTAACCTCTTCTGCTCTGTGTCAGCCCTTAACCTACTGCTCCACTATATCACTTCTGATACCAAATTAAAAATGCAAATTAATTAATTGCTCAATTCAATCACACCACGCTGGTGTCTAAGCACAGACAGGAAAATCAGGACAAGTGCATATCTAAAAGTTTATCACACTTTTCTAAACCCACAACAGATCGTGGAAAAGAAACACAGACACAATAGCAGATCGGATCTCTAAAACATTCTCCTAGAATCTGAAGCACTGACCTACAGAGGAAAAAAATGGCTGGAATTTTCGGTGAATTTTCGCTGTCCTACAACTGCTGCTGCTCTAGAGCCTCAATGGAGGGTGCAGATAACATTCCACCTGTCCAAACCAGAGCAGACTGGTCTGTCTGGACTTGTCTCTGAACACTCGAACAAAAAAGACATCACGTGACTCTCTGACGTCACGGACATTTCTTCAGATGACTTTCTCTGCTCCCGTCTTGTTGGAAGCATTCTATAGCGGCTATTAGGCCCTCCACAAAAGATGTCTTGTGACTCTATGATGTTATGAAACTTCCTGTGAATGAAGCATCCTGAATTTACCTGCCAAAATACTGCTGCTGGTGTGGGAGTACTGTTCACCACTGTCTACAGATGAGCAAATTGCGAGAACTTCATCGGAAAATTATTTTTGTGCAGATCGAAAAAAAAATACAGCAATCATATTGTACTGACAGCTAAACGCCGTAAATACGAAAACTGTTGATAAAGACATATAGTCAGTTACACTGTTCTGCTTCTGTCGAGGAAAGCTCGAATTTTTCTGCCTGAAACCGATCTCCAACCAGGCTTTATCAACACAAACGTTTATACCACCATCCCATATTGCTACGTCACTTTAGCAAACACAATTCATACACTGGACCATACAAAATCGTCACTTCTGCAAATACACTATGTGATCAAAAGTATCCAGACACCCCTTCAAAAACATACGGTTTTCATATTAGGTACATTGTGCTACCACCTGCTGCAAGGTATCCCATATCAGCGACCTCAGCAGTCATTAGACCTAGTGAGAGAATAGACGGAACTCACGGACTTTGAACGTGGTCAGGTAATTGGGTGTCACGTGAGATTTCCACACTCCTAAACATCCCTACGTCCACTGTACTAGCGGCACGTACAGCACAAAAGCGTACAGGCCGACCTAGTCTGCTGACTGATAAAGACCGTCGACAGTTGAAGAGGGTCGTAATGTGTAATAGGCAGACATCTATCCAGAACATTACACAGGAACTCCAAACTGCATCAGGATCCATTGCAAGCACTGTGACAGTTAGGCGGCAGGTGAGAAAACTCGGATTTCGTGGTCGAGCGGCTGCTCACAAACCACACGTCACGCCAGTAAATGCCAAACGACGCCTCGCTTGATGTAAGGAGCGTAAACACTGGACGATTGAATAGTGGAAAAACGTTGTGTGGCGATCCAATGGCAGGGTGTGGGTACGGCGAATACCCGGTGAACGTCATCTGCCAACGTGTGTAGTGCCAACAGTAAAATTCGGAGGCGGTGGTCTTATGGTGTGGTCGTGTTTCTTCGTGGAAGGGGCTTGCACCCGTTGTCGTTTTGCGTCGCACTATCACAGCACAGATGATGTTTTAAGCACCTTCTTGCTATCCGCTGTTGAAGAGCAATTCGGGGATGGCGATTGCAGCTTTCAACACGATCGAGCCAGCTAAATAAAAAAAGATTCTAACTGCTACAGACTCTAACGACTAGGATGCATATGGTTAGTGAAAGAAAGATTTTGTTGAAGAGCAAACAATGTATTTAGAAAAGTTTACCTTATTCATATGACATCTAGTCCTAAAAATTATGTAGTTGTCAATAACTCCACTGCCCAAATATTATCAACCAAACATCCATCTTCAAACATTTCCTTGCGTATTTTCTTACAAACACATTTCATCTCACTGTACAATGCATATGCTACCAACGCAGAGTCTCCACTAAGAATATCAAGTCTGCACTCGCTGACTGCTGGTCCATCCTACCATAGGATGCGCTACAGTCTATAGCGCTCCCAACATTCAAACAGGCTACTTACAAGTTGTCTGGAATATTTCAGTAGCTAGCAGTTATTGCAATTCTTTTTCCTATAGCTTACGCTTATCTTCTTATACTTTCCAACATCTGTCCACCGTTTCAACATAAATCTACCGTTCTGGCAGTGAGTGTGTCGTGGGCAGTTTCTGCTTCTGTAGAAAAGTGTCAGGAAGATCACTCTTTTAGAAGCAATCTGGTTCTTAAGCTCCTATTTAATACTATGGGAATGAACTGAACGAGTTTCGTTCTGTCTAAATGTTAGCAACACGTAAGTACATTTCAAAAATCAGTGTGCAGTGTGTATGCTGCAGAAGACTGTAGCATTAAAGGAACATTTATTAATTACGCAAGGGAGTACATTATAGAGCGTCACTATACTGACAGTCGTTTGGAACATATGTTACATGCAGCTGATTCCAATGCACTGTAGGATTACTAGGTAATTTTTTCTTCATAGGCAAATTACATTTCGATATCAGAATGGAGTCTACATGCATGTATATGACATGGAAGACTATAATTTTAATTGAGTATCTGTTAATGGCGCGATGGAGTGCAACACATAGAATCGCAGCTTTGACAGACATCTGAAGATTAAGCTACACGCATCTCATTCCATTGCACCACTTGGTTAGTGCGTTTTTTTTTTTTTTTCTCCGTAAGCAAATCACGTTTTGTATACACGTACATGGCATGGAAGACTGTAGCTTTAATGGCACATGTGTTAATGGTATGAGAGAGTACGACACACAGCATCATTTTACTTAAATGGTCCTGACAGACGTTTGGTAGCTATGTTACAGACACCCGACCCCATTGCTTCGCTGGATGGACTGTGTTTCTATCGTAAGCAGATTGCATTTCGAAATCAGAGAGAATCTATGTGAACGTATATGGCACAGGAGAGTTTGTTAATGGCTGGGCGAAACACCACGCTTAGTACCATTGTACTTAGATAGCACTGATTACCGTTTGGAAACTATCCGACAGTATTTCGCTGCCGGCTGGAGTGGCAGAGCGGTTCTAGGCGCTAGAGTCCGGAACCGCGCGACCGCTACGGTCGCAGGTTCGAATCCTGCCTCGGGCATGGATGTGTGTGATGTCCTTAGGTTAGTTAGGTTTAACTAGTTCTAAGTTCTAGGCGACTGATGACGTCAGAAGTTAGGTCCCATAGTGCTCAGAGCCATTTTTTAGTATTTCGATAGTACTTTTTTCGTATGCTTTGAATTTCACATTTATTGCATGCAATGCCTGTTGGGGTAGGTA
This sequence comes from Schistocerca piceifrons, assembly GCF_021461385.2. NCBI lineage: Eukaryota > Metazoa > Arthropoda > Insecta > Orthoptera > Acrididae > Schistocerca > Schistocerca piceifrons. Next base: position 146,678,692 of record NC_060147.1, read on the forward strand.
CACCATCTTGCAATGAACTGCCGTTGATCTTAGAATGATTTAGTGACTGACATCACAAACAGTACATCTCCAGCTCAGTGCTCCTGTGTGTGTGTGTGTGTGTGTGTGTGTGTGTGTGTGTGTGTGTGTGTGTGTTTGATCGTTTTGAAGGCAATTTGTTGGTTTAGAAATACATCCAGTGATGCATCTCGAGCTGCCAATTTCAATATAGCAACGCCAAGAACAGCTACACTAACACTGCTTGCTGTCGAAGACAGGAATGCCAAGACAGAATGTGTCGCACTTAGCCGTCACCTGATCCTCGATATATGTATGTCAGTTTGCCACGTTGCTTCCCCATTCTATTTGGACGAGCACCACCTACGTATCTCACTACACATTCTCAGTTTTCACTATAAGCTGCTATACAGACATTAATACACATAGGTCCATTTCTGATTAAATGGTATGTACTGTCGAACAGTAACATCGATACGACAGCTCGATACTGCATAGTCACTGTCTACCAATCCTGTGAACCCACATCTGTCTGCAACTGATATGTAAAGTGAAAGCATCATATGCCTTCTGCTAGGATCATATAGGTCGGCATATTCCATTGAAATATGTGACAGAAAAAAAAATCTGTGGGAAACGCCTCCCAGAAACACCAGGGTGGATTAGGGTATGTATGGATGTATGAAGACAATTTTTGCTCAATCAGCGCGTGAGATTTTCATAGAAGGATAATCGATAATACTGATGTGATGTACCCTCCACCATGCACTGTACACCCGCCTGCAGTGTATTTGTTTTAGATGAGTGATGTTCACAGGTGATTGAGTGTTCTGCAGTCATGCGGGAAGATCTTTGAGAAATTGGTTATTGATCTGAACTATCTAAATCTATTGCGCATTAATAGAACGAGAAAAAATAAAAGCTGAATAAACGAATTAAAATTTGTGCCACCAAAAGGGCTCGAACCCATGTATCCTTGCTTGCTAGGCAGGTGTGCTAGCCATTACACCTCTGCAGCAGTATAAGTAACACATGGACTAACCTAGTCCAATGCCCTCCCTAACACATCCTGCAGTTCACGTCTTCAACTTATTTCCCCTTCTCGAAATATCACGATGCTGCTGCAGTGGTGTAACAGCTAGAACACCTACCTAGTTAGTAAGGAGACCTGGGTTCAAGTCCTGTACAAGACAAATTTTAACTCATTTCTTCAGCTCCTGTCATTACCATAGATAAAGTTGAGACGGCAATGTATCAAAAAAAGACCTATAAGACTAGAAATCCCACACAATGTCATCTGGAGCGTTAACTGCTGTAAAATGGGTAGCAGTAAGCGTCTGGAGCGAGCTGAAGTAGAATGCGCATGTCAGGTTTGGAATCATAAGGAAAACAACCCAACTACTAGGAACTGACAAGCTGGTGAGCTAAACTAGAAGATTATGTCAGGCTCAAATTAATTTGCAAGGATTTTTAAAGGGGGTGTGACGACATTGTTTTCTTTCGCAGTTTTCCCATCTGTAGGACTGTAGTGCAAATTCCATTGTCTTTTTAAACACGTGCCCTAACAGTGCAGACACTACTAGTATAGCTGCGAACATCTTCGCCGCGTGCGCTGCCACAAACAGCACATCCTCCTGCATGCTCACTCAGTGTGAAGAAAGCCTTGGGCTACTCAGTACTGTTACGTGAATCATGCAGCGTGATGTGGTTCTGTTCAAATGGCTCTGAGCACTATGGGACTTAACATCTGAGGTCATCAGTCCCCTAAAACTTAGAACTACTTAAACCTAACTAACCTAAGGACATCACACACACATCCATGCCCGAGGCAGGATTCGAGCCTGCGACCGCAGCAGCCGCGTGGTTCCGGACTGAAGCGCCTAGAACCGCTCGGCCACCGCAGCCGGCCGTGGGTCTACTGTAACGGCGACAACAGCACTGCAGGACTGCATAAGGACTAGTGCAGTATAATGACACGAAACGCTTCCACTGGATTCCGAAGTCGAATGTCGAAATGTGAAAGGAAAGTGATATCGTTTCTGTACAAGTCAGAGAAGATGTGTGATTTACTGTCAGTTCCCGAAAAATTGGAACTGTTGTTGTTGGCATATCGGTATACATTACAGCGTCAGTTCTGTGTTGCTGAAAGCATTCATACATCTCGCATTTGTCATGTAAAACGTACAATCTATCCGTGTTTTACCGCGTATACATACCTCTCACGGTCAAGTCAATGAATAACGTCAAATTTTCGTATAATGAAGTTGTAGTTTTACACATTTCTGTTCACGTCGGAACTGTATCTAACACTCTGAAATCAGCGAATAATTAATTTCCCACGTAAATCGGACAGTTTGCGCGACAAATCTCGGGTGGACTTCTCGATCTGTCTAGTGATTGTGAACTTTGCCATCGCGGAACAAGGGGCTCACCAGTGGAAAGGTATTTTTTTGCAAAAACATTCGATCGTTCCTGAAATACGGCGTACACTCCGAAGGACGGTAGCGGCCAAGGATAGGATTCGTGTGTTGCAGTGGTAACCAGGCACTTTTCTTAGGGGACGCAGCAGGTAAGAACAAACTTCTTTTTTAACCAGGTGAAACAATACTGGTGTACAGGATTTTCACGATACTTTAACATGTGTTTCCTCAGTCGCTATGAGTACCGGGCAGGATATACATTTAGGAAGGGGTGGTCAGCGGACAGATACTTTGCTACTGTTCATAATGCAGAAAGGATTTCCCATCAGGGTTCGGGAACGTCTTTGAAGCCTTAACGTTTAACGGTTTGTGAGATATTCTAGACAGGAATTTAGTTTACGAACAACTGCTTGGTTCTGACAAGTATTTCTTTCTCTCTCTGTCTCTGTCTCTCTCTCTCTCTCTCTCTCTCTCCCTCCCTCTCTCTGTCTCTTTGTCTGCTGAGAAAGCTTTTAGCATTAACAGCAGAATGCCCTGGAAATAGGCTTATTGTCGAAGGCTAATGTTGATAGTTTTGACAACAGGGAGATTAGAGAGCAGTAACTCGCTTTTTCAGTGAAAATGATGGGCAGAGCCCTTTATTTACGAACGGAGGGGACCACTGGCTGCATATCCCTCACACAACAGGTGTTCGGAAAGTACGCTGTTGTTCTAGGCCAATGCCAGTTTCTGCTGGCTCTTGTCCATCTACACACGTGAAGCTGAGAGCATACTTGTGTTCGGATGCCTCAGAATGGGCCACGTTACTCTTGCATATTCCACGTGCCATCTCCCCAGCCAATGGAGGCCACGCTCGCCATCCACCCCCGCGGACTTCGACCCGGCGCTGTGCGACATCTACGAGTTCGGGAAGTATTTCGAACGAACTCCGTCGTCAGTGTGACACGTACTAGGATATACAGCAATGTAGCGTTCCTGTCAATTTTTTCAAGAGCAGTAATGTGAGCGTCTCTCACGTGATACTAAATACAATGAACGACAGCCCATAAAAGATTCCGGCGGGTATCTGCAGCGAGAAGTGTCAAACAGTAACTTTGAGCAGTCTAAGATGCTAGCTCTTCTGGACAACCTTCGCATCATACTACATCCAACGAACGGGAATGCGCACAGGAGAAGTATTTCAATGCTAAAAGTTTCCGGCAGGTGTAGGTATGGAGGCATCAGCAGTGAGAAGCATCAAAGAGTAGCTTCGACCAGCCTAAGGTTACTGCTACATCTCACTTGCCCGAGGGCCAGATTCAGACAGTGCCGACACACCGTTGTTGAGCGTTCAGCTATTCATCCGCGCCGAATAGTCACGTAGCTCGATATTGCTGGGGCCAGTTTTTCCGAGATATACGTTTAACTGCTTGCGGAAAGCATCCTGTTCTTGAGTCTTTTGTCCATTGTTGTTGTTGTTGTGGTCTTCAGTCCTGAGACTGGTTTGATGCAGCTCTCCATGCTACTCTATCCTGTGCAAGCTTCTTCATCTCCCAGTACCTACTGCAACCTACATCCTTCTGAATCTGCTTAGTGTATTCATCTCTTGGTCTCCCTCTACGATTTTTACCCTCCACGCTGCCCTCCAATGCTAAATTTGTGATCCCTTGATGCCTTAAAACATGTCCTACCAACCGATCCCTTCTTCTGGTCAAGTTGTGCCACAAACTTCTCTTCTCCCCAATCCTATTCAATACTTCCTCATTAGTTATGTGATCTACCCATCTAATCTTCAACATTTTTCTGTAGCACCACATTTCGAAAGCTTCTATTCTCTTCTTGTCCAAACTATTTATCGTCCATGTTTCACTTCCATACATGGCTACACTCCATACGAATACTTTCAGAAATGACTTCCTGACACTTAAATCAATACTCGATGTTAACAAATTTCTCTTCTTCAGAAACGCTTTCCTTGCCATTGCCAGCCTACATTTTATATCCTCTCTACTTCGACCATCATCAGTTATTTTTCTCCCCAAATAGCAAAACTCCTTTACTACTTTAAGTGCCTCATTTCCTAATCTAATTCCCTCAGCATCACCCCACTTAATTAGACTACATTCCATTATCCTTGTTTTGCTTTTGTTGATGTTCATCTTATATCCTCCTTTCAAGACACTGTCCATTCCATTCAACTGCTCTTCCAAGTCCTTTGCTGTCTCTGACAGAATTACAATGTCATCGGCGAACCTCAAAGTTTTTATTTCTTCTCCACGAATTTTAATACCTACACCGAATTTTTCTTTTGTTTCCTTTACTGCTTGCTCAATATACAGATTGAACAACATCGGGGAGAGGCTACAACCCTGTCTTACTCCCTTCCCAACCACTGCTTCCCTTTCATGTCCCTCGACTCTTATAACTGCCATCTGGTTTCTGTTTAGAATTTGAAAGAGAATATTCCAGTCAACATTGTCAAAAGGTTTCTCTAAGTCTACAAATGCTAGAAACGTAGGTTTGCCTTTCCTTAATCTTTCTTCTAAAATAAGTCGTAAGGTCAGTATTGCCTCACGTGTTCCAGTGTTTCTACGGAATCCAAACTGATCTTCCCCGAGGTTGGCTTCTACTAGTTTTTCCATTCGTCTGTAAAGAATTCGTGTTAGTATTTTGCAGCTGTGACTTATTAAGCTGATAGTTCGGTAATTTTCACATGTGTCAACACCTGCTTTCTTTGGGATTGGAATTATTATATTCTTCTTGAAGTCTGAGGGTATTTCGCCTGTTTCATACATCTTGCTCACCAGATGGTAGAGTTTTGTCAGGACTGGCTCTCCCACGGCCGTCAGTAGTTCCAATGGAATATTGTCTACTCCGGGGGCCCTGTTTCGACTCAGGTCTTTCAGTGCTCTGTCAAACTCTTCACGCAGTATCATATCTCCCATTTCATCTTCTTCTACATCCTCTTCCATTTCCATAATATTGTCCTCAAGTACATCGCCCTTGTATAGGCCCTCTATATACTCCTTCCACCTTTCTGCTTTCCCTTCTTTGCTTAGAACTGGGTTTCCATCTGAGCTCTTGATATTCATACAAGTGGTTCTCTTCTCTCCAAACGTCTCTTTAATTTTCCTGTAGGCGGTATCTATCTTACCCCTAGTGAGATAGGCCTCTACATCCTTACATTTGTCCTCTAGGCATCCCTGCTTAGCCATTTTGCACTTCCTGTCGATCTCATTTTTGAGACGTTTGTTTTCCTTTTTGCCTGCTTCATTTACTGCATTTTTATATTTTCACCTATCATCAATTAAATTCGATATTTCTTCTGTTACCCAAGGATTTCTACTAGCCCTCGTCTTTTTACCTACTTGATCCTCTGCTGCCTTCACTACTTCATCCCTCAAAGCTACCCATTCTTCTTCTACTGTATTTATTTCCCCCATTCCTGTCAATTGCTCCCTTATGCTTGTGCTGTGATAGTGCCACGCAAAACAACAAGGGGCGCGAGCCCCCTCCATGAGAAACACGACCACACAGTAACACCACCGCCTCCGAATTTTACTGTTGGCACAACACACGCTGCCAGATGATGTTCACCGGGCATTCGCCATACCCACAGCCTGCCATCGGATCGCCACATTGTGTACCGTTATTCGTCACTCCAAACAACGTTTTTCCACTGTTCAATCGTCCAATGTTTACGCTTCTTACGGCGCACGTGCTTCTGTTTTGGGACCTGTGTGCCTTCGCGGCATATGACGGAGTGCCTGACGGTCGGTAGCCATATGCAGAAGGGACGATTTTATACGGAGCAGCGCATGAATTGTGCTTACTAAAGTGGCGCGAAGAGGGAACAGCTTGTTCCATCTCACTATAGTTATGTCGCATTATATCGAATACTATAGATGTTTGAGATACTCTCATCATTCTTCAAAATTTAAGAAATGTTATAACTCGAGTGAGGAAATGGAATACGTGTTTATTTAATTCATAGTTACATAACTGCAGTTCCTTTCCTTAATCCCTGTACGTTGCCTTGGGTTAATTAACTTTGAGTTTGTATTAAGAGTTCGTCTGGTGGTAGTTGCAAGGCAGAGATGAGGTCATTCTGGAGGTTGGTTAGTGCCAACATAAATCTGGGGTAAAGGCAGCGATGACGCACCTGTTTGCCAGGGGTAGCTCGGAGTTCCCCTTCCCTCCAGGGCGCGGGAGAAAGACCGCCGTGACAGGCTCACTCTGGGGGAAGCTGTTGAACTGAGCGGACGCAACTGAGAGCGATCTCCGTCTTTGATGCCAAATAATTTATCTTTTTCAGGATGGAAGTAGTTAGCATGTTGTTACGAGCATTCTTTTTTTTTTTGAGAAATTTTGCCTGTAAAATTAAAATTTTCAATTACAGTTTCTTTTCCAGAGGTGAGCGTAGGGGCTCACGTTATCCATTTGTATTAATGCAATCAGTTAGTGCCTTCAGCACACGAGAGCAGTAAAAGTATCAAAAATCATAAAATTACACTTTAAGCAGTAGCGTTTTGCAATTTTAAATTTCTTGCTGGTCTTGCTAAAGTAACATGGGGCCTCACCCTGCCTATTTAGCTTAACACGTGGTCGCAACTGCTGATGAGAAATTTAGACCATGATTCCGCGTGAAACTTGCTAGAATATGCGTGTGCTTTGTGTTAGTTACTTAAGTTTCTAAGCGTGTGACGTAATTCATAAATTTTATGCACGGATCTTTTGATTCATGAGTACCCCCATTTGCAAGCAGCAACCTAGACGAGGCTCCACATCCTAATTAACTGGTAAATAATCGGTTGTGAGTGTGAATAATTGTACAGATTGAAAACAAGAATGCACAGTGGGGTGAGTACAAAAAACAATTAGCCGTTGGTATCGATCACCCACGTGGTGTCGAACTGCACCGCCAGCGAGCTACCAGTTCGTTCCTGAAAATAGGATGTGTGCATGTACTGTAAATTGTTAATGTGCGTGTGCCAAAATTTATAGGGTGTTTTATACTTAAAGAAATTGTTTTTTGTGTATACGAGAGATTGTTGTGTGTGCTTTGTTCTCCCCTTTTCCCACCAAGAATCTTTGCTATAATGGAGAGAGTGACCATTGAGGAACCGAAGCGCGCTTCATTAATTCAGAACGATTCGGTGCAAATAACAACGTGGGGTGCGAGTTTCAATCACTGCCCACACAGACGGACTACAGATGCAGCAAAGTAGTCCCTCCCCTTTTCTAGTGCACAATATTATAAACGAGACCAGGTTTCTGATAGCATAAGCACCTTCAGTGAGAGAGTGTTGAATACATTTCTGATAATACGGGCACCTTCAGTGCTAGATAAGATAGAATTTATTCGTCTCTGCTTTGTTAATTGCAATTATGAGATCTCTTAAGTAGCGAGTAAAAAAAAGGTTATAACTTTTTTAAAGTTTCCGGGTAAATAATAAAAATGTTTCACGAATTTAATTTCATGGATTCAGTGCCTGATCATAACACCCCCATCCTGTGTAGAGAACAATGTGTAAGGTGTCAGGCAAATCCAACATCTTCCATGAAAACCCTGACATGATAAGCAAATCCAGTAGTATGTCACATAGCTCCGAATAAATCGTGACAGTAACCAAAGTAATACGAGTAACGAGTGAGCAAATGGAATACCACAGACTAACACAAGAATGCCTAAATGCATGTCATACCTTCCCACCGTGAGACAGACGCAGTTCCGAGGGGAGAAACGAGAACAGAAGCCGAGAGCAGAACCGTGTTAAGATAGAAGGCCCTACGATAAGGGACGGACACCCACGTCGCCAGCTAACCACCAGGACCACCCCCCAGCCCATGTTAAAAGCTAGAGCCCTCCAGAAGAACAGTATAGATCTTACGATAACACAAAAAGGGCCACACCAGCCGCAAGTTTTCGCGTGAGACTTTTTCGCGTCTCTATTACGTTGCAAACTTTAAAAACATTGCCCCACCACGAAAAGTATAACGTTTCTCATTGGATAGACAGAATTTTTGTAGGCAGAACTTAAGGTTAAAATTGAGACCCTGATTGGTCAGATGAAAACACAGCCAGATAGTTTTTTTTTTTTAAACCAACTTCGGTAAATTGTAGTAAGGAGAAGTTAGGGGAGAGTTGCTTTGGAGACGGCGAGGTGAGCGGAGCTGTGCTGCCCGCCGCCCCCTGACGAACACCGACAATGTAATGAACGCACGCGATGCCGCATTTTTGAGCGCATAAGGCTTCACTCAGAACTGCAGAACTCTCATCTGTTACATCCCCTTTTTACGTAATACTAGTGTCGATTGTCAATTGAAGCTCACGGTATTCACATTTGCTACGTAAGTTAAAATCTGAAACGCGATGATTTTTCTGTTATATAATTATTGAGAAGGTACATCAGCCACTGTAATTTACGACAAGTTAGATAAGTAATTAAAGATAATTGAGGGTCACTGTAGACCATTTTGATAGTTTTCTCTTTTGTGAAACTTAATTTAAACCTAGATTATAGATGTGATATGGCATAGGTCATCCTTCGATCCATTGTAGAACTTGGAAACCCACTCAGGGAATATTCGTTCACATTTTTGTTGAACGCAGTTGGTTTTTATCATCCAGTATTAAAATATTTCCTTTTATCAATAGTGCAATTTATAAACATTGTTTTGTGAGTAGAATAAAATTTCCAATGGTAAACTTAACTGCTTTTTCGACGTTATTTTACCAGCCAACTAAAAATAGAAAAGCCTTGAACCCCTTCCACTAAATTTAGTTAGTACTAAGATTCTTTTACAGGGAGTGCAGTGGAGCTGACGCTGAAATCATCGCTAGTCTCACTGAATTCTTCTGAACTCTACATGTCATGTGTGGTCTGGCGTCTCCTTACCAGCAACAGGTCCCAGGTTCAAACTAGTCAATTACCTAAAAAACACACTCAGAGCATCGTTGCGCAAAAGTGGTAGGGAGACACGACATAGGACAACAGACCCCACACAGAATGTTAGAAATGTTAGTACTAAATTGAAGTCATCATAATCTGGTGGGAATGAAAATTAACAAGGCTCATGTCAGAGCGCGGTAATTAGTTATTTGCCCCCTTGGTTGCTTGAGGTCTCCCCCACGTTATCCGTTGCGAAACCTTAATACGAAAATCACATAATCAATCAAATACTAACTTCGGGCCGGTTCCCTTTGAATGACTCCTTCCGAGCATCGAACCAAGCGGGTAAGCAGCGTGTATATGAGATGCCTCGGCACAGATGTAACCGGTACGCTCTAACACAGATTGGGAGAGAGACAAAAAAAGATAACAACGGGGAAGGTAACCGTTCAACGTAGCAATATGGCACAGTAGTGCAATCGTTTTTGTTGATAGAGCCTGGTTGGAGATCGATTTCACGCAGAAAAATTCAAGCTTTCCTCGACAGTAGCAGAACAGTGTAAATGACGAAGTGTCTTTGGCAATAGCTTTCGTATTTCATGATGTGCAGGGTTTAGCTGTCAGTACAATACGATCGCTGTATTTTCTTTCGATTTGTACAAAAATAGTTTTCCGCTGAAATTCTCGTAATTTTCCCACCTGTAGAAAGTGGCGGACAGTGGTTCCACACCAGGAGCAGTAGGCTTCATGCACAGAAAGTTTCGTAACATCAGAGAGTCACAAGACATCTTTTGTGGAGGGCCTAATAGTCGCTATAGAATGCTTCCAACAAGACAGGAGCAGAACAAGTCATCTACAGAAATGTCCGCGACGTCCGAGAGTTACGTGATGTGTTTTTTGGTCGAGTGTACAGAGAGAGACAAGTCCAGGCAGACCGCACCCTCCAATGAGGCCTTAGAGCGTCTCTAGACCGGCAGGAGTTGTAGGACATCGGAAATTCACCGAAAATTCCAACCATTTTTCTCCTCTGCAGGACAGTGCTCCAAATTGTAGGAGAATCTGTTATACATCCGAACCGCTGTTGTGTTTTTTTTCCATTATGTGTTGTGGGTTTAGAAATAGGTGATGAACTTTTAGATATCTGCTTGTTCTGATTTTCCAGTCTGTGCTTAGACACCAGTGTGGGTTTCCTACGGTAGAATTGTGCTTCGAAAAGTGAGGAAAACAAAAAAACAAGTGTCTTAATATCCCTGACTTCAGCTCACTCAGCGTTTCAAGTGAATCAGTTGCCTGAGGAGGATTTCTCGCCCGCATCGGCAGACGAGCTTTCCCGCCGGCAGACTGCACGCCTTCCTCACTCGCGGCTGCGTGTTTTGTTTCGCCAGACACGTTGTAAGCGATCTTTCTGAGCTTCACAGCCCTGCCCTGTGTTTAAGTACTACCCAAAACAGACAATGAGATGTTATACGGAGTAATCAACACTTATCTTGTTTACGGGGTGGGAGGTCGAACAGGGGGTCACGGGATCAAAGCAGTACGGATTTTGACCGAACTCCGCCAATAGGACACAAGGAAGGAAAAAGAAGAAACCGTTCCACGTACATAAAAGGATATCGACTTAATTAATTACTCAATCAATTTCATAGCACATTTTTTTTTTTTTTTTATCAGGAGTGGTGCTAGAGGAGGATGGGGAGAAAGGCATACACTACGCTAAGGGGAAGGTGACATGGAAAACCCGGGTGGTAGGGGTGATTGAATTGCTCAATTAATTAGTTTGCATGATTAATTTCATATTAATAGTGTGCACAGAACAATAGATTAGAAAACCAAACGTTATGTTAGAGAACAATAGGTTAAGGGGTGACATGAAGGAGAACAATACGTTTACAAATTTAAAAAAAAAATGTTGAGGAATGAAAAGTGATACCAAACGAAAAGTGGTGAAAAATGCGAAGTATGCTCGTATCCTCCTTACCCTGGTACACCCGAGAACAAAGGAAAACGCTGCACTCTGGATGTCTGTTTTCGCTTCCTACACCTGAATGTTTCTCTGGATTAGGCGACTGGGCTCAGGAACAGGGAAAACAATAGGTTGACCTACGTTAGAAGGAGCCTTGAGTATGTAGTTAAAAATCCCCTATTACACAAGGCAAAGCATGGAATAGACACTGAAATGAAAAACACTCTGAGTGTTTTACAAATTACGACTTTATTGAAAAAACGTTATCAGCTCTAAAGTAACTGTATACACGGAGACACCGAGTCTTCAAACAGAGACAGTGGGTAATTAGACCGTTCCATCTACTTAAAGTCAAATTGGCGCCTTACTTAGTTTGCATTTATCGCGAACCTATTTCCCAGGGTAAAGTCCCGTGCGAATGGAAAAGAAAGGAAAATGAAACTCGAGGTTTCGCTCTTAAGGAGTATGAAACGAGACAGCCAAGCTTTGGCGGATGCATTTCACCTTTACTACCCGCATACCAGACGACAAAGTAATATAATCAAATTACACTGTCAAGTCACATTAATGTGGAAACCCATCGAGAGCCTGAGTAACGAAGTTTTGCAGCACGAGACGTGCAAGAAGAGATCAGTGAGGTTCTGGAAGGTAGCACAAGGCATGTGGAGCCACGCCGAAGCGCGTCGTTTCTCAGTTGAGAACAGCCCGGTCGAGTTGGTCCCACATATTGTCGATGGGGTTTAAATCCGGGGAGTTTGCAGACGGTAAAGTCATCCTGGCGCTCTTCGAACTACACACATACAATTAGAGCTGTGTGACATGTTGCGTTGTCCTGCTGGTAGATGCCATCGTGCGGAGCAAACAGAAACTGCGCGTAGGGGTGACACGGTCACCGAGGACAGCTGCGTGCTCGAGTTGATCCGTTGTGCCTCACAGGATGACGTGGTCACCGAAAGAATGCTACGAAATCTCTGCGAAGCACAGAACGGCCCCTCCTTCGGCCCGGACCCTTCAGACGATTGTTTCGGGATATTTGCTTTACGACAGTTCACGACATACATGCAACGGCCACCTGTCAGATGGAGCATAAAACGTGATTCATGTGTCGGCTCTCAGTGGTGTGCTGGCGTGCAACTTCCGGCCCGTACGCAGCGCCGTTGGCAGCCGTCTGGCTGACCCGGGCTGTCGGTCGGTCGGCCGTCTATTCGCCCGCTGCCGCCGCTCCTCCCCACAGTTGCCTCGGCGTCGGCTTCCGATACCGCCATCTTGCCACGCACAGTATACTTCACGCACGGCGGCAATCGAACAATTTGAAAACTTTGCCGTTTCGGAAATACTTCCACTCTCGACCCGACAGCCAAAGATCGTCCCCTTCTGGAGGCCAGATAAAATCGCTCCGTTTCCGCATCACGACACGTCTCCCCTCCACTGCTCGTGCTACCTGTGAGCGGTCACTCCACGTCGACAAAGAACTTTGGCGGTTGTCACATCAATGTGGCCGGAGATCGTACCTCACACCAGAAATTACCTTCCTCAGTGAGATCCGCATCCGCTTCATTTGTATGGTCATCCGTAAACTGTAACTTTTGGTCAACCTATGTTTACCATCTGATAAATTATGGCAGACATTTAAATTTCAGCCTATCTCGAACAGAATAGGAATATAGCACAATCGATTTTCTCTTCTCCTATTTCTCTTCGACCGATACGGCCATATAAATATCTTCGCAACCTGAATTCCGACTGTTGCCGCACACACTTGCACGTAACGAGTGGTCACTGGTGGCGCCTTGGAATCACCTACCCTCCCAGTCTACTCCCTTTCGGTTTATTAATTTGTTATTTGAACTCTTACGCAACGAATCTCCGATGTCTTCATTCCTCATCTGATCTCACTGACTGGATAAATTCCATTTCACTGATATTTACAGCCATTTCGTCCCGCTTTCTTAAACACTTCGACCCGCAAGCGTGTGAGATAAGAGATGCAGCAATTATCTCATACGAATTTATCTTTGTTTCTTCTATCGCATTTTCCTGGCTCATGTTCTGTTTACTGTGCCACATGTCGTCTGTTATTTATTAGAACTTTACCGCATGTCTTTATCAAGCTGGTTGCTTACGTCGCGACCTAAGAAGCTAAGATGCGAAACTTGTTCTAAAAGATGGCGGTTCAGCGCTATTGTGGATCCTACAGCGACTCTTCCTACAAGAAGTATAATCTTTGTCCTCACATTCCTGGGAAAGCCAATGTTTTGCTCTTTGCTCTCTTGCAGGACTGCAATCGTCACCAGCAAAATGTGGTTCTGTTTGAGTGCGTCTGTAGATCCCGAACATCGGTTGTCTAACAGTGTCGAGATGCGGCGTCTGTCACAGTTAACAGCGGCTCAGATGCCTCGGTAGGAGCAGGGAGTACCGGTAGCCGTGTCCGGGAGAGCACGACCGGCCGCTGCCTACAGCACAAGTAGTGCCCGAGTTAGCAGAAGCGACAAACAAACTTTTAGATAGAAAAAACTAAACTCCGCCCGAACAGGCTGTGAAGGCCCAACGGACCGACTGGCCGCCGTGTCACCCTTAGCCCACAGGCGTCGCTGGATGCGGATGTCGAGGGTCATATGATGAGCACGCCGCTCTCCCGGCCGTACGTCAGCTTACGAGACCAGAGCCGCCACTCTCAGTCGTGTAGCTCCACAGTTTGCCTCAGAACAGCGCTCGACAGACCGGATGGTCACCCCTCCAGCCCGACAGCGCTTAACTTCGGTGATCTGACGGGAACCAGTGTTCCACTGCGGCAAGGCCGTTGGCTGAACTTCTAGATAAAGTCTCTGCCTATTCGATTCAGATTTCGCCCGTGGCCCGCGACTGTGCAAGCCTCTTCACGTCCGAATACTTACTGCAACATACATCCTTCTGAATCTGCTTCTGTATTCATCTCTTAGTCTCCCTCTACGATTTTTATCTCCCAACACTTTCCTCCAGTACTAAATTGGTGATCTTTTTATGTCTCAGAACATGTCCTGTCGACCAATCCCTTCTAGTCACGTTTTGACACAAATTGCTTTTCTCCCCAATTCTATCCAGTACCTCCTTATAAATTAAGTGATCTAATCTTCAGCATTCTTCTGGGGCACCATAGATCAAAAGCTTTCATTCTCTTCTTTTCTTAACTGTTTATCGTCCACGTTTCACTTCCATACATGGCTACACTCCATAGAGAGACTCTCAGGAAAGACTGCTAAATACTTAAATCTATATTCGATGTTTACAAATTTCTGTTCTTCAGGAACGATTTTCTTGTCATTGTCAGTCTACATTTATATCCTCTCTACTTCGGTCACAACAATTTTTTGCTGCCAAAATTGCAAATCTCATCCTCTACTTGAAGTGTCTCGATTGCTATTCTAATTCCCACAGCATCGCCTGATTTAATTCGACTTCATTCCATTACCCTTGTTTTGCCTTTATTGATGTTCATCTTATATCCTCCTCTCAAGGAACTGTCCATTCCGTTCACGTGCTCTTCCGAGTCATTTGGTGTCTCTGACAAAATTACACTGTCATCGGCAATCCTCAAGGTTTTTATTTCTTCTCCCTCAACTGTAATATGCACTCCAAATTTTTCTTTGGTTTTCTTTACTGTTTGCTCAATATACATAGGAGGTAAGTTTCAGCCCTGTCTCACTCCCTTCTCAGCGGCAGCTTTCCTTTCATGTTCCTGACACAGGTTTTTTACAAGTTGGAAATAGCCTTTCGCTCCTTGTATTTTACCCCTGTTACCTTCAGAATTTCAAAGAGAGTATTCCAGTCAACATTAGCAAACGCTTTCCCCAAGTCTACAAATGCTATAAATTTAGGTTTGCTTTCCCTTAGCCTATCTTCTAGGAGAGGTCGTAGGATAAGTATTCCCCAACATGTTCCTGCATTTCCCCGGAATCCAAACTGATCTTCCCCAAGGTCGGCTTGTACCAGTATTTTCATTCTTCTGCAAAGAAGTCGTGTTAGTAGTTTGCAAACGTGACTTATTAAACTGATAGTCACGTAATATTCACACCTGTCACCACCTGTTTTCTCTGGAATTGGAGTTATTACATTCTTCTTAAAGTGTGGCTTGAAGCTAGCTGTGACTGTGACTGCGTGTGAATGTGGATTGTGTGAGGTCAGGATAGTTCGGGCTTGGCCGCGCTATTGCACCAAAGAAATTAAAATATACTTAAGCTTCCGATCACAAACTGTCTGTCAGTTAATAACTGAGTTATCCTGAAGGTAGAAAAACTTTTTATGCAATATTTAGTTACAGGTAGTGCGGCTGGTTCCATTGTTACTCATCCAGTGAAGAAACATTAACCGTTTCCTAAAATATTAGGCGCGAGTGAGGTGCAGAAGAAGAAATCACTGCAGGGTAACTGGTTATCGGTAACCGCACCGTCACACAGACTGTGGACGAATCTTGAGACCAACTAGATGGAGTTCTGATAGAAACGGTTACAGTTCAAACGCATTTGTCCCAACTAAGAGAATACAACGAAGGCTCGCGAGACGGCCGTGCTCCGGGAGAAGGCACCAGCCGGAAAGTTTCTCGGACCGAGACCGAACTCTCCGGGTGACTCAGCAGCAACTAACTCCAAAGTGGAGTCAGTGGCGGTTTGTAGCCACGGATCAGCGGAGCGCTTTAGTCCTGTCGCCACCTCCTTCCACCCTGTCAGCTGCCCCACTCCGCACCCGGAAGATGTTAACAAGCGTGGGCTGTAGACCCGTGATCACTATCATTCCTGATACAGGGTTTTTAATAAATCGCCTTTCCGAAGTGCTCCGTAAAATGTGGCGGCTGACCGCATCGAAAGCTTTGAAGTGGTCCGCGATTGTAGAAAATGCTGTGGAGAAACGGTCAGTCGATGGCGTCGTAACAGATCAGATGCGACGGTGCCCCCTCCTCCTGTCAGACGGCAGCTGCGCGGTAGGTGGACGGGGAGAGGTGTAGCCACGTGTTGAGTCTCTGCTGCGCTATCAGCGCGATCACATCACGTCACATCCCCAGAGAACTCCTGCACAGGCGGGCCACAATGAAATCCTATCGACCAGAGCAACAGGTACGTTAATGTGGCTCTGCTCTGGGCAGCGCGCTCGTAAAAATAAAACCCGGGCGCGGTTCGACGGCGACTGACCCCAAGCTCTGCCCGATACGTCGACGCGTTCTCCGGAATCACACACACGCACCTGGCAGCGTCCACACTGTGGCCAATAAAGATACCCTCTCTGATTGACTAGCGTCTCACGAAACTTCTGTTAACTTACACTTTTTATTTCATTTTCTTTCTTTATTTATTTAACCTGATCCAATTGGCGCCATCAGGTCCTGTCTTACATCGGGCCAGGGTTTCACACATACTGTACCTTTTTTTACATCACAGTTTTCTAAGGAACAACATTTTTAATATGAAAAATATTATTAAAATGATTCGAGTGTCTCAAGTGGCAGTGTGAGTAAATTATACTGACTATGAACTAACAAAGTTAACATTGACACTACTTGTTCTACTGCAGCTGCTGTCACTAATAGTGATAGTAATAATAATAATAATAAAAAGAATTTATAGTCGTACAAAGTGCATGTTTTCTGATGTGATGAAAGGAAATTCGAGGAGACTGTACCAGCTAAGAATACGGGGAAATTAGAAAGATCTGGTTGGAGAGAAGGATGTTCGAGGCTAACGAGTGCATACGGGGACAGTGGTAATCCTTACTATTGCTTTAGTAGAGATGTAATTAGCTGTCTTATGAACCTGAGATGTTATTCACTTCTCTAATACACTCCTGGAAATTGAAATAAGAACACCGTGAATTCATTGTCCCAGGAAGGGGAAACTTTATTGACATATTCCTGGGGTCAGATACATCACATGATCACACTGACAGAACCACAGGCACATAGACACAGGCAACAGAGCATGCACAATGTCGGCACTAGTACAGTGTATATCCACCTTTCGCAGCAATGCAGGGTGCTATTCTCCCATGGAGACGATCGTAGAGATGCTGGATGTAGTCCTGTGGAGCAGCTTGCCATGCCATTTCCACCTGGCGCCTCAGTTGGACCAGCGTTCGTGCTGGACGTGCAGACCGCGTGAGACGACGCTTCATCCAGTCCCAAACATGCGCAATGGGGGACAGATCCGGAGATCTTGCTGGCCAGGGTAGTTGACTTACACCTTCTAGAGCACGTTGGGTGGCACGGGATACATGCGGACGTGCATTGTCCTGTTGGAACAGCAAGTTCCCTTGCCGGTCTAGGAATGGTAGAACGATGGGTTCGATGACGGTTTGGATGTACCGTGCACTATTCAGTGTCCCCTCGACGATCACCAGTGGTGTACGGCCAGTGTAGGAGATCGCTCCCCACACCATGATGCCGAGTGTTGGCCCTGTGTGCCTCGGTCGTATGCAGTCCTGATTGTGGCGCTCACCTGCACGGCGCCAAACACACATACGACCATCATTGGCACCAAGGCAGAAGCGACTCTCATCGCTGAAGACGACACGTCTCCATTCGTCCCTCCATTCACGCCTGTCGCGACACCACTGGAGGCGGGCTGCACGATGTTGGGGCGTGAGCGGAAGACGGCCTAACGGTGTGCGGGACCGTAGCCCAGCTTCATGGAGACGGTTGCGAATGGTCCTCGCCGATACCCCAGGAGCAACAGTGTCCCTAATTTGCTGGGAAGTGGCGGTGCGGTCCCCTACGGCACTGCGTAGGATCCTACGGTCTTGGCGTGCATCCGTGCGTCGCTGCGGTCCGGTCCCAGGTCGACGGGCACGTGCATCTTCCGCCGACCACTGGCGACAACATCGATGTACTGTGGAGACCTCACGCCCCACGTGTTGAGCAATTCGGCGGTACGTCCACCCGGCCTCCCGCATGCCCACTATACGCCCTCGCTCAAAGTCCGTCAGCTGCACATACGGTTCACGTCCACGCTGTCGCGGCATGCTACCAGTGTTAAAGACTGCGATGGAGCTCCGTATGCCACGGCAAACTGGCTGACACTGACGGCGGCGGTGCACAAATGCTGCGCAGCTAGCGCCATTCGACGGCCAACACCGCGGTTCCTGGTGTGTCCGCTGTGCCGTGCGTGTGATCATTGCTTGTACAGCCCTCTCGCAGTGTCCGGAGCAAGTATGGTGGGTCTGACACACCGGTGTCAATGTGTTCTTTTTTCCATTTCCAAGAGTGTATAATGCAGGAGGTTAGTCCAGAGCCGAGTGCCTACTACGGCGAAGGACTTCGAGCAAGCGGCAGAACGACGGAGTGGGACAGAAAGGATTTTGCTCTGACGCAAACGAGTGTTTCTGCCAGATTGTTCAGATGAGAGCGTTAAGGTGGCGGAGACATGAGGGGCAGCGTGCGTACAGTAGAGAAGACAGAGGGTATGGAAATCTCTGCACTTGTCCGCAAGCAGCCAGCATAGCTGTCCGTATGATGATGAAATATGATCTCGAATATCACACATATAACGAACGTAACCACTGTGAGCTTTCCTAATAAAAGTCCTTCCAGGCTAACATCTCTGTTATCAATCACTGTTTGTTTAGTTCTCTTTTTTAGTTCAAGAGGAGAGAGTACCTTTCTGTAGTGTTGTATGACACTGAGAGATGCTGATTCCTTCTTGCACATGCAGTTACGAGCTTAGTCCAATGTAGATTTTCATCTGTTATTACTCGTAGACTCTTTAATTCGATATTTGTCCCATTCAGGTTTAAAGACCGTAGGGGTTTTCGATGTTTCGGCATAATGGGCCTAGAATGACGAACCAGTACAGCACAGGTTTTGGATGGGCTGAGTTTTAACCTTATATCCTGCGCCCATTTTGATATTGCACACAGGTCGATATTGAGATTGTCGCTAACTGTCTTCAGGTTCACTGGTTGTGCATCCAGATGCATCTGTCTGAGAGGTTGCTGTGAATCCTGGTGGACATAACACTCAGCTGCAAAACCGGAAAAGATACAAAAACCATTTCTTTTTTATAACAGTACGACTGTGCAGCTCTCCCTGGTGGTTTTTCCTATACAAGACTCTGCACCTCTGCATCACTACAACAAGCCACGTGTCTACTCGAACGTGATCACTGGACTCAAAACCGTCATCCCCTCCTGCAGTTTGCACACCTCCAAACTCTGATTATCCACTTATGCCGCAAGATGTGCCCTAGCGGCTAATCCCTTTATTGAGTCACGCTGTGCCACAAACTTCTTTCCTCCCTAATTCAATTCCGCACCTTTGCATTAGTTATTCAATTTACACATTTAATCTTTAACATTCTTCTCTAGCACCTCATATTTCAGACTTTCTTTTCCCTGCCTTTGAGTACTTACTATTTGCTATCAATGCTCCACTTTCGTGCAGAGCAACACTCCGTACAAAAAGTTTGTGGAAAGATTTTCTAACACTCAGATTTATATTCAATGTTGACAAAATCCTCGTTTCGATGAACGTTTTTCTTGCTGCATTGTGTAGCCTGTCTACAGTTCGCGCAGCCCCCTCCACTGACCTCTGCCAGCCGGGAGTATCTGTCCTGTTGCCACACTTTATGTCGACGCAGTTTCAATGACAGAATTATTCATTCAGTGGTAAATTTATGAGCGTGATTTCCAAATAAATACGAGAGGTGAGGGCAATAAACATTAAGTGATTCACAAGCAGGCAACGGGGATTGTTTAGCGCGTTTACAGCTTTATCAAACCCGAATCTGAAACAGGGGCTCCTATTCTCGATACTCTGAAGAAACAAGAATGCGCCGCAAGAGAACTGTATGGGGAATTGTAAACGAAAGTACCAGGAACTGTTGGTTTCGTGTCGTATGTAAAACATTGAAGTCGCAGAAAATCTCCAACACTGACGAATAGCCGACTTAACTAGAACATGTAACAATCCTGCATGCGAAAATTTAGCTGCAGAGGTAGCGCTTCGTCAATTCAAAACATAAAAGATATTGGTTTCAGATATGTTGAAAGTAATGATAGGGG
The DNA here is from genome assembly GCF_021461385.2 of Schistocerca piceifrons. Lineage (NCBI taxonomy): Eukaryota > Metazoa > Arthropoda > Insecta > Orthoptera > Acrididae > Schistocerca > Schistocerca piceifrons. The sequence goes on from NC_060147.1 coordinate 146,698,965, forward strand.
AAAGTTTTAAATGAAAAGAAGTGACACAGATGCAGCTCCAGCTACATTCCTTATGAAGACGCAAGAAGTAAGAGAAGAGGACATTTGAACAGTGTATTAGTTTTTAGGCTACCGTTTTCGAACGGAGAATCGGACACGGCGGTTTTACAGTTTTATTACTAGCATTGATGTTGGGTTATCAACTTCTGGTACGCCCATCTGTACTGATAATAATACTCTGGCACGTGCCACGTTATACGACGAGACATCGTGTATCGTGGTACTCTACTCGACACGACGCGTTGTATTATGTGACACAGGTACTAATACCGACAAGTAAAAAAGCGCCAATATGTCAGGGACGTTTTGATTAAATGTCTTTCAAATGAACTCTCAGATAAGTCGAGAAGCTAGTTCGCTTCTTTTACATCGCCGATTCTGCCCACGACATATTCGCCTTTCTTTGTGCTACTATAGGAGCATTTTTCATTTTGGTAAATAAGCAGAGACGTCCTGTAGCGAATGAGGCAGGCCGGCGGTCCAGTACAAAGGTGGAGGAAAGCGGAAGGGAGAGGCGGACAGATGGCCGCGCCCTGCAGGGGCCGCTGAATTACTAAAGGGCCGGCCCGCCTCACAATGGCAGCCGCCGTCTGCACACCGATACGTCTCGTGGGGCCGAGAGGCAGCTGGGACACGCGGCGCTTCGTCCCCACTTGCATTCCACGTCTTCGTGTCCGCTACAGATTCGAGAAAGGCCTGATTCGCACAGAGACGTGTAGCGTACAGAGTGCGTCCGCAGACACAGCACCGCCGGCCGCCCTTTACAGCTGGCGCCGAATGGTCCACATGCCAGAGCCTGCTCTACAACATTCTCCCTGACGAGCGACTTTCAGCCCCTCCCTCCTCCCCCCCCCCTCCTCTTCCTCTGCCGAAAACTTTCGCTCCTGTCATTTTTCGCTACAAATTTTGATACGCACTTATTTATGTAAAATGCGGGATGGGGAGGGAAAGGGAAAAAGACCGGTGGGGAATTCGTGACTTCGAACCGCACAGGGCATGGCGATAGTTGGAGTCCGCTTCTCTAGAACAGTTCCCCCGACTGCCTCGGCCATCCGGACACGCTTTCCGTCGCAGCCAGATCCTCAGCTTACCGCGGCGTCCGTGGTGCGCGAACCCTGTACGCGCCAGTTACTGATTGGCGTAGGAGTCCGGGCGATAGCAGAGCGTCCACACTCGAACAGACGTCAGGGAGCCGTCGAGGAGTTGCAGAAATGTGGGCGTCTGAGTGGCATCTGTTCTGTCGGGCATATACGACTCACATGTGTAGCCGGGATGTCACTGACCCTCAGGCGCTGCGTTTCTGTACCACCTTTTACGTTGCGCTATTCGCCAATTCCCTTCCAATGGCGATTTTCGATCTGTCGTACACGTCAAAGTAGCTTTTAAAAGACGGACTTAGTCACAGCATAATACGAAGATCACAAATCAGAGGGTGGGAGGGAACGTTGTACAACACCACTCGATAAGGTCTAGCGGTTCTAGGCGCTCAGTCCGGAGCCGCGCGACTGCTACCGTCGCAGGTTCGAATCCTGCCTCGGGCATGGGTGTGTGTGATGTCCTTAGGTTAGTTACGTTTAAGTAGTTCTCAGTTCTAGGGGACTGATGACCATAGATGTTAAGTCCCATAGTGCTCAGAGCCATTTTTTGAACCACTCGATAAAATGTCTAAAACCTACTCACACTGCATACGGTCGGACATAATCGCAAGACAACCCACGCAGCCATCGTCTGTTCGTCAGTCTCTATACAACTAACACAGTACAGGTTAGTAGAACCGATTCAAACAGGAACTCAGTATGCAGTGGCTAACCGTCGACTTGGGTGTATTTGGAGAATTGTAGGACTAGTGCAACGTGTTCTCGAGTACTGCTCGAGTTTTTGGGATGCGAGCCAGGTGGGATTAAAGGAAGAAATCGAGGCAGTTCTGGGGCGGGCTGCTAGATTTGTTTCCGGTAGGCTGAAATAACACGCAAGTGTTACGGAGATGCGTCGAGGAACTCATATGCGACTCATTTCAGGGAAAACGACGTTTTTTGAGAAAAACTGTTGAGGAATTTTAGAGAAGCGGCATTCGAAAATGACTGCAATACGATTCTTCTGCTACTATCAAACATTGCGCGTAAGGACCGCGAATATAGGACACGAGAAATCAGGCGTCATACGGAGACATATAACAGCCGTTTCTCCCTCGGTCTATTTGCGAGTGAAACAGGGAAGGAAGTGACTAATAGTGGTACGGACCACCCTACGGCAGCTTGCGGAGTGTGTGTGTAGACGTAGCTGAAGCTATCTATGATGGCGTCACACGTGGGCTACAGGAGCAGCTTGTGTTTCAACGGATGCTGTACGGGTCCACGAGACTGGGGGCACACGCGCAGACCGCTTCCGTTGTGCACAACGAGGCAGGCAACTCGACAGTTTCACGGAGTGACGCTTGACACACTTCAGGGCTTGCATTATTTCCAAGTTCACTTTCTGTGTTACTTTTTAGCATTTAAAGCGAGTAACGTTCTTAGGTTTGTCTGATTCCACATTACAGTCCACAAGTTTCCAAGCTATAAATTCATTGTGTTTTGATAACAGGTGAAACTACAAGATAACTGTTGTTAGTCGCAGTTTATTTCATTTCTACCAGGCGTTTCAGACGTTTAAACTTCCACCGTCAGCTGGATTTACGTGTAGTTGCGACGCGGCGATAATAAAAGCGGCAGAGAGGGATTGCAACTTCCTGTTCGCACCGTCCACTCCTCGCATTTTGTATCGAGCCTCCCTCTGTTTATTAATTCCGCCACTTGCTGTCTCAGGTGGGGTCGGGCTGATATTTCGCCGCCAGCTGTGCCCGTCCTGACGCCCCCCCCCCCCCCCCCTACTCGTCCCACAGTTGTTTTGCAGCTGTAGTTGAATGGGGCCCACTACAAATGCAAAACACCCTTCTGCGCCAGCATCGAAGCGGTCCGAAGGATTTACTTCCTCTTCCTCCGACGTGACATGGTTTCTTATTTGATTGTGATATCGTGAACTTGGTAAAACGATAGCAGTCCTAGCTAGACAATTACTCCACAGGGTCTGTTCTATAACTCACTAGCATCTTTTCACAATATACCTATGTATTTACGAGCAGTCCGTGTTTGAAGGTTAAGAAAGCTAGAAACAGCAAAAGCGCGACACGCACTGCAATATTGATACCACATCGATTATCAACGAGAGCGGTATTATTTGGCAGTAAGCTATATTTTCCTTCAAAACACGTGTCAACACTTACAGGGTGTGTAGCGAAGGAGTCACTGATTTCAGAATTAAGTATCTCGAAAATTAAGATCGACGTTCATTTTCTGCTGAAGTTATAAAGAAGTTTCGAAATAGCTCGAAAAGTAACTAACAGATGGCACTGCTGCTGCGATACGTAGTGCCTGTAAATAGTGCGGCGAAGCTCAGAGAGATCGGTTTCACCGCTGAGACGTGAATGAAAGTTGGCGTACAGGAGGAAATGGTTGAAATCGTGTACTGCACTGAACGTGTTTTTCTGCTACTACAATGCTACAGCTTAGACCACAGTCTTAGGGCGGTAAGGCGCAGTTCTCTAACACAATTTTATGTCTGAAAAGGACCCGGCGCCAGAACCGTTGTCGAGTTCTTCGCCGCACTGCCAGCAGACAGGCGGCGTTGCTGATGGTCCAGCGGGGAGTGGCGGCTCCAGGCAAACAGCGCTTAAGCCTGAAACTGTCGCCACGGTTTCTGGAGTTACTCAGCAAAATCCCAGGAAATCCGTCACGGAAATTGCACCAGAGCCCGTTTTGAAGCGTTCCAGCACGCAGAGCCTATTCATGTTTCCACTCAAAATCTGAAGCTGTGAGACAGAGGGCCGCACTGGGGGACCAGGTTCTCACAGCAACTGACAGCGAAAGATGCGATGTTGGGCGCATCTCGTCCGCAGGCGAAGCACACTTCCACGTGCGTGGAGTCACGAATAAACAAAACTGGCGATTCTGGGGTTCCGAAGACCCACGTAAGTGTGAAGCTGAACTACTGCAGCCTCCGAAAATTATTGTTTGGGCTGCAGTACGCAGCAGAGGCATTACTGGCCCTTTTTACGATCACCAGTGGACGTCGCGGTGGTGGAACGGTTTGTGGCCACATAGCCGGCGTTGGAGTGTCGCCAGGCAGCGACTGGTTCATTCAAGATGGGGCCACACCACACAGCATCTACATCTACATCTACATCTACATTTATACTCCGCAAGCCACCCAACGGTGTGTGGCGGAGGGCACTTTACGTGCCACTGTCATTACCTCCCTTTCCTGTTCCGAAGGTGTCTTTCACTTTCTCGACGAATACCTCGTGAACAGAGTTATAGCGCTGGATTACAAATTTTCTGGGGCACGGGTGGAGTGGCCCGTATAACTCGTAGTGAGTACTTTTTGTGGGACACACCACGCTAGACGACCTCTAACCGGCGACCTGTGTGCTGAGACAGTACAGGGTGTGGCGGCGAGCTTCGTTCTTCCTTTGCGCCACATCAGCACTGCGAGTAGCGGACATTTCGAAGAGGCTGCGATGTGACTGCACAGACCACCTGCACAGGGCGAGTCTGATAATGCACGCCGGTGAGTGTACGAATTGCATAGCGCACAGCGCCATTTGCTAGCAGCTTTTCGAACTGTAACGAAATTTCTGTAACTTTGGTACAAGATGCTTACTGGGTTCACCACGAACATATCTTAAAGCTTTCCCGGCGTACTACTACAGTGACATTCACCTGAAGACGGCCAGAAGACTCTGCGCCGAAACATCGTGGCAGGACGTTACTGATATCCGGCAGTTCTCCCGTGTTTTTATGGAACAACGTATCTTTTGTTGCACTCGTCTGTGAATCTAGGTTTTCGACATATTTAATTTTGAAATCACGGAATGCTTGCCTGTACATAGCCATATTTAACGAAACACAAGCTACTGCGGTGTGGTACGGTTATCCACCATGAATCGTCCAAGTGCACGTGTCACATCGGGAGTAGAACGCTACTGACACTCGACGAGGACGACACGTGGATTGCTATCCCATTTCGGATAGCCACATTGCAAAATGGTCGAAAGCCAAAAGCCACAGAGGGCACGTCGTAAAATACTGGCCATATTTCGGTGTGTTTTTGTCACTTCATTGAACTCCCACATTTGCACTTGGACTACGGCAACTTGTGTTGTAGAGAAGAGTGACGAGGCGAAAGACAGCGGCCGCTGCGGAGTGTGACGCGGTTGGAGAACGCGCGGCCCGGCACCTCTGCGAGGACACAATGCACGCACTGTCTGGTAACACCCTATACACCAAGTACACACAAAATAAATTACTTTCATTCCTTAGGAAAGTCTTAGCTCAGAATGTCAAATCAGCACAACTTTCAGCCGTCTAAATTTCCAAAGTGTTATTTTGTTGTGCAACCATTTTCGCCGATATTTTACGCCATCTTCAGGCCCCCTCAGGTCCATTCCCTTTTCGGCCCGGGCTGTCGTCCTATCTTCGGCGTTTCGATGTTAGACAGAACAGGATGCGATTCTGTGGATGTGGATTTTATTGTGCCAGATATACTTCTCACGGCCACATTCGACTGTGTATCGACCACGTCCGTAGGAGCACTACTCGCTCATACTGGGTACCACCTTTCTCAACAGGAAACACAAGTGCGAGGGTAGTTGTTTTTCAGAGCTGACGCATTAGCTCCCCAACTTGTTCCAGAGAATTGGCGTAATACGTCGCTTTTGGTTCTCATTTCTGAGGCTGTTTCAGTTAACTGTTTTGAATACATTAGGGAGTGGTCCAGCACCACGCCCAGGAATTTGGGAATGGGTTATACGACAGTAGGTGAATGCAGTTTGCGCTTTACGGCCAGCGTGCCTGTTATTGGGAACGAAGGTGATCGATTCACTTTTGTTTTCATTTACTTGGAGTCTAGAGTTCCCAAATCCCGTGTGAGAATAGTTTCTGGATTTGTAAAATCATTATACTGCGTCACCAACGCTACGTTATAGACACAGATAAATGTTTTTAGTAGGTCGGCAGCAAATAATTGTAAAAGTAGTGGCGCCGGTAAGGATCGTTGCGCGGCGCCCGGGAACGCGGGTCTCGGGAACGGAGGGGCCGGAGGGTGGTGCTGGCGCTGCTGTCGCCAGCGTCTGCGGAGGGCGAAGCCGTGGTGCGAGGCGGAGAGCTGGGAGACAGCCGGGGCATCCTGGGAAGAGCGCGGCAACGGACGCGTCCTGATGTGGCGCTGGTAGCCGAGTCGCCGAGGGACCGCCTTCTGGCCCTGCGCCTGCTGGACCTAGCAACGTAGCAGCAGTCCTGGCATCGCACCCCGCTCACATACAGTGATAAGAGGGACCAGCGGACAGACCGTCAAAACCTGAACACAAATCGAGCACGAAAGCGGGAAACAGGTGTACCGAAATGGAAAAAAAAGCAAAATAGTGAAAGATCGGAGGACAAGAAGAGAGCACCACGTAACAGCAACAACGTCGTAATTGAGTGGTTGTTCGGTCAGAGGGTCATCTGCCCTCTGCATTAAAAAAGTGAATGAATGAATCAACGATGAACCTGAACGGGTGTCATGGGACGTCTGCCCCGAACAAATGTAAAGAATTAAAAAAAAAAAAAAAGCGTTTATGGTGCTAACACCGTGCGAGCTCTGTTCGAACCCGCCTCGTTCTAACTTTTTCGTTTTTTTGTTTTGTTCGCCGTACTCAAATTTGCATGTGCGTCGTGGTGTAACTTCCGTTTGCAACTGAGAGGTGTAAGGAAGGGACCAAAAATGACAGATGATTCTGCAAAACTACTCTGTTAGCAGCCGAAAGGAAGTAGTTTTCGAAAACATTTGACGACAAGGCGACAAGTCAACCGAATCCTCCACAGAAAACTCGTCCGCTATGTCATACACGGCATTAGTGATAGGAATCTTTTACCGACGCACCTAATTTACACGCCTGGTGAGTGAGTCAGATATGTCTCCTTGTCCGATTTAGACGCTCGTACGAATGTGAATGTGATCATTCCCAAGGAAATATGAAAAGATAATAGTTTGTAAGTTGCAACAAATGAACGCAACAGTTTCACAATCACACAGTTTCTATCTGCTCTGTCAAAGCATATATTTTTAACGTTTTTGAAGTTGGGTTCCGTTCTGGAACTTTTGACTCTTGAATTCCTTTGTTGTAACAGAGTTCACACCCGTCTATTTGTTGTTTTCATTTCTGTGAGACATCTGTGTGATATCTGGCCTGCTCTCAGTATTCATCACATTCACCTGCAACGGTAACGTGACTCATATTCTATAACCAGCGTATAGAATGACAACTGCCAACGCTACAGAAAGAGAACAAACATTCCAATGCCCAGACGGACACTTGACAATGTTGGGAAGAAATAAAAAATAAAGAGACACGAGGGACTTTTGAACACAGAGCACCCGCATAGCAGTCCAGCACCATGAGAACCACGTCGCCGTTCCTGATGTATGCTGCACTACATAGCATTTCTTATACTTCAACCGTTCAATGTTTCCATTTTGCTTTTTTTTTAACAGTTCGGTACATCTTCTTCCTCTTTCCATGCTTGGTCTGTGTTCAGTTTTTGGAGGGCTATCGGCTGAGCCATCTTACCACTAAACCTGAGAGTTTCCCCTGTGACAACAGGTCGGCCAGCCCGACGCTCTCAACCCGGCGGGGGCGAAAACGCTACCGTCTGAATGGACTGGGTAGGGCAGCCGCCTCGGCCGCACTCACTCAGTCGACTAAATATAAGGGAAATTCTAAACAAAAACTAAACCAAACCAGTGATGGAGCAGCCAGTCACGTAGTTGTAAAAACAGAGGGCGTGAAGGAAGACGCGCCCTCCCTAAGAGGTTCAGTTTTCAAGTTATTCAGTGTTTAGATATAAAATGTAATGCGTCAAGCGATTCGTACGAACAGAGAGCGGACGAATGTGTGTGTGACTGAGTACTGTCGAATTGTCATAATACATTTCTTGTAAATACTAAGTATTTTAAATTATAGGTCAGAATGTATATTTCACACATAAAAAAGTGAATGCGCTCATTTATAAAACCTCCGGGCTACAAACTGACATGAACTTATCGAATTAGTTAACGCAGAGGAAGGTATCAGTGATCGTAAGGCTGCGACAGCATCTATGACGACGGGTCCTACAAGGAATGTTAAGAAAAGTAGGAAGATATATTTGCTCAGCAAGGGCGACAGGCTACAAATTTCAGAATGTATCAGCAGTCAGCATCAAATATTCGGTGATGAGGACGGAGATGTGGAGAACAAATGGAAAAAATTCAAAGGCATCGTTCGATATGCCCTCGACAAGTATGTTCTGAGTAAGGTTTTAAGGGATGGGAAAGATCCACCGTGGTTTTAATAGCCGTGTTAGAAAAGCGCTACGTAATCGAAGAGCACTTTATCACAGATTCGAAAGAAGTAAAAACCTAGCTGACAAACAAAAGCTGAGCGAAGCGAAAATGAGCATAAGGAGAGCAATGAGAGGAGCGTTCAATGATTTTGAAAGTAAGACGTTGTCAACCGACCTGAGTAAAAACACTAAGAGATTTTAGTCGTACGTAAAATCAGCAAGTGGGTCAAAATCAACAATTCATTCTCTCAGCGACCACACCGGCACCGAAACGGAAGATAATAGAGAGAAGGCCGGAATATTGAATTCGGTCTTCCGAAGTTGTTTCACCGCGGAAGTTCGTAACACTGTCCCTCCTTTCAATCGTCGTACGAACAACGAAATGGCTGATATTGGGATAACCGATCGCGGAACTGAAAAGCAGCTACACTCGCTTACTAGTGGAAAGACTTCACGACCAGATGAAATAACCTATAACATTCCATAAAGATTATGCGAAAGAACTTGCTCCCCTTCTAGCAGTAATTTATAGTAGATCGCTTGAGCAACGAAAGCTACCTAACGACTGGAAAAAGCGCAGGTCATTCCCGTTTTTAAGAAAGGCCGTAGGACAGATCAACACAATATAGACCTATATCGTTGACGTCAACCTGTTGTAAAATTATGGAACATGTTTTATGCTCAAGAATTATGATGTTTTTGGAAAATGACCATCTCCTCTACAAAAATCAACACGGATTCCTCAAACAGAGATCCTGCGAAGCTCAGCTCTCTCTCTGTTCCTCCATGAGGTCCACAGCGCAGTGGACTGCGGCGCTCAGGCTGTTGCCGCCGTCTTCCTCGACTCCAGGCAGGCGTTTGACACCGTCCCGCACTGCCGTTCAATGAAAAAAAAATACGAGCTTACGGAGTATCGGAGCAGTCCTGCAATAGGATTCAAGACTTTCTTACAGATAGAGCTCAACACGTCGCTCTTAATGGAACTAAATCGTCAGATCCGGAGTAGCACAGGGAAGTGTGACAGGAGCGTTGCTGTTCACGATATACACAAATGATCGGATGCTCTTTGAGGCTATTCGCAGATGATGCAGTTGACTATACCAAAGTAGCAACGCCAGAAAATAGTAAGAATCTGCAGAACGGCCTGCAGAGAACTGATGAATGGTGCAGACTCTGGCATTTGACCTTGAACGTAAATACGAGGGTTGGGACTTTAATAGTGGCAACTATTTATTTACAGCTCGTACAAAATCGACACGTGTTTCATAGTTTTACTGACCTTCAAAGTAGTCACCAGCATTGTGCATAACACGTAGTCAGCGATGTGGAAGTCGTAGGATACTCTTAGCAGTGCCAGTTGTGTTGACAGTTCGAGCGGCGCGGTCTATTTCAAATGGTTCAAATGGCTCTGAGCACTATGGGACTTAGGGGACATCTGAGGTCATCAGTCCCCTAGAACTTAGAACTACATAAACGTAACTAACCTAAGGACATCACACACATCCATACCCGAGGCAGGATTCGAACCTGCGACGGTCGCAGCAGCGCGGTTCAGGACTGAAGCGCCTAGAACCGCTCAGCCACAGCGGCCGGCTGTCGTTAGTCGTCAATTAACTGCATGTTTGAGGAGTGAATAAAAAAAAACAATAAATGAATGACACAATTGTTTTTTATTGTTTTCGGAGACATTCCATGGTGTATCGTAATTTATAATCAGTTGCACGCGCCAGTTTTCGAAAGAGTGATCCGTTGTGCGTGATTTGCACGGAATTATTGCCAGCGAACGAAATACTGAGCATTGTTAACGACTTTTCTTATGTGAGTGAAGAAATGTCGCTGTGACGAACCTGCGTTCTCCCGATGCACGTGGTGTGTTATCCACTGGAATGTACCTAATCCTCCTGAAGAATAAACACAAGAATGAAATATAAGGATTAATATGATAACTGATACACGAGTGAAATATAAGAATACGAAAGTTTAGAAAGATTGTAACTAGTGAGAATACCAAACAGAAATATATAATAAATGTACGACACTGTGACACCGAGCAGTAATTTAACTATTAAATAACGCCCATATATCCCCGAACATGATAAGAAACATGCGTGTAGTAACGTTCTATGGATATAGATACATAAATGAAAAAGTAAATAAATAAAATGAAATAAAAATAATAATCGGAGTTCAAACATGGGGCGCATAAGTGAGAGGCTGTATTTCTAGCCACTGTGCCACCGTGTCGGATGATATTATCGCACGCTAAAGGCATGTAAATTACATCGAAGACTTTTACCGTCGTTTTCTCAGACACGGTCGATAAGCCAAAACACTTGTTCCGTTATTTTGACTCCTCTTCCACTTAGCAAAGTTAGTGGGAAATCGGTCTATGGTATTTGCCGTGTTCTCCTCGTTAGTGTAAACTTTAAAAATTGTCCTGGAGGTAACTTTGAGAGCGATTAACACTTTGAATATTGTTTGTTGGCGGTTATAGAACTTCAGCTTGCGAGTACGATGAAGCAAGTTTTAATAACTTACTTAGGTTCTCAGACTGACAAATATTACACTCTAAGACAAAAAGATGACGCACCACAAAGGAATCATCCGAATGCGACAGAGATCTGTTGATGCGATGTACACGAACGGACAAACAAATTATTTCAATTTCAGAAAAATTGTACGATTTATTCGAGAGAAAGACCTAGATTCTGTCCTACTGGCGCGTTAAATCGTCAAAATCCCGAGCTGGTTTGAAGGTCCTGCCCATAATTCTCAACTGCGGAGAGATCCGGCGACGTTGCTGGCCAAGGTGGGGTTTGACAAGCAGTCGAAACTGTGGGAGCTCAGGATGTCAACAAAACGAGGCGTAGAATACGGTGGACGGACCACCACGCTGCTGCAAGGGTGGCGGCGCGGATGGCAACCAGAGAAGTCCAGCTGTGAAGAGAACCGCCACCCCAGGGCAGCGGGAACCCCAGCACTGTTTGGGGCGTCTCGGCCTGGAACCACACTCGAACAGAACTGTCTCCAGTGGTGAGTCCCGCTTCGAATTGATCCCCAATGACCAGCAAAGACGTGTTTGGAATAATGATCTGAATTATAGATCCGCGTCACTGACAACGACTTTCATTAACATTTTGAAACATATACTGTGTTCGAACGTTACGAAACACCTCCGAGAAAGGACCTGCTGAGACATAGCCAGCACGGATTGAAAACGTATCGTCCTTGTGAACCACGGCTGGCCCCCGGATCGTTAATCAAAATTTTCTGTTTAGAGGTACTTAGAGTGTTGTGTGTCTCACGCAAGAAGATACGGGAGTGGTTTCTCCACTGGGAGAAGCCTGCTGCCCATACGTATGCCGTACTTCCCTCGTATTTTGGTTTCTGCACCCGGGAAAGGGTACGGCAGGATACCGATCTGACGACGCAAAAGCGTTCGAGGAAAAGGCGAGAGAGGCGCTGTCAGCCATCTCTGTAAGGAATGTTGGCAGCACCACCGTATAACGGAGAGTGCCTCGAAAGAGATAAAGCTGTTTTGTGAACAAAATTGCCTTTTAAAAATTATTTCGAGCTCTGTTTTCCGTCTGCGTAGCGCTCTAGCAGCCCAGAAACACAGGCTGCTGCGTGCGTGACGGGAGCTGAACAGGTCCAGTTTTGCAGAAAATCGGTTTTAGGGACTGGCGGCTATAAAAATCTGCCGCAATCTCAGGGTCACACGGGCGGATACGAATTTTACGTGTCTTTTAACCGCTCACTGTAACAGATGAAATTCACGTGCGCATCACCGCCCTCTATCACAGTCGTTTTGACTCAGCAACCACTGTCGTCGTTACACGGCGCGTAGATAGCGGAATTCGCATCTTTTCTTAAATTTGTGGAAACGTAACAGATTGGAGAAACGATTAGAGTTGTAAAATGTAGACTACGCCGTTTACAGTTCTAATTTGTACAGGAGTAAGGATATATATTTTGCTATGTGCATCATTGCACATGTGCGGTATAAATCTAGAATGCAATATTTTGCAAAATAAAGCGGATTTTTAATTATTTCTTCTATGAATCGTGAGTTCACCTACGAAAAATCCTTAACAAAGAAGTAAACATGTACAATAAAGATCATGCACTGAATCTGTTAAGAATACTAACGAAACTTTAAAACGTAACACAGATCCAAGTTTAAGGTTGTCAGTTATTCAACATGCCTAACTAGCACGATGATTCATTCAATTTTTTTGTATTTACCCTGTTTAGAGATAGATACACGTGCTACAGGTTACTTACCAGTCCTATTTGCGGTGACTGAATGAAATGATAACTGAACGCAGATACGTTAGTCTCGGTCACCAATACAATTTCCATTAAGATCTCATCATTACCCGTTTGGGACATCCCCACCATTAGATCTGTGAAGAGGCGTGTACCGTCCCGTGATCCCTGCTATTACGTTCTCGCGGACCATGAGAGCCGACACGTTGGCATCAGTTAATAAAAATGAATTGTTGACCAGGAGTAGTGTATTTTCATTCAGTACTTCAGATGGCCGCTGATCTCCTGAGCGACTTCTCGTCAAAAGTGGAGAAATATGACCTCGGAACAATGAAGGGTGTGGTGCAGGTGCCTACGAGTCGCCTGCCTCCCTCGCTTTACTTCGCGCTACAAAGGAAAGCGCGGACCCGACAAGTGGTCTGGCGCGAGAGTCAGCCACAGCAGTGGGGAGAAGGTCTGACAGGACTCCTGGCCTCTCCGAGGACGACACGAAGCTGAACCGCAGTTCAGAGACAGCGGCACACTTTGAAACGCACAGTGGCTGGTTGCCCCCTCCTGGAGGACAGTTGCCACCACTGACGTGTTCAGAATTTACTTTCGGAACTTTGACGTAGTCGACCATTTTCTAAGTGAAGAAGCGTTAAGTTTTGATTCGTTATAGTGCTCGTTATACCGGGACATTTGACGTGCCACGTAAGGGGGGCATGTGTAGAAAGTGATATTAAGAAACAGCACACCTCGCTACAGTCGGGACACATAACACCTCGCTACAAGCTGGAGACGTGTAGAGACTAAGTAAGGTAAGGGACACCCCGACACCGACCTTGCAGGGAGGCGCAGACTACGAGCAGCGCAGCGGCGGTGGCGGCGGCGGCGGCGGCGGCGGAGGCGGCGGGGGCGGCCGGCCGGGCGTCGCGCATCATGGCGGCGGCGGCGGCGGCGACGCGGGGGCGGCGGCCCGCATGTCGTCAGCGGCGGCGGGCGCGCCTCCACATGCGGCCGGCTGCAACACCACACACGCCTTCACGTCAAATGTTTTGCGACGCACACATAAGTAGTAACGAGTTCGGCTATTTTACACGAAGACTCCACGCGCTTTGCTTTCTGAGCAAGAGGAAAGTAAAAAACGAGCGAGTCATAAAATGTTGGAACCGTTACACGACGAGTAATTGATTACCTGCACCATTTTGTAACTGAATTTGTGTCATCGTGGTATCTCGCTCCCTCCGCTATCGGTGTAACGCAGTCCCCCTACTGTCGCGCCACTGACGTCCTATAATTCCATTGCTGTGCTAGTTTCTCGCTCGCAATCGACCAGCTTGTTCGACTAGGTTGTGGCCTCACTTCACAGACGGTTAATCCACACGGTACGGATACGTTTCGTGCAAGCGACTTCCACCGATTCTTGCTGTGAACGTAGGGGGACGCGTTTAGTTACAAACGTTTGTTTCAAGTTTGGTTTATTTTTTAAATCTGTCTGGTGTTTAATCCCTGCAACATGCTGACTTAAATGCGCCCTTTGTTCAGAACGTATCTAAAAACAAAAAGAAATGAGAAATACTTTGTGGAAGAATTTACGTACGAGATCTACTTAGCAAAATTAACCTACATTACGGGTTTAGAAACAATATTTTTGCATTCTCATGTGTCTGGTCGAAGTTAACTCGGGAGAAATAGTGGCATCATGTTCTCTGAGTGGGCGTAGGTTAACATTTTACTTACGCCTTTGTTGCACAAATTGCAGTGAATAACTCTTCCGTCTGCAGAGAAATCAGGAAATTCTCGTAAACCACTGACGAATCAGAGATGATATGGAGCTAGCTACTTTCGGCATGCTTCACTTTCCACAAACACACTGTCGCTGTGAAATACTTCACTACATCCAAGCACGCACGCTGACCTTCTGAACGAAGACAGTGCAGGTGTTCAAAACAGGCCGTTCACACAGGGCAGGAAGGCTCCTACAGCACGTGCCCTGCCGGCCCATTTGACGGTTCACAGCGAGCGGCAAAGCTCTGCGCAGCAGGGCGGGCTGGATAGAACAGCCTGGCGTTCGTCATCTAACAAACCAGTAGTTACTGTTTCTATGTAGCCAGAAGTGTAGTTTTAGTCACACAAATTTTATTTTACTGCATTTCTAAAAATTAGATACAGTCAGGTTCTAACATGAAATTATACCCGGGCCGCTAAAACAAGTCACTTCAAGGTCACTCCCCAAGCGCCGTAGAGTCGGTAGGATAACTGACAAACAAGTGAGGAGCGGGAGCCGACGCGTCTACTGAACCAATAACAGCACCGAACAAAAGACGGTTCCGCCGTCGGCGCTACCACGCTGCCCGCTTCCGCGTAAACATTGTACATGTCAGTGCGCGAACGCCTGCAGTTGTGTTGTGTTGTGTTACCGCCTCGACTGCAGTTTTTGTTTGTTAAACAATGTGTCCAAAACGATGTCGTTCACCAAGCGACAATGCGTTGTGCCGTGGAGTGCCATTTAATAGTCAGGTTTTGGAACTTCTACGGAGCACGCGTGAGTTTTACGAGCGAGAGAAAGAAACAATTTGTTTCTGTTCATGGGCATGCGTCGATTCCTGCCGATAAAGTTTTAGAGCGTACCTCGAAAACTCTAGGAATCGGTGAAAGAACAGTTATAAGGAAAGGGGTGCTACTTCAAGACTTACAAGACAGTGAAGTAAACAGTGTGGAAGAAAGCCCCTGGGGAAGAAACTGTGTTTTTAAGTATTCCAGGCAAGAAAACGAAGCAGCCTCATCCTATTGCAGATATTGATTCTTTCCAATCCGATGCAATTCGTCGGCACATATACGGATACTATAAAAGGAAAGAATACTCCACAATAGCGAAGTTGTTAATTTCTTTAAAAGAAAGTGAACTTTTCTCAGGGAGGAAAACGTCACTTAAGATGATATTAAAAAGTATGGGCTACCGTTTACAAAAGTTAGATGGACGAAAACTGTTACTAGAAAAAGCTCATGTCGTTGCAGCTCGTACCATTTTCTTACACAAAATTGTAGGAAAGGACACACACTCAGTCACATCGTTGGACGAAACCTGGGTCAACGCTGGAGAATCAGTTGAGAAATGCTGGACAGATGATACTCCGAATAGCAGCGGTCATCAGCCGACAGGAAGAGGGTCACGATTAATTGTGGCCCATGCAGGATCTTCAAACGGCTTTGTGCCTGAAGGACTTCTAGTTTTTCGATCGAAAAAAACCGGTGACTATCATGAGGATAAGGACCACCCAAGGTTTCTACAGTGGTTTAAAAACTTGTAGCTCCAGTTTAGTGTTCCGACAGTTTTTGTGATGGACAATGCACCGTACCGTTCCGTGATTTTAGATAAAGCTCCCACCACTAGTGACCGTAAAGAAACTATGGTGCAGTGGTTGCAGGCGAGAGACATTGCTGCGGACCTGAGCATGACAAAACTGCTGTTATACTCACTCGTGAAATAAAATAAGCCTGTGACGCCTAAATACGTTGTAGATGAAATTGCAAGCGAACAGGGTCACTCGGCAATTAGGCTACCGCCTTATCACTTTCATTTTAATCCAATTGAATTGGTTTGGAGTGAAGTCAAGGCGTACATTAGAAGTAACAACAAGACTTTTACTATAACAGAAGTGGGAAAGAAAACGAACAGTTAATGATTTCTCTTAATGATGATGAAAATGAAGAAGAAAACAACGGTTTTGGCGCCGATTCCGATGACAGTGAAGGAGAACTGGAAGGAATTGCGCCATTGGCATCGTAAATTGGTGAGTGTAAATGTATACAGAATTAATTCTTTTTTCTTTGTAATCGGGTAGGCTATGTATGTTTTGCTTTATTTCTTTCTATGAGTGTGGATAGCGTGTTATTTGGTATGCTTAGATTTGCATTATTATACGACGGTTTACATGCAGCTGTTACTGTAACAATTTGGACGACTTTTCATAGATATTGTCATTAACTTCAGGTGTTTTTATTTCCCGGTTTAATATACTATTTAACGTTTGGTCTCCGTCGTCGTTCTCTCCATTGTTAGAAAAACGTACTTTGTTGCACTTGCGTATAAACGCCGATTGTAGCTTACATGTACAAAACGCACTTCGGAGTTGTGGGCGTGTGCGGTGCAACGAGTTAAAATTTCATAGAGTGGCTATAGGTCCGCCATGTTTGAAGCAAATTGAAATTCTGGCCGCCATGTTTTCTTTAGTCAAGGCATTCGTCTGCTGTGTCCCGCCCCCTTGTAACTGCGTTTGACTTACTTGAAATAGCTCATACTAGCTTATTTTTTCTAAAACAAGCAATAGACAGCAGTGATTTCAGTGTACACTGACAGCAAAAAGGGATGTTTTTGTCGAAATATGGCTAAACTTTTCGATGTAGATAACACTACAAGACAACTCAAATAAGTCTGTCCATCCACTATAACGTTACTTGTTGCCCATAAATTAATGCAATTAGAGCGGGTATCACCAGAATACTACGGTGAAACTTCTAAACATGCTGTGGTTAACTATTAGAAACAGTAACGGGCGCAGAAATGCGATATTTTTGTCGCTATTTCAAAGTAAACAGTCAAAGCCTCAAAAACCAGTACACTGTGAACGAGAATTTATTTGAAATATGTGTTACAAGTAGTTAACACAAGCATAGTAATTCAATAACAAAGTCGAAGCGTTCTTGGGTGGGGTAATTTCACAAATTTTCGTAAGTAGCTGTATGCCTTGGCAGAATAAAAGTGTAGGGTCAGGGCAAATTTCCTTATTTGCTGAGAATAATGGCATAGTTTAGCACTGCACTGAAGTTCCAATAGCTCCTTCAACAAACTAACTACATGTTCACTGTTTAACATATCAGAAACTGAACTACATAGCCTTCTTCTCAAACCAGCAACTAAAGTCTGTAACTGCACTATTCTTCTTTTGTGTCGTACACTAAGTTGCTTCATTTGCTTTATCCGCTTCTTTAGTCGCACATTCTCTGCTCGTACTCTGTTATATTGTGTTTTCAACTTCTTAGGGCTTGGTAGACAGTAATTGTGGTCAGCAGAAACAGATGTGGGTCTGACAGGCACTGAAAGAATGTAGTTACATCGTAAGTTTATAACTGAGCTACACCATAAGATTGTAATAGAAAGTATGTAATTCAAAGTAATAAGAACACGGAGTAAAATTAAATTATTGACTTACTTTGTGCTAATGATGTCACTGTAATAGCACTATCTTGCAAATTGTCGAAAGATCGCTTTCTGGGTTGTGGTCGTAATTCTTTATCTTGCTTTTGTAAATGTGGTGGAAAGTTAAAGATAGCAGGTACTGGTTTTGACAAAAGGCACCTCTGGACATTTGTGTGGTACATATATTTCTCTTCAAAATGAGCTGAACAGAGGTAACTGGCTGTAGTAGGAAACCAGTTTTCTCGCTTCATATTTATAACCCATCTTTTTGTAATTTCCTTATCTTTTAAAGGAAATCTGTAATCAACGATAAATAAATTACTTCCTGCATTTGTCTTAAGCATAATTACAGTTCCAATGCAAATGACTCTTTAATAAACATTAAAAAACGTGTGTCGTATTTCGGTACTAATATACTTACTTATAATATGAAATATTTGTTGTTTTATCGCTGCGATTTGTGCAGTTGAACGCTGAACACACTGTAGGCATGTTGACTTTATATTTTGTAACAAAAAAGTCAACTAGAAAAGTTAAATATTGCAGTAATATCACAACAGCTGACACACTTCCAACACAAACAACAGTAACGCTTTCCTAATGTTTTGACTAAGGAGAACATGGCGGCCGAGGTAGCGTTGGTTGCCGCTAGGAGCGCTGTAACTAGTATCTCAGCCACTCTATGAAATTTTAACTCGTTGGTGCGGTGGCAGCTATTGCAACCTCGCAATAGCAGTGTAGCCAACCACACGCGAGTTGTCAAGTGACATGTTTCACCGGCTCTGGTATCGGTATTTTTAGGATTTTTAAGAATGAGGTGCAATCAAGTTCTAACATGAAATTTGGCATTTTAGGTACTATAAAATTACAATTTTTGATAAAATATTTGCGTAATTCTTAGCTGGGAAGACCGCGAGAGAACGTTAACCATAAAAATTTTTATTTAATTGCATTTTTAAAATTTAGGTATAATCAGGTACTAACCTGAAATTAGGTATTTTTAGGTACTATAAAACTAGCGATTTCGATCATAAATTGGCGTAATTCGTGCATGTACAACTTCTATTGCCTTTATTTAATGATGAACAAAATACGTTTTTACCTAAAATCCGAGGTCTACTTATTAAAATGTCACTGACAGCCATCAAAGTCTTTCTTAATCATACTTTAGCTACGTAACTTTTATTTGTAACATCGTGTACAGTCACAGTCTCTGTAAATGCTGCTCGAGCTCTGATTGTACCGCGAAAATGGATGACACTGCTTCCCGATTTGTAGTGAAACACGAGCGCGTAACACCGTTAATGGCTAGAAACAAACTGTTCTTAATCTTTTTCACAACATTACGGAGAAAAGTCGGCTTTTACCTTCTTTTCAGAAACACTGTGTAATATATATAGAGATGCATATTGATTTATAATCGATTGGACTGATGGGCAGCGATTCGAAACCCATTCTGGGCTACAATTTTCTTGTTTGGTTTGAATACCTAAATCATTTAAATGTGAAACTTATCAAATATACGTGAATTAACTCGCACTTCACCATTATCTTTCAAGAAAAATGCACGTCTTCTAGTTTCTAATCACATGTCAGACGCAAAATTCTGGTTTTCTTTGCAAATACACGTTCTTAATCATCGATATTTTATAAAAGATTGTTAAAGGTTTTGAAGTTGAGAAAACATTACACAATTAAATTCTTGGATAAAAATGAAAAATCAAATACTCTTTGTTTGAATATGCCCATTCTTTTATAGGACAGATGTGGTCTCACACGAACCAGAGTGATAAGCGGCGTTGAAACATAGAAAACAATAGTTTTCACGGCGTCCAGCACACTCTACAAATGCTGCGTTTTTACATTTTTCACAGCACCACTGTTCTCTGAATACAACAGAGCTGATCTGGAGCCAAGTTAAGGGATTTGCCGCGAGAAACAGCAAGGTATTTAAGCTGCCAAACGTACTTGAACTAACGCACGAAGCTTCGTGGCACGTCGCTGACGAACGATGGCGAAATACAAACACCACGCCATAAAAGAGAAGGACACGTGGACTTTAGATTCTGTTGCTGATCGCCTAGTTATGGACGTAGCAGTACTGAAATGTACCAAACGACCTTCAGTGGCTTCAATATTTAACTTCAAGGTGAAATTCCAGCAGTGCGCTTTTACGCCGCACATAGCTCATGCAGAAAAATTTCTCTTGTTAAAGTGAGGAATTTTTATCAGTCTCTTTTTTAATTACAGTACTATCTTAGCTTAGATCGAGAGCATGCTATGTTTTCCATTAGGTCACCTAAGAAGCGTACCGCCTGAGTTTTATCATTTTTTCTTTCTGTCTCAAAACTGAATGACATCCAAGGCTATATTGTTCTCTGCTCATCTCTTGTTCACATCACTGCAGGTTGTTGGACCAGGTTGCTGGCCTGTGGTGTCCGAGTTAAACGCGCCGGTAAGGCTGTTGTCCCGTACTATCGCTGAATCGATGCACGCGTAACATCCATCATAAAACGTATCCTCATTACCGTACTTGACTGTACTCGAGACAGCTTGGCTTCTGCTCCACGTGAAACGAAATCCAATGAAGTTCCTGCAAACGCAGAAGAACACACAGCGTAATGTTTACATGAGGTTTATTCTTATGATGAACGGAGCGCTTATGTGGAAATGTCCGACGTTCATGCAAACGTTGCCGAAATCTGGTTTCGCAGGATAGAGCGGTTCAGGCTACGGTTGTGGAAAGGGGCCAAAAATCAGTTACTGTCAGTTGCACAAAACGCATAAACTTTATTTTCCTAAAAACACTTAATCACACATGCCCTTAAAAAGACTCAAAACAATACGGCTGAAAGCCCGAACACAAGTTATTAAAATTGCCTTATGGAATACACGCTGCTGAAGGCCTTACTTTTTTATTTCACGTAAAAGCTCGGCTAAAGGCCACATACTGAACATAGAACAACTCAAGGTTTAAGGGCTTTCCAACAGTGAAAAATTCCTCTTTCTTTTTTTAAACAAAATTAGTTTAAACAAGAATCTTCAAAGTTTTAATTTAAAAGGGCTGAAGGCCTTATCTTAAAAACATTTCACGTAAAAGCTCGGCTGAAGGCCACATACTGGACAATGAACAACTCAAGGCTTAAGGCCTGGATAACAAAGATTTCAAATGGAACCAAATCTCTTTTTTAAAATAGTTTTAAGCAAATCAGTCTTGAAAGCCTAGTTTAAGTCAGCTGAAGGCCCTATTTTAAAATTAAAACAAACTAACAGACGGCTGAAGGCCTCGCACAGTACTTCAGACTAAAAGAAAATCACAACCTAAACCCAACAGAACAGTGGTGCTCAGAAGTGTTTCAAGGATCGGCCTGGGGAGGAAACTCTTAACATAAGTTTAGGTGAGACAGGCCGGCCGGAGTGTCCGAGCGGTTCTAGGCGCTGCAGTCTGGAACCGCGAGACCGCTACGGTCGCAGGTTCGAATCCTGCCTCGGGCATGGATGTGTGCGATGTCCTTAGGTTAGTTAGGTTTAAGTAGTTCTAAGCTCTAGGGGACTGATGACCACAGAAGTTCTTCCTGAACTCAGTTCGCCCTCACGCAGCTCCGTAGACGATTCAGTTTTGAAATAATCTGTTGCAGTGGAGGAAGACACATCTTGTGCACCGTCGGATCCTCTTTTACTCCTATACGATGCGAGCCGTACACACACTCTAGTAATTTTCTAAGACGTGTGGTTTGTAATCAGTCCTGTTTCTATCCTAATTACATCGTAGTAATGAACACAAGTGTGCCTCCCTCCCCACTGCTGTTACGTCCGACGTTCCTGCAATAAACGTAACAGCACCAATGACAACGTCGCAGATCACACCGCGGCTCGTGACGGACATTCCGGTGCGACTGAACAAGCAGTTCCTGCTTCAAAATAGTCTAAAAGGGCCGCATATGACTTCCAAAAAGATTTCGAAGGCGTATCCTCGACCAACAAAAAGAAACTTCGCGTTGCTCGCGGAGGAGCTACTGAGGCAGGAGAACGATAAAAGCCGGTAGGGTAGCCCATCCAGTGGCTGCGAAACTGGGAACCGACCAGTCTGAAACAACGGCAACATCCGCGCTGCTGCGACAATCCTAACCTTCCTCCGAGTGATCACTGGTGAATGGACGTTGAAACGGACAGATATGGGGGCCAACCGTAGTTTTATATTGAAATGTGCCTGTGAATTTGTATGTGTGGACAAAGCGGCATTTAGTGGTCCGCGTGTATCTCCTTCTCAGTGACCGATACTTTCACGTACAACACAACAACGATTAGTATTAACAGAATTCAGAGTGATGTTAAACTCAGAGAGCTCACAGACTTCCCATACAGCTCTAATGTAGACGTCACGCTTTTAAAACAAGTCTGCTTAGAACCGAACGTAGTGGGATTTGTAGCCGTATTCAAAGGGAACTGCACAGGAACTGCAACACCACTACGAGATGGTATCCGTCACTCGAACTTCATATTGCTGACAAACGGATGTGATATATCCTGTCGTATCAATGGTACTCAGATTGTCGACTTTACGCACCATCCGGCAGTAGCCGCCGAAAGGAACGTTATTACTTTTATAAAAATGATGTGCTTTTCTAATTAATGAAGATGCCGCGAATTGTATCGAAGTCGGAGGTTTTCAACTATGTTATCTCAGAAAAGAGATAGAGAACTTAAATAAATGCACAGAACGCGACCACCTAGCCTCTGGGCATTCACACACATAGCCCGCAATTCCGCCAGCCGGATAGACCGCACTCTACCTCTGTCGATCGTAACGTAGTGAACAGTGATACTGCTCCAGTCGGCTTTTCCGACCACAGTGCCCCTCCAACACCCAGAAGTGTTTCGTGGGAGAGGGTACTGGAGAATGAAGACAAACAGCTGGATGCAGACATCCAACGGGCTCGGAAGCAAGTAAAGCGCTCCAAAACCCAATACAGATCGACTATTCAGTGGTGGCTGCATACAGCAAAACCAGAACTTAGATCAACAGTAAAAAGTTACCCGTACGAGAAGTCCTGTTGGGTCAAACAAACAATAGATTTTATTTCTCGGCGAACTGTACCACGCCACCGACATCACAGCTGATGACGCGTACCGCCGTATAAAGAAGTACAAAGCAAAAATTACGAAACAAATGGAAGGCACGAAACGCGACCCCAACCAAAGGACATCGGACCAAAAGAAACAGCCTCGCTGTACCACACTTTACGAACATCGCGGCGGCGGAAAGCGAAGCTAACTGAAGTAGTTATTGATGCGACGGGGATTGTATTTACAAGTGTATAACTACTGTAGAGGACTTTACGTCAGTGACCGCTCTCCGAAGTACTCAATCAAACAGTTTCCGTATTGTCACGTGACGACAATGACACGCTTGAGGTTCCATTCAGTGAAGCTGATGTATAACAGGCCGTGTTCAGCGCCACGAAACGAAAACCTCCTGGACTCGACGCTCCCGGAGGGGAATTTTGTCAACACTACTGGGATATCTTGGCCCCAAGATTAACTCAACTTGCTAATGAATTGTGGCAGCCTGAATTTGTCCTAGAGGAACTCAAAAAATGCTTCATTTTGCCTTTACCCAAAAAAAAAGGAAACAGCAAAAGGATACATGAAATGCGACCTATCACCTTACTTAACCCAGAGCCCTGATTTCTCTTAATTTATCGTGATCATTTCTCTCTATGCAGGTGGGTGCCAACAGTGTTTTCGCAATCGGGGGCGAAAACTGGCGATTTAAACAGCGAATGCAAACGGTGCTACACAAAATACTAGGAAAACACCAATATTGTGCAGTGTAATATCAGCTGCTTGCGATCTACAGTATAACATCTGTACTCTGGCGGACAATAAAGAAGGCGGCACGCTACTAATTTTAGACTTTGAAAGCCATGGATATCTGATTAAGGCACTGACGAAGATGGGTTTCGGCTAAAGTTTCGTCAAACTAATGCAGCACTTCATTTCCAGTGCCACATAACGTATCTTGATGTCCGGCAAAACTGTAACTAGGGGATCCATCAGGCAAGGCTGCTCCTGTCATCGCGGTAGAACCCTTACTTGTGCACATAACCCAGTGATCACTTGCAATCGAAATCGGAATGGAGAAACTCGCTTGCATTGCTTATAGTGTCGACATCTGCTTAGCAGTACGATCCCAAAGCAAAACTGACGGAAGTGGAGAACATCATCGACGATTTCAACACGATCACCGGTGCGAAACTAAACACAGATGACGTTGCTCCATGTAGGGGGAGGCGTTGCTGACGCTACTACCCATCTACATCTACATTTACTTCTATGTGATTACTCTGCTATTCAGAATCAAGTGCCTGGCAGAGTGTTCAATGAACCACCTTCAAGCTGTCTCTCTATCGTTCCCCTCTCGAACTTACATTTTTCTGTGCGAGCCCTGATTTCTCTTATTTTATCGTGATAATCATTTCTCTCTATGTAGGTAGGTGCCAACAGTGTTTTAGCAATCGGAGGAGAAAACTGGTGACTGAAATTTCACTAGAAGATCCCGTCGAATTGAAAAACGCCGCCTTTGTTTTAATGATTGCCATTCCACGTATCATGTCTGTGACGCTATCTCCCATATTTTGCGATAATGCAGAACGAGCCGCCCTTCTTTGAATTTTTTCGGCGTCATCCATCAGTCCCATCTGATGCGGATCCCACACCGCACAGCAATACTCCAGAACAAGGAGGACAAGCGTGGTGTAAGCAGTCTCTGTAGTACACCTGTTGCACCTTCTATAAGTGTTCTGCCAGTGACTCGCAGCCTTTGGTTTGCTCTACCCACAACATTATCTATGTGATCGTTCCAATTTACGGTATTTCTAATTGTAACCCCTAAGTATTTAGTTGAATTTACAGCCTTCAGATTTGTGTGACTTATCGCGTAATCGAAATTTAGCGGATTTCTTTTAGTACTCATGTGAATAACTTCACACTTTTCTTTATTCAGGGCCAATTGCCAGTTTTCGCACCATACGATATCTTATCGAAATCATGACGTTAATATAATCAGGAGCAATAGAGGGGGCTATAACACTTCCTTGGGGAACGCAGAATATTACTTCTGTTTTACTCGATGACTTTACGTCTATTACTACTAACTGAGACCTTTCTGACAGGAAATCACGAATCCAGTCGCAAAACTGAGGCGATATTCCATTAGTCTGGACCTTTGCTGCTCCGAGGGTATCTACTTCTCTGCTTCTCATCTTGGCAGTTGTTCTTGATTGGAATTCAGGAATATTTACTTCTCCTTCTTTGGTGAAGGAGTTTCGGAAAACCGTGTTTAATAAATCTGCTTTAGTGGCACGGTCATCAGTGACTTCACCGTTGTTATCGCGCAGTGAAAGTGTTGGTTGCGTCTTGCCACTGGTGTGATTTATGTATGACCAGAATCTCTTTGGGTTTTCTGCCAAATTCCGAGACAGTGTTTCGTTGTGGAAATTATTAAAAGCATCTCGCACTGAAGTACGCTCTATATTTCCAACTTCTGCAAAACTTTGCCAATCTTGGGATTCTGCGTTCTTTTAAATTTGGCATGCTTATTTCGTTGGTTCTGCAACAACGATCTGACCCGTTTTGTGTACCATGAGGGATCAGCACCATCACTCATTAATTTATGTGGTATATATCTCTCAATTGCCGTCTATACTATCTCTTTGAAATCATTCATTTTTTCTACGCTTACGTGATCAGATCGGTCGGAGTGGAGACTGTCTCTTAAAAAGTCGTTAAGAGCTTTTTTATCAACTTTTGTAAACAGATGTACTTTGCGTTTCATTTTGATGGTTGTAGGTGTTACGGTATTCAGCCTAGCAGCAACTGCCTTGTGGTCGCTAATCCCTGTATTCGGCGCAATACTATTTGGCCAGGATTATTTGTTGCTAAGAGGTCAAGTGTGATTTTCCAAACATTTACGCTTCGAGTGGGCTCATAAAGTAATAGTTCAAAATAATTTTCTGCGAAAACATTCAGTACAATTTCGGATGACGTTTTATGCCTGCCGCCGGCTTTAAACGTATAATTCTTCCAGCATATCGAGGGTAGATTGAAGCCAACACCGACTATAACTGTATGTGTGGGGTATCTGTTTGAATTGAGACATAAGTTTTCTTTGAACTGTTCAGCAGCTGTCTCAACTATATCTTCTGAGTCGGGGGTTAGTATTAGTAAAACGATCCAGTTAGTACTTTAGTCCGGTGGTCAAGTATAACCTCTACCAATACTATTTCGCAGGAACCATTTACTTCAGTTTCACTACAAGGTAAACCAATCCTGACAGCAATAAATACTACACCACCACCTGCATTTAATCTATCCTTTCAGAACACTGCCAGGTCATTTAAAAAAAATTCGGCTGAACTTATTTCCAGCTTTAGCCAGCTTTCCATACCTATAACTATTTGAGCTTCAGTTCTTTCTATTAGGGCTTGGGGCTCTGGTGGCCGGCCGCGGTGGCCGTGCGGTTCTAGGCGCTCCAGTCCGGAGCCGCGCTGTTGCTACGGTCGCAGGTTCGAATCCTGCCTCGGGCATGGATGTGTGTGATGTCCTTAGGTTAGTTAGGTTTAACTAGTTCTAAGTTCTAGGGGACTGATGACCACAGCAGTTGAGTCCCATAGTGCTCAGAGCCATTTGGGGCTCTGGTTCTTTCCCAACACAGCTACGAAAGTTTACAACTACAGTACCGATCGTTTCTACAACTACCTTACTGCGTTTTACCTGCCACCATTTATACGGACGCTCTTTCCCCGTGGTTTCCTGGGCCCCCTAACCTAAACAACCATCCCTTCCACATATCCCCCGCTCCTGACCTATTAAGCGGAACCCAGAAACCCACCACCCGATGGCGCTAGTCAAGCAATCTGCAGCCCACACGGTCACAGAACCGCCTGAGCCTCTGATTCAGACCCTCCACTCGGCTCTGCACCAAAGGACCACAGTCGGTTCCATCGACGATGCTGCAGATGGTGAGCTCCGCTTGGTGTGCAACTAAGCCACAGCACAAATATCTCGGAGTCCAGACCTGAGGCACTACATACATTTATTCTGACGGGGAATTAGATCTCCTGCAAAGTGTACACTCAGTCAGAATACCAACAGCGAGCAGAATGTACTATCTAGGCCAAATCCTACCAGTCTCAAATCACCTAGCAGACAGCTTACACACGGCGTTCTGCTGGTATGTCCTCAGAGGCCACATTTCCAAAATAAGCTTTCAAACGTTGACCTGGCCAACGTCACGAGTAGTGATTGGTGGCAGACATAAGTTTTGGACCTTATTAATCAACCGTATGCATAAAGTTATCAACAACGGCACACTGAGCTTCATTATGAACTTCATGCTAAATTGGAAGCCATAGAGTATAATGCCACCCATTAACGAAGCTATGATACCAATAACGTTTCGCCATATTAGCTGTACTATTGCGAGTTTAGTTACATACGAGAAGCTGACAACGTCCATACACCTTAACCAACGAGAAAATCTGTATTCTTCTCACAACAGATGGTAGAGGAAACAGAGTCATTCAAAAATACCCGCAGGCAACGTGGAATATCGTCTGGCGGAATATCCACAGCTCTATATTGCCATCACGCGTCCGGTCTACGTGGTATCTAATGATCGACAAGAAAGTTCCAACCAATAAGAAACTCCACAACATCCACATGAGCCCCACATCCGCCTGTACGGTATGCGGTCACGTTGAAACCTTAATTCTGTGGTGCAGCCGGGCCGATCGTGGCTCACATGCGAAGCAGACTGGCGATAACTGACCGCACGGTTCCGCACAACGTCGACATCATGGAATTAACCAAACAGAAAAAATACGATATCCACGCAGGAAGCAAAGTGCCGCCTTTTGGATTTTAATCTTCGTATATCCATAATTGGGACGTCAGCTAGCACAATATATGTTAAAAATGACGAAATTCCTCCAGCTGTATTAAGATGTTGGTTTTATTGGCAACTAGTTTCGATGTTGTTACAACATCATCTTCGGGCCCATACTTGTTGACAGTAACCGTATCTGTCTAAACACTAGTAGTCATTGGTTCGCCTATCTCACCACCTATATTTGTATGCAAGATATTTGTATACTATAACTTTCAACAGGTATATTCCAAGATTTGAAAAGTCAGTGGTGAGCCTATCTCAGCACTGACTACTAGTGTTAGACACATACGGTTACTGTCAACAGTATGGGCCTGAAGATGATGATGTAACAACATCGAAACTAGTTGCCAATAAAACCAACACCTTAATACAGCTGGAGGAATTTCGTCATTTTTTAACATATTTTGGATTTTAGGTCACGCCGCTGCTTTTATTATCAACCATCGTCATACAACACTAGAAGAATACTGTGTGTATGTGGAATAAGAACATGAGGGCAAAGAGATTACGTTGACACGTTTGGAAACATGTTGAAAATTATGGTGCAGACGTGTATCAATTTATTTAAGTCACTATTTAGTACAAAACAACGTTTCACAAGAACATGGAAAACCTGCAAAACTTACAGAACAATCCTACGTCAATATGATTATTATTTCTTATTTTTTTCCTATATTTGGCAAGGAGGCAATTTTAGTTTGTACAAGAAGACATTTTAATCCGAAAAATTACTAGTCATCTACTTGTAGACAGATATCACTTGTCATATAAACGTGGCACTATTGTTTTAGTTACGGAAAAGGGTAAGAAAAATAAAAGACAGAAAAGAAAATTTCTCTTTCACAACTGTCCAGGAGAAGACTATTTTGTGAATAACATCAGGGTATTGGTTGAAATTTAATAGCTCTTATATTTATATCCTATATTTGTGTGCAAGATATTTGTATACTATAACTTTCAACAAGAATATTTCAAGATTTGAAAACTAACCGGCCCATTGTGGTTTAGTGCACTGGTGTGAGGAATATTAAAGGTTCGAAAAGGCTATTTCATAACATCCATGGTTGCCATCCGTATGCAAGAGATTAACTTATCCTATGATTCAATGATGGTAATGGAATAGTTTACTACAAGGAAAGGAATTCTTCACTTAAAGTACTGTTTAACATAAAACTATTGAACAGAATGTAAAAATAATTTTGATGAAGGTACTTAATTCTTATAAACTGTTAACTGTTTTGCATTTAGCGTATAATTATATGTTCACATACAAATAAAACTTTCTTATGAAGTATATTTATGGTGCAGTTTGTACATTTAACTATTGGACACAGTACAGAAGTATTTCCTTTGTGACTCTAGCACTTATTTCTTAAAAATGTTACTTGTGTGCTTATTCATGTGTGTGTGTTTGTATTAAAATGTTTATATGTAATGAAAGAAATGCAGAGACGTTCCCTCAGAGCTTTCAGCACTGCACGCGACACACACTGCTGGGGACGGGGGGAAGCCCACTACCCTCTGCCGCGCACTTTGCAGCTTTCGAAACGCATTTCTGAGTAAAATTTGCAATACTCGCGCGAAATATGTGTGATTCCTCAAATTACACATATTTGCCGTAAGACTGTCGAATTTTAAAGCAAACAAAAATGTTTGTTTATCTGAGAGCACCAGGCCGGCCAGCTTGCACTGCGCGTCTGGCGACGGATGTTGACAGGTGCAGAACAGGTAACCGTTAAATGCCAATCAGCTTTTATGTCGCGCTTGTGCCTGGTTGCTACAGTTAAGTTGTAGTTCTTGTAATTCTACTACAGCTGCATTCTCATTATATCTATTTCCGAAAAGACAATGTTGAAATACTTGTTTTCACTGTATCCTTAATTACCAACATAAAAGTGAACTACTTTTCATTTTTTTAACAATGAGTACAGAGTTTCTAATAAAATCGACAGCGAGAAAGAAAATGTTACGATGTGCTATGCTGGGAAAATAAGAGGTTTTAACTACGTCAGGTTAGACTGAATGGGCAAATCGATTGGTGACACTCTTCAGCTGCCCGATATGC
The DNA here is from genome assembly GCF_021461385.2 of Schistocerca piceifrons. Lineage (NCBI taxonomy): Eukaryota > Metazoa > Arthropoda > Insecta > Orthoptera > Acrididae > Schistocerca > Schistocerca piceifrons. Next base: position 146,728,871 of record NC_060147.1, read on the forward strand.
CAGTGCAGTAACTTCGATGACATTATTTCAGATACTTGCAATCAGCGGATGGGTAGCGTCACAAAGCTTCGGACGACTCAAATTATGTAGTAGTATTCTAATTGTAAGCCGATAAGCCATAAATACAACCTTCTTAATATACAAGTTTTCTGTTACAACCGAAAGCAAGGAAGGAAGTAAAATAGCACATTCATCTGTGTACAGCTTTGTTTAAAATAATATGTACGCAGAAACAACACGTAATACATAGGAAAAGCAATTTGTTTAATGTGGGAACAAAAGCAAAAAATTAAGAGAAAATAGACAGGCCAATTCGTAAGTAGCACATTAACAGGCACTTATATGTAACAGAATTTAAACAGATTAATTACAACTGAATTCAATTATCATGCAATATTTTGAAACGTGGACAAATTCATGCGCCCACGACACTGTATGTGTAAGTTCAGCAGTACACAGTGTATATGAATTTAACACTAAAATTATTTCAATATTATTCGCAACTCCCCACGAGTTGGCAAGTTAGGTGCTACAAACAAAAGCCACTATCCGCAAATACCAGTTAAGAGTTACTGAGCGCCTCGGCCAACGAGAATGGACGGAGTTCGTGTAGGATGACCTGGACTGCTGGGGAGGGTAACCCAAACCTGAAAATCTGTCTTCCTGAGAAAATGTACTGTCGATTTCTCTGTACCGTTGCGGATCTGAAATTCTCGATCGGTACTTACGACACTTCAGAGCATACCGTTCCACATGCCTACCTCCTCTGGACTGCATCTGATCTGAGTCTCTAAACTCGGACTCCTGGAAAGACGACCCATCCAGGTCTCTGAATCTGGAGGTATATAGAACGGTAGCTGTTACGAGTCTCCGAACTTGACGTTATCTGACCGACCCCAGTTCGCAGTCACGTATGTGGAATCGCGAGGTGGTGCCTCGTCCGAAGCTGCGTACCTCAGCTCTTGAGGTAACGGGCGATCTGAAACCGTAAATCTCATCACGAGCCTACCTGTCTTCCTGGGATCGGTCTGAGGTGAGCTGGGCTCCGGATGCTCGCAACAGTGGCCGTCAGGGCGTCCTGGTGTCGCCAGTCTAGACCCGTGGCTCTGCAGCAGTGAGGCAGACTGTGTGGACACTCGCTCTTGTGGCGAGGGTCGATCTGAAGCCACGAACTGCGCTCAGCAAAAGTGAGGAGAATCAGCAACGGCAAATTCCAGCTCGCGGTGCAGTGGGCAAATTCGATTCTCAGATGTGGAAGCGCGAGGACGAGGACTCGGGTTCGAGGATGCAGGTCTCCGAAACTGGGGCCCAGCCCGAGAACCCGGTCTGGCTACCAGAGAACGCGGAAACTGTGCTCGGGCGGCCGCGGCAGGTTGTGGACCGCGAGCAGTGGGTCACGCCTCACTGCGCTGCCGCTCCTTCCACTGCGACATCGGCACGAATATATCTTCACCTACACCGAGGAGTAATTTGAAAGTATGTGCCTCCATATCCTCAGAACATTTTTCATCAATCCGAACAGCCAGCCTTTCTGTCAGTCTCCTTGCAAGGTGACGTGCTGTCCTGACCTTCATTTCTTACATATTCCGTCCTCACAATCGTATTCAGCACATTAACACGCTTCATTCGAACCCAAACTCGACAAGGTAGAGTCAATTTTGTATGAATTCATGTAAGCAATATGCAAATCTAGTAAATACATCACAAGTGCGCACCGAGGTTCAAAAAGTCGAGGCCGGTGTACACAACATGACGGCCACAGGAATTTTCGTTCTCAAGAGGCAACCAGCCTGCTGGGAGGCCCGTCCCTTCAGAGTGGTGAGTCAACACACCTACTTCAGCCGGATCGACCGCCCAGAGAGAGGACAGCTTTTGCCAGAGCGAAGGGATAACGACCCTGTATTCGACTTGGGCAAATTCTGCTACATTGTGTGGGAGCGCCCAGGAGACGCACTTTTTGACGGACTGACTGCACAGTTACGGAGTTCTCACAGGAGGACAGTATACGCCTAACGGAGATGCTACATATTTCCGCATTGATCGACTTAAACGAAACGTCATTCTCCCGTTTAAAAGAGCAACGCTGATTAGCAGAATATTTCTGACGCAAAGAGCCAGAGGAGTGAGGGAAGACAGCGAATGATACACCCTTGCAACTTTTCCAGAAAAAGGAGCTATTCCGTTGTCGCTCTTGGAATGGGAACACGTAACGAGAGCGAGTGCGGTCGTACCTGTACGCAGAGAGCGAGGAACAAAGCCGCTCCTCAGTACTTCTCTGGGAGAGCACCTCTGTTGTGAGCGAATCCGAGTTATACTCTGTATTGAGTCACTGACGACTAAGCGTCGTTCACTGTGTTGGCCGCCACACTTATCGTGCGGTGTCAACACGGACAGAGTCTAGTTAAATGCCTGCGAGCGAGTATTGCGTGGCATCGCCAATAGTTGGACTGGGGTCAGATAAGAGTCCTTGACTTCATCAAGGCGTAGGGAGGGTTTGATTGGCGAAGGTCAATCTAGATAGAAACAGATAGTTGTGTTACTTGTAAGCAGCGAGCGACGCGGGCAGCAGTCGTAGCAGCTCACGGTATTGTGCGCTACAGCGTATGCTGGCCCCGTCTGTCCTCCGTAACAGTACACTCCACTACATTTCTCACGCAACAGCCTTGACCGTACCTAGAAAAGTTATTCGAGTTGTGTAGGCGGGGCTCTTAGCCATTCTGCCGAGTAAATAACATTCTTCAAGAATACAGAGAAAAGAACCTTTCCATACTTTGTAAAATAATAGCATTCCTATCCATAAGAGGCAATCTACTGTTCCAAAAAGAACCTGGAAATTTATTATTTTATAAGAAAAAGTGTCACTTGATTTCTCAGAATTTTTTTACAATAAATAATATTTTTCGTTCCTTTACTGTTTTTCTTACACTAACTAGCAATACTCCAATACCCAAGAATTCCACTAGTTACGTAAGAATATAAAATATTTCTGTGTCTTTTCCTTACAGCGGACGACTCAAGAGGATATTGTTGCTGAATATTTTTCAAGCAGTTCTTGTTGGTACATTAGGAGTGTCTGACTTCTGTAGTAGTGTGAGGTGGAAATTGTTTCTTGCAGGAGCCAAAGGGTACTCGTTGGATCAATCCATTGCGCTACTTGACACTCACATCCTCAGTAATGAGACGTCTTTATTTTGCTTCTGAAACCAGTCCAATATGTGCCAGCTACTTTTCAGCTCCAGTTTCTTCATCGTCGTCTCCCCCCCCCCCCTTTCCCCCTCCCGCTCGACAAGCAGGGAGCGAGATTGATCGCCGTCATGTAGAACGAGATTCCGAATATAAGTTACGGGTAATCGGAGAGTGAACTGTCAGCTTGGCTCAGACAACATTTCAAAGATTAGTCGAGAGTTGCCTTCAAACTTTTTTTCTGATCATACTGATAAAATGACGGAATGTCTTTAAATTACAAACATTGCAAGTCAAATTATAAAACACGTTTTAAATGAGTGTAACTGCACATTCATAAAACTAGCTGTTCACATGGCGGCAATTACTCCATATTGAGTTGAGGTGAATTTCACCTCAAGTATTCACTGAATCTGCTTTAACATAACATTTGTACAACAGTCGCATAAACTTTAATATCACGCACATGCTGTTATAGATGTACTTCTCCTTAGAACTGCGGATGTCCGACAGATGTAAACTGTGTCGTGTGAACTAAAACTTACTTGCAAAACAGATTACAAAATAATGAAGCAGTCGGATTATTAAATTGAAACGCCTGAGCGAGCTCCATCTCGCGGAAGAACGCACTACTCGCTCCCCGTGCCACACAGTCTCGTTTCTACGAATTCCAAGTCCTGGTACAGAACGTTTAAAAAAAATATTAACCAGTTACTGTTTCAGTTTTTGTAGCCTGATAACGTATAAGAATCGCCTCTCGTTCTTGTGCTGCATCAATATTAATTAGAGATCTGCTGATGGCAGCAGTTGTAAACGAGGTGACAAATGACGGCACGTCTTAATATTATCACAAAAGAAATTATGCGCGAGAACAGAATCACCTTCATTGTTATTAACGGCCGGCCGAAGTGGCCGTGCGGTTAAAGGCGCTGCAGTCTGGAACCGCAAGACCGCTACGGTCGCAGGTTCGAATCCTGCCTCGGGCATGGATGTTTGTGATATCCTTAGGTTAGTTAGGTTTAACTAGTTCTAAGTTCTAGGGGACTAATGACCTCAGCAGTTGAGTCCCATAGTGCTCAGAGCCATTTGAACCATTTTTTTGTCATTAACGGAATCCCCTGAAAACACAGCCGCTTCACACTTCCTTACAGGACTGATGATGTCATCGTCCACGGAATTGTTCTCGGAACAACAAAAACTTTGATCCACACAGTCATCAGAATCTTCATTCTCACTAGGAACATTTGAATAATCATCGTCACAGACTTGCCAAAGTGTTTCAGATTCGTTCATTTGCTGAGTAGGGCCGTCTCTGAAAGCAGGAGGAACTTGAAGAGGAAAATTGTAACTATCTGAAATATGAAAACACAATGAACAAGCTAAATAAACGAACTTACACGGAGAGAATCAATCAGTGTAACCACTCGAACAGACGTAGTTAAAATATGTCACAGCGGATGGCCTATGCAGACGAGAAAAACACGAGTTACCTGCAGCTCCGTCCGTAACGGATGGCGCGCTATCTGTGCGCAATGCGTTAAGAGGTTTAGACGGTTTTACACACAAAATATGCACAATGAGCGCGGACTCGTTCGGGAATTAATTTCCTTTACCAGTGAAAGTGTTTCTGCTTAGACCAGCCGAACGAGACTCGGTAAATTTGAAGCGAAGCCGCTACTTTGAGAAACAAAACGCGCTGCCTCCTTATTAATTTTAGATAGGTGTTCTTCATGTTCCATTTGTTGCTGAATTTTTAGTCAATGACTACAGTATTTTTCCGGCTTCTTGACATTAAGGTGCAGGTTTGTTACTCGCCACGCAGCTGGCAGCAGGGGGGCGCCTCTCCCCCCCTCCCCCTCCCCCTGACACCGACCCCTGGACTGCCGCATTGTGCCGCGGGCCAGCTCTGTATGTGTGTGTAAATCCCACCACTCCTGCTGCGCTACAGTACTGTTGACGGATCAGCTTCAGTACGCCGAGCCTGCGGCAAGTGGAGAGAGGCTAACTGGGCTGTCTGCGGAGAGAGGCTGCGCCAGGCCCCCCACTAGCTGGCTGTCCTCATTTTCTTCAGTTTTAAACAGATCGTCTTACGGCGGTTCCGTAATAAATCCTTACTTGTCTGACTTACGCCTTAAACACAGGATAAGATTGTAGTTCGAGTTCAAGTTTCAAAGCGTTGTAAAGAATCTACCACTGCTCAGAACACTGTCAAATTTGAACAGAATATTGTCGACGAAGCGGCAAACGCTATGGGAACAAAAAAAGTTAACGAAAATTTTCCCACTAGATGGCACATTAACGTCACAATGTAAATGGATTTGGCTACAAATGACAGATGAACCGCAATACGACCGTTATGGTTGAGCTGCACATTAAATCGACCGTACTTTGCATTCTGCTAATCGCACAATTGTGGCACTGTTAAGTAAGCTCGCACACCGAGGCAAGGACGTATCCATATCGAATGGGAAAAATCGGTTTTTAATTGTCCTGACGGCAAAAACGGCATCTAGTGCTAAAATTTAATTGTTTGGTTGCAATAACGTTTTCCCCTTCTTCGCTAATAATTTGGTCATATTTGAGATCATTCTGAGCAGTGGTTCGTTTTTTACAGCGATTTAGAACTGGAATTATAATTATAATCACCCCGTATACAACAAAAAATGCTTAAGGAAATTCGTCGCACACACAAGCAGAACCGCGACTAAATTATGCCCGGGACTTGGCTTGTAAACAGCCTTTTTCTGACGGTGACAGGTTGGACGAAGCGATCAGACACGTCTTTGTCGAGTCGAGCCTTTACCGAAATTGCACAAAATTTCCGACCGAAAACTTTGACGGGAAATATCAATTTTTTAACAACGTTGTCACTCTCACCGCTCAATCTACACAAACTGCCCTCGTCTGAATACAAGGAAATAAAAAAATTTTACATCTGCATCCATACGTTCCACGGCAGCCGGTGTATTCCACTGAATCATTCATTAGGGCTCCTTCCTGCTGTTTCGTTCACGTATGGAGCGGGGGAAGAGTGACTGTTTGAACGTCTCTGTGCTGAACTTAATGCAGTCTCATCCTCGCGAAAGTTCGACTGAAACTGCCCCTCAGATCAAACAGACATATGACCATTCGTGTCGGTCTTCCCTGTGTACATTCAGTATCCCCTTTCGTACGGCCGCCACACATTTGATCGCTACTTTAGAATGGGTCACACCAATGTTTTGCGCACAATCTGTTTTTTGGACTGATTGATTTTCCCCAGTACTCTACCGATAAGCCGAAGCCTACCACCTGCTTTACCCACGGCTCAACCTATCTAATCATTCCATTTCATATCCCTACAAATTGTTACAGCCGTGTAAGTGTATGAGCTGGCCGATTCCAGCTGTGCGTCATTGATACTATAGTCATAGAATACTACGTTTTTCGTTTTGTGCACAATTTTGTATTTCTAAGCATTTGAAGCGAGTTGCCAATCTTTGCACGATTTTGAAATCTTATCAAAATCTTGATGAATATTTATGCAGCTTTTTTCAGACAGTACCACACCTCAGATAAGTGCGTCATCTTCAGAAAGTGTCAGCGACTACTGTCTGCAACGTCATTAGTATACAGCGTGAACACCAATTGGGTTCTCACACACTTGTCTGGACATTTGTCGATGACTGTCCATCCAAGGAAAGATGTGCCCGCTCTACCAACAAATCTTCGTTCCAATAAACATTTCGCTTAATACCCCAGTATAGGGTTGACAGTTTTTTTAGGTGCGCTTTTCGGAAATTTGGAGAAACTGCAACTACCCGTGGCTTTCAGTACGTCACGTGAGGAAAGTGCGAGTTGGCTTTCACACGGTCGATGTTTTTGGAATCCGTGCTGGTCGGCATTGAGGAGGTCATTATGTTCGAGGTATCTTATTATGTTTGAGTACACAATATGTTCTAAGATTCTTCAACAAATGGATGTCAGGGTTATAGACGGCTGTGATCTATGCTTTCTTTCAACTACTGGGCGCGGTTTTTTGTTTAAGGGATCTTTGCTAGATTACAGTTAAAAGAGGGGTTCGTTCGGCGACAAATTCGGTACGGAATACGAGAGGGATCGCATAGGGCACTGGAGATTTATTCTATTTTAGCTGATTCAGCTGTTTCACTCACACTAATATCCGTACCGCTAATCTTTGAAACGCTACGAGAATGAAATTGGAACAATTTAATAATCTGAAAACAGAGTTCATGGTTTCTCTTTTTGCTTTGTTCCCTCAATTTGAGTTCCAGTCTCGTCCACGAGTGTCTGGACACTGAACTCGATACGGATACCAGCTTTTACATACGACAATAATCGAGTTTTGAGAGATATTGTTGTGCGACTGTAGTCGTTGAAGACTTGGCGCATTCGCTACGGTCGCAGGTTCGAATCCTGCCTCGGGCATGGATGTGTGTGATGTCCTTAGGTTAGTTAGGTTTAAGTAGTTCTAAGTTCTAGGGGACTGATGACCTCATAAGTTGAGTCCCATAGTGCTCAGAGCCATTTGAACCAGCCGAGCGCGTTTCATTCGCTGACTCCCTACCCACAGCCGTACGCTTTGTGTCACACGTACTGCACAGGAGTTTGTGTGCTGCGGCGCGGCAAGCGTGGCTCGTCGGCTGTGCTGACACACCGGCGAGCACGAAGCTGGTCGTCGACTGAGGGCGACAGACGGCGGCGCGTGCAGGCAGGAACGTGGAGAAGGCGACTGGCGGGACCCCCACCCAGTTCGTGACCAACCTGTTCAAACAGCACAACAGCCTCACGCCAACATTCCTCACACTGGTTCTTTCGTCACTGTACTCTTGCCTCCAATTTTCCATACCTCGTGCTGTTTACTGGGGACTGGACTTTTAGAACGCAAGTCCCCCAAAAGCCACCACTGGGCTATGGAAAATCCACGCAGTACCCGTACGAAAAGTTACCAGGTGAGATTCTCAGTAAACATTTTGGCTGGAGATAGCGTTATTAGTCTACACATCTTACCACATCATCTGAATGGCGCACGGTACTTTAACTTTCTGGACAACCCCTTATCTGAACTTCTGGAGGGCGTTCGCTTCAGCCACGCGGAGTGGCCGCGCGGTCTGGGGCGCCATGTCACGAAACGCGCTGCCCCTCCCGCCTGAGGTTCGAGTCCTCTGTCGGACATGAGTGTGTGTCTGTCGTTCTTAGCATAAGTTAGTTTAAGTAGTGTGTAAGCCTACGGACCGATGACCTCAGCAGTTTGGTCCCTTAGGAATTCACACACGTCTGAAGATTTTGAACGATCGCTTCGCTTCGATCGTCGGAGGAGGGCAGACCTCACAGACAAACGCGGAGAGTAACTGCAAGGCCGTCCCTTGGTCCGTGAGTTCCTCTTCTGCGGTTCTCCCCAGTCCACCGAGTACTCAGCTCGACCAGAATCAGTACCTGAGCGCGGAATCTTACAGACATTCAGACAAAAGATGCCTCGTCGTCTCACATTATGCAAAGAAGCTGAACATTTACTCTACGGCAGTGAAGTCGCAGATTTGGTTCACACTATTTGATTGTACTCTACTGTTCAATGAATAAAGGTTTTTCTAACTGGAGCGTTCTGCTGTTCCTCCCGGCGTACCGGCTGTGTAGAAAGTCCGTAGTGCCGCAGAAACTTTATTCGGCATTTCCTTACCATAAAATGTTCCGAATTTTCTCCTCTACAGTATCTCAAATTTTTATAACGTAATCGTGAAACCGTCTGTATATACACCGAAGGAAAACAACTACATAATATGCAAATAAATACTCGACGGAAATTTTTCTATTACGGGAACTCGGGATAATCAATGTTTTGCAGTTCTTGTAAATTAAAGAAGCACAAGAAAATACTTCTTAAAGGTATTATAAATAACCTTGCAGTATAACCTAACGTACCTAATGTGAAAGTCGGTTAAAATCGTGTCTTATGTTCTTTTTTTTTTTACTTTTTTCAAAGAAATGCTTACGTATTTCCCATTCTGCCTCACCCGCAGGGAATTTTTTCTTAATTATTGCATAAACGTTGAAATTATTATGAATATCGTGAAAGATATGTGCTAAGGTCTGATCAGGGTAGCTCCAGAAAATAGTCTGTAGTTGCCAACCGCAAGGTGGAACGAGTATAATATCTTTGAGTAGGAGGATCTTTGATCGTTAACAGAGCCGGCTGCGCGCGGTAAAAAACTCGGGAGTGGCAGGTAGTTGGCCGGAGAAAGCAGGCGTCTGGTTACAGCTTTAAGGTAGGTCGGTGTCCCTGACCAAATGAGAGAAGGTATATAATCATTTCAAATTGGTTTTTTTTAGATAATGTTCAGAGTTAGGATTTGTATGTCCAAGGTTTGACACAGTAAGCGTTTTGCAAAATTTTTTGTAAGAGTGATTCGTGCCACAAATATGTTGAAAATGGTAGGTTTTGTGTATGACTTAAAATTTTAACAATATATATATTGAGATCAACATGTATTTAAATCTAACTGAATCATAATCCACATCCTTTGTTGCATTCAATATGAAAATGAGTAGTACTGTAAAGTTACCCACCAACGAAAGAACGTAAAGAAAATGAGGCCTCTGTGCAATATATATGTGCAGTTCATGATTTGAAATCGATTTTGGTATAACTAACGTTATCAGAGCAAAGTTATTTCAAATAACTAATTTTATGTCATTGCACAACTGGCATTATTCGAGTCAAGATATAATTTCATTAAGGAAACATCAGGGCCGAAAGTTAATTTTCCAGTATCATCTTAGTGCCATTGCACAAACGGCATTATTCTCTTAAACTTGATTGCCGAGTCAAATACCTGCTGCAGTTTTGGCAAAATGGAGGAGTGCAAGAAACAAGTTCACAGATGCAGTCAGATGCAGGTTTGTAGAATTATTAATTTAGAACTATCATATCAGTGATACTGTCACAAAAAAAGGATACAATTTTGGTTGGATAATTTCAGGCTAGTGATCAGACAATGAGGTGTTTCAGTGTTAGACCGAAAAGTCTGCTCTCCATTGACTTCAGGTATGCTACCAACTCGCTATTTTGTTCTGCAGTGAACACTTTAAATTTCCCATCTGATTTGTCAACTCTGGATTGGGTTTATTCTTTGCTTTCCAACGTTGCTTTTGGAACGTTAAACTTCTTAGGTGCTTTTGAAACATCAACTGCACAAGACAAAGCGGATGAAACCGTTGTTTCCAGTTATTTTAATATCCAGTTGCTGGTTGTCGGTCTGTCTGGGGTAACTGTAAGGGATGCTACTCCATTCTGCCCCGTTCCGTTCCGTCCTAAGAGCAAATTTCCTATTAGCAACTTCTAGAAACCATAATAACTAACGGATGTACAAGTATTGTGCAACTGACGTACAGCGAATGACGTGCACATTAAGATCACGTGTCATTTAAGGTCGTACAATTAAAAATTAACGGCTTATCTTGCGTTTAAATTAACCAAAAATTATAAAAATATAACTGCAGATGTGAGGGACGACTGTTCACTTGCTAAGCGCACTGTGCACCAAGTCTAAACGGCTGTCGCCCTTTCCTTCCACTCAGAGACACACAGCAGCTACACGCCACTGCGGTCTGCACAACAGCACAATCCCGTTCTGCCCGAGTTCCCCCATGTCGTACGAGTTTTATGAAGTCACGTTGTAGTTTCAGTCATTTATAGTTTTGGTTCTGAAGCTAAAGTATACATCTCGCTACGCTACAAATGGGTCTTTCAATAGAAGGCGGTCACTGCTACATTCGGCCAAATAATTTTATTTACACCGGTTTGGCAAGAATGTAGAAACACTGCGAGACACACACGGTTGAATGTGAATGAAGATGCCGTAGGCAGGCGCCGTGTCGAAGATTCATATCGCATTCAGGGAAATGGGAATGCATTATTCGCTAACTCACGCAGCGGACGAAAGAGTATCTACATCTACATCGACATCTACAGGGATACTCTGAAATCAAATTTAATTGCCTGGCAGTGTGTTCATCGAAGCACCTTCACAATAATTCTCTGTTTTTCCAGTGTCGTAAAGGGCGCGGAGAAAGCGAACACCCATATCTTTCCGTGCGAGACCTAATTTCCGTTATTTTACCATGGTGATCGTTTCTTCCTATGCAGGTCAGCGTCGACAAAATATTTCTGCATGCGGAGGAGAAAACTGGTGGTTGAAATTTCGTGAGAAGATTCCGCTGCAGTGAGAAAGGCCACTCCAAATCCTGTATTATGTCAATTACACTCCCTCCGCCAGCCGGGGTGGCCGAGCGGTTCTGTGCGCTACAGACTGTTACCGCGTGACCGCTACGGTCCCAGGCTCGAAACCTGCCTCGGGCATGGATGTGTGTGATGTCCTTAGGTTAGTTAGGTTTAAGTAGTTCTAAGTCTAGGGGACTAATGACATCATATGTTAAGTCTTATAGTGCTTAGAGCCATTTAAACCATTTTGTTTTACTCGATGACTTTCCGTTAATTAATAACAACTGTGACCTCTATGACAGGAAATCACAAACCCAGTAACATAACTGAGACGATATTCCATAAGCACGGAATTTCACTACAAGCTGCTTGCGTGGCACCGTGTCGAAAGCCTTCCAGAAACCCAGAAATACGGAATCAATTTGAAACCGCTTGTCACTAACACTCAACACTTCGTGTGAGTATAGAGCTAGCTGTGTTTCACAAGAACGCTGTTTTCTAAACCCGTGTTGACTGTGCATCAATAGACCGTTTTCTTCGAGGTAATTCACAATGTTCGGACGCAATATATGTTCCACAATCCTGGTGCCTATCGACGTTAATGATATGGGCCTGTAATTTAGTGGATTTCTTCTGCTATCTTTCTTGAATAGTGTTGTGACTTGTGCAACTTTCCAGTCTTTTGGTACGGATCTTTCGTCGAGCGAACGGTTGTATAAGATTGTTAAGTATGGAGCTATTCCATCAGCATACTCTGAAAGAAACCACAGTCTGGACGGAAGACTTCCTCTTATTAAATGATTTAAGTTGCTTCACTACTCAAGTTGGCAGCTGTTCTCGATTCGAATTCTGGAATATTTACTTCGTCTTCTTTGGTGCTTTGGGAGCACTATCGTCGATAGAATTTCGATTGCTATCGCGCAGAGAAGGCACTGATTGTGTCTTGCCGCTACCATACTTCACGTACGAGCAGAATCACGGAATTTTTTGCCAGGCTGCGAGACAAAGTTTCGCTATGGAAACTGTTATAAGCATCTCGCATCGAAGTCCGCGCTAAATTTCAAGCTTCTGTGAAAGATCACCACTCTCGGAGATTTTGCGTGTGTTGAATTTTGGCGTGTTTTTTTCGTTGTCCCTGCGACAGTGTTCTGATCGGTTTTATGGTGAGTGATCGTACAGACGGTTAATGAAGAGAGTTGGGACGAAAAGTAAGAGGACGATACCTTTAAAAGTCACTGCAGAACTGAATGTTGCACTCGCGAATCTGTAGGCAGCGAAGCAATGTGGGCAGCTCCAGAAGAGCTGCAGCCGGGCACAGCTGAAAGGACATGCGAGCTACGGGGGCGAGGACGCGAGGGGGGGTTGACAGTCTACCCCAGAAAAGGGAAAGCAAAGCGATCGGAATAAATGTGTCGTCGAAACGAGGGATAAATAGGTTATTAAGCAACACTTTCTGCTGTATGATGAACGGCACACAAACATACCAGCTTTGCGAAACTCTGTGACAAATTTATCGCTCTACGAGGTTTACTTTCACGAGCGCCGCAATATGGGAACGAGATGCCAGTTTTTAGAAGAGGCATATAACATCAGATTTTTACAAAGAAACGAAACATTTGAATTGTAGCAGTCAGTCGTTCAATGAGACTAAATGCGGACTCAGACCTCTGACACTGAATATACGCAGTCCACTCACATCAATGTGATCGCCGCCCTAGTCGGAAGCACTAGCGGTGGAGGGTACGTGAAGCGTGTCGGGGGGACACGGGAACACTGCAGTCCTTACTGTAATGTGGTAACGCGGCAATTTATCTGACTTCCATTTGTGTTTCGTGCTAAGGATCAGTATTGGGACAAAGCCTTTTCTGCCCCACTCTCCATTGTTGCCAGATGTATTCAAGATGGCGACGATGACGTCATCCGAGATAGTGGCATGTAGACTTGGCAGCAGTGCATGATGTCATCCAAGATGGCGGCCATTACATTATCCGAGATGGCGGATAGTTTGAATTTTGGTGGGAAGATGGGTCAATTGGTCTACCTCCACTAACCTAACGCCCCTCCCCCAGAAAATGACGGGAAGTTCAAATTCCATCAGGACAATGCAGCACACTCTACTAACCTAAGTAAATGGTGGGAAAGAAAGGGCAGTTGGGCTACTTCCACTAACCCAAGTCATCCGACCGCCACATCTTCCTAGGGATTGGCAGGAAGTTTCAATTGTGGCGATAAAGAAAGGTCCTTGGGCTATCTCTACTAACCAAAGAAAATGGTGCGAAAGGAAGCGCATTTCAGCTATCTCCACTAACCTAAGTCACCCGACCGCCACATCGTCATAGCAAATGACTTGGAGATGACTCAACCTGTGCTGGACATAAGTCTTTCAAAATGGTTCAAATGGCTCTGAGCACTATGGGACTTAACTTCTGAGGTCATCAGTCCCCTAGAACTTAGAACTACTTAAACCTAACTAACCTAAGGACATCACAGACATCCACGTCTGAGGCAGGATTCGAACCTGTGACCGTAGCAGTCGCGCGGTTCCGGACTGCGCCCCTAGAACCGCGAGACCACCGCGGCCGGCCCCTAAGTCTTTATTATTTTGCATGCACCAGTCTTTATTTAAACAATTTAATGCAGTACAACCATCCAGTACTGCCACCAGAGGGTGTTCTAATCTGTGACGTAATACAAGATGGCGTCATGAAGCAAGTTATATTATGGCGGATTTTGGCGGGAAACAGTGTGTTCACCACGAGTTCTGGACCTAGTACACAGTACTGACACGAGAGCACTGTCGTCCATTCCGTGATGTAACCCAAGACGGTGGGGGAAAATGGCAGGAAACACTGTGGTCGCCACAAGGTATGGACCTAGTACACAGTACTCTCACCAGAGGGCGCTGTCGTCCAGGAAAATGACTCAGCCTGCGTGGGGTGCTGGAGAGAGGAAGCAGTGTACTTTATTTATTGTGGAACAATTTATTTGGCTCTGACCACGATGGGACTTAACTTCTGAGGTCATCAGTCCTCTAGGACTTAGAACTACTTAAACCTAACTAACCTAAGGACATCACACACATCTATACCTGAGGCAGGATTCGAACCCACGACCGTAGCTGGCGCGCGGTTCCAGACTGTAGCGCCTAGAACCGCTCGGCCACCCCGGCCTGCAACAATTTATTTAGGGATGGATTTGGAAGATAGTATATCCTGGAAGCCATCCACAATACATGTATATACATAGATATACAGAAAGCAGAGCAAACGCTCTCCAAATGTGGAGGTGACTGGATACAATCGAGTACAGTGCTTCACTATGCCTCCCGATCAATGCATTCGGGCTAAGTGTTGCCAGATGTACTACATTTACGAGCAATTCTAGAACACAAAACGAGAGGTTATGTCATGGTTGCAAGGATGGAACTGACATAAAATCGATAGAATTGCGAAAAATGACGGGGGGATAGGTATAAATTGTTCAAATATACTCCAAAATGTGGGTAAATTGAGGAAATTCTTGCGTATCCTCTGGTTGGCGCAGAACATATTGTACATGGGAACAAGTATGCAGCAACAAGAGGAATCCGAGAAAAAGTCGACATGGAGGCGAAGGGAAACCGGGAAGCAGTCAATTTTTTTTTTCCATCGAGGCAGCATTATATACTGTATGTCTATTGAGTTACCAGTGATACACGCGAGTTAACTACTGTATTTGATGCTTCAGGAAGATAGAGAAATCCGCCTCTAAACTTACGTGCATCTGCATTAAAGGGTGACAGGGAGTGGACAGGGTGATCGATTCAGATGCAGCTGTAACGAGGTACGATTTAATGGTAAACCGATGATGCATTCAATTTTTTCCACTTTTCTGTCAGTTGCGTGACATAGCCTGGGCTCGACTCGTATACAGCCACATGTTCTGTATGTGATTTAAAGCACTACTTGCGATCGTTAACAGTAAACCTGTTGGACAACAGAGGACTTCCATCTCCTGTGTGATGAAATGTGATTTATGCAATGTACTCCATCCCTCTGTCGCTTCTTGGGTATAAAATCAAAACTTCAGCTTCATAACTAAGTTAGCGATAGGTGCTTGTGAGGTACTGAAATCCACATGTATACATTTGCATGACTCATGTGCTGCTTACAGTGTTAGTGCCAGAATGACTTGTAACTATTACATGTCGGACGCTGCTGTTATGTGTTTATGTGTTTAGTTGTAAGACGTGTTCCCCATTACTAACCATAATTTTATATAGGTCTGGTGCAGGCGTAATATAATTTCTGAAGTGTGATAGGGTGGGAACAGTGGACTCTATATATCCCTGGAAAGCTATATTGTGCTTGTATCACACAGAGCCGATGTTTTAAGGAAGTAGTTTTTTCGTTTTACGGTTCGATAACATAGTTTATTGTAGAGAAACTGGGAAGAAGGATGTATGTCAAGTGCTTGAACTATATATCTTACATTGGAATATTAACAGCGCTACATTCCATACGATTGATAGGTTGGAAACGCAATCGATCTAACATTGTAGCCCGTTTTAAGTGCAGAACCTTGTAGCCTTAGAAGTGCATGTGTTTATGTTCTCTCTTATCTGTACCTCCCAGGTACCGATCCTAGACTTTGGAATAATAGTTTAAAATTGATGGCTTGGATGATTTGCGTAAAAATGCTTCAAACTCCATCTATCTGGAGCTCCATCGGACATAAAAATTAACAGGTTTGTTTATAAATAAATACTTCTGCTACCAGTCACGATTTTCTTTATTTTACTATTTGCACGACGCGTTTCGAGAAATAATTCTCATTTTCAAGTGCGTTTTTATGATGTGTGTTAAGCCATTTCTTTTGATGTTGTCAGTGTGTGTGAGTCTGCTTCACTTTGTTGACTTTTACTGTAATACATAAGAAACGCGATTTTTAGTTGGGTGTCAATATTTTCTGTGAGGTTAGTGGCTAAAGTTTGAGAACAATTTGTACTTACAATTTTCTAATGGTCCATTTGTGTAGAGAGTCACACACACTTAACATCACACACAACTTGTACATTTTACACATCGAACATATCTGATATAAACAAAACAGTTGCAAAGATCTTCTTATAGGTAGTTCACAGAGATAACATTATAGGTCTTCTACAGATTATGATATGCTTTTGTACAGAGGTTAATTTATCTTTACAATTTGGCTCATGAATTACTTATACTGATTTTACATTTTTGCTTATTTCTATGTTTTACTATTTTTATTTAAGTATATTATCAAAACATCTGAAGAAATTCACTGATTCATTTTCAAGTTTTTCATTTAATATTTTATCTTCATATTTTCTATAATGTGAATATATCTCCAGTTCTTCAAGCAAATCCATTTTATGTCCTTTATCTAGTCGGTGGAGTACTTTGACATTTTGCTCTATTTTTCCAAATGGGTGTCCTGTATTATGTATGTGTGTTGCTATTGCTGATGTAGCGTGTTTGTTGTGGGTGTATGCTCTAATGTGCTCTGTGTACCTGGTGTTGATATTTCGGCCTGTTTGTCCTATGTAGAACTTGGAGCATTCCTGGCATGTTACCTTGTATATTCCAGAGTCTGAATATGGATCATGATTACACTTTATATTATGTATTAGTTTTTGGTGTAGTTTATTGGATGTAGAAAACCCAATTTTTACTCTGTGATTTTTGAAAATATTTGCAATCTTCTGTGATACATTGCCTATGTATGGAATGCTAGATATATATTTGTTTTTCTCTTTTTCTTCTGTGGTGCAGTTTGTACCTGGGTTTCTCTTCATTTTGTCTAAGATTGTGTCAACCATGGAAGCATTGTAACCATTGGCAACTGCAATCTTCTTCACTGTGTTTATTTCTTGTTGCATATTTTCTTGGTTCAATGGTATTTTTGTTGCCCTATGCAGCATTGACCTGTAAGCTGCCTGTTTATGAATATTTGGGTGACATGAGGTTGCAGGGATTGTGGTGTCAGTCATTGTGTTTTTCCTATAAATTTTGAATGTGCATGTGTTGTTGTGTCTTGTAATATTTAGGTCCAGAAAGTTGATATTTTTATTTTGCTCATGTTCCACTGTAAATTTGATTTTCTCATTTAGATTATTGAAATGATTAAGAATGTCTGTGATGTCTTTGGTATCTCCTTTCACTAACAGTAGTGTGTCATCTACATATCTCCTATAAAATTCTATTTTCTTTAGGCAGGGTTCTTGGCTGTCAAATAATTTTTGTTCTAAGTGATTTAAGTATATGTCAGCTATGGTACCGGATATACATGATCCCATTGCTAGGCCATCTGGTTGCTTATAAATGTTGTCATTGAAGGTAAAGTAGTTGTAACTTAGGGTTAGCTGAAGGAGTTCCATAAATTCTACAATCTCTGTGTATGAAAGTTTCTTGTGTTGCATAAGGTTCTTTTGTATTACTGTTAGAGCTTCTTGTATGGGTATGTTTGAATAAAGGTTGGTGATGTCAAGTGATATAAACTGTGCATCTTGGGGGAGCTTTCTGGTTCTTAGTTCTTTGGCTAGAATCATGCTGTTTTTTATGGCATATGTTGTTTCATATGTATAATTTTTCACCAGTATGTTGTTCAGTTTTTGAGACAGTTTGTATGCTGGGCTGTTTATAGAGTTGACCACAGGACGTATCGGGTATCCATTTTTGTGTATTTTTGGTACTAAAAACAGTTGCACACATAAGATTCAACAAGCACTGTCAACAACTAGGCATAATTCCGAAATATATAAAAGTGAAAATATGTTCTAGCAGCAACATAGCAAAACTTATAAAACATAAAGCAGAAAAACTCTGGCTGAAAACCGAAATAAGGCAGTTACATAAGAAAAAGGACTTACTAAACAGAAAGCTACTCAACATGCAGATAGAAGCAGCAAACAACATGGAGCCTACAGTTTATGACAGAATTTGCAGGCATATCCAGGAAGTAGTCGACAAAGAGTACTTGACGATTTGCAACACACATAACAAGAAACTACAGACCTTGACATCCAAACAAGACAAGAGATCCAACCTTGAGATAACTGACAAAAACAAACACACATTTTACAGTAGAGTGGTAAACAACACTGACATAAAGTTCAACCAAAGAGAAAACGATCTACTCCAAAAAGGACTAAAATACAACATAGAACCTAACCTCAACAACCATACACTGAAACAGGTTATAGCTGCAACTAAAAGTGCAGCAGATGCTGCAAAATTAAATTCAAATACAAAAGCAGCAATAGGACACAAAGTAAGCAAGCTTCTTGAGAAAGAAATGAATAAAGATAAGTTTAGATCTAAATATACAATAAATGATACAAAAACTTTAAAATCTATAAACAATAAACTGGAAAACAACCAATCCATAGTTGTAAAGTCAGACAAAAGTAATACATTAGTTGTGATGAAAGAAAAAGAATACATAGACAAAACAAATGAATTTTTTGCTGCTAATAACATTCAGCACATTGAAAAAGACCCAACCAAACAATTCCAAAGTAAAATTAAGGAACAATTAAAGAACACACATTTCCTGTTGACAGAAAATGAAAAGAAATACCTTACATGTATGAATCCAAAAGCACCACGCCTAAGAGCACAACCAAAAATACACAAAAATGGATACCCGATACGTCCTGTGGTCAACTCTATAAACAGCCCAGCATACAAACTGTCTCAAAAACTGAACAACATACTGGTGAAAAATTATACATATGAAACAACATATGCCATAAAAAACAGCATGATTCTAGCCAAAGAACTAAGAACCAGAAAGCTCCCCCAAGATGCACAGTTTATATCACTTGACATCACCAACCTTTATTCAAACATACCCATACAAGAAGCTCTAACAGTAATACAAAAGAACCTTATGCAACACAAGAAACTTTCATACACAGAGATTGTAGAATTTATGGAACTCCTTCAGCTAACCCTAAGTTACAACTACTTTACCTTCAATGACAACATTTATAAGCAACCAGATGGCCTAGCAATGGGATCATGTATATCCGGTACCATAGCTGACATATACTTAAATCACTTAGAACAAAAATTATTTGACAGCCAAGAACCCTGCCTAAAGAAAATAGAATTTTATAGGAGATATGTAGATGACACACTACTGTTAGTGAAAGGAGATACCAAAGACATCACAGACATTCTTAATCATTTCAATAATCTAAATGAGAAAATCAAATTTACAGTGGAACATGAGCAAAATAAAAATATCAACTTTCTGGACCTAAATATTACAAGACACAACAACACATGCACATTCAAAATTTATAGGAAAAACACAATGACTGACACCACAATCCCTGCAACCTCATGTCACCCAAATATTCATAAACAGGCAGCTTACAGGTCAATGCTGCATAGGGCAACAAAAATACCATTGAACCAAGAAAATATGCAACAAGAAATAAACACAGTGAAGAAGATTGCAGTTGCCAATGGTTACAATGCTTCCATGGTTGACACAATCTTAGACAAAATGAAGAGAAACCCAGGTACAAACTGCACCACAGAAGAAAAAGAGAAAAACAAATATATATCTAGCATTCCATACATAGGCAATGTATCACAGAAGATTGCAAATATTTTCAAAAATCACAGAGTAAAAATTGGGTTTTCTACATCCAATAAACTACACCAAAAACTAATACATAATATAAAGTGTAATCATGATCCATATTCAGACTCTGGAATATACAAGGTAACATGCCAGGAATGCTCCAAGTTCTACATAGGACAAACAGGCCGAAATATCAACACCAGGTACACAGAGCACATTAGAGCATACACCCACAACAAACACGCTACATCAGCAATAGCAACACACATACATAATACAGGACACCCATTTGGAAAAATAGAGCAAAATGTCAAAGTACTCCACCGACTAGATAAAGGACATAAAATGGATTTGCTTGAAGAACTGGAGATATATTCACATTATAGAAAATATGAAGATAAAATATTAAATGAAAAACTTGAAAATGAATCAGTGAATTTCTTCAGATGTTTTGATAATATACTTAAATAAAAATAGTAAAACATAGAAATAAGCAAAAATGTAAAATCAGTATAAGTAATTCATGAGCCAAATTGTAAAGATAAATTAACCTCTGTACAAAAGCATATCATAATCTGTAGAAGACCTATAATGTTATCTCTGTGAACTACCTATAAGAAGATCTTTGCAACTGTTTTGTTTATATCAGATATGTTCGATGTGTAAAATGTACAAGTTGTGTGTGATGTTAAGTGTGTGTGACTCTCTACACAAATGGACCATTAGAAAATTGTAAGTACAAATTGTTCTCAAACTTTAGCCACTAACCTCACAGAAAATATTGACACCCAACTAAAAATCGCGTTTCTTATGTATTACAGTAAAAGTCAACAAAGTGAAGCAGACTCACACACACTGACAACATCAAAAGAAATGGCTTAACACACATCATAAAAACGCACTTGAAAATGAGAATTATTTCTCGAAACGCGTCGTGCAAATAGTAAAATAAAGAAAATCGTGACTGGTAGCAGAAGTATTTATTTATAAACAAACCTATTGTATCTACAGTCGCAGGCTTTCAAAAACCATTTATAATGGATCAAATCAGATAAAAATTAACCATTTCTTGTTCTTCTTCACCGTCTGCTATTACACTATTGGCCATTGAAATTGCTATACCAAGAAGAAATGCAGATGATAAACGGGTATTCATTGGACAAATATATTATACTAGAACTGACATGTGATTACATTTTGACGCAATTTGGGTGCATAGATCCTGAGAAATCAGTATACAGAACAACCACCTCTGGCCGTAATAACAGCCATGATACGCCTGGGCATTGAGTCAGAGCTTGGATGGCGTATACAGGTACAGCTCCCCATGCAGTTTCAACACGATACCACAGTTCATCAAGAGTAGTGACTGGCGTATTGTGACGACCCAGTTGCTCGCTCACCATTGACCAGACGTTTCCAATTGGTGAGAGATCAGGAGAATGTGCTGGCCAGGGCAGCAGTCGAACTTTTTCTGTATCCATAAAGGCCCGTACAGGACCTGCAACTGCGGTTGTGCATTATCCTACTGAAATGTAGGGTTTCACAGGGATCAAATAAAGGGTAGAGCCATGGGTCATAACATATCTGGAATGTAACGTCCACTGTTCAAAGTGCCGTCAATGCGAACAAGAGGTGACTGAGACGTGTAACCAATGGCACCCGATACCATCACGCCGGGTGATACGCCAGTATGGCGATGACGAATACACGCTTCCAATGTGCGTTCTCCGCGATGACGCCAAACACGGATGCGACCACCGTGATGCTGTAAACAGAACCTAGATTCATCCGAAAAAATGACGCTTTGCCATTCGTGCACCCAGATTCGTCGTTGAGTACACCATCGCAGGCGCTCCTGTCTGTGATGCAGCGTCAAGGGTAACCGCAGCCATGGTCTCCGAGCTGATAGTCCATGCTGCTGCAAACGTCGTCGAACTGTTCGTGCAGATGGTTGTTGTCTCGCAAACGTCCCCATCTGTTGACTCAGGGATCGAAGCGTGGCTGCACGATCCGTTACGGCCATGCGGATAAGATGCCTGTCATCTCGACTGCTAGTGATACGAGGCCATTGGAATCCAGCTCGGCGTTCTGTGTTACCCTCCTGAACCCACCGATTCCATATTCTGCTAACCGTCATTGGATCTCGTCCAACACGAGCAGCAATGTCGCGATAAGATAAACCGCAATCGCGATAGGCTACAATCCGACCTTTATCAAAGTCGGAAACGTGATGGTACGCATTTCTCCTCCTTACACGAGGCATCACAACAACGTTTCACCAGGCAACGCCCGTCAACTGCTGTTTGTGTATGAGAAATCGGTTGGAAACGATTGTACGTGGCACGTTGTAGGTGTCGCCACCGGCGCCAACCTTGTGTGAATGCTCTGAAAAGCTAATCATTTGCATATCATAGCATCTTCTTGCTGTCGGTTAAATTTCGCGTCTGTAGCACGTCATCTTCGTGGTGTAGCAATTTTAATGGCCAGTAGTGTACATCACACCTTCAAATCTGTTACTATACATCGATAAGGGTGCTAACCTCATCCACATGGGCGTATCTCGAGAAATCTTGTGCGCTTGGATGGGCGAGGACTCGGCAAGCTCCATTCATACACGAGACGTGGCATGTAGTGGTCTAATTCTAGTCGATTGCAGATTAAATCGGTAACGGTGCTGCATGGCAGGTTGGTCAATGACAGTGTGAGGGGTTCTTCAGACTCTAATTTTAAACTAAGACTGCGAGAATGCTCTGTGACTCCCATCAGCATAGAGAGAGATCGTAAATTAAGCACTATGCTCGATGTTTTTGAAATATATTTAGATTGCTGTCTGATATACTTTGATGATGGATGTGTTCAAGGATTGACAATGCGTGGGCGTACTACACAGTCATCTATCTGCAATTCACAATAATACTTGCAAAGTGGGGAGGGGGTGGTTTAGCTATGATACTAAAATTGGGAAACATGCTGTCACATCATTAGTTGGTGTTGAAATTACTGTAAAATTGGTAAAATTGTTCACAAAATCAACCATAATGCTTATTATGCACAGTGCAGTATGCTGTGGGATACGGTCGTCCTCCTACAGTATAGGTGATGAAACTTTAAACTGGTACACTGTTGGTTTCCACATAATGATTGACTGGCATTGCTTGTTTGAGTCTGAGAAAGAGTTTTGGTGGAGGGACAACACCTTATGGGGACGGATAGCACTAAAACAGTGATCGCATACACGACCACAATATGATGAATCAGTCGAAATGGAACATGGAGCCATCAGCAATTCTGTCACTGTGACAGATGAGTTTAAATGTATAGGTCATCAATCACTTTCGGAGAGCAGTTTGGAAACTCTCCACAATGCTGCCAAATTCTTCCAGTTTCCTTGTGTTGTAACTGCCTTTTATTTAAAATCATCCAGTGTGTGCGGCGTGTTATGGTAGGTGCAGTAACAACATGATTTACACAGTGCAACGTATAGTTTTCTGCGAGAAACAATGGATCAGAACATGTTAATGTCAGTTTACAATCTGAAACAGACCTCCAAGTCGTGGCAGGAAAACAAAAGTGTATGGCAGTGTACAAAGCATGTTACAGCAGAAAAAAACAATGTTTCAAGCAACGACAGAGGGTCACAAGAATAGACTCTTGTGGCTTACAGTATACTGTGGGATACGGTCGTCCTCCTACAGTATAGGTGATGAAACTAAACTAGTCTGTGCAGTGGATCAATACCTGTATATTTAATAGGATCGTCACATGTGCTTGAAGCCAGTATGCACGTGGTATTTGCCATCGATATACGGGAGGAGAGAGATGTGGTAAAAATCTTATCAAGTTCTCTATCGGATGTAGTTAGTGGAGCTGAGGGATATGGATCTGTAGAACCTGCTTGTAGTTTGGAGAAGCACCACAATGCATTACCAAAACCCATGTCCTTCCTCCAGTTCCCATAGTGTCTTTTATACTACGAGGTGCATTCAAGTTCTAAGGCCTCCGATTTTTTTTCTCCGGACTGGAAAGAGATAGAAACATGCGCGTTGTTTTAAAATGAGGCCGCGTTCATTGTCAATACGTCCCAGAGATGGCAGCCCCGTTTGGCAGATGGAATTTTACCGCCAGCGGCGAGAATGAAAACTGTTTTAAATACTTAAAATGGTGACGTTTCCCTTACTTGAACAGCGTGCAATCATTCGTTTTCTGAATTTGCGTGGTGTGAAACCCATTGAAATTCGTCGACAGTTGAAGGAGACATGTGGTAATGGAGTTATGGATGTGTCGAAAGTGCGTTCGTGGGTGCGACAGTTTAATGAAGGCAAAACATCGTGTGACAACAAACCGAAACAACCTCGTGCTCGCACAAGCCGGTCTGACGACACGATCGAGAAAGTGGAGAGAATTGTTTTGGGGGATCACTGAATGACTGTTGAACAGATCGCCTCCAGAGTTGGCATTTCTGTGGGTTCTGTGCACACAATCCTGCATGACGACCTGAAAATGCGAAAAGTGTCATCCAGGTGGTTGCCACGAATGCTGACGGACGACCACACGGCTGCCCGTGTGGCATGTTGCCAAGCAATGTTGACGCGCAACGACAGCACAAATGGGACTTTATTTTTGTCAGTTGTGACAATGGATGAGACGTGGATGCCATTTTTCAATCCAGAAACAAAGCGCCAGTCAGCTCAATGGAAGCACACAGATTCACCGCCACCAAAAAAATTTCGGGTAACCGCCAGTGCTGAAAAAATGATGGTGTCCATGTTCTGGGACAGCGAGGGCGTAATCATTACCCATTGCGTTCCAAAGGGCACTACAGTAAGAGGTGCATCCTACGAAAATGTTTTGAAGAGGAAATTCCTTCCTGCACTGTAACAAAAACGTCCGGGAAGGGCTGCGCGTGTGCTGTTTTACCAAGACAACGCACCCGCACATCGAGCTAACGTTACGCAACTTTGAAGTGATTCCTCATGCTCCCTACTCACCTGACCTGGCTCCTAGTGACTTTTGGCTTTTTCCAACAATGAAAGACACTCTCCGTGGCCACACATTCACCAGCCGTGCTGCTATTGCCTCAGCGATTTTCCAGTGGTCAAAACAGACTCCTAAAGAAGCCTTCACCGTTACCATGGAATCATGGCGTCAGCGTTGTGAAAAATGTGTACGTCTGCAGGGCGATTACGTTGAGAAGTAACGCCGGTTTCATCGATTTCGGGTGAGTAGTTAATTAGAAAAAAAATCGGAGGCCTTAGAACTTGAATGCACCTCATACATCACGCTGAAGGAGCAGTCTTCGTTTCCATCGAATGGTCAAAACACAGTTCTGTCACAGTAACTTAGCTTTGCCTGTTTCTACACGGGTTGCCAAAGGTGGTTGATATAACTTTCTCCAACTTTTACTCAGTTCTGACTTACATTGGAACAATCACATGCGCAAAGCTGTAGGGGTGGTACTGCAGAGTGTGAGGGGAAGTTGCATGATACATAGGGGCTACCTAAAGACATGTTGGAATTATACTGTAGCGGATAGGTTCGAGAAAGGTGGCTCGTTTCGAGATATGAGAGTGCCAGAAATATGATGTGGCATCGAGGCAGAATGGGTTACAAATACTGGAGAAACATCTGGTGGCGGCAGCGTGAGAGGGGTTGCAGATACCTGTTTCAAACCACGCTCCTTAGCCGAATCACTTTCAAAATTCGATAATTGTATTACGAGGGCGCAGGGATGGCGATGTGTAACCGCACTGCTGGTGTGATAATATGCACTCCGGCGATATTCAGTGTCATGATAATTGTCTGGAAAAAACACATCATTCATAGGTAATGCCGTACATGGATTTATAAAGCCGGTATAGCTTTAAACATGGATACTTGTGTGCACCTGTAGAACCACGACCGCTTGTGATGGTAATATGGTGGAATTTACCTTCTTTTTTAACATATCGCGGTTTGTAAGACATGATAGTAGCACTCACAAGAAAAACTAATGAGACATGTCCACCCATTGTTGATTTTCGATCAGTATTATTTTGTATCGTCTGCAGTCATTTATTGGTGAAGCATTATACTTACAAGGGAACCTCCCCATCGCACCCCCCTCAGATTTAGTTATAAGTTGGCACAGTGGACAGGCCTTGAAAAACTGAACACAGATCAATCGAGAAAACTGGAAGAAATTGTGTGGAACTATGGAAAAAATAAGTAAAATATAGAAACTGAGTAGTCCATGTGCAAGATAAGCAACATCAAGCATAGTGTCAGATCAGGAGCGCCGTGGTCCCGTGGTTAGCGTGAACAACTGCGGAACGAGAGGTCCTTGGTTCAAGTCTTCCCTCGGGTGAGAATTTTACTTTATTTACTTTCGCAAAGTTATGATCTGTCAGTTCGTTCATTGACGTCTCTGTTCACTGTAATAAGTTTAGTGTCTGTGTTTTGCGACCGCACCGCAAAACCGTGCGATTAGTAGACGAAAGTACGTTCCTCTCCAATGGGAACCGAAAACATTTGATCGCAAGGCCATAGGTCAACCGATTCCTCCACAGTAAAACACGTCTGATATATTCTATACGACACTGGTGACGGCATGTGCGTCACATGACAGGAATATGTTGTCGACCCACCTAACTTGTACACTTGGCGAATGGGTAAAAAGATTCTTCTACCTTGCCCAATTTAGGTTTTCTTGTGGATGTGATAATAACTCCCAAAAAAGTGATGAAAACATAAGAGTTTGTCACATAAACTGCAACAAATGAATGCAACAATTTCACAGTCACACAGTTTTCCCTGTGCTCTGTCAAAACATATGTTTTTAACGTTTTCCAATTTTTTCCGTGTGTAGACCGTCAAATCCTGCATATGTCCAAGTCAATCTGAACATGTCCTGGAATTTTCGAGAGCGAAGTTGATTGTGTGAGTGCCTGAACTTTGATAATTGACACACGTCAATTGCTAGAAAATAAAAAAGTTAAAATTTTTACTCTAGGGAAGACTTGAACCGATGTCCTCTCAAACCACAGTTGCTTACGCTAACCACGAGACCACAGCACTCCCCAGATCACACGGTCCTTAATGTGGCTTATGTTACACATCGACTACTCAATTTGTATATTTTGCTTATTTTTTTCGTAGTTCGAGAAAATTTCTTCCTGTTTTCTCGATTGATCTGTGTTCAGTTTTTCAAGGCCTATCCACTGTGCCAACTTATAACTAAATCTGAAGGGGGTGCGATGGGGAGGTTCCCTTGTTAGTAGTAGGCGGTGCATGATAGGTTCGCCTTGAGCATCAGGCTTAAAAAGTATGTGTTTGTGTTCCGACATGTGCTATGGAAATGACTATGTCCAGTCATAAGGAAGGATTGTGATGGAAAAGGGGAGAGTATGTCAAGTGATAAGAATGGTACAGATACTTCTGTTTCCAGAGCCACACATGTCAGCAGGATGATTTCCGATACTTTCGCTCACTGCTGAATGTTGTTCAACTGAGACCGCAATCAGAACATTTAGTTGTAAGTACAGTGATAAAACATATATGTGAGCGGTTTCCTAAGATGATTCTACTTGTGTGTCCTTGGCATGCAGAGCCAGTGACAGGAATGATTCGCGTTTCATGTTAACGGTAGAAACTGTCCGAATGGAGAGGCCTGTTGGAGTGTAGGAATGTAGCTGACTTAACCGTATTGTCCTCTAGACAGTTGAATACCGAACTAATACTTAGTACGTGTTGGGCGGCTTTCCTGATCGAGTGGAAGTTTGACAAGATCCAATACAGACATGTGTTTGTGCTGGGCCATTATTACCTCCCGTGTAAATTGTTCATTTGACTGCTTCTTCACATTTGACATCTTTATTTAGCTGAGAGAAGATCGATTGTGTGCGTCTAGCAGGTGGAAGACACATTTGCTAGTTCTCTAGACATGAGAAACACCTTAGTTGACTTCGTAAATTATAGGAATGATTTGGATTCTGTTACATCACCGACTTCGGTATTCGCAAGTGCAAATATCATTTTCCTCTATTTGTTTCGAGTTCTTTGCAGACGGGATAGGTTTCTAGCTACACAGTGGTCTAGAGCATGCTCCACCTCGCTGATGTTTGGAGTTTGTAGAGAAATAATTTCCAGTCTATATCTTCGGAATTATGCTGCACGAGCGATCGGTAGGATACTGCTGTGTGCTCGATATCGAGAAGTACCGCGAAAATCGTATAATATTATGGCAAACCACGAGAAAACACACGTGTTCTTGTAATCCCAGAGTCTGGAGATGAGCACAGAAAAGCAAGCAAGGAAGCAGGTTTGGACCAGAAACAGTAACGCATTTATTCTGAGGGGGAATGAGCCCGAATTTGTAGAACAGTTTTGAGAGTGAGTTCAGTCTGCTGAGGGCACTCTGGTCACCCGCTGACATCGCAGGGAAGTATCTAGTGATGCGAGGAGTGTATAAGGTGCTCACTGTCTTCGCAGTATGTGCACAAATGGTGTAAAAGGACTGATTTTGTATGGCACAGGATAAGAATTGTATGTTTACTACATCGGCACAGTACATGGTGATATATTGCTGGGTTGGAGATCGGTTTCGTGCTCTAATATTCAAGCTCCTGTCCTTAGTGGGAGATATGTAGGGCACTTTGCGAGGTGTAGTTGTCAGTGCAATATCGCGATCAGTGTAAAATAATTTTTTGCTGCTGAAAGTCTCATCTGCAGAAAGAAAAAAAAAGGTGGATGGTGCTTCCACACTGGCGGCATCAGTAATTCCGTGGGTAAATTCGATAAGAGCCAATCATAATCCCCCATTCATTCACAAGACACACTTTGTGCTGCGATATAGGAGTCTCTACATAGTGGTGAGAACGTTTGTGTATGTTGAAAGCAGGAAGGGTAACACGTGATTCATAGAGTTCCATGTTAGGACTGTGAGGAAAAACGAATTCACATTTTGCTTGTTCTATCGATAATGATGATGACTACAGTACACCAACCCTTGTCGGTGATGTCGTTCCAAGCATTACGTCCGTGGGTGCAGTATTCATTATCACGCTTAGTGCCAGAAACCTGTCCTTCATAACACTTGTTTGAGAGAATCTTGGCAGGATGCAGCACCTTCCAAAAGCGCTGATTCAAAGACTTTGTCAGATAATTTCCTAGGACTGAGGATAATCGTGATACATAGCCGGTGTGAGTGTAGGCATATAATAATTTTTTCAGGTGCTGTACATATATAAAAGATAACAGCGCTGTTTGTGTAAAATGTGTATATATTGCATTGGAAAGTTACTGTGGCTTATGTTGCAACATGACCAGAAAAGATGCGTGTGTGTCCTATCATGAGGGGCGTATAGATTCAGTACATTGATAACTATGAGGGTATGAGATAGATTTTTTTACATGGAGAATTATGTGCACTATACATACTGAGGTTCGTTCCAGAACCACAGCCGTCAAGAGGAGGATTACCTGTACATCGATTGTTGTCAGACTGTGGCAGCAATCGTAATATTTAATTGTAGTTACATGGGTAAATACGATGTATGAATCATATGTTCCTGGCTTCCAATATTATTGTGAGTCTTGTCTGTATTTGATGAACTGTAGACAACTTTTGTGGGTTTAACTGTCAGTGCAATTTAGCGATCTGTGCAAAATAATTTTAAAGCTGAAAGTCTCGTCTGCAGAAAACAATGGGAAATGGTGCTCCCACTGGACCTGCACCACAGCCATGTGTCATCGCGCCAGCAATGGTAAACACATGCGCACGTGGTCCAGTGGATGACTTGGTGCTTATTTAGATAGATATGTGACATCAATATAAGACTCGAAGAGGTTTCACATGGCGTCAGCAGCAGAGTGGCTTGCTTGTGGCGTCGACGCGCTCTGCAAATAGGTCTTTGCTCCCGTCCAGTCGCGTCAGCAATGATGCCTAGGTGAACACGTATTTCGAGAGGAATTTCTCAGGTAACAAGTAATATATGGATGTCGCCGGCTCATGCTTGAGGGACCCAAACAGGCACCTGTGCACGGCTTGGCAGCTGACGGCTGCATCACTTTGCGGGGCTGTCAGTGCACCCCGACTTCTGGGAGCATGTGCGGTAGTCCACTGTGCGGTAAAGTGGAGAGGGGGGGGGCAGTGGGGGGATGCGTGGGCACATTGTATGTGTGTCTGATGCATTATTTTGTGAGCACATCTGTAGGCTGTGCTATGCATTATTTGGACAGTTTATGAGTTGATTTCATGTCTGTACGTCAGTGTACTGCATTGTTTAGGAGAAGTTTGCATCTCTGTACTGAAATTATTTCGTAATTCAGGAGTTGTTTGCGTGTCTGCAGAGCATTATTTAGGAGTAGTTTACAGGTCTTGGCTGTGTGGTGTAACCCCAAGCATGTCAGAGAGTGTGTTTTGTATGAGTGTGATTTTGCTGTTCAGACAGCCATCTTGGGTTATGTAACAAAATGGACGACAGCTCCCTCTGGTGACAGTACTGTGTACTAGGTCCAGACCTCATGGTGAACACACTGTTTCTCGCCAAAATCCGCCATCTTCGATAACAGTATTTGCATCATCAGCTGGTGTCACGACGCCATCTCGGATTACATCGTGGATGAGAGTGCCCTCTGGTGGCAGTACTGTGTACTAGGCCAGTTGGAGTCTGGACCTTGTGGTAAACACACTGGATGGGTGGACTGCATCAAATTGTTTAAATTAAGACTGGTGCATGCAAAATAATAGACTTATGTCTGGCACAGGTTGAGTCCTCTCCCAGCCATTTGCTAGGATGAGGTGGTGTTTGGGTGACTTAGAGTAGTGGAAGTAGCCCAACTGCCCTTTCTTTCCTGCCATTTTCTTAGGTTAATAGACGTGTGTTGCATTGCCCTGGTGGAATTTGAACTTCCCACCATTTTCTGGGGGAGGCAGTTAGTTTAGTGGAGGTAGTCCAGTTGACCCATCTTCCCGCCAAAATTCAAACTTCCTGCCAAAATCCATCATCTCGGATGACGTCACAGCCATCATATTGGATGACACCGTGAGCTGTTGCCGAGTCTACACGCCGCCATCTTGGATTACGTCATCCCCGCCATATTGGATACATCTGGTAAAAATGGAGAATGGGGCACAAACGGCTTTGTCCCAATACTCGGGTGGAGGCATTTTCGAAACGAATAACTCTGTAAACTGTTCGTGTGTCGCTGTGGTTAAAGTATATTGCGAGTGGAAAAATGGCGCTATTCAGAATGGGCACCAGAGGTAACTGTGGTGCACCACAGGCCACAGATGACAAAGACGAACGCCAGCTGCGGAGACTTGTACGGGCGAATAGACGTGCAACTGTCTAGCAACCGACTGCCGAGATCACTCAAAGAGCCACCGACAGTGTCTCCTCGAAGACCCTTTATTAACGCTGCCGCGTACAGGCGTCCTACTCGAGGGCCCTCGTCGACTGCTGTCCGTGGCGAGGACGACCAGAATTTGACTGCCAGTACCGCAGCTACAAGTCTAGTGAGTGACGGAAGTTGGGCTTTTCAGATTACCGGCGTTTTGTGGTCGGTCAAATGGCAGTCGGGTTTACGGCCCGGCGACACTAGCAGGAAGAGTCGATGCCGGAGGAGGGATGTTTCCGTCGTCATTCCGGAAGGCACAGCAGATCGGCACGAGTATGCGTCTGTCGTCGTTTTTCCTCGGCACGAAGACATCTAGCAGCAGGAAAATACCACGTCTCACACCACTCACACTGTGCGTGGCTACTTCAAAGAGCACCAGCACGAGAGACTACCGTGCTCTCCTGGCCACAAGAGAACCCGGATTCAAACCTAGTGGAGAATATGTGGAACCACGTCTGGGGGACCGATGAGCTCAGGTGTTAAGTCCCATAGCGCTCAGAGCCATTTGGAGCAACCGGAGGTCTAGGTTTGGTTGTTTTTTGGCGACGCCGTCGAATGTTTCTCGGCAATCTGAGTTTTATATTCCACAACTTGGCGCATACTGTACTTATCCTTATATCTCTAATAAAACATCTTTTTTCCATTGTCATGTAAGGCTTTCAACACGTTTGGAGGCGTTAATAACGATGACGTTGCATCCAAAAACACCTATTGATGTTAGGTGTGGGGCCCACTATTTGTCGATTTTTATTTCGCTATCGCCTCCGTGTAGCTACTAACATCGGTCGTCGATCGTTTCTCAAGACTCGAACCTCAATCATCGCTCCTGTGGGACGCTATGAACTACGTTTTCGCCGACCTCCTGCTGCAGAGCTGGCGTACAGTGAGAGAGGCCCGCCGGCTGCGGCGCTGCGGCGGACGCCCTCTGCGGCACGGCTCCCGAAATAAGCGCCGCCCCCGCGGGCTGCGGCAGTGATTAGGGCGCAGGGCGCAGGGTGAAGGAACGCCGCGGCGCGCCACGTGGCTTCGCGTGCTGCGCCGCTGCCGACAATTACGCGGCGCGGCGCGTCTGCCCGGCTGGCTTTGTTGCCGCTGCCACCCCCCACCCCCGCCTCCCACTCCCCGGCCGACACGTGCAGCGGCGGGCGTGTCGCTCGCTAATCGACCTCACGCTGACCCAGAATGCGAACTCTCGCATTTAGCAGGGGGGCCGTTCCAACCCGATCTCAGGTCCCCCCGGTGCAGGTGCTCTGCGGGCTCCAACCCTTACGGCGGACAGTGGACGAGGAGCACCACATTAGTAGTGCGTAGGTAAGTCTGGTGGGAGGCGTGCTGGGCTAGTCCGTGCAACTGCGATGACCACTGTGTGCGGACGGGCATCTGCCTAGTAACCAGGAGACCCGGGTTCGAACCCTGATCAGACGCACATTTTCAACTGTCCCCATCGCTGTCGATCAGTGTCTGGTCGCAGCGAATGTCTGCAATTACTACGAGCGAAACTTTTAATAACTTGTGTAGAGTTACTTCGTCCTCACAATCAAATGAAGAGACAAGTATGCGATAATTTATTCTCTTCTACTCGGTCCGATTTTTCTTTATTTCATTGCTCTTCTGCTTTTGTTTTGTGTGTAGAATACTGATTTTCTTGTGAACCTCTTCCTGCATAGAATACGGTTGGGAAATAAATTCCCATTTTGGTAATTGTCAGCGCTATTTTGTTTCTATTCTCGACCGTCGTTTCCTTGGTTGTAGAAAATTACAGCACAGAGAGATAAACTGTTACAAAAATATGTTGCATTAAATATACGAAGCGAAACAGCGACTCAAATAACGTCTGCTTCTCGTCAAAGTTTCTGTCAGTCAACATTTCTCGCAAACATATCAGAGCCGATCTGTACTTGACAAACACAGACAAGTGAAAAACACACTATCCCTGACAAACACGTCAAACATCACAATACAAGGCGAAATCGTAAATCTGACAGACTGATCGTTTGCGAGGCCCTAGCGAGAGAGGCAGTGGCAGAGCCCGGCCCACCCCCTGCATTAGCACCGCAGCCGCCCACTCTTCCGATCCCGCGACTTGGCGACCGCTGCATGATTAAATTCCTCCCCAAGTGGGCCGCGGCCCTCCACACAGCCGCCGGCATAGTTGGCCCCTCAAGTCTGCCGCCGCAGCTCCTGGGGCCAGACCTCTCCCCACACCGCCCCGGGCTGCAGGCTGTGCACACCGTTCCCGGGACCACGAGGCGTCAAAAATTCACCGCCTACCTCGTTCGTTTAACTTGAAAATCTTTTCTCTCACTACTCTATACTCCACACTCGTTTCCATTTTTTAGCGTTCCGTACGTTAAACGGCAAAAACGGAGCCGTTATGCACTCTCATCAGAATATCAAAGTGATTGACGTGTAGCTGTTCGCAGGGCAGCCAACACAGCAACAGTGAATCAGCCGCGCCTCCTGTTCTCAAATCCCTCTGCTGCTGCAGACGACTGTCGCGGCCGGTAGCGTGACAGTAGTCGTCCGTTTCGCTGTGTGCTTTGTTTCTCCGTGCGGCGAGTTTACTTTGCGCTACAGAATGACTGAAGCTCGTAGTGGAAGTGTGCAAAAAACGTGCGTACTGACACCGAGTTCAATTATCTGCTTTATTTTGCGTGGTCAGACAGGTGAATTTGTGTGCTCGATGCGAGAATATTTCGAGAAAGAGAGAGACAACGGTGCAACTCTATTGCCTCTAACAGAGATAGTCGAAAGAACTGCAGACGCCTCGGAGATATACAAAAACTTTGTCGTCAGATTTTGCAAGGAGAAATACTGTGCAGAAGAGTCTGGTCCATAAGAAGTGCGGACAGCCGGAAAGGAGAGAAGCACAGAACGGGGTGGGAACACTTTGACGGGGTGAGCCCGTGGTACAGCCACAGTGTGAGGTCCAGCAGTTCAGCACAGCTGCTGGTGCGACTTGACGTACATCGCTTCAGGATGTCTCATTAACGCGTTTCGTGGCAAATTTATTTTTATGACTCTTGTATCAATGAAATTCAACGTAATGAGAAATGGCAACGAAATTCAACAGAGCAGCTTCATGAGGCTGCCGTTTCAGGGCGAAATTTAAATCGAGAAATTTATATTTCATTGCCATTTTATTTGAACGTTAAATAGAAAAACACAGAATGTTAATGACTGTTACTTATTTTACTTTTCACCAAAGGATCAACATCTGGTACCATTTTTTTAAGTAATACTAATTCGAAGCCAAGCTCTTAAGCCTGCCAGTGAACTTCTGTGGACGGATTTCGTTCTCTTCATTGCATAAAAAAAGCAGCGCGTACATGTAAGTCTAAACACTGACATAATCGTAGCTGCAGAATTCCAGCACATTGAAGAACAGTAGTCGATGACACTAATTTTCCTATGAAACTATAATCATCCAAACGTCACACTGTACCTTCTACCTCTAGCTGAGTTTCCACACTGTCTGCATAAGCCGAAAGTCAGTGAAACTGCGCGACTCCTTGCAAGGTGAAACGCAGTTTATTGTACCTTCATCTAACTGCAGATTCATTCTTTGAACGTTCCTCGACTAAAACAAAAATGTATATTCGTACTGAAAATGTTGGAAACGTTACTAAGATGTTTATTTCTCTGCTGCCATATGATGAATATTATCTTTAGTCATATCGCTTAAAAGCGTTTTTTTTTCCTTTTTTTCACATCAGCTTCTCGCTGTTCGCCTTCCAAGTGTCCGTAATCTTTTGCATGGAAGCTTTTTCTTTCTGTTCAATGTTTTGAAGCGCATTAATAGAACACTGAGCGTGTGAAGATACCACCACGTACAACAAATATGTAGACTGGGCATCCTGCACTGATGGACTGGTGTTGATGTGTCTGACTGCTCTGAAGTTTCTACCCCTTTGAAACATGTACTCTCTCTTGTAAGGGGACGCTCCATCCTAAAACTTCAATTTTTTCAAAAGAGATTTCATGACTATTTCACATCTTTGGAGTGTTAGCTCTTAGATCCCAAAATGATTTGTCTGTATTCGAATTACGTTAAGACACATTTGAAATACCGACTGCATAAGGGGGTGTGGCACACCAAAAGGAGCCAAAGATAATCTTTTATTTCTATCGTCATGAAACAGAAGCAGCGTTACACCGAATCTGGCATAAAGTCAGACTGGGTAAAACAAGTTGCAAGATTACTAGGAAAACAGAAGCGAAACTATTGGCAGTCAGTCGTAGGAAATCAATTCCTTTACCTGTTGACTGTGTAAATATAAATTTAGGGAATACGATGAAGTGTAATCAACAAGCTCCAAGGAAACAGCCATTGGCTTAGGATCAAATGTTCCTACCACTGTACGTCTTCAAAACGACTGTGGGTAGATATTTATTCAGAAAAATTCGAGAAAAAGCTATCTTGATCTTGAAATTGCGGGAAGAAACCTCATACAAGCAAGAAGGGCAAATGTTATGGCGCTGGTGAATTTTAATGGGATGTCTCTTCAGTAACGTTCTTTTTTGATAAAATGTTAAAATCCGTTTCACGATAAGTTTGTTGTTCTAAGCTTAGTGCCAACGTTTTCATCATAATTATTAACCAATCTGAACGAAACTTGTGCAGGGAGTGGGTTAATGTGTATGCGTATTTCTATGCATTAATACTATCGAAAATGTAATTTGTTTGCTTTATCATTTTATGTACCGATAATCAGAGAAAATTTAAGGCTGGAATTATAAATAAACGCTGAAAACAAAATTTTTATATTTCTCACAAAATGAATGCACAGAACCGTTGTACAATGTGTTGAGAATGAACTTACAGAATCTGTCATGTGAAAATTGTGCTGTGAATACCAAAAGCTGGTTCTCAACAATACCATTTTAATCATATTAAAAATTCCAAACTCGAAAACCAGTGAAGTTACGGACTTGTAAACTCGGGTACTGCTACATCTCTACGTAATTTCCCCTTAAGCACTGCGCCATATTTGCTGTATGTCGGTGTCTAAGGCTACCAGCCGGCAGCGCTGCGTCACGCTCAAAACACAGGCGGCGAGCGAGCGCAGTCTACAACATTTGTTACTAGAAGATAGTTTTCACATTTGTTTAAGGTTGCAAAACTGCGATCAGTCATTTTTTATGATGATTTATTTTGTCTTTGCTAGTTTCATACTGGTTTGCTTATCTTCTAACGCAGGGAGAAAGTACGGATTTCATTGCACGACGATTTTTTATTCGGCGTCCGTCCACACAAATTTTAATTCTAAGAACCTTTCGAGGCGAATGCTGCGATTATTACCTAGAAAGAACTTTGTCTTTGAGTAGTTTGGTCAGTCTTCACTAGGGAGTATTTTACGAATTTTGAGGGCTACTTTGCCGACGTGTTGTCATTCCCAGGCAACACGACGAGGAGGTAGCCTCCTTTCGTTTCCCATTAAATTTATATACAACATTAAACTACTACACGATATTTACAAGTGTTTCAATGAGTCTGACGTTTTCTTCGTCATTTTAACTCCTGTGAGTAGGCCACACAATTCAGAAACGATTTTCAGTTCCCATCATTATCGGGATTCTTAAAAGCCTTTGCAATCGTTCAATCAGTCTTTATTGCTATTTCTTCTATTCCCATTGTTTAAAATTAGTGTGTCAACTGGTGGCCGTGGTACTTACTGTCCATCCTCTCGGAGGTGAACGTTTGATATTAATGCGTCTATTCTTCAGTTCCATCCTACTGAGACGTTATGAGAGCGATGGCGCCTTCCCCTGCAGTTCCACTCCTCTCTTGGCTTATGTCCGGCTGGTCCACAAAAAGCCCGAAGCTTCTGGTTTTCAGGCGAGCTCTTTCGAATACACAGTCAACGGTCATCCATCATTTCATAGGGATGATGTACTATAGCAGAACACATTCTTGAATGAGATTTTCACTCTGCAGTGGAGTGTGCGCTGATATGAAACTTATTGGCAGATTAAAACTGTGTGCCGGACCGAGACTCGAACTCGGGACCTTTGCCTTTCGCGGGCAAGTGCTCTACCAACTGAGCTACCGAAGCACGACTCACGCCCGGTACTCACAGCTTTACTTCTGCCAGTACCTCGCCTCCTACCTTCCAAACTTTACAGAAGCTCTCCTGCGAACCCTGCAGAACTAGCGCTTCTGAAAGAAAGGATATTGCGGAGACATGGGGGATGTTTCCAGTTTGGAAGGTAGGAGACGTTTGGCGGGGTATTTCCTCTTAGGCTGGAACGATGCCGCAACACTGAACTTGGCTCCGGATGTGGTAAGGGGGCTTCCGGATGCCACGAAGAGTACAGGGTGCAGCCAACCGCAGGTGGTGCCCCATGTCGGTAACAATGCCGCGCGTCGCTTTGGGTGGGAGGAGATTCTCTCTGGTTTCGGACGGCTAGCGGAAATGGTAAAGACTGCCAGCCTTGTTTGCGATATGAAGGCGAAGCTCAGCATCTGCAGCATCGTCGACGGAACCGACTGCGGTCCTTTGGTGCAGAGCCGGGTGGAGAGTCTGAATCGAGGCTCAGGCGGTTCTGTGACCGTGTGGGCTGCAGATTCTTTGACTTGGGCCATCGCGTGGTGGTTTTCCGGGTTCTGCTTAATAGGCCAGGAGTCCACTACACACAGGAGGCGGCTACACGGGTAGCGGGGGCTGTGTGGAGGGACTGTGTGGTTTTTTTACGTTAGAGGGTCTCAGGAAACCACAAAAGGCTGTCCGTCTAAGAGTGGGCAGGTAAAACGCAGTAAGTTAGTTGTAAACTAATAGAAAGAACTGAAGCTCAAATAGAAGTACGGAAAACTGGCTAAAGCCGGAAATAAGTTCAGCCGAAATTTTTCACACGTCCAAACAGTGTTCAGAAAGAATAGATTAAATACAGTTGGTGGTGGAGTATTTATTGCTGCCACAACAAGTAGTTCACCTTGTAGCGAAACTGAAGTAGATAGTTCTTGCGAAATAGTATTGGTAGAGGTTAAGACTAAACTATTAGTTGGATCGTTTTACCGACCTCCCGCCTCAGAAGATTAGTTACTGAACAGTTCAAAGAAAACCTGAGTTTCATTTCAAATACGTGCCCCACTCATACAATTATAGTCGGTGGTGACTTCACTCTACCCTCGATATGCTGGAAAAATTATACGTTTAAAGCCGGCGGCAGGCATAAAACGTCATCCGAAATTGTACTGAATGCTTTCTCAGAAAATTATTCTGAACATTTCGTTCATGATCCCACTGGAAATGTAAATGGTTGCGAAAGCATACTTGACGCTTTAGCAACAAATAATTCTGGGCTAATAGGGAGTATCATGACGAATACAGGGATTAGCGACCGCAAAGCAGTAGCTGCTAGGCTGAATACCGTAACACCCATCAAAAAGAGACGCAAAGTACATCTGTTTAAAAAAGCTGATAAAAATGCCCTTAACGCCTTTTTAAGAGACAGCCTGCACCCCTTCTGATCACGTAATCGCAGAAAAGATGTGGAATGATTTCAAAGAGATAGCCGGCCGGTGTGGCCGTGCGGTTCTAGGCGGTTCAGTCTGGAACCGCGCGAAAGCTACGGTCGCAGGTTCGAATCCTGCCTCGGGCATGGATGTGTGTGATGTCCTTAGGTTAGTTAGGTTTAAGTAGTTCTAAGTTCTAGGGGGCTGATGACCTCAGATGTTATGTCCCGTAATGCTCAGAGCCATTTGAACCATTTTTTCAAAGAGATAGTATCGACGGCAACTGAGAAATATATACCACATAAGTTAATAAGTGATGATACTGATCCCCCATGGTACACAAAACAGCTCAGAACGTTGTTGCAGAAGCAACGAAAAAAGCATGACAAATTTAAAAGAACGCAAAATCTCAAGATTGGCAAAGTTTTGCAGAAGTTGGAAATATAGCGAGTACTGGAACAAGGGCGGCACGAGGAAAAAGTACTGTTATCCAAGATGTCGGTGACGACGTCATCCAAGATGGCGGAGTTTGGCAGGAAGTTTAAATTTTAGCGAGATAGTGTCACGCCCCTTCCCACCCCACCCCCAAAAATGGCATGAAGTTCAAATTCCAGCAGGATAATGCACCACACCCCAGTTATCTCTACTAAGCAAAGAAAATGCTGGGAAAAAAGTACTTTATTATTTAACCAATTTCAAGCAGGTGTGTTCTCCATTGGGTCTGCACTCCAACTGGCTTAGTTCATATCGTCCCCACCAGAGGACGCCAACGTGACGTAAGGTGATGCGATCAAGATGGCGGCACCCACTGTGTTCACCGCGAGCTCCAGAGCCCAACTGGCTTAGTTCGTATCGGTGCCACCAGAGGGCACTCTCCTGACGTCAGATGATGACGCACGTACCGGTATTCAAGATGGCGGCACCGACTGTGTTCACCGCGAGCTCCAGAGCCCAACTGACACAGTTCATATCGTGGCCACCAAAGGGCGCTAGTGACCACACGACATCGTCTGCTCTCTGTATAATAACCGGACACGCGCCGCGAGCGAGCGACTGCTTGCGTCACAGCCTCAAGTGCGCACCTTTTTACTCGCGCAAGGCACAGTCTTCTGTAAACATGCTAACGAATTTAACTGAACACAGGTGACACCAACATCTCTCATACAGCCTATAATGACCTAAGTACTTGATCCCATTTCAATTTTAATAATATTCAATAAGTCAATTATCAGTTTCAATATTCAATGATCAATTGAAAATTTCCACATTTACCCACTATCGGCGCAGTGTCCATTCGTGTCCTAGCACCGCTCACCCTAGAATGCTGCACACCTAGTGGCTACTGCTCTAGTCACGTTATTCGACTTCGTAGAACCTAGGACTCGGGATCAATTTTTATGAACGCCACACCCACCTGGACGTGGAATCAAACAGTTAAAGTCTCCACCACGATCCTCAACCCAGCACCACGCCCCCTTACCGACCCATGTTGGCGGGCTAACGTGCACTAACCTGTACTAACGTGCCCAGCGCATGACGTCATCTGAGATGGTGGGGCGAAATGGCGGAAAAACAGAGCTGAAACAAGTCTTCACTTTCCAGGCAGTGTCTCCACCACGAGATTTACTGTCCAACTGAAATAGTACACATCACTGCCATCAGATCGTACTGTCTTCCCTCCTATGACCTAATCCCAGATGGTGGTCTGTAGAGGCGAGAATGATGCTAAAATTACTCAGGCTGCGCTAGGCTGCTGGGGAGAGTAAGTAAGGAGTCCACTCAATTTACTTTCGAACATTTTTTTAGAGATCGAATATATTTATCACACTGAGGCTTGCCCTCACAATACACAGTCTGCAGACACGCAAACAGCTCCTAATTTACGCAAATGATTTAATTACAGACATTCAGACTCCTCCTGCATAATTCAGCACAGTTATGTCTAGAGACGCTCAGTACATGTCACATGGCCTTGTAAAAAAAAAAAAAATAGCCAACTCGACCTCTCCGGAATTGTACATTCTCCCAGAAAAAATTAACGCTAGGTTTCTATATGTCCCAGCGTGTATGCACAGATATTCCTGCTCTAACAGAACCTCCTTACGAAAATAACATCTAATGCTTTCCCCTCCAGGTTTTAACATACGCAAACGTTCGCTCTGCTATGTACAGACCCCTATAGCCCAGCACAAACGATGTCAATCAATCGAGCATTCTGATTTGGTCTTATCGAATTTACACGCCGGATTACTTATGCCGCCGATATCGAAGCACCTTCCACCTATTGTTTCTCGTGCTTTCAGCCGTTATATTACACAGATCGCTAAATTGCATTCACAGTTAAAGCTGCAAAATTTTCTCCACATTATCAAACACATACCAGACCCAGAAGAATATTGCAAGACAGGAACATATTTACCACTGTAACTACAATTAAGTATTACTATTGATGCTACAGTCTGACACCAATCAATGTACAGGTAATCTCTCCTCTTGGCGACTGTACTTCAGTATTTATAGCGAATACGATTTTCCACTAACAAATTGTCACATACCCTCGTCATTACCAATCTGCTGAATCTGTACGTCCCTCACAGTTATCCTCTCTAGTCATGCCATAACATAAACCATACTAACTTTACAATGCAACACTGCAATATATACACATTTTACACAATATAAGCCACACTAACTTTACAATACAATATATACACATTTTAGACAAACACTGCAGATATCTTTTACATCTGTACAGCACCCTGAAAAATCATCGTACGCCTACACTCACACCAGCTATACGTTACGATGATCCCCAGTCTTAGCGAAGCACCATCAGCCCTTTCTTTCTTTCTGCAGACGCGACATTCAGCGATAATAAACTACTTTACACTGATCACCACTTCGCACCGACAACTAAACCTCGCAAAGTGCCAGACATATCGTCAAATACGCAAACACATCTACTCATTTACACTCTCCTCCCACTGGGGCCAGGAGCTTGAATATTAGTGTGTTAAACCGATCTCAGCAATATGTCAACGCGTACCGTATCGATCTAGTAAACACACAATTCATATCCTACGCCATACAAATCACACATTTTACATGAGAAAGCCGTCAGTGAATCGAAGTCACTCTCAGAACTGATGTACAAAGACACGCTCGTCTCCCCATCGGTACAATCTCTTTCTGGTCCGGACCTGCCTATTTGCTTGTGTTTCTTCAGACATCTCCAGACTCTGGGATTACATGAACACACCTATTTTCACCATAATATTAGATCATTTTCGCCGTACTTCTAGATATCAAGCATACAGCAGTAGCCTACCGATCGCAAGATATACACTGGAAATTATTTCTCTACAAACCCGAAACTTTAGCTACGTGGAGCGTGCTCTAGACCACTCAGTAACTAGAAACAAACACATTAAACATCATATCTCCACCCGCGAGTACCCATCTCGCTTATCTAACACGTTCCAAATCATTCTTATAATTTACAAGCCAACTAAGGTCTTTCCCATGTCTAGAGAACAGGCGCTTGGACACACCACAATCGATCTTCTCTCAACCAAATAAAGGCGCCAAGTGAGCAGAAGGAGTGAGCGGAACAGTTTACATGGGAGATAACAACGCTCCACCGCAAACGCACCACCTCAAATTTCCACTTGATCACGAAAGCTCCGCAACACACACAAAGTATTAGTTCCCTATCCAGTCTTGTAGAGGACTGCAAAGTGAACCCTTATACATGAGAGGCAATAACACTCCAGCAGACCTCCGCATTCAGAAGACTGCTGCGAACGTTAATCAGTACTACCACAGACTTTGCATACACCGAAACATTCTAGAAAACCGGCCACGTATATCTTCTATCATTATACTTACAACTAAATGTTACGATCGCGGTCTCAACTGAATGGCATTCGGCAATGAGCGAAGTATCGGAAATACACCCCGCTGAAGGCTGTTGCTCTGGAAATGGAAATATCTGTACCTTCCTTACTACTGGACATACTCTTCTCTTTGCCATCGCAGTACCCCAAGTCAAATCCAAACCCACCTTACCGTTGAACATAGTCATTTCCTTTACACAAAAACGAACTATATAAACCTCATGCTGAAATGCGAACATATCCCGCACCCAGCACCAATACTATGTATAATAATTCGTCAATAACTGTTTGTCTACGATACATACTGACCGAAAATCAATGATCCGTGTGCATGTCTCTTACGTTCTTTCTGCGAGTCCTATCACTCTGTCATAGACGTAATCGACCAGATGTTAAAGAAAAAAACACCGTCCCAACAACTACTGCATGTTACTGTCAGGTTCTACAGGTGCGCACGAGTATTCATGTTAAATGCTATACTCTCTTTGCAAATCGAGGTACGACGTTACCTCTGGATGAGGTGTTTTCCGGACAAATATCGTGACGATGATCGTACGAATGCGTATTATCAGCCAACGATGCAACCTCGTCAGAAAATCAATGAACTTTGAAAGTGATTCTGCTAAGGAACGTGGTATGTAAGAGGAATTTCCGACTCCCTCACGCCGACCAAACTAGAAAATTCTTTAATATTTGCAACGCATTCTGTCTCGAGACCGTATCAGAGGTTGCGCGATATATCCGCTGAGTTATAGGCGATGACTGACTGAGAAGGAGCACAAACAGTATTAGTAGTAGCAGACGACGTGGTCCTAAGGAGAAAAAAATGTATACTAGCTTCCCAGGTCTCTAGTGTTCCGCTGTATGTTAGAAATTTGGAGTCAGGTCTTTCCATTCGAGCACATACCTGCATAGACTCACACCTACAAGTGCATCATATATCTTGCACTCTCATATCTCTAAACGAGGCACCTTCATCCAACCTGTCTACTACAGTAAAATTACAACCTGCTTT
The DNA here is from genome assembly GCF_021461385.2 of Schistocerca piceifrons. NCBI lineage: Eukaryota > Metazoa > Arthropoda > Insecta > Orthoptera > Acrididae > Schistocerca > Schistocerca piceifrons. The sequence continues at coordinate 146,772,622 of NC_060147.1, forward strand.
TTGTCACACCCTACACATCTCGCAGTCGCACCCATTTCTACAGCTTTCCACAAGTGTTCGTTCCAATTTAAGTCGGAACTGAGCACAAGTCGGAGAAAGACATATCCACCACCTTCTGCAACCCGTATAAGAAACAGAACGACCTGAGTTACTGCAACAGGAGGGTGTTTTGGGCATTCGGTGGAAATACGCGCAATGTGGTATGTCCCCAAACTAGATACAAGTACTACAGATCCCTGTCCGTTCAAATCAATCAGCCCAACCGTTATTCTCTGCCCTCCCAACATAGAAAAACTACGCACTACGAAAGCTCGTACGATTTACAAGTCATCTGGGCATCGATGCGAATGCAATGACGCATAACTGCGGCGGACCAGCAGCGCGGAGAAACAGATTTCACAAAACTTCCCCAGAGTAGCGCAGAGTGCAGCCATCCAGGCATTCCTGACGGCGCTCCCAGCCCCTCACCTCAAACTGCAGACGCCTATGTGGACACGATCCTATTAAATATATACCGGCACTTTAAAGTCTGATCACCTTTACTCTAGACCAGGGCTTCCCGCCGGCTCTTTCTAGGGGGTCCGCGGCCACCTTTCACCAAATCGTGTACAATAATGAGTAAAATTATTGAATAAAAACGTGAAAATCAAATTCATCACTATTTTTTTCGTGTGAAAAACGTGTGTACTTTTACTTCCGGTCATATTCCCACGCAGCCTTTGCGGTTCCTAAGTGAGAACGCATACACAGTTTAGTGCCGGAGAATGCGGCTTCTCTGATCGACTGTTTCGCAACAATACGGGGGTCGTTTGTGCGCCGGCTCACGGAAACCATTTACGCATGCGCGGAGCGAGCTTTGTCGACCAATCACAGCGGTCGCTGGCACTTATGCGGCCCCAGGCATCATTAAATGTTAGACTTGCCTTGTCGGTGCACTACCTGCTTCGTAAGTCGATTTTTGACCAGTTTATTACTTCTAACATGGATCGGTGGCTGAAGGGTGCAGTTTCTCCATCGCCTTCACAACAAGGGAAGTTTCCAGTTGAAATGAATGACGAAGAAGGAGACCAAAGGAAGAACAATGACAAGAAGCTCCACAGCCGGATTTATTATGTGGAAACGCTGCTGGTTGCAATATCCTGTGGAAGTGGAATAACCGAGAAGCGTTAGTACAACGAAAGCTATTTAGAAATGGGCTTTATGGAGACAAAGGAGGTAAAGCTAAGTGTGTAATTTGTGTGCGAGTCCTCCCGAACAGTTCAATGGTTCCAGTTAGATTGCGCCGTCATTTTGAAGGTACTCACCCGGATTTACAGGCTAAAGACGTCGATTTTTTCAAAAGAAAGAGTGCTGAACTAGCTGCTTCTCAGTACTGCATGGAAACTCATGCTAAAACAATTAATGAAAATTCATTAAAAGCTTCTTTCTTGATTAGTTATCGAGTGGCAAAAACAGGCAGAGCTCATACCATTGCAGAAAATCTCATAAGGCCGTGTGTTAATGATATTGTTTCTTGCATGCTAGACGAAACGGCAGCAAAGCTTGATCTTCGGTGCCATTACCAAACAATACTGTCAAGAGAAGCATTGTTGACATGTCACTTGATGTGGAAGACACTCTTGTTTCTAACACAGTCCAACACAATTCATTTTCTCTGCAGATAGATGAATCCACTGATGTTGCAGGATTAGCGATTTTATTGGCTTTTGTCCGTTATGCTCTGGATATTTTGAGGAGGACCTCTCATTGTGCAAACCACTACCTGTCAACACAACAGGTGCTGAAATGTTCTGTCTATTGGATGATTTTTTAAGGACTAACAAAGTTTCATGGTCTATTTCATAGATGTGTGCACACATGGTGAAAAAGCTATGACGGGTCCGACAGTCGGAGCAATAACGAAAATAAAAGAAACGCCAAGAATTGCAGCAGTAGTCATTGTGCTCTCCACAGATACGCTTTAGCTACGGAACAAATGCCTGTTTCGTTCAAGAAAGGTTTATACGAATCTATTCAAATCATTGACTACGTCAAATCAAGGCCGTTGAAGTCAAGACTTTTCACAATACTGTGTGAAGATATGGGAAGCCTTCATCGTTCCCTGCTTCTCCACACTGAAGTGAGGTGGCTCTCGCGTGGGAATGCACTCTCTCTGTTGTACAAATTAAGACTGGAAATCTTAGCTTCCTTTTGGAGCATAAAACCAAATTAGCAGATCTTATTAATGACGAAAATTGGCAATGTATACTTACCCATTTGTCAGATATTTTCTCTAAAATGAACGAAATGAATATTTCACTCAAAGGGCAAAGTGAAACAAAGGTCACTGCTATCGACAAAGTTCGACCATTCGTGAGGAAGATCAATTTTTGGGCAGAGAATGTCGAGGAGGGGGAGGTCGAGTGTTTTCCTGTTCTCAAGGAGTTTTTGAAAAACAAAACATTGGCGCTTGGGAAGAATTTGTTTCATCAAATCCTGGAACATCTCCGAAGCTTGATGTCATTGTTGGAGTATTATTTCCCAACAGCTGAATATGAGAAGCTGCAGAAATACGAATGGGTATTCAACCCAATCACTGTATCCAAAAAGCCGAACATTCTATCATCAAATGAATATGACTTGTTGATAGAAATTGCCACAGACCCTACCTTGAAATCAAGTTTTGACATTGACGGTTACTCACACTTTTGGATCCGTTTCGACAACAAGAAATACTACCCCCTGTTGAAAAGACAAAACGTGTACTTCTTCCGTTTGCCACAACATATATATGTGAATCTGGATTCGCGATCTATGGTGCCCACAAAACTAAGTAGCGAAGTTGTCTAGATGCGGGACCAGACATCCGTCTCCAGTTGCCAAGAACTGAACCCAACTTTTCAAAATTTTGTCAGCAGAAGCACCCTCAACCATCGCATTAGGTTTCCATTATTATTCCTACAGACTCATCTACAGTAAAGAAGAAAGCATTTTTATTCGTAGATGCTCAGTAAACGTACCTGAACTATAACTCTGTAGGAATTTTGTTTCTATCTTCCATCATTTACAAAATAATTATTAATTGAATTCTGTTGGCATTGATATTTTTGTTACGAAAATTAAAATGATCTCTAAAGATAATTTCTTTTCTTTATAATATATTCCGGCCGCTCAGTTAAAAAGTTGGCCTGCCTATACTTCAGTTACAATTACTTGCTATTACTCTGACACAATATTGTGGCAACTGGCTGCGAGCGTAAACAAATGACTTTTCACGTGCCGCATTGTAAAAGGTAAACCTCTTCTGCCAGAACTGTTTCCTTTGAGAAAAAAAAGTCTTACATTCTGTGAAATGCTTTGACTTCTTATATAGAAATAAGAGAGCGTCTGTTTGTTTTCCTAATTTGTTTACAGTCGAGGCCGACTACTACGATATAGTGTCCAAGTAGTAGTTGAAGTTGTCAGCTGTGGCTAGACTGTTTGCCACGCCGCCTGCCAGTTGCCAGCTGCCAACTGACAGTGCACTGTTGCAACGCCGCCTGCTAGCTGCCGGCTATGGACTGACAGCTGCCGTTCAGTAGATACGCAAAGACGTAAAAATAACTAGACTTTCCCAGCTGTTTACATGGGCACGAAAATCTGTTGTGGAACTGGAAAACGGCTATATAAAAGCAGATTTCCAGAATCGATTTTGAAGTGTTTACCTGACCAACCATAAGCGGAACTGGGAGATCGGCTTACGAAATCCGGTTTTTGAAACGCATTGCACAACAGATGTCATAATAGTCCTTTAAAGGCTCCTTGGCCTCTTTTCTTTCGTGATGTGTTTGTATCCCGAATCATGGGTCTGGCTGTTTACTTCACAGCCCCGCGGAATGGCCGCGCAGTCTCAGGGACCATGTCGTCGTGGATTGCGCGGCCGCTCCCAGCGGAGGTTCGAGTCCTCCCTCGGGCGTGTGTGTGTGTGTGTGTGTGTGTGTGTGTGTGTGTGTGTGTGTGTGTGTGTGTTGTCCTTAGCGGAAGTTAAAATTAGGTTAATAGTGTGTAAGACTAGGGACTGATGACCTCAGCAAAAAAATGGTTCAAATGGCTCTGAGCACTATGGGACTCAACATCTGTGGTCATCAGTCCCCTAGAACTTAGAACTGCTTAAACCTAAGGACATCATACACATCCATACCCGAGGCAGGATTCGAACCTGCGACCGTAGCGTTCGCGCGGTTCCAAACTGAAGCGCCTAGAACCGCTCGGCCGGCGATGACCTCAGCAGTTAAGCCCCGTAGACTTTATATACATGTGAACATTTTTCTTCCGATTTCACGAAAAACCACACACACACGACTGTTACGAAATATGCCTGCTCCTTACACAACATTACCCGAACAGTGGAAGTGAACAGACCACAAGCGGCAGCCAGTCAACAGCGAACAGTTTGGACGTGACATAGAGTGCTCTTGGAGAAAGGCAGGTCCAACGTGTGAAATGTCAGTTACCAAGCAATTTTAATCAGGCTATAGTGTGTTGAACAAAGGGAGTAAATCCACTAGTAGGGGTTTGGATACAGTGGGAATTCAAATTCGATCGTTAATTTCAAGTTGTATTCATTCATCTCTAAACAAAAGACTATTGATACTTCGAGGGGGGGGGGGGGGGGGAGGGGATCATTGGGAACATGATTAAGAAGCTTTCAGTTCCCATGGGTTTCGCTCTGAAATTCAAATTTACTGTGCGCTTGACTGACTAGGGGTCCGCCAGGGATTTTCGACTGAAGAGGGGGTCCGCCAGCTGAAAAGGTTGGGAAGCCCTGCAGTAGAAGATGCAATTCTCGTTTGTACGTATACGCCGAGTTGCGACTTAGCAGTTTAAAAACGCATTTTGTGATCGCTATAATGTACAGGCCACTCATTTATGCCCAGATACTGCCGACCCAAAAAGAATTCAAACCTCTGTCGTATCGAAACATCCAAAAATAAGCGCAAAGTATAGTTTGTTTTTCAAGTTTTTTGTTCTAGTAAATGCAGTTTTCTAAGTTGTCTCAGAGAAAAGTTTTAACAATTAAACAATATCTTTACCGGTAACGCTCAGTATCATTTTGTATGCATCACAAGTTTGAAACAACTTCAGCTAATACGTGGACACGGACGTTTTCACCCAAGAAATTATGCGAGTGTCTCATTTCTAGGAAGCATTCGAATTAGCTAATCCTACTGCTTCACACATGCTTATAATTTTGGTCACACTACTAACCTCAGCATTTTTTATCCAAATGGGAGGAGAATGATGATCCCAATTATTCAAATTAACTCATATAAAGGTACATTAGATTGAGAACTTTTTAACAGCGCTGTAAAATATGATTTATAGCAAATATAAGCAAGTTCACCTACTGTGCCCGCCGTTCAGCAAAGCTGGAATGTAGTGTGGGAGGCAATAAGTCAAACCTTGGCACCGCCAGTCCTGGAATCCCGCTATGCAGTTGTCAAACAAACACAGTCTGAAGATCTTCAGTTCCGTCACTAATCCAGGTTCCTAAATAACTTAATTTTCGCAAATATTGTTCATTTCTACCCTGAAGCGATGTCAACTGCCACTTCCTTTTTTGGGACGGTGAGCTGCTTCTGCCTTCTTCGCCTTGTCTTTTGACGACAGCCAGCGTAGTCGAATACGTAAGTGTTCTCGTTGTGACAAAGTAATCAACTTGCAGATGTCCCCTCCGTGCAATCGATCCCCTTTTGAACCGTCTAATACACTTCTGATTAGGTTCGGTGAAAATATTTTGCCCCGTATTCAATGAATTTTCACAAGATACAAGTGCATTTCTGTTTCTTTTTTCATCGTACAGATATCGTTTCGTTGATGACAGCTGACATGGAAGATCTTCATTACGTGTTCACACTTCAATGCAGTTGTTTCCCAGATGAGCATTTCTCGTCTTTAACACCTCAACGGAATCGAGTAAACTGACTTTTTCCGGATCACTACAAATAACTTCATCTGTAACTGTGCATTCTTCCGTTGTGAAAGCTTTTTATAGTCCCTACGCTTCCTCTATGAATTTCGCTTTTGTCGAAACGTTCCTTCCTTTATTTTTTTGCACGTGATGTGCTGTCACTGGCGTTATTAGTAGGATGCAAATTAAACGACGAAAATGTAGCGCTCTTCAACACTCGTTTTCGCGGTAAATTTAGCAGTTGGAACGAAAGTCTCTGCCGTAATGAGAGTTTTTGAAATGACGAGAACATACTCTAGCATCTGCAACATTCACAGCGTCTTTTCTGCAGCATTTCGACAGCCAGATCTTTTGCACAATTGTATCGCCAGGAAAAGCACGAAGTTGTGCTTTTGCGTAGCAGTTGTGAGAATTACAGTCAACAATAGCATAATCTGGCATTGCTTGCACACACTAAAAACAGTTCCAGTTGCAAATCACTCACTACACAGAAGTGACAACACGAAAGCGACAACGTTCGCGAAAAATCGCAGCCTCCGAGATCCGTGTACGGCGCACAGCTGCAGCGGCTACGCGTTTGCCAGCGGCGTCGCGTGCCAGGCGTTACGTCACGGCAGTGCGGCCGGCTGCCCCATCAGACCGCCTGCCCTTCAGATCTGTCGTGTTTTTTCTTTTCTTTTTTGTTTGTGCGGCTGCTGCTGAGAGCGGCCTGATACGGTAGCCGCCGTCATTTCATTCATCCCCCCCCCCCCTCCCTCAGCACAGTACCAGCGAATTGCTTAAACGAGTTCTAACTTACATCGTTTGAAAACAAGGGTAATACGATGGCTCCACTTATTTTCTATAGACTATGTAAGAGCTTGTGTTATTTTGCGTCACTCTGGGCTCGAGAGGGACGGCTATGAAACTGGAGACACTTTTTCCATAACTGTGCTTGAAAGGTGCATGCAGTTGGACACGTACGTCGGCAAATTTCAACAAATAATGTGAAGAACGTAATAATTGATTACTTTTCACTTGAGCTAGGTTTATAAACAGCTAGTTCTCTAAAATGTGATTTTGTCGCGGATTACGTAGGAGAAAGAATTTTAATAAACCGAATTGTAAGACAAGAAAGTACTGTACCGGCTACTCCTTTTAATAGTTGCATAGACGACGCCATCCGAAAACGGAACGAGAGAGCTCCAGAACCCATCCATATAAACAAAAAATTAACACATTACCGTACTATAATATGCCAATGACATTGTACTAATGATTAATTCTGAAGACTAACTTCAAAAGCCAATCGATCTTTTGAACTTTATTGCAAATGATTATAATTTTAAAACAGCACTACATAAAACTAAGGCAATGGCATTCCACGAGAAATAGCCAGTACGAAATAAAATTATAAGTGAAGATGATATTTTGGAACAAGTTGAACGCTTCACTTACAAAGGAAGCTATGTCACTCATTTCTAATTGAGAATGTGGATGGCAAATTACAGAGATATCAAAGTAAATTTCGAGATTTAAGCAGAACATTAAAAAAACACAAAGAATCCCAAAAATTAAATTCTGCAAGTTGGTGGCCACACATGTTCTACCGTACGGCAGTGAAACCCGGAATATGAAGACAAAGGATTCCAGCAACCTTCAGCCGGCTGAAATGAAATATTTACGAACAGTTAAACGTTGCACTAAGTTGGACAGGACCAAAAAAAAAGTAAATATCCTTGCAGTAAATTATAATATAGATGAACACAAACAAAACTGGAAGGAGCATCTGGAAGGAATGAAAGAAACAGGGATTCGAAAAATGACCTTACACTACACACCCAAAAGAAAGAAGGTCATAGAATGACCAGTAAATGAGGGAACTGAAGGCGCAACAGTTCGATGTGCCTTAACTACGTAATGTAGAAGAAGAGGAGAAGGTAATTTCAATATAAAAACGTTTTTAACTGTGAATGGGCCTTAAGCTAAGTCATAAGACAGCGGCGGTAATGGCCTCGTGTGCGTTAAATGCATTTAGAATTTGACTTTCCTGTTATCTGTGGAGTTACCGTGTCTGCTGTGTCCCTGAGATTCACCAAGTATTACCACAACGATGCGTATGGTTACGTATAACGAAAAGAAAAGTGATAAACCGAATACTGAAATTACTGAAGGGCATTGATTTAGCTGTGGAACTGTAACTTTTGGGCAAAACAAAGCATTAGATTTGTGTTGAGGAAATTGACAACGAATTATAATTGTCAAATTTGTTTCTAATGAACAAAAAACTTACATCTAGCTACACTGTTGTCTCCAGTTACAAACTCGTGTGCAATTTCTCCTCCGTTGGAGATTTCGTAGGGTACTGTTCATAAACAGGATGTTGTCGACATTTGTAGGGAAAATATTTGACCTCCTTGCCGAAAGTAATTGTAAACACACGTAGAGATGAAACGCTGGTAGCTAGTATTCCCAAAATTTTTAGAGCCATGTTCGGGAGTTTCGGTTAACGATGTTCGTGCAAAGCCGAATCATTGCAGAAAATAAATCATACTCGTAAAAATATATTTTCTGGTTCTAGAAAAGATGAAAAATTTGCCTTAGAGTACCAAACAGATGTTGGCCACCTCCAGGCTTCACTTTCATCCTCTCCGTCGCCGTCACCCCATTCGCCATAGCAGTCATCACGTCATCGCTATACCTGGCTCGGTAGAACAGAATCGTGGACCAAAGTTTTCTGATGGCAGCGTTGACCTGGTACAGAATTAAGTCACTTTTTACTTCGTTGTCCTTTGGCTCGTACAAAACACATGGCATAAAAAAACTTGCATTCCTTGTTCTTACCCTCTTGTGTCAGCATTTTAAGATGTCAGCATTTTAAGATGTCGGAACTGTGGCCGTAAAAACACAGTTACTTTTTGCAACATGTGTGGTACAAACTTTTCACGCAGCACAGGTCGCGATTTGCGTTTGAGATTTCTTATTGCCGCATTGAGCTGAACTCGAGTTCGCAGTATTTTACGAGCCAAGCGAATGACAGCAGCCGACGGTGCTGTTGCAGCTTCGATTTTCTCTGTTTCTTCCACGAAAACAGTCAAAAAACTCATTAATTCAAAGACAGTTTGTTGTTCTGACGGCGACAGAATATTGAATGGTGTTTGTAAAGAGTCCTCAAAATACGATTCATCTGAAAAAAAGAATAAATTAGCAGCGGTTAGAAATAGTGCTGAATCATCGATGCGATATGTGTTAATAAAGGTACCTGCTGAAAGTTGCGCGAAAATGAAATCAACATAAGCAACTTCGAATTCCATCGCGTTTCTGTGTCTTGTTTTAAGGTAATTTCAAGTTGGTACCCCACTCCAAGACGTTTGAAAAGTGTAAAGATCTGTTTTGACTTATGAGTAAGCTGTAAACAATCTACATATACACTACACACATACTCCGCACCCTGGACCACTACTCAGCGTTCCTCTCCTGTTACACTCGCAAATATCCCGGGGGAAAACGACTGTTATAAGCCCTAATTCCTCGTACCTTAAATCTGTGGTCCTTATGCGCAATGTATGTTGAAGACAACAGAATAGTTTGACACTCATTTTCAGATGCCTGTTCTTTAAATTTTCTCAATTGTGTTCCACGAAAAGAATGTCGCGTTCCCTCCAAGGATTCCCATCTGAGTTCCTGGAGCAAGTTCGTAGCACTTGCGTGGTGTCCGAACCCAGTAACAAATCTAGCAGCCCGCCTCTGAATTGCTTCGATGTCTTCCTTACATCCGACACGGTACGAGTCCCAAACATTTGAGCAGTGCACAAGAACAGGTCGCACTAGCGTCGTATATGTGGTCTCCTTTAGAGATGATCTACACTTTCCTAGAATTCCCTCAATAAACAAAAGTCGACCATTCGCCTATCCCTATAACAGTACTCGCATGCTCGTTACATTTCATATCGTTTTGCAAAGTTACGCCCAGATATATGAACGACGTGCTGTGTCCGAACATTACGGGTTTGTTTTTCCTGATCATCCACAGTAACTCAGCTAGCTGCCATTCGCTACAACAACGCGAAATTCTAAGTCACGGTGTATCCTTCTACACTCATTCAACGACGAACCTTCCCGCAGACAACAACATCATCACAAAGCAACTGTAATATCTCTTTATATTCGATTAATTATTCTGATGCAATTCTACCCTTGAATGACGTTTACTAATTTTCTATCTTCATACTCGCAGAATCCATGCGAAAAGTAGTTCATACAATAGCTATGCCATGAGCGCATAAGTATTCTTTGTTGTACTCTCTCTGGTGGTTGTTAGAAAAGAAAAGAAGAAAAAACCTTCCGAGATTGTCTTCGTGCCGACTAGCCTGAGCTTGGTTTGAAGAATTGTAATCTGATTATTGAGATTTATGACAGAAGATAACTGAGACGAAATTGTACGATTAAAAGGGAAATATATATATATATATATTGCTCCTTTATACAAAAGGTGTGTATTTGACAATTGAGAATTAATGATATTCATCGATATATTGCGTAGTTGTTAATCGGAAGGGATCTTCCGAAAGACTGGATACGAACCTGCATTTAATAATCCAAGAGCTCCATTACTTCTTCGGAAGGTTAAACTTTATCAAAGCCAAATATCCGCTTGATCTGAAGTTTCCCGACTGATTATACAACGCTCCCAAAAATTACGAGGCATTTTATTTGTACAAATTAGCAGACTGCCGTAAAGCACGAGCCTCCAGAGAAGAAGAATCATCGCCTGATTTCATTCTAACAAGTAAAATTTCTGAATCATTTTGAGTGAATGAGCTATGACTGTGTTTCATATTATGAATGACTGATTGCTCGAACGAATTGACAGCTACAGAATTACGTAGATAGGAGGAAAAATTACACAACCATCCTGTCCACCAAAGCACTTATGTATATGGACAATAATGACATGTGTCTTTATTACCGTAGAAAATGAGGATTCCTGAATTTTATCTTCAATGTGCATATCAAATGAATACATTGCACTGTGCTTCCTCACACTCATGCTGTACTCTCTATTAGTGACATGAAATTTATTAATTCTTATTGTTCATTGACTTGCTGCTGCAGCTCTTCTGAAAATTTCTTCTGTTGACCCTCTCTTAAAACTTGACACTCGTACGAAATAAACATCGTCGAAAAAATACGTGGGGTTAATGTATTACGAAACCGTGACCTGTTAGTTCAAAATTACTATCCAGGCTTTCCAGTGCAGGTACTGAAGACTTGGATTGTCTTATCGTTGGTGATGGAACTTGAGTCAAAGAGTCTTTTTAAGCACTTGTCGAAATACCTTGCAAAAGCAATAGCAAGAGGAGCCAATTCTAAAATCTTCTGCCCAGCTTCGGCATAAAGACTTGGACTGCCAGTTTCAGAGTAAATGTGGTCTTCAGAACAACATTAAGGCAACCAGCGGAGCACTGCATCCCTTGCACTTTCGCGTGGAACAATGCCTTTACGAATCTGACAGCACCATCTGTGAACGTTCAGACGAACATCGGCTACATTTCTTTAATATATATGGTGCATAAAGGAAAAACGGTGTTAGCAAAAGTCTCGGAAACATCTTCACCAATTTATTAGAAATTTTGTCACGGTTCTCTAATGAAAATTTGGAAAGAGATACCTTCCATAGTTTTTGAAGTATATGCTATAGATAAAGGTGGTGGCTGCTCCATTATGCTCTGGGGAACATTCACGTGGGCGTCTGTGGGTCGGAGGAGGAGGAGGAGGAGGAGATTACCGTTTAACGTCCCGTCGACAACGAGGTCATTAGAGACGGAGCACAAGCTCGGATTAGGCAAGGATGGGGAAGGAAGTCGGCCGTGCCCTTTCTAAGGAACCATCCCGGCATTTGCCTGAAGCGATTTAGGGAAATCACGGAAAACCTAAATCAGGATGGCCGGACCCGGGATTGAACCGTCGTCCTCCCGAATGCGAGTCCAGTGTGCTGACCATCTGTGGGTCGGGTGCAGGAGTGTCGTGCCCTGCCTGCAGACGACGTATACCCTTTCATGACGATCATGTTTACCGACGGCACTGGCATTTTTCAACAACGTAATGCGCCGTGTCACAAAACCAGGAGTGCGATGGAGTGGGTCGAGGAACGCAGAACACAGTGGCGGGTTCCGGGTTCTCCTCCCCTCCCCCCCGCCAACACCACAGATGGGACGTAACTGAACGTGGCTTCGGACCTCATCGCCCCTTCCCCACAACTTGTGGTTCCAGCGACCTACCGACGCCTCACTGCTTCCACGTCGTGACGCGTCGCCGCTGTTGTCCGTGCCTAAGGTGGTTATTAGCAAGCTGCCTGATCAGTCTATGGGGAAACGCTGTTAACAAACATCGAGAGTCGTAATGTGTAATAGGCAGACATCTGTCCAGACTATCACACAGGGAATTCAAGGTGCATCAGGATCCACTGCAAGTACTATTTCAGTTAGGCGGGAGGTGAGAAAACTTGGGACTTCGTGGTCGAGCGGCTGCTCATACACCACACTTCACGCCGGTAACTGCCAAACGACGCCCCGCTCGGTGTAAGGAGCGGAAACATTGGACGATTTAACAGTGGAAAAACGTTGTGTGGAGTGACGAATCACGGTACACAATGTGGCGATCCGATGGCAGGGTGTGGGTGTGGCGAATGCCCGGGGAACGTCATCTGCCAGCGTGTGTAGTGCCAACAGTAAAACTCGGAAGTGGTGGTGTTACGGTGTGGTCGTATTTTTCGTGGATGGGACTTGTACACGTTCTTGTTTTGCGTGTCACTATCACAGCACAGGCCTACACCTTGTTCCTTCCCACCGTTGAAGAGCAATTCGGGGATGGGTATTGCATCTTTCAACACGATCGAGCACCTGTTCATAATGCACGGCCTGTGCCGGAGTGGTTACACAACAACAACATTCCTGTAATGGACTGGCCTCCTCAGTGTCCTCAGCTGAATCCTACAGAACACCTGACGGAATTACAATGTTTTGGAACGCCGACTTCGTGCCAGGCCTCACCGACCGACATCGATACCTCTCCTCAGTGCAGCACTCGGTGAAGAATGGGCTGCCATTCCCCAAGAAACCTTCCAGCACCTGACTGAACGTATGCCTGCGAGAGTGGAAGCTGTCATCAAGGCTAAGGGTGGGCCAACACCATACTGAATTCCAGCATTACCGATGGAGTGCGTCACGAACTTGTAAGTCATTTTCAGCCAGCTGTCCGAATACTTTTGATCACATAGTGTACTCTTATTGCCGGCCGAAGTGGCCGAGCGGTTCTAGCCGCTACACCCTGTAACCGCGCGACCCTACGGTCGCAGGTTCGAATCCTGCCTCGGGTATGGATGTGTGTGATGTCCTTAGGATAGTTAGGTTTAAGTAGTTCTTAGAGGACTGATCACCTCAGAAGTTAAGTCCCATAGTGCTCAGAGCCATTTTAAGCATTTTTGTACTTTTATTTTTTAGACACATTTGTCTTAGTCTCGCAAGTCTGTTTCATATCCTCTCGAATCAGCCATCGCCACTCGTTTTCCTCCCAAATAGCTAAACTCGTCTACTACTGTAAGTGCCTCATTCCCTACACTGATTCTCCCACCATCGCGTGATTTAATTCGTCTCCGTTTGATTATTCTTATTTTAATTCATCTCACGTTCATCTTTTAACCTCTGTTTGCGAGCTAACATCCCAGAGATGTCCAACTGTCTTGGCTCAAACTCGTCTAGGGGTTGAACCGCACGTGTCGCATTACACGCCCTAAATTAGCCACTTGTGCCCCTTTAGTTAAATTGTTTGGCTGACGGCAAGTTTGCGAATTACAAATATAACATATAGTAACAGTAATAATGATATCAGGAAATAAATTAACGGGCCATAAATGACGTAGGCCACACAGTTGCGATTTGGTTAGAATAATGTTCATTCAGGAAGCAAACTAATAGCGAAAGCGGTCGCACTGTTACACTAGAGCGCATATCCGTTTGATACAGTTCACCATCTCATCGCGAAATTCAAGTCCAATACTCCGCCTCCTTAACTACGCGAGTTCACACCGGGCGTGCGGCTGCCCACCGCGCAGAGACAAGTCCCGCGATACCACAAAACGCGAAATTTTCAGCCGTTTCACTTCCCAGCTGCCTGAAGACCGACCGTCTCCACCAGCACTGTCCGCTTTCGCGTCTCCACCCGAACTGCCCGCCCCCAGTATCCTCGCTAAACTGACTGGCGCAGTTCCCTCTCCTGAAGCCGTCCATCTGATTGGCGACAACTTATTGCACTTTATTTTACATTTTAACATATTTATATAATCAAAGCTCGACCACTTTCGCGTTCTAAATAAAGTAACAATAATACCGATTTTTAAATTCTTTGACATAAAACCAATACGATTTCCTTCTTAACTTTGAATGTCGCGACCAGTAGCCTTGCAGCAATGTACTTTCTGATAAATAAATAAAGAACAAAAGTAACTATTATGCACTAAACTTTACAACAAATATTCTATTACTTAATCATTCAATAAGGTGCCATGCTGTTGTCGTTCAATGTGTTTTGTGTGGAGGAAATGGTGATCTGACGCTTAACTGAAAATACTCGTAATTTCAATTTACTATATCTTTTAAACAAATACAGTTACAGAGTTGATATTTACTACGTTTGTCATTTTAATGATGCGCTTCTATATGAAATGTCGATCGTTAATATCGGCCAAAGCGTTCACAAGTTAGCATTCAGGTCTTCGTTACAAAACTTGTTAATTTCACTTTAACAGTAAATCCTAAACTATTATAGATATGATCAATATTCAAGTTTTATTGGGATCACCATGAAAATTTATGGAGAATGGCAGATTAAAATTAGTGTGGCTCGATTCCCTGCATTACTGCAGAATTAAATAGTTTTCATAAATGTTTGCCTTTATGGCCGATCTTAACGCTGCTACGTCTGCTCGGGCACTAAAGCCTTCTACTGGGTTTCCCTATGACGCAGGTTCTCGTCTGTCTCACTCGCACGCTACAGCGCTTAGGCCTCAATAGGCAACAGACGCCTGTGAGTTTCTCCATCTCGTGAGAAATCTGCGCCCTTTGTGGCATGCGGTCCTGGACGCAGGTTTCGTTTCACGATTCCTGTAGGCTGACTCTTTCGGCCATGTATTTAAATGTGAGCGCAATGCTCGTCAACTCACATGTTGAAGACACTATCCGTTCTCGCAAGTCTTTGCCCACTCTCAGAGAACTTCTTCATTTGTAAATCTTAAGTTTCTTCTTCGCGATCGTTAATTCATTTCATAAATTTCTCCTTGCTTTCCATCATTGCTTGTTCAGTATGCAAGTTGAATAATACGAGGGATGAGTCACAACCCCATCCCCCCCCCCCTCCCCATTCCCCCAGCCCACATTCTCAACTACTGACCCCTTTTCGTGTCCTCCGACTCTGTACCAGCTGTAGGTGACCTACTTCTCCCTGTCAATCTACAAATAATATAGGTATAAAAGTGCTTTACGCCACGTTGTCTCGTAGTAGAATTTACCGTGTTCCTGCATTTCTACGGAATCGAAATTTATCTTCACCGAGTTCGGCTTTTATTAGTTATTCGAGTCTTGTCTCAATAGGTGGTGTCATTATTTTCCAGCAGTGACTTCATAAACTGATGGATCGATAACCCCTGTCACAGTGTAGATAACCGAAAATATACCGTGTAAGGGCACGTGCAGTGCCCCCATCGTCTGCGAATTGTTCCTCCGCTGTAGGCAGTACACAATGCTGTAAATGTGTCCATATACCGCAATAAGGGGACCAGCTCCTAATGCGAAAACACTAACGGCCATCTGTCTGACGGATCATAAAATGGCCAGCTGGATGTTCGGTCGCTGATTAACGAGGCGCCTGCCAATGTCAGGCAGACTGCTCGTAGCCCTTCGGCTCTTTTGCTACTCGTTTGTACACACCTCCACCCTTGTCGTCTACGGCTCACGGTGCACCACAGTTGCATCGGCGCCAGTTTCGAATAGCGCTGTTTTGCCATGGACGGTACACTTTAACCGTGGCGGCACATCAACTGGTTATAAACCCTCGGCTCGAAAGCCAACGATCGTGCCATTCGAACTCCAGATAAATCGATCTGTTTCTGCATTATCGCAATGACTACACTGTTTTCTGCATCCCCCCAAAACGATTTAAATACCCTCCACCGCAAGTCCTGTAATTGCTGACGTCGAACAGAGGCCGTGTTGACATTAGTGCGACTCAGCTGCCGTTACCCGAGAGTTGTTTAGAACGCGGAACACCTTCAAATACCACATACGAGATTTCAAATTCCTTTGCTCACGACGGACAAACTATTAGCCCTGAAAAAATGAACAGGAGCATTTTGTAGGAATCTAATGTAGTTACATTTGGTACTAGGATACGTTTTCACTAGAGGCTATTGTTTTCAAATTATTCGAGGAAAATGTACAAATGTGAGTTTCAGGCTCGTTTTTCCTAAATAAGTCGTAAACCGTGGCCGCCAGCGGAAACGTATCCCAGTACAAAATTTCACCATAATAAACTTCCTACAAAAAGGACCTGTTAATTTTTTCTGTAGGACTAATACTTTGCTAGTAGTGAGCGACAGAATACGAAACTTTTGTGCGTGGTTTTTGAAGGTGTTGCTGGTTGCATAAAATTTATGGGCAGGCATGCCTGAATCACCTTGTATATATGCCGACATACTGCGAAGCGCGTTCTGTTATTCCTTTTGTGTGTGTGTGTGTGTGTGTGTGTGTGTGCTGTGGTAATGAGTGAGACAGAGGTTGGACAACGGCACTGAGACTACAGAAGCGGCCGTGCCGATGTGCAGGACTAAGGTGCGTGTGCCGAGACTGGCGGCATCCTGCAGCGTGCGGGGAAGAAGAAGAGAAAGGCTGCGACCTGGCTGATGACTTCCCAGGAGCTGGCCCGACATGCCAGTGTACCTGCCGGAAGTGATTAGGCGCCAACGCCAACGTCAGTAGTGGCACAAAAAGATTTCTGGGACAATTTTGATAAGGAATTTATATCAAATTAACTATGCAATTTCATTACTTCCACGACCTGGCGATATCATGGATTCTCCCCAGCTAGAACATTGGTCCCCCTCAGGAAACTTCTTCTCTCCTCCCCTCCCCTCCTCCAAAACGGCTGTCTGGGGAAAAATGGCGGGAAATTGAAATTTATTGGTGGGAATATCAAATTTTGTGTGTCCACCGTGAAGTACAGAGACCAACTGACCTAGCTCACAACACCAATACCAGAGGGTGCTGTTAGACCTACCTGTCATTCATCGGGCACTAGACAGTAGCTTCATCCAGTTCCGTCAGTAACTGTTAGATGTGTAGGGGATATTTCCGCTATTAGTCTAGCACTGGAGAGTTGCTCCAGCCAGCTTAGCCAATAGCCCCATATGGGAAATAACGATAGTGCAGCCAGCTATGGAGAACGGCGTCCTGCCGATGTGTAAGTGAACAGCTGCTGTTGAGAGAAACATATAGATGGGTAATAATAACAGCGACTTACTGTCCCTCTGCGCCTGTAACTGCCTGCCATACATACAGAACACCACTTGAGGACAAAACACAATTAAACATGATATCTCAGCACGAAAAAGGAAACTGAGCACCCACTCCAGTCAAATACAGTCTAGACCAATAAACATGGTGTCAGGAGCATAAATCCTGGACGGCCGATCAGTGGAAACACGTCACATGGTCCGACGAATCAACATTTTCGGCATCGGGCCGGGTTTACTGCTGGAGAACGCCAGAAGAAACCTACAGTCCCGATTGCTCGATTCCAATGGTTAAGCACGGAGGTGGAAGTGTGATGGTGGGAGCAGCCGTGTCACGGTATTCCGCTGCTGCCATCACTACTCTGAAAGGCCGTGTTACAGCCAACGATTATGTGAACACTGTAGTTGACGTGAAACCCCACGATTCAAACAGTGATGCCCCACAGCCGGGACAACGCAACCGCTGTATGCGGAGCCATGCAACTGAACCGCAGCCTCTTCCCTGGCCACCGCAGTCGCCGTACTTGCAACATTATCGAACCCTTGTGGGCGGTATCCGAGAGCAGGCTCCGGAGCAGATTTCCACCTCCTTCCTCACACAGGGGTTAGAGGAGGTTTTGATCGAAGAGTGGCATAACATTCCAATGGAGACCATACAATCATTATATGCTAGTCTTCCGAGAAGAATCGCAGCTACATTACGGAGAATTGGGAGTCCGACCCCTTATTAATAAACCATTCCGATGTAAGTACAATTGTTCACATTATTTTGCCTATCTTGTGTACATTTGCTGTGAGAAATTCTAGGTGTACTGACGACACCCAATGCCAGACTTCCAAACTGAGGAGCCTATGTGAGGAATGCGGCTGCAGTTGGCCCAAGGTGGGCAGGCAGTCGGCCTCCGGCACGTCGAGGGGTCGAAGAAGGCAGCGCAGCGTCACCAAAAGTGCCAATAGGTGAACAACAAAAACTCAGGCAGGTTTGCAGGATATTAAAAATGGAAATGTCGTGTGGCTAGGGCCTCCCGTCGGGTAGACCGTTCGCCTGGTGCAGGTCTTTCGATTTGACGCCACTTCGGCGACCTGCGCGTCGATGGGGATGAAATGATGATGATTAGGACAACACAACACCCAGTCCCAGAGCGGAGAAAACCTCCGACCCAGCCGGGAATCGAACCCGGGCCCTTGGGATTGACAGTCTGTCACGCTGACCACTCAGCTACCGGGGCGGACTGCAGGATATTAAAACCACCAGTAAAGCGGTTCTAAGGAATTTTTTTTTTTTTGTTAAAATCGAACTGCCCTTACCTTTTGAATATGGCTCGTATGTTCTTTTTCGACGGTGATTATTTATTGTACAAAGAGTGTGACTGCTTATTTATTTAGCCTCACCGGCGGGGATTTGATAACAATAGCGAGTTCCATATTTTGACGGGTATTCGCTTTTCATTAGGTCAAGTACCACAATCTATAGATAACGTAAACAGTTTTTATTTGAATACTTTTGAGTTTCAAAGCTCGACGGCCAAGTTTCGTTATCAGCAGTCCACTTTTTATAAAATTTGTGGAAGTCGTTCAGTTGTCAATTACGAAGTAAGGAAAAGCAGTAACAGCTTCTCAAGTGGCACCTGGAGGCATAGCGAGCTGCCGCTTTGTTGCGTCTGCTGGAGTGGACCAACGGCAGAGCCATCTGGTAGGTCCGGGGTTAACGTCTCCGCACGATGGTGGACTGAGTGCATTCGATAGAACTGGTGTGTCGGTCGGCTTCACTGTTAACCAGTCTGTCAGCACGCGCTGTACTCGCCTTAACCCAGACCTCCCGTCAGCGCGACACAGCGGTCGCAACCCGGAGCGCCGGGTGCGGCTGGGGTGTGATTACTGACCGCTGCGCAGCGCGGCGTGGGCAGGCGGGAGGCGGGGGCGGCGCGCATGCGCTCTCGCAGCGCCCGCGGCGGATTGCAGCGCCACAAAGGCGGCGCCCACAAAGGCCCGCCGAGGCCCGCCGGCGCCGGGGATCCCCGCCGCTCCGCCAGTTCAAACGGAGAGAAATTTCGCTCCGCGGTTTCTCCCCTCTCGTCTCAAGTCTTCGGGCTCCACAGGTCAAACGGGACGGAGGCGGGAGGCGGCTCCCGCAAAAAGAATTACCGGCCTCCCGGTGCTGCGAGGAGCGGCTCAGCGGAGCGCCAACACGCGTCAGGCACACCGAGGACCGTGGGAAGCTGTACGGCGTGCAGCGGAGTGCACTGCCAGCCCCCCCCCCCCCCCCCCCCCCCCAGTGCAAGAACTGAAGGGATTCCTGGCCAGGGTAGGCTCAAAACTAGTGCACACATCCTTGTAGAACACGAACAAAAGGAATTAGGGAGATCGGACAAAAAGTACATTAAGGCACAATTCTTAAGCTTCAAAATCATACATTTATTGTTCAACTTAAGTCACCGTTGAGACTAACACCTTTCTACCAATGTGTAAGAAGTTTTTTTCAATCTGTCACTGAAACCTTCTTCGGACTTTTCTCGAATCCAGGCCTTGACAGCTGTCTTTGCTTGAACGTCCACGGAGTAAAGATTACCCTTGAGGTCTCTCTCGAGTGGAGGAAAAAATAAATAAAATTCGTAAAGAAAGAACGGCGTGCTATGCGTTCAGACTTCAGTTTTCACAAAACATCTTTGGTGGCGCGATTGCGTGAACGACGGCTATCGCGCTGGATAATTTTTGTCACCGAGCTGCCTCTAAACGCGACAAACTCGACAGCGGACACGTTTTGGAGTCTCTGTGTACTGAGAAGAATTTACCGTTGGCCCTCGTACCAGAAAATCAGTCGCGTAAATTCTCGGTGAGCATCCCGAAACACAGCCAAAATATTTTTCCTTGCTGATGGTAGTGTTTTGAACTTCTTCGCCTCAGCAGAATACGAATGTCGATATTCAGTGCTCTTCTGGGTCGTTATGATGGATACATAACTCGTCCCCCATGGCATGTTCAAAAGAAAATCTCCTCCTTCGTCACAGGAGCGCTGCGAAAGTGGCTCGCAGCCTTCCAATCGATGCTGTTTGTTCTCGTCCGTGAGGCGGCGTGGCACCCATCGTGAATGGGTTTTACGACATCCTAATTGTTCGACAATGAAACCGACATCTTCGTCGGATATTCCAATATGGCTTGAGATACCCTTCGGAGTGATTCATCGGCCATTCTCAATAAAATTGCCGACGAATTTGTGATGTTTATCGTCTGTGGCTGTGATTGGGCGTCTGCTGCATGTTTCATCAACAATTATTCCTTTTCCAGGCTAGCAACCGTGAGATTTTAGCACTCGTCTATTTACATTATACCTGCCAACACTTTTTTTGCTTTTCATTTAACTTACAGAGAAACCCACTGTCTTGCAGCTATGGTGGCTTGTACTGCCACTACAATACGTAGCGTTAGTGTCACTCATGGTCTCTCAGCCGGTATGAGAACTGATGGTCATCAAAGTTCTCACGCCGTTGCCCGTCCTTAGCCACGTGCAGGCGGACCACATTTCTTGCACGGTGTGCCACTAATCTTCCTTTGTTTATTATTCATTTTTTATATATATTGTTAGTACAAAGAAACTCTAAAAACAATTTAGAAAGTTTGAAATTTAAGAAATATATAAAATCAAAGAAGAATTAAATTTACATGAGATAATTTGTAAACTTAAGATCTACTTCTTTAGCAGATGGCCAAAAGAAGAATGACTAAAAACTGGAAGCTCTGATTCCACGGAAAGCCACACCCACATGAGGGCTCGGCAAATCCTCGAGCCTGTCTTAGTGGACGTGGCTTTTGTACATTCGAATCTGCCAACAGGATCATCACCATAAATAGGCTTTAAACGATGAGGAAGCTCACTAGGAATTCTTTTTTCAGCAGTCCAACATTGGATAACAGCACGCCGTTTAACTCACGAGGGCACACCACGAGAACACTCTCCGCTACTCCAATTAAACCGCGACACATTCTAAACGCGCATGCATGTAGAGGTGAAGGTCATTTAGATTTCATTTTACAAGCCTGTTCGCATTACCTTTCAGCCTACCCTCATATGTTTACCAATCAATGTGCGCAATTTTGCGCAATGACCGCCTCTTGGCACACAAAGTGAGAGCGCGAGTTTGAGGTGAAGCCGACGTCACTCACATCGACCTCACCAGGAGACGCTTCCGTTGCATGGACAAGGTGTGGGCAGCCAGAACAGGAGTGGCTTGGAGGCGAATTCAAAAATGGTTCAAATGGCTCTGAGCACTATGGGACTTGGAACAGCTGAGGTCATCAGTCCCCTAGAAGTTAGAACTACTTAAACCTAACTAACCGAAGGATGTCACACACATCCATGCCCAAGGCAGGATTCGAACCTGCGACCGTAGCGGTCGCGCGGTTCCGGGCTGAAGCGCCTAGAACCGCTCTGCCACTGCGGCCGGTCCTTGGAGGCGATGCTGCAGATTGGCCAATCATCACTGGCCTTTCCGGACAGTTAGGGGGTACGGTAGTTGTCAGAACAGCTGCCGTACATTAGGATGCGCCTACATAAGCTGCCCTACACAGGACCATTGGCTCTGCCTGTTGCCCTGCAACAGCCACCATACACTGGACTCCTTTCTGCCTGAAACTCTACAACCGCCGCCTTACACTGAGCTGTTTTCTACCTGTCAGCCCACAGCTGAGCTGCTGTCTACCTGTTTCACTACAACTGCCGCCCTACACTGGGCTGCTCTCTGCCTGTTTCACTACACCAGGCACCGTACAATGGGATGCTTCCTGCCGGTCACTCTACAGCAGCCTCCTCCACTGGCGGCTCTCTCTCTGTCGTCCAGAATGACCGCCCTGTACAGCCAGTCGAGCAATATTTTAGGGAATTGGTTTAAAAATTTTATTTCAAAGGCGCCAGTCAAATATTTGCAAGTTCTCTCCCAGAATAACTTCCGCTGTGCCTACGTGACAAGTTAGAACTGAGGCACATCTCTCCAGGTAAAGCTGCTTACAGAAGACGCCCCCAGTCCTGCACGCCATCGATTTTAACCAATAGTGCGTGTGGGGTACAGGTCGCTCGTGTGCACTCTGCTGTGCAGAACACACTTACCTCTCTCTCTTGTGATCCAGGCGTCGAACAGAACAGACGTCTTTTTTCGGAGGCGGAACATTTGGCTCAGAGTCCCGTGACCGGCCGCCAACATATCTCAACGTGAACCGTCTCCCCTTCCACTGACAACTTCTTCAGCTGCTCGTCCTCCTACACTGGGCTAAACCCGGTAACTTTCTCCCAAGGTGCGCGCCTCGTATTCCGTGCGTTGGAATATATTCCCCTTATTTTACCTAATTTTCTGTTCTGTCATTTAACGGCAGGCCCGGATGCCCACTCGCAAGTCCTGATCTGCAGTATATTGTCGTCGTAAGCCGGATGCAACAACCTTCTTTCCTCTCGCCGCCCGTGTACATCGCGATTCGTCCCCACTGATCGGTCCATAGGGCGGCAGTTTATTTATTCATTTATTTATGCATTTATTTTACCTGGCAAGATCAGGCCTTCAGGCCTTCTCTTACGCCTAACCAGGCATACTCAGATTGAACGAATTTCACTTTGTACAGGACATTATGGACATGATCTTGCAGCTTGTGAGTTATTCACATCGAGCAGAGACATAAGACGATAGAATGAGGTGAAAGGGACATAGAAGAGGTAGCTAGGTTAGAGGAAGAGAAGTAGAATGGTAAAATTCGAAGCTACGATGGAGAGGAGAAAGAAAGAGACGAGAGGGGCACAACAATGGTGGCTTCTTACTTTTGCTTCACGTCTGACGTGTGATCGGTTAGTATTCGCCGCTGTTATTCCGCACGCAGCAGCTCCCCACAGCGCACGTGCGTGCTGCGTGCACGGCGGCCCCATTTGACGGTCGCAGCTGAGTGGCCGCCAGCTAACTCTGAGCACGGTGCGGTGCGGTGCTGCGAGCTGAATAGAAAAGCACGCTGCCCCCTGCCTGTGTCCGCGCGCCGCCCCCGCAGCTGCCGCCGCCCCCACCACCTGCGCCGCCCACTGGCGCCTCACTGCCTCGCCGCCGCCCACCGGCCGGGATGCCTGCGTCGCGGACTCTGCTGCTGCCGCCGACTGTACTCCGTTCACCTCGAGAATAAACCCCGTGTAAACATTACGCTACGTATTCTTTCAGTCGCCTGGTAATCTCTGAACTACACTCCTGGAAATGGAAAAAAGGACACATTGACACCGGTGTGTCAGACCCACCATACTTGCTCCGGACACTGCGAGAGGGCTGTACAAGCAATGATCACACGCACGGCACAGCGGACGCACCAGGAACCGCGGTGTTGGCCGTCGAATGGCGCTAGCTGCGCAGCATTTGTGCACCGCCGCCGTCAGTGTCAGCCAGTTTGCCGTGGCATACGGAGCTCCATCGCAGTCTTTAACACTGGTAGCATGCCGCGACAGCGTGGACGTGAACCGTATGTGCAGTTGACGGACTTTGAGCGAGGGCGTATAGTGGGCATGCGGGAGGCCGGGTGGACGTACCGCCGAATTGCTCAACACGTGGGGCGTGAGGTCTCCACAGTACATCGATGTTGTCGCCAGTGGTCGGCGGAAGCTGCACGTGCCCGTCGACCTGGGACCGGACCGCAGCGACGCACGGATGCACGCCAAGACCGTAGGATCCTACGCAGTGCCGTAGGGGACCGCACCGCCACTTCCCAGCAAATTAGGGACACTGTTGCTCCTGGGGTATCGGCGAGGACCATTCGCAACCGTCTCCATGAAGCTGGGCTACGGTCCCGCACACCGTTAGGCCGTCTTCCGCTCACGCCCCAACATCGTGCAGCCCGCCTCCAGTGGTGTCGCGACAGGCGTGAATGGAGGGACGAATGGAGACGTGTCGTCTTCAGCGATGAGAGTCGCTTCTGCCTTGGTGCCAATGATGGTCGTATGCGTGTCTGGCGCCGTGCAGGTGAGCGCCACAATCAGGACTGCATACGACCGAGGCACACAGGGCCAACACCCGGCATCATGGTGTGGGGAGCGATCTCCTACACTGGCCGTACACCACTGGTGATCGTCGAGGGGACACTGAATAGTGCACGGTACATCCAAACCGTCATCGAACCCATCGTTCTACCATTCCTAGACCGGCAAGGGAACTTGCTGTTCCAACAGGACAATGCTCGTCCGCATGTATCCCGTGCCACCCAACGTGCTCTAGAAGGTGTAAGTCAACTACCCTGGCCAGCAAGATCTCCGGATCTGTCCCCCATTGAGCATGTTTGGGACTGGATGAAGCGTCGTCTCACGCGGTCTGCACGTCGAGCACGAACGCTGGTCCAACTGAGGCGCCAGGTGGAAATGGCATGGCAAGCCGTTCCACAGGACTACATCCAGCATCTCTACGATCGTCTCCATGGGAGAATAGCAGCCTGCATTGCTGCGAAAGGTGGATATACAATGTACTAGTGCCGACATTGTGCATGCTCCGTTGCCTGTGTCTATGTGCCTGTGGTTCTGTCAGTGTGATCATGTGATGTATCTGACCCCAGGAATGTGTCTATAAAGTTTCCCCTTCCTGGGACAATGAATTCACGGTGTTCTTATTTCAATTTCCAGGAGTGTACTTCCATACCGGATTCTGCCGAATACATTTCAGTACTGCTACGTTGAGAACGGGGCGATGAACAACAGAATCCGAAGCCACCAAAAAGTCCA
Source organism: Schistocerca piceifrons (assembly GCF_021461385.2). Lineage (NCBI taxonomy): Eukaryota > Metazoa > Arthropoda > Insecta > Orthoptera > Acrididae > Schistocerca > Schistocerca piceifrons. Next base: position 146,797,816 of record NC_060147.1, read on the forward strand.
CACTTCACCCTCCTCTTTCTGTTCCGCATTTCACCATCGTTCGTCAGCGACATGTCATGAAGCTTCGTGCATTAGTTCCAGTGCGTTTGGCAGCTTAAATGTCTCGTTATTTCTCGCGACAAATCCCTTAACTTGGCTCCAGATCAGTTGTGTTGTATTCAGAGAACAGTGGTGCTGTGACAACTTTAAAAATGCAGCGTTTGTACAGTGCGCTGGACGCCGTGAAAATTATTGTTTTCCATGTTTCTACGACCCTTATCTCTCTGGCTCGTGTGAGAAAACACCTGTTCTACAAAACAAAGGGCATCTTCAAATAAAGAGTATTTTATTATTCATTTTTCTCAAAAAAATGTGACTGTGTAATCTTTTACAAACTACGGACACTTAAGAATTTATAATTGCAATGAAACCAGTATTTTGCCTGCGATATGTAATTGGAAAATAGAAAATACGCACTTTTCTTGAAAAATGATGGTTACATATGGGTATTTAAAATATCTTTGATAAATTACATATTTAAATGGTCAGGGATAAAAAAAATAAAAATAAAAAAAGGAAATTGTAGATCCACCACGATTCCAACCGCCGTCTCAACGCATACTACTTTATCATTCTACAACGCTACGGACTGTGCGCACGTATAGCTTGAATATCATCTTCAGTTTATTATATAGAGTTCCTCGAAGAAAGCTGATTTTCCTCTGTAATCTTGTGAAAAATATGGAGAACAATACTTTTCTCACCATTAACAGCCCCCCTCTGCCGTCCGCCATTACGGTCTGTCGACGTCGTACTGTCGCACCTTCTCCCGTCAGTTGGCAGTTTGTTTACAAACTGCACTGCGCGTCTGCCACGCTCTAGCCTCGAACCTTTTCGTATTTTGTGAACTTCATAAAAACTGACTGCATTCTATTTCTTCCTTTCCGAAGTTTTATGAATAGAACGAGGATATTGTTTGCTGTTTCGTCACTGTGGACACACATTTAAATTGTCTTTTCTAGAGTTTTGCCTTGGGTTTCTCAATGCCTCTAACATTGTTTTAACGATATTGCAGAGCCTATGTCATTCTAATTTCTTCGGACATTCGTGCGTGTCCAGAGGGACAGACACTGCCACAAACACAGCCGTTACGAAACACATCAAATGAATTCGCAAGTGTGAATAATGGGTGCCGTCAGCCGTAGAACGAAATGACGGCAGTGAACATTTGTGGCGGACCGGGACTCGAACCCGAATCTGCAGGTTACTGTGAGCGGCTGGCTCACCACTGTGCCAGGCAAGTTTGTGCAACTACTATCCGCGACAAGTCAGATGACGTAGCAAGATCTTACTTAGCTTATTAGTCTTTTTCAGACGTTCTGCATACCAGGTGTCAATGTTGTCCAGTAACACGAGTTCCTTTTTTTTTTTTTTTTGCCCAAATGCTTCGATTATCATAGAATAAAGTATTCCGTGACGCTGTTGATGCATTTTATATTTTGGTATTAGTTTTATTTTGCAGCAACGATAGTACAAACAACTACACATTTCTAGTGCCGCCTGTAAACCATTAAAAGTGATTCAGTTCCGCCAGCATTTACTATCTATGACACACAGTAAATTAATAATAGACTTTTTCCTCAACCTAACACAAACCATAATAGTTCATTCCTCTTTTGTGAAACGCTGTGACACGATTTTAACTTCGTTTATTTTAAGATTTGATTATATGGACAGTGACGATTTCAATTATTACAGACGCTTTTGTATTTCAGCACAAAATTTGAAGAGTTGGTATGTTACTGGTTTTTTTTTTAATCCAGTGATGTTCAAATGTGTGTAAAATCTTATGGAACTTAACTGCTGAGGTCATCAGTCCCTAAGCTTACACACTACTTAACCTAAATTATCCTAAGGACAAACTCACACTTAACTGCTGAGGTCATCAGTCCCTAAGCTTACACACTACTTAACCTAAATTATCCTAAGGACAAACTCACACACCCCTGCCCGAGGGAGGACTCGAACCTCCGCCTGACCATCTGCATTATCCAATGAAATTTGATAAACTTACTACATGTAAATCCCCCCACTTACACTAAATGAAATACTGCAACGGACCCCTCCCACAGCCTTAAGGCCCCTACTAGGACAAACAGTCTTTCTGGGGAATGGCTGAATTGATAGCGAATCCTCGCGATCAGTTTTAGCCAATAGCCTGTGTGGAATACGAGTGACGTGTGTGGACGCTGGAGAACAGAGTTGCCTCTCTCTCTTGTGATCCACGCATCGAGCAGAGCAGACGTCCTTTTTGGGAGGCACAGTCTGTGACTGTAACGTAACATAAACCTCATCCCTTCCGTCGCCCACTCCCTCAGCTGCTCGTTCTCCTAGACTGGACTAAACGCCGCGCGGGATTAGCCGAGCGGTCTTGGGCGCTGCAGTCATGGACTGTGCGGCTGGTGCCGGCGGAGGTTCCTCCCTCGGGCATGGCTGTGTGTGTTTGTCCTTAGGATAATTTAGGTTAAGTAGTGTGTAAGCTTAGGCACTGATGACCTTAGCAGTTAAGTCCCATAAGATTTCACACACATTTGAACATTTTTGGACTAAACCTGACAACTTGCCCCCTAGGCGCGCCTCTTGTGCACTGTGCATTGAAATAGATTTCTGTTCTGGATGCCCACTCACACTGTCCTTGTACAGCCCTACACTGCACACTGCTGCTCTCTGCTGTCAGCCCTCGCCCTGCGCTGGGTCGGTATTTTACTCCCGCAACCTTACGAGCAGTCAGGAGGGGAGCGAGCGAGCGGCGGGAAACCTGCTCGTGGCCTTCCGTCCCGCCTCGTCCCCGTCTAGAGGGACACACGTCGCCCGACTGTTCTCGGAACGTACGTTCTTCCAGATTCGACGGAAACCTGCCTGTCGGCACATCGCGTCGCGCTGTCTGCCCCTGAACTATGCTGGACGTTCAAAATCGGTCCCGAGTGGGAGAACCGCGTCTTAATGTTTGCTTTTATACATATTTCAGTTGGTGATGCTTCTAACTGTTGACATCGCTGGAGACTTTAATCATCCAACAATCAGTTGGTCGTGACAAGACATCCTGCGAAACATTACTAAATGACTTCTGTTAAAACTGTCTACAACAGACAGTCTACCAGCCGACTCGTGGTGAAGAAGTATCGGATTTAATGGAAACTAATAGGGCTGACCTGTTTCAGGTCGCCCGCTTTGAAAGTGGCATCAATGACCGTGATGCAGCTGTAACAACAATGATTACCAAAGTCGAAAGAGCATCTGAAACAGATGGAAGGATTTACACGTTCAGCATGCCACGTACAGAGCCAGGGCCGCAGTATTTCAATGACTAGCACGAAATTATTAGTTGTGGAGAGAAAAATGTGGAACGACTGTCACTCTCGTTTAGAGCACTAGTTGGACGTGTACTCGATTTATATGAACCGAGTACAACATTTCATAAACACGGGGACCCTCTACGGTATATAGTAATTGGAAAGAACTTCCAAAGAAACAGAGACAATCGTACGTGTTAATGGGAAGCTTAGGGCTAGAGGTTGAGAAATAGGCAGGACGCAGCAATTTATCTTGGAGGAAGAGGCGTCGACAGTAACCTGAACTGTGTTAGGACCCTGGCTGCTCGTGCTATATTTTAATGACACGTCGCACACGTCCTGCTACACGCTCCCTCTGTCCACCCCCCCCTCTCTCTCTCCCTCCTCCTCCCCTCTCTGTCTGCCCCCCCCCCCCCGCCCCTGCTCCTCTACCCCCCCTCTCTCTCCCTCTGACGATGCGCCTTCTCTGTTGCTGCTCCTAACGAATCCTTGCTTCAGTACTGATGTCACTTAAAATGGAAGGTCAAATCCGTTGCGATCGCAGGCATACTGTACAGCTGCTCTGGGAGAACACGCAGTATTTCGCATGGTTTTAATCTACAAACGGGTAGGATGACATAGTAGTGTCCTAAGCATAATCCAATGAGAGATAAATAAAATTTCCGTTTCTATTAAATCCGACTATAAAAAGAAAACAAAATCGCTCATTGCTATGAAAACGATTTCTCTTTGATATTTTATGTAAGGTTCAAAAATATATGCAGGAAAAGCAATTTGTCTAACGGTTTAGATGCCCTGCTATTGTAGTAAATCCTGACTGCGAGAAACAAAAAGAAACCGCAGTTTTGCAGTACAGCAGAGCACAGCATTTTGTTACTCGCAACAACGAAAAAGCTGTAAACTGTAATTTAAAACTATATTTCATAGCCTACGTCAGTCTGAATATCCATTCCAGTAACGTGTAAAAATTTGAAAGTAAGTCAGTCTACAATACACATTCTGCTCGTCCGTCTGCCTAAAAGGACCCACGATCACACAAACGCCCAAAGACGGCGTGATGTCTGGGAGAGAACTTGTTTCGGCATAGACATTCTGCCTCTCAACCGTTCCACCTGGCTGGCCGTACACAAACACCATGCCGGCTTGTTCCCAGCCATTCTGCCGCTTACGGTACGTTGCGTCGATCACGCAGCCTGCAACGCACGGCACGTGGTCAGACATCAGCGCCGTCCACCGTAGCAACGACGCATGTTCGGGACCCTGTTCACAGGACCTTTTTACCTCCATTTTGAGTCGGGTGCTGTTTGTTGTTTTAGAAGTAAGCACCCTCTGCCCTGAACTTGACATCGTTTTGCAGAGTACTGTTGCTGAACGACAGTCCGGGTACACACCACACTCAAGTCCAGTCTGATGCTTGCTGACTGCCTCCCAGGTGTTGTTGCAATTTTAACGGCCAACGGTCCAAACCTTGTTACGATTGTGTGATTCAGTTTCCCAGTGCCTAACAGCGCATCCCATGACCTGCAGCTGCAGCGCCTGTGTGTCCCGACTGAGAGACGCCGCTGGGCGCCCGCTGTCTGGCCGCCAACCTGCCTTCCTGAGCCTGAGGAGTTACAGGACGGCCGAAACGACGGAGCGGCAGTGTAACCAACTACTGCGGCCAGAATAGCTTCCTAATTGGACACAAGTCAAGAAACCGAATACAGCTGAGAAAAGGAGCAATACGGGTCTTAGAAGCCATCGAACACGAGATACCGTTCGGAAGTAATTGACCAAATTCTGGTAGTGGAGCAGTGACTGCAAACTACCATAATGCCCTCAATTTGTAGGTGTTCACACGAATGATGTTGGACCGCCTATGTGATGCGGTAGATACATCGCTCATACCAAAACAAGCAGGAGGAATGGTCAATATTCAGGGATGTGACAGGAACAATCTTTCGAACCAAAAAGTCGAGTACGCATGGGCTCTGAAGCGCATACCTTAACAACTATGGCCACTTGTTCATCTCCGCTACTGCGAAACGCATCTCTTCTACTGGATACGCGCCAAAAGCTCTTAAGGTATGCTGACCACTCCTCCTGGGACATCCTTTACAGAAGACGGCTGTGGAAACAAGAAAATCGGTGCAGTGACATCAGCTTACGACACAAGCTTAGGAAAGTGAACAGAGTAACTCTCTGACTATGAAGTCATTCGAATGACTGGGTGCTTTATGCAGAATATACAGGTCTATGTTGAGTTTCAACGCCAGCGAAACAGATGGGTGAATCTGAAAGGCAACCTTGCACAAGGAAATGTTAGTACCTGTACTGTTTGACACCTGTACTAATTATCGGTCCTGGCCGCAATGAAAAAAGAGCTTTACTAATGCAGATGAATCTTGGCGTAGCACACAGTATGTTGTGGGGCGACGTCGAAATCTTGGCAACTACATCAGCTTTTTGGAACTCGATAGTGAAGGAGGCAATTGAAATTCGCTTGACGACGAATTTAATTAGTAGAGATAGTGGTTTCAACCTGGATAAATCATGGAATCCGGCACTTGCTGTAATAAACTCACAAAGGCGTCGTCACAGTGCAGCTCACAATGATATATCGAGATGCCGACACAGATCGACTGCGGAGTCAGAGATGTAACTCGCGCATTGTGCACGTCTCTGCCGCCGACCGACGTCTCTGGCGCATTTGCACCTGTGGCAGTCGCGCGGTACAACAGTGTAAAGGGACGCAGCGGGCACTGGAGCGGCAGTCTTGCGGCTCACTCTGAAGATGGCTGAACGTTATACAGCCGAAATATTGGAAGAACAAGGAGAAACCTTGCGGCTGTACACCCGAAACTTAATGGAACAGTCTTTGCACGGCCAAAATCTGAAGATTCACAACTAGAACACTGCTTCACTGGCACATATCTAGGAGACAGTATGCTTTAACACCAAGGGAAGGTATCGGCGGAAATTATCTGGGGCACCTTGGGGGAACCACTGTCGCATCTTAATAACTTGAGCCAGAGCTCTCCGTTATTCAGCAGTAGAATTCGCCTGCCGTGTCGCTACAGGTCTCGCCTTAAACGAGGCCAGAGGTTGTTTAATATCAGCAATACGTGAATGGGATTAGTTTTTGTCTGATCTTCAGCCTACAGATTTCAGCCGTGAGTGCGCTTCCAGGCTGAGCAAATAAAAGCCACGGAATTTGAGGACTCGTGGTACGTACGGCTATCAGCCGTCAACCCGGAGGCTGGAGCCAAGATGGAGGGGAGCCTGCCTTATTCTTCAGATTGAATGCGGTCACCTTGCAGGATGGGTGGCGCGTTTTGGAAACCTGCCTCCAGGTCAAGAGGGGAGTTGGTCTGTGTGGAAGACGCGTGGCGTGGAGCTGGCAGAACGGAAATCGACCTGAAACAGCGGGGATCTGCCTGCGACGAGCTCTCCCAAGAACGAGGAAGCTGCTTACTGGCCACACCGTTCCTGTCGGCTGCGATTAGCCGATGCCACAAACTGCGTGCACAAATGACAACGCTTATAGTTTGGAGTAGCTTTTTAACGTTTGTCGCCCTGTATGATTCTCACACGATTGAGTAAATAAGTAACTGTTGAGAAGATTGTTACTCTCTATGAACACAGTCACCGCTGAGACCTATTAAGGAAGGCATTAATATTATATTGAAGAACAAAATGTTGGTCCCCGCTGCTCCACATAAAAGCCCACGCTGCTCGCTTTGGAGCGCTGTACGTGTCGTAGGAGCGATAGCCTGGGAGTCACGCTGACGTAATTCACGCAAGCGATCCTGTCGGTCGGGGAAACTGGCCCGGAGACTGCGCTGCAAAGCCGTACCCGCAGACACGTTTCCTTCACGAAGTGTACCATCGCGGTAAAATGGGTCACTGTGAAGATGGGATACAATGGCGGAAACGTCGACTAAGCAGGCCAGCCCACCTAAAACCCACAGGGAAAGCCGGGGCTGCCTGAACAGCTACGCCGCAGACGTCGACGTCGTCGTCGTCGTCGCTGTCTGCTGGCTCTACCAGTGGCCTCGATCGGAATGGCATTTAGAGAGACTCGCCGGATTAAGGCAGGTGGCTCATTCTGTGCCCACTGTGCTTCTGCGTCGATTCTTCAATTTTTAAATACATTGGGGCAGAGTAGTGGGAAATTCTGCGTGACGTGAGCAGAATATGTGTCAGCAAACATGTGCTCATCTGCCCTGGAGGCAGTTTCTAAATCCTTAATTGGCAAATAGTAACGGAATTACGTATCAGTACAACACCTCCTCAGCGTTCTGCGTTTTTCTGGTGACACTGTGATCTTTTTCTCCACTGCAAATAAAATTCGATAACGAATGATATTAGTATCAATGGCAACGGAAAAGAACTATAATCACCAACATTGAGTATCCAGCGGCAGATGGAATCGCTGTCAGAATGTGCACAGAATCTGCGGTTGCGTCAGCTCCCGTGATGAATACGTTAACCGTAATGAAGGATCCCACGTCAGTTAAATGGACTAAAGTAACGTTTCCAATCCCCTCCACTCAGATTTCTTCTAAATATGGTGCAGTCAATGACCCAGACAAGACATGGAAAACTGCCACTTTGCAGAAGTATAATTATTGTGGAGCAAGTTACACGTTAGCTAAGTTTGGGAGTTTTGTGAACTTTACACGCGTCTGTCTCAACGCGGCACATAAAAATCGAGTGATGGCCGAATGTTGGAGTCCACGGGGGAGGGGTACGACAACGTTGAACAGTAAGATTTGGAGGTCAGTATGGCAATGCAACAGTATGTACGCCCACGCCGTAACTCGTGGATCAGCGAAACAACTTGCTCGACAGTGTTTCTGATAGAATGACATGTTCCCACCCATGTCTGATACGGATCAAAAACTACAATTCCGTATGGAGGTTTTACGCCTACTTCAGCGCATCCGAAACGCAAAATGGTAACAGTTTCGAGGTTGTTGAGAAACGTGTCAGCAAGCTGTACGACACTTACGAATGCCTGCAATGAGCTCGGGACATTTTCAGACGTTACGTTCATCGGGAAATATTTATAACGAAGGTGCAGCTCCTCAATCAGGGCAGATGCAACCTCAGTTCGAGGTCCAAGTGTCGACCTAAATGGACTGACGTCTATGGAACAAAGCACTTTTGTTTCTCCTGCGTTTGTTGAGCCTGAGTTAAGCATTTTTACAGAAAAGTAAACTAAAAGGAGTTACTTTCCATCTCATTTGGCACACACATCCTGTTACTTTATTTTAAAGCGAATTGATGTCTCTTATCTTGAGAAAAGACAGATTTATATGTGACTTTTCATTTGTCAGTAAAGAAAAGAAAATTCATCTTGTTCAGTTATTGGCTAATCATTAACTTTTTCAAAAAATTTGACGTGAAAGCTCTTTTATAAATAATAGTAGACATTAATGATTTACTATAATTTTCGGCTGAGACACAATACTAGTACACTAGAATTCCCTTACCTTAAAGTTATAGCCAACATTTCGACTCGAGGTATAGCTACTCTCGTGTCATGCTTCTCTAAAACGTTTCTAGGCTTATGATGTAATTAATCGAGGCCTTCGAAGTACATTCTGAGGTAGATGAAAAATTTCAGTACATCCTCCGTAGTTGTGAAACAAAACGAAAAACGCTCATTGTAACAACGGACTACTCACTACTGGATGTACCCACTGTTCTGTTTTTTGAAGTTTTTAACCCTACGTAGACCGCCATCGCTCAGTGTCGAGCATCTGTGGTGACCACCAGGTTAAAAAATGAAAAAAAGGGATAAGACAGTCTACTTGGTTGGCCCCTCGCAGCTACGAAGAGAACTACTTCATTGTAACGATATTTCTCCTTTTTCTAGAGCGAAAAGTGTGTTTCTCCTTTCGTGCTTTGGATTTCTGTTGTTATATAACCGCAAAGTAAATTGTTATCAAATCGACTTTCTTAATTTTTTAACGTTAGTTTACAATAATAGTTACTGAATGTTTGTTGAATAAAACTGTTAGTGCAGACAAGCAAAGAAGACACATCCAGTGGATAGGCAACTCTGTCCACGGATCTGCGAAAGTCTGAAACTTCCTGGCAGATTAAAACCGTGTGCCCGACCGAGACTCGAACTCGGGTCTCTTGCCGGCAAGCGCTCTACCGACTGAGCTGCCCGAGCACGACTCACGACCCCTCCTCACAGCTTTAATTCCGGCAGTACCTCGTCTCCTACTGGCGGGATTAAAGCCGTGCTTGTCACGTGTTCGAGTCTCGGTCCGGCACACAGTTTGAATCTGCCAGGAAGGTTCATATCAGCGCACACTCCACTGCAGAGTGAACATTTCGTTCTGCGAATGTCTATCTCTACTTTTAAATTTAAAAGCTCTTAACATAAAGTGTGACCGTAACTGAATTCATAAACGGCGAACTGCGGCGCGTTATCAGCGCATCGCCAACCCGAGTCTGGCTGGCCTGCCCGCCTTTCTGCTATGCTTTGCTTCGCAGCAGTTTCATTGTGGAGGTGTCGGTAAGTTGACCAAGATACCAGACTATTACAAGACGATGCCCAACGAAATATACATTCATTTTGCCTCTTTGTTGGCCAGAAAGTGGTGGATTTCATTTGTCCTTTTTTTCCTGTTAGGGGTATTTCGGACTTATTTGTTTATTTAGATATGAACGGTTTTCTCTCCAACTTCACTCTCTTTCGGCTAGTACTGGCTGTTCTCAATCCTAACCATCCTCAGGTCACTTCTAATGCATGTATTTTGAAGTAATAAGAACTGAAACGTATGTGCTAAGGTCTGATCAGGATAGATCCAGAAAACTAAAATCGGTGGTTACCAACCGCAAGGAGTAGGAGGATCTTTGATGGTTAAGAGAGCTGGGCGCGCGCAGTAAAAACCCGTGGAGTCGCAGTTAGGTGCCCGGAGGAAGCACACGTGTGCGGACAGCTTTAAGGTAGTAGTCACGCTCGATGCGCAGTTACCCTAAGGAAACTCTAGCACGTACATGAGAGAAGATATATAATGATTTCAGAGTTAGGATTTGTATGTCCAAGGTTTGACACAGTAAGCGTTTCGTAAAATTTTTTGTAAGAGTGATTCGTGCTACAAAAATGTTGGAAATGGTAGGTTTTGTGTATGACTTAAAATTTTAACAGTATATATATTGAGATCAACATGTGTTTAAATCTAACAGCCTGAATCATAATCCACATCCTTTGCTTGCATTGAATATGAAAATGAGTAGTACTGTAAAGTTACCCACCAATGAAAGAACGTAAAGAAAATGACTCCTCTATGCAATATATATGTGCAGTTCATAGTTTGAAATCAATTTTGGTATAACTAACATTATCAGAGCAAAGTTACTTCAAATACTAATTTTATGCCATTGCGCAACTAGCATTATGCGAGTCAAGATATAATTTCATTAAGTAAACATCAGGGCCAAAAGTTAATTTTCCAGTACCATCTTAGTGCCATTACACAAACGGCTTTATTCTCTTGATTGCTGAGTCAAATATATGCTGCATTTTTGGCAAAATGGAGGAGTGCAAGAAACATGTTCACAGACGCAGTCAGATGCGGGTTTGTAGAATAATTAATTTGAAACAATCTTATCAATGATACATTCACAAAAAAAGAAGGGTACAATTCTGGTTAGCTTCTTTCACTTGGCAACGTCGTCTGTGGTGACGTTCTTGGTTATATTTTCTGTAACTGTGGACTTTGTTTTCGAGCATTCTTTTCAACACCACTGTTTCAGCCGGACGCTGCATAGCTAGTTGCGTAATATTGTGTTTGCTGCTACGCTTGTGAATATTTATTTTTTGCTCTGCTTCTGCTTATACTGATTTTACGTGTCTATTCTAAATATTTTACCTTTTGTGTACTGAATATTGTCTAGGGAATTACGACCATTTTGAAATTTTGTCCGCCATATTGTCTCCCTCAAGATGTCGAAAAGAAATCGACAGGGTGATAAAGTTCAATTCCTCAAAATCGCGGAAGCAACAACAACCGGACAATGACCTGGTTTTGTCAGCTAACCCTCCTACTTCACGAAGTGATCGGGAATTCGACAACAATGCTGCGGCAAGTAATGACGCCACAGAGCCACAAAATTCTGCATCGGTTCCTTTTCTGCCTTTGAGTTCTCAGAACACAGTAAGCCAATTAGAAACAGTTTCCCATGACTCGTTCATGTTAATTCAACCTTCACAAAGCCATGTGGTTGATTCCGACAGTCAATTTCTCTTGCAATATTCTTCCACATACAGAGAAATTGTTTCACCTGAGAAATCTCAAACAGTTTTTAGGAACCCTCCCCAGCAATATGAGTTACAACACTCAAATCCCGAGCTGACATCCGCAGCTCTAGTTGAAGATAAATCAGATCGTTTCCTTCGACTACTGAGCGGACGTGACGCAAAGCGTGATGAACAATATGCGCAATACCGTGCAGAGAATGCTAAACGTGATGAACAGTTTGCTCAATACCGTGCAGACAGTGCTAAACGTGATGCACAATTTGCGCAATACCGTGCAGAGAATGCTAAACGTGATGTACAATTTGCTCAATACCGTGCAGAGAACGCTAAACGTGATGTACAATTTGCTCAATACCGTGCAGAAAATGCTAAGCGTGTTGAACAGAACGCAAAACGTGATGAATACCTCATCGGTAGCATTCAGAAATTAACCCACACTATCGACACATTTCAAGAAGTAACTGACAATAAATTAACAGGATATCATTGAAACGCATAAGCGCGGCGTTACTGATCTTAGGGAGATAATCAATGCTGTACTTCCACCTGAGTCTGTTGAAAAGTTGCAACAAACTTCTGCTACTCATTCTGAGCACATACAGGCCTTAGATTCATGTACCGAATCCCTGACATCTGACGTCACTCAACTTAAAACAAAGGTCAGTGAACAGGGTGAGCAATTCCACTCACAATTAGAAAACATAACGGAAAGAATAGCCGCTTTGGAAACTAAAACAGAAAATGAATTACATCAGACAACTCTAGTTCCCTTTTCAGAGACAACTTAATACCAAGCCCTGGCTAAATTTAAGAGTAAACAAATTACTATTAATGAACAACAAAAACGAGAACTCAATTCAGCTCATAGTAAACTTTCCGATATTCAGCAACAATTACAGGAGGACAGTGCGCCTCGTAATTTTGTCCCAGAACAGCAGCAAAATCTGTTTGCGTACCAGCAGAAACAGCCCCCATTCTTTTCTTCACAGGCTCCATTTGCATAAGATTACCCTGTACAAAGTAGAAGTACCTTCCCAGGCAATTTTCCTTTGCCCCACGATGCTCCCTCCTTTCCACGCCAAGACAATGTAGATTACAAACACTACCTGTCAATCAAGAAACTTAAGACGTTCCGGAATAACCCGAATGATTTACGTCCTTTGATTGAATTCAGCAATTTACATTCTCTTTTCTCCAAATTGGCCAGTGGCACATCAATTAGAACTTGTCTGCAGTTTCTTAGAAGGCGAACCTGCAACGCGAATGAGATACATTGCACGGCAATGTGTGTCTTTCCAGTCATTCCAATAACAATTTATTGGTGCTTACTGGAATCTCACTTCACAGTGTGCTGTGAAAGATCAGTTGCTAAATAAACCACCTTTTTATAACTCACACTTTGGCACTTTGACACAATATTTTGACCACATGATTCAACAGAATCAACATTTAACTGAACCTTACACCCCTTCCTGTCTGATTCAGCTTTGTATTTCAAAATTACCTAGATCATCGAGAGTTCCGTTGCTGACAGGGAATCGCACAGAAAACTTGAACACTTTTCGTGATGTTTTACAGCTTCTTGAACTGGATGAAACACACACTCCACGATCTACTCGACACTCTTTCCCGGAAACACAAAAGAATAGAGGCAACCATTTCCGTAATAACGGCAGGCAGTTTTCGAATAATAGACCTTAATATGGAAATGCAAGACGCTTTCTTCCACAACCGCAGTGTCAGCAGCATTACGGCAATGACAGACGAATACCATTTCATCAGCCTGATTCCCGAGTTTTTTAATGCGCGCGCCCCGCTCCCTTAACCATCAAAGATTCTCCTACTCAAAGACATTATACTCATTCCACCTTGCGGTTGGCAACTACCGACTTTATTTTCTAGATCTACCCTGATCACACCTCAGCACATACCTTTCAGAACTATCTTCGAAAGTCGAGTTCCTTTGCACCTAAGAACCTGAAGAAGTCTATTATTCTGCAACACCAACTAAAGTAAGGTTTTAGAAGTCTAGCTTATGTAACCTTAGTGTGTTCCAGCCAAATATTATCCCAGTTACACCAGTTTTAATTACTTTTCCCAGGATGTGTATTGCGCATTCGCTAGATTTATTATAAGTGCCCAAAACATCTTTATAAATTCCCCAGATGCGTTTTAGCAAACACGAAGTTCCTTTTTCATACTGTGTTAATCTAAAAAGCACACGTCTGAAATAATAAGCTTTTCTTGCGTATTAAGCTTTGTTCGCACTACGTTGTGTACGGCCAGAATGTGATTTTTAACACCCTCTGAGCCATTTTTAATAGTTTCCTGCAACATTTGCCCTAAATTTATAAGCCCTGTATAATGCCAAACGGCCGCAAGTCCTTAGCATATATTTCCACACACTTGTCAGCCACTTAGTCTTCGTCCTCTTTCAAAATATTTATGGAGTGAGGAACCAGCTGATCAAAATTACAAACATGCTGTAACATAATGCAGTGTTTCGTAACTGTTTACAGAATTTGCATTGGAAGACACCGATTTATTTCATGCTGCCTCATAAACACACGACAACTTTTATCCTGCTTGACTCGTGACTGGTATATATATTTTGCTATTGTTAATATTTCCTCCATCTCCTTTAAGTTTGCTTTGCTCATGTTGCTGCTCCCATCGTTACGATAAGCGAGCTGCAGTGAAAATTATCGGTGGGATCTATAATGATACAGTTTTGTTAGTTATAGATTATCAAAGAGTTCACTTCGCGACTTTTTGTAAAAAATGTAATTACTTACGATTTGCTGATCTGCGTTTCCTCACATCTGGTATGGAGGTCGCACTACCTCTTTTATTACTGTTCGATATTCATCTCTTCGTGTTTTCGCCATCCACACACTGTTCAACATGTTTGTCAGTCTTTTTTGTGGTGGACTATCGTTCTGCTGTCACTCGATATAAGAAGTGTACGACAAAATAGTTATATCGAGTGACAGAAGAACGATAGTCCACCACAAAAAAGACTGACAAACATGTTGAACAGTGTGTGGATGGCGAAAACACGAAGAGATGAATATCGAACAGTAATAAAAGTGGTAGTGCGACCTCCAGACCAGATGTGAGGAAACGCAGATCAGCAAATCGTAAGTAATTACATTTTTTACAAAAAGTCGCGAAGTGAACTCTTTGATAATCTATAACTAACAAAACTGTATCATTATAGATAGATCCCACCGATGATGTCTTAAAACAGTAGAAGGCGAGACGCGTATGGATTAAATAAAATAAATAGCAACAGGAAAAGGCAGTTTGATTAGCGAAACAAGTATACACCAATCTGTCGCAAAGGATGTTGTCAGGTATAGCAGGCTGAACGGGTCCTGTGAAGGTTCCCAGGCTGGCCTGTTTCAACCACTGCGCTACATTACATATGTGCTCTCTCAGATTGAGCTGCTTTAACGGTTGCTGCGGAGATAGGGGCAGGAAGGCTGTAAGGATTACTCGTACACCTTGAAACATCCCCTTAGAAAAAATTTTACATGACTGTGCTTAAACTGACACACAATATTTTTTAGCGCAACGCAATCTGACTTTCAAAAATCTCTACAAAAGAATGGCCCTGACAAACATTAACCTATACCTTTCACAAATCACTTACCTCACCAAAAATCTTCGTTACTCGAACTACTGCAATACAGCGAGCGCCACTACTGCCAGCTAAATAAAAGATTCAAACTACGGAAGGCACTAACTACTGATAGGCATAGTTAGCTAATGAAAGATTTTTTTCAAAGGCGACTTTCTGAATGTAAAGAATACTGAAATTTTTCTCGAGGTTGCCTTCTGTGTTACTTTTCTCAAGCCCAGCCGATGCGCGTGACAGTGCGTCCGCAACAATGTTCTCCTTGCCGGGAATGTAGACTATTGTGAAGCGGAATTCTTGCAGAAACAATTCCCAACGTTTTAACCTGTCATGATTTAATTTTGAAGACATAAGAAATTGTAATGCACGAGGATCACTGTATACTTTTAAGTGCTTACCAGAAAGAAAGAAACGGAATTTGTTAAATGCCCAAACGATAGCTAAAGCTTCTAATTCAGTAACGGAATAATTTTTTTCAGATTTTGTTAGCACTCGGCTAGCAAAAGCAATGGTTTTCTGAACAGTAGTGTCATTTTCTATGGCTTCTTGAAATAAATGGGCACCAAGACCGACTTTAGAAGAATCTATGCTAAGGCAGAAATCTTGTGACAGATCTGGATGAGCTAGTATTGGCGCGCTAAGTAACGCTTCTTTCAAAGAATTGAATTCCAACTGTTCTTCTTCGTCCCAGTTCCAAATAGTTTTTTTTCAATGAGAGAACAAAGTTTTGGTGTAACAATAATTTGCATATTCAGAAAACGACGGTAAAAATTTACGAGACCTAGAAAACTGCGGACTTGTTTTTTTGTGGATGGAACTGGAATGCCTCTGGTTGCTTCTAACTTTTCAGGATCCGGCTGAATGCCTTCAGAAGAAATAATATGTCCCAAAAACTTCACCTTTGTCCTATCAAATTCATACTTTTCCAAGTTAACTGTAATTCCAGATTCTGCAAAAATATGTAACACGCTGTTGAGGGTGCGATTGTGTTGTTCCCATGAGGCTTCTGCTATCAGAATATCGTCCACATGTAAGGTGATGTGACGTTTTAAGAACTCAGGTAATATGGAATTTAGCCCGCGAATGAATGCTGCCGGAGAAATGTTCAAACCAAAAGGAAGTTTCCGAAACTGATAACAAACGCCGAAACAAAGGAAAGCTGTGTATTTTCTACATTCTGGATGAAGTTCGATCTGATAAAAGTTGGATCAGAGATCAATAGAAGACAACACTTTTACACCATTAAAATTTTGAAGAAGTTCTTCCAACGTTTGCGGCCTGTCTGTTTTAGGAATGATGATAGTATTGATTTGTCTCGAATCTAAGACAAGCCTGATCGATCCATTTTTCTTCTCAACAACATGTAATGGATTGTTGTATGAGCTTACTGCAGGCTCAATAATGCCCTCGTCAAGCATAGATTGTATTTCTGTTCTAACACGGTCCCTATAATGTGCCGGAACTACGTATGGTCTAACACAAAATTTAGTATGGTCACGAACACGAAATTGGTATTGAAATCCCTTGACTGTTCCTGTTTTGTGAGTAAAAACTGTGGAATGTGCTTCTAAAATCTCAAAAAGGTCCTGCCCATCACTGTCACTACAATTGTCAGTTGTTTGAATTTTATTCTGAATTAACTCATTAGTTTCAAACATGCCGTCGATATCGTCCCTGTCAGTACTTGCAGAGTGATTGTTAGTGTCTAGTTCCATAGAAAATTCCGAACTGTTGTCTAACAGAAGCTAAAGCCGATTAATTTCCTCGTCATGGTTTGAGAGGCAATCTTCAAATTTCAAAGCTATTGACTTACCTTCTTTCTCTAAACTTATTTCAGCATCGTGAAAGTTTAAGATTGCTTTCTATTCATTAAAAATGTCTACTCCCAATATAATTTCCGTCGACAATAATGGGACAATAAGAAAGTTCATAGAGAAGCTGTGGCTTTGACAACAGAATTCTAAGTTGGTTTGTTGGCGTACATCTACACTTTTTCCAAAGATTGCACCTTGTAATTTAATCTTACGTAACGGAAGTGTGGGGCAATCGTTCGACTTGTTGCATTTGCTAAAGGCTGTTTCAGTAATTACTGAAATGGGACTGCCAGAGTCAAGTACTGCCGTAAATTTTACGTCGTTTACTGTAATGTGAATCACAGGATATGCAATGTTGTTATGTTTTACGTCGTGTTCCTGGAGTAAGATGTACCTAATGTCTTCCATTTTTACGTAATTACTAGCTACGGCAGCTGCGTCGTCAGTTTCATAAGTACGTTTTGTGGCTGCCAGCGGTATGAGTCATTGCCTATTGTGTCTTTGTTGGCGCGCGTCGTTATTGGGATTTGGAGACCTAACTTCTACAAATTCACCTTGTCGAGAGGGCCCTGCTCTGTTTGAATCCCGCCAGTTCTGATGCAATTCAGGTCTGTCGTTACGATCATATCGTCTGTCGTCGTGTCGGTAGACTCCATAGTTTCTTTCTTGTCCGTCACGTGGTGGAGAATTTCTCCCTGAATCGTAACTGCGCGCTGGACCGTTGCATCTAAAGTTATTCTTCCTCCCTTGATAATAATCATTTTGGTTCCCATATTGTCTGTTTCTCTGATTGTCTCTGTGATAGTCATTACTGCGGAGAGGTGATCTCTCCCTGTAATTATTACTACTCTGCCAACGGTTGTCATACGGGTGGTGTCTGTTTTGGTCACGATTTACGTTGTAAGAATAACCTTGTCGTGTATTATTTCTGTCATCACGGAATTGTGACAGATGTGACCTGTAATTGTGGTGCTCCTGTTTTCGCGTTCCGCGATTGTCAGTCTCAATTTCCAGTTCTTGTAACAGTCCCTGAAAAGCTTCAATGTCGTCTTTGCAACGTCCTGCTAAAATAATATGTCGTAAATGCTCAGGCAATTTGATTAAGCAAATGCGGATAAGTTCTGAGGGGCTGTATGGGTTTGAAAGATACTGATTCTTATGCAACATGTCTTCAAAATATTTCATAAGACTGGAAAATTCAGATTGTTCGTAACGTTTCATCATTATGATGCTATGTTTTACTCGGTCATGTGTAGCTTGAGACCAATACGCTGAGAGGAAGGCATGATAAAATTCTCCTTCACTGTGGCAATCGTGAATGACCGATCGCATTCTTACAGCTGGTCCATTCTCTAAATAGCCACACATAAATTCTAACCTGTGCTCCAATGACCAGTTGGGAGGAAAACAATGAGAGAATTGATGAAGCCATGCTTGTGGATGAATGTCGTTGTCAGAATTCTTAAATGTTTTGAATTTACGTGTAGTAATGAAGAGCTTATAGTCAAAATCATCGTGTCGGCGAGTCGCACATCGCTCATTGTTACTTCGTTTCGGCGGTTCCATCTCAAAATCCAGTGCGCCTTGCCAATTTCTTTTATAATTTCCGAAGTGTCCTTTGTTATTATTTTGTGGTTGTTCCGTATTTCTATGTCCCTCTTCCCGTACTGGAGCGCGAGTGTCCTCTGAAATATGTAATTCTTGTATTACTTGTGCCAACTGATCTCGTACTTCCCGGATTTCTCTTTTGTACTGTGTATTGATTTGATTTTGATTTTGTTTGAATTTTCTAATTTGTTCATACTCTTCTGTGTCAGTGAAGGCTACAGCTCTTGTGTCATTGTAGATAAGTTAGGGAACTGATCTGAAAGTTCGGCTACTTTATCCGTTAGTGAAATTATTTCCTCTGTGTGTTTTTCTGAACCAAGTTTCAGAGCGTCCGTTTGTGTTGAAATCGTATCTACTGTGTCTTTTAAGTTTTCCTGAGTTTTTGCAAGTTGCGTAACCGAATCGGTAGATACAACTGAGTCAATTTTAGCTTGCAAGGTGTCGTGATTTTCATGAACAATCGTTTGCAGTTCTTTTATGGCTGCTTCGTGATTCTGTAATGCATTTTCATGACGCGAAAAAATAGGTTGGAAATGCTCACAAATTTGTGTTTTTACGTCGTTACAGACTTTTTGACATTTCGATTCGATTTTATGTAACTCAGTAGTTAAATCTTCACGTGTATGTTCAAGCGTGGTGTGAAGATTTTGTTCCATTGCGTCTAACTTTAGAAGATTTTGTCCCATTTGTTTCTGATTTTGTTCAAGCGTTGTGTCTAACTTTTGAAGATTTTGTTCCATTGTGTCTAACTTTTGTAACCTTTGTCCCATTTGTTGCATTAACTGTAATAACAATGCACTGGTGTCTGAAACATGTTCCTCAGTGCTATTCGGCAGTGCATTTGAACCGGCAATATTCGCATTTTGAAAAGCAGAAAATGTGTCTTGATTTATTTGAGAAAACGGTGAGGACGCAAAACCTGAATCTACAGTATTTGCAAGATTGTGTCCTGTCATTTCGGAATCCTGAGGCGAGCTGTTGCCGACCGATCGATCGATAATGCTTCCCTGTTCACTAATTGTTTCACTGTCTACACCATTATTTGCCGCCCGCTCCATTTCCCTATGCACAATTACCAAATTACTACTTCGAATGTCTGTTATTTCATTACACAGTGGTGCTGATAAGCTACGCTCGTCGTCACTATTATTTCTCAGTTTACTTTGGAGCCTAGTGTTACGTTTTTCACACGCCATTATTGTCACAATATTTCACATGATAACACAGACAAGCACAATTTGAAGAGCAAAAACAAGAGAACACATTAACATAGCACCGAAAAAAATATCTAGTTAATTGCAAGCGCAGCTGCGAAATACTTGGTGCAAATTTACATGCATGGCACAACTGTTTTACTGTACAACAATGAAAGACTGCAACTACAAAGGAGATTCTCTCTACAATTACGCGCTAGCAATAAACTAAAGCTACACTAATTACACAAACTACAAGACAAAATCAGAAGATTCCAGTGAGGTATCCTCTGCTAAGGGTCGACATGTGAAATATCCCCTTAGAAAAAATTTTACATGACTGCTTAAACTGACACACAATATTTTTTAGCGCAACGCAATCTGACTTTCAGAAATCTCTAGAAAAGAATGGCCCTGACTAACATTAACCTATACGTTTCACAAATCACTTACCTCACCAAAAATTTTCGTTACTCGAACTACTGCAATACAGCGAGCGCCACTACTGCCAGCTAAATGAAAGGTTCAAACTACTGAAGGCACTAACTACTGATAGGCATAGTTAGCAAATGAAAGATTTTGATAGAGAACAAATGATGTATTTACCTTAATAGTCATAATATATATAGCAGTTGATGACATCCAGTCTTGCAAATTTCAAAACTCCGCCATTTCTCTCCCCACATCCACCACTGCTGGCGGCTCACCTCCAACTGCGCAACGCTACGCGCTGTTCACATCCAACTGCCGCTGCCCAACACTACAATGGCAGACAACAATGCAAACTACCCACAGACTGCACACAGCACAGCCAGTGATTTTCATACAGAGTGCTACGTAACGTTGCCAATAAGAAAACATAAACAGCCTACTTACAACCTCTGCCAGTAGCCCGAAGCGGTCGAGCGCCAATTTATATCCCTCATTTACTCGGGGCTGGGAAGACGTCTGGTACCCTTCCAGCGTTAAAAACAATTTCGATACGTGAGCTACATCTGTTACGAAGCATTATAGCTTCTAAAATGCACCAAACCTAAACTGGCCGGCCACGACATGTTTAACTTGCAAACGTTTCAAAATAACTGGCTTGTTTCACTTTAGCCACTTCGAAGTATCACGACACGCAAGGGCAATAACGAAAAGAAAGCTACTTGATTGTCAGTCTGTGACGCCAGACTATACGACGCGTAAAAATCAACTCTTTTTATAGAATAGTGTCGTCACAGTGTAGTGCGAAAGATTTCACCGCGCAGAACACACGCAAAATCGAGAAACAGTGGTATTTAATTTTTTTACGCACACTGCAAAAGTCTTAACGAACAACTAACTACGTAGACGGATGTAACTTTGCTTCTTTTACATAAAACGATTTGTTTGCAGGCGCAGCAGATGACTCGATATCTGGCACTCCGCGTTTCGTTGCACAGCTAGCCGCACGGCAGTCCTTGGTCGGCTCGTGTGTCCCTGGTTACGGTGTCGCGGTCGCACTCCGCGACTCCTTACGGCAATCGACGCTCGCGTATTCCTGGACCTTCTGCCGTGGCATTTGCAGTGCGAGCAAATCCTTCTCAGAGCCAACTGTTTGTGCAAAACTCAGTCTTAGGGTGGCAGGGGGAGGACACCAGTTCTCCCGGAGTCGCTCTGCGAGCAGCGCCTCCGTCTCTCGGCGACTCTGATCGGCCTTCACGAAATTCCTGACTGACAACGACTCAATTCAGAAATCCTCCGCTTAAGACGATTACCAATAGTTTCAAAGAAGCGGATCGAGGAGTAGAGTTAGGCTTTTAAGAATATGTTAAAAATAATCCAGTGCGCAGGTCTAAGGAAAGTGACGAGGCTCTAATGCGCTGTCCGGTGTGGGGACGCGGGCTGTGTCGGTATTTCGCGTCCACGTCCGTTGCTGGCTGGGACCGTTTGTGGTTGCGTCGGTCGCCGTTCCTACTGATGCCAACGACCGAACGAAAACTGATACCAGTCTACGGTTGGCAATGAATGAATAGATTCCATCGCTTTGGCATTCCTAAATCGTTATTGTCGAGTGCACTGTCTTATCGCCTCTCGTCAGTGCTATTGTCTTTCTGATATATTTTTTTTTTTCATGGAGTGCCAATAACTTAGTTCAGTTTTGCCCGCCCGGTTGGCCGTGCGGTCTAACGCACGGGTTTCGGGGCGGGAAGGAGCGCCTGGTCCCCGGCACGAATCCGCCCGGCGGATTTGTGTCGAGTTCCGGTGAACCGGCCAGTGTGGATGGTTTTTAGGCGGTTTTCCACGTGCCTCGGTGAATGCGGGCTGGTTACCCTTATTCCGCCTCAGTTACACTACATCGGCGATTGCTGCGCAAACCAAGTTCTCCACGTACGCGTACACCACCATTACTCTACCACACAAACATAGGGGTTACACTCGTCTGGAGTGAGACGTTTCCCGGGGGGTCCACCGGGGGCCGAACCGCACAGTAACCCTGCTGGAAGAGTGGTTCGGTGTGGGGCGGCGGATGGGTGAAGTGGACTGCGGTAGTCGTCGTGGGGTTGCGGACCACTGCGGCTGCGGCGGGGACGGAGCCTCTCCGTCGTTTCAATGTCCCCGGTTAACATACAATACAGTACAATAGCTCAGTTTTTCGTCCATGTTTATGAGTAGGCGATTACTTAATAGTGGACTTTGCATCTGGATGAAGGCCGAACCAGTGGTTAGCTTGGAAACGAAAGATAAAAATAGTAATTCAAAGTTAATTCAGTGCAATATACACTATAAGAATGATTCGTATTGTGAAACTATAGGAACGAAAGAAATTCCAAGAAAATTGACGAATGATGACAATTATTTCTCGCAAAAAAAAGAAAAAAGTGCCACAAGCGACAGTATACGCTGGAAGAACACACGATTAAGTCACTAAACTATTAAACAATTGTATCTTATATGCTTTCTGTTCACTTTACCACAGAATTACCGAAAGAGAATTATTTATAAAGGAGCCTAACCAGTTGGAAGAGAGAGTCAGAGGTTCGACACATGTAAATAAAGAAGTAGGTGTTAATTTATTTAAACAGAAATTGAGAGTGTAGCACCAATTATTAACGTTTTAAAACCAACCAAAAGTCGACATTTAATGCTTTACGTAAATAAATAAATTACGAAAACACTTCACTTTTGGAAACATACACGGGTCGGATAAAAAGTAACGGCAGCAGTTATAATTCGTAGCACACTTTATACTGAGAGTCGTTCACCGTCGGTGTCTCCGTCACACACGCGGAGGGCGCCTTACGCCGTCAGCACGTCGTCTCGCGAGGACCTCCACGAGGCACAGACGATGTGTTCTCTCGTGCTGTAGCGCGTGCCACGAACGGGTGCGTTCATTTTGGCCGACGAGTCCTAATACGGCGGACGTCACACGGTGGGCAGTGTGGCCCCGCGCCCTTTGGAAGGGCCGGCCGCCCTCAAAGGGCGCGCCTGCCCGGCCCCCACAGAACACCGCCGTCTGCCGCCTCGAGTTTCTCACCACACAGCTGGCAAACTGCTCGTCGCGCACATTCGGCAGTCTTTCGCGCTTGTAATTTCACCGACACGTATAACTCTACCCGGCCCCTTCCCTACCTGTTCCTTTCAGTCTGTCCCTTCTTGTACTCACGTTGTGGCACAAGGCTGTCTTCCTCCCCTCCACATTACTTACCCGATCTACCCATCCGATCTTCAGCGTTCTCTCGCTGGACCACACTTCAAAAGTTTCTTTCGTCTCGCTATATGTCCTGATCGTTATCCTCGACAGTTCTCGTTTATACGAGCCTACACTCCAGACAAATACTTTTGGGAAAGATCACCGAAGAAATTTACGTTCTATATTAACCTACACTTCTTTTACACAAAAGCTTGTCTTTCTGTTGCCAGTCTGACGTGGAATGACGATAAAAGAAAACATGTTAACATTTACGGGAAAACTACTCTACTGATTAGTTGTGCACCTGCTCGGCTATTTAAGATCGACAACTGCACGTTTATGGTGATAAGTGCTACCTGCCTGCGGCAGCAGTTTATTTAATATCCAGTAAATTTCGTGGGAAATATTCCGAACTGACGATAACCAGAATAGAAATACTGTGCTGAGCAACTAGTGCTGTGCAATTTGCATGTACAAGGTGAAAAAAAAAATATCGCATTTGGCGGCTGGCATGCGATTCCTCGTCCCAGTTTGAGACAAAAGAGTTTCTAGAAGAACCTAGTCCCGCCAACAGGCTCGATAGAAAAGCGATTAAACCAGCTATGCTCTGGCAACGTTCTAACTGCGTCCAGCGTGGCCGAAAACAGGTCGCACGAGATGTCCTGTCAGCTCCGTGACACGACGCACGGATATTCAGACTCGCAGATGTTCGAGTCGCGTCCTCCATAGTTCGCAGGAGAGCTTCTGTGAAGTTTGGAAAGTAGCAGACGAGGTACTGGCAGAAGTAAAGCTGTGAGGACGGGGCGTAAGTCGTGCTTGGGTAGCTCAGTTGGTAGAGCATTTGCCCGCGAAAGGCAAAGGTCCCGAGTTCGAGTCTCGATCAAGCACACAGTTTTAATGTGCCAGGAAGTTTCATATCAGGGCACACTCCGCTGCAGAGTGAAAATCTCATTCTAAAAAGAGAGTAAGTCATCTACCATAAAAAAATGAGCTTCCCCAAGGATCCGTCATAGCTCTTCAATCTGTATACCAGAGACATGCCGAAAGCGACTAATAAAAGTTTTGCTACGTCGATGACCTTGCCATAGCCACACAAACCAGCACACTCCAGAAAGGAGGAAATATATTGTTTACAGACGTAGCAAATCAGAACACGTATACCAAGCACGGAGACTCGAACCGAGTGCAGCCGAGACGGAAATCTGAGCATTCCACTTAAACAACAGAACTGCAAACCGACAGCTCAATGTGACTTTCTCTCAACAGAGGACTAGACACAATTTCCAGTCTCCACACCTTGGTGTCGCACTAAAACTAAAGACTCGAAAAGCTAAAGACTCGAAATAACGTCACAAAGAAACTGGCTGGCACAACCTGGGCTGCTGAAGCTCCCACTCTACGGACAGCAGCTCCGGCACTGGTGTACCGAGTAGCTGAACACACAGCAAAACTAGACATCCATCTCAGTGAATCAAAGAGAATTATTACGGTACACTAAAACCCAAACCGATCCCTCGCCTACACACCATCACTAACATTCCGCCAACCGATCGAGAATGTAGGAAGCTGCATCACTCCGACTATCCTCGAGACCTTCCATTCATCATTAAATCACCCTCCTCCAGACCGCTTAATATCGCACACTCAACTGTAGCGTAATGAAACAAAACAGCAAGAAGTGGTGCAGGAGATGGAATGCTGCAACAATAAAACATCAAGGTCCATCTGCCAGTCTAACGGGATTTGATCTGAAGAGAAGTGAGTGGGCACGACTGGATAGGATAAGAACTAGTCACGCCAGGTGCAAAGCTCTGACGCACGAGTGGGGACTCGGGAACTCTCCAGCCTGTGGTTGTGGCGCCCGAGAACAAACCGTTCAGCATATTGCCAGAGACTGCCCTTTCAGAAAGTACCCAGTGACTTCATTAATGCTGCTACCTCTGCTATCACCTGGCTTCATTCAACAGATGCTGAACTAACAGTCCTAATTTTACAGTTTAAACGTCCTCCTTTTAGTAATATTGAATTATTGATTTTAAGAATTTGTAATTTTTGTGCCTAAATCCTTAAATATACAATTCTAAACTGTATGTATCTCTCAATATTCGCTGTTGCCGCCGTAAGGTAGATAAGTGAAAGTAAAAGCACATCACCATTGATAAGTACGTAATATCCAAAGTTAATATGCTAATCAAAACTGTCATGTAATCCTATAATTATTTCACTGTCATTGGCAAGTGTCTTTGACGTGTGCTCAGAAACCAGCACATAATATGGCGCTGGTGACGCGCACGCGGCCGATGCTAGACAACTCTGTGGCATTGCGACTCCATTCACCGCGAATTTCTTGCCCAGCGCAAAGTCCCAAGCGACTAGAAAAAAGCGTAGTTGACTTCTGTATATAAGAAAGATGTAAGAACCAGCAAAAGTACAGACCTATATCCTTAACAACGGTCCGCTGTAGAATTCAACATATTCTCGGATTCAATACACACTAATGGCCATTAAAATTGCTACACCAAGAAGAAATGCAGATGCTAAACGGGTATTCATTCGACAAATGTATTATACTAGAACTGACATGTGATTACATCTTCACGCAATTTGGGTGCATAGATCCTGAGAAATCAGTACCCAGAACAACCACCTCTGGCCGTAATAACGGCCTTGATACGCCTGGGCATTGAGTCAAACAGAGCTTGGATGGCGTGTACAGGTACAGCTGCCCGTGCAGCTTCAATACGATACCACAGTTCATCAAGAGTAGTGACTGGCGTATTGTGACGACCCAGTTGCTCGGCCACCGTTGACCAGACGTTTTCAGTTGGTGAGAGATCTGGAGTATGTGCTGGCCAGGACAGCAGTCGAACATTTTCTGTATCCAGAAAGGCCCGTACAAGACCTGCAACATGACGTCGTGCATTATCCTGCTGACATATAGGGTTTCGCAGGAATCGAATGTTGGGTAGAGCCACGGGTCGTAACACATCGGAAATGTAACGTCCACTGTTCAAAGTGCCGTCAATGCGAACAAGAGGTGACAGAGACGTGTAACCAATGGCAGCCCATACCATCACGCCGGGTGATACGCCAGTATGGGGATGACGAATACACGCTTCCAATGTGCGTTCACCGCGATGTCGCCAAACACGGATGCGACTATCATGATGCTGTAAACAGAACCTGGATTCATCCGAAAAAATGACGTTTTGCCATTCGTGCACCCAGGTTAATCGTT
Organism: Schistocerca piceifrons; assembly: GCF_021461385.2. Taxonomy (NCBI): domain Eukaryota; kingdom Metazoa; phylum Arthropoda; class Insecta; order Orthoptera; family Acrididae; genus Schistocerca; species Schistocerca piceifrons. The sequence goes on from NC_060147.1 coordinate 146,824,562, forward strand.
GAGTACACCATCGCAGGCGCTCCTGTCTGTGATGCAGCGTCAAGGGTAACCGCAGCCATGGTCTCCGAGCTGATAGGATAGTTCGTGCTGCTGCAGACGTCGTCGAACTGTTCGTGCAGCTGGTGGTTGTGTTGCAAACGTCTCCATCTGTTGACCCAGGGGTCGAGACGTGGCTGCACGATCCGTTACAGCCGTGCGGATAAGATGCCTGTCATCTCGACTGCTAGTGATACGAGGCCGTTGGGATCCAGCACGGCGTTCCATATTACCCTGCTGAACCCACCGATTCCATATTCTGCTAACAGTCATCGGATCTCGACCAACACGAGCAGCAATGTCGCGATACCATAAACCGCAATCGCGATAGGCTACAATCCGACCTTTATCAAAGTCGGAAACGTGATGTTACGCATTTCTCCTCCCTACACGAGGCATGACAAAAACGCTTCACCAGTCAACGCCGGTCAACTGCTGTTTGTGTATGAGAAATCGGTTGGAAACGATTGTACGTGGCACGTTGTAGGTGTCGCCACCGGCGCCAACCTTGTGTGAATGCTCTGAAAAGCTAATCATTTGCATATCACAGCATCTTCTTCCTGTCGGTTAAATTTCGCATCTGTAGCACGTCATCTTCGTTGTGGAGCAATTTGTAATGGCCAGTAGTGTAATACATTTCCTTGAAAGGAAAGAGGTTTTATCCACAAAATCTCCACGGATTTAGAGAGAAACGCCCCTGCGATACTCAGCTTGCCCGTTTCTCACACGATATAGTGACAACTTCGAAATAAGGTCAACAGGCAAATTCCACGCTTCTAGATGTTCGGAAAGCGTTTGACACCGTGACCCACTGCAGACTTGCTGCGAAGATACGAGCATGCGGACTTCCCTGATATGGAAGTAGCTCCAAGGACCTAGTCCGCTGTCCCCGATGGCGGGTGTTCACCGGGACGAGCGTATTGTCAAGAGGGCCCCAGCGGAGTGTGATAGGCCCGCTCGTATTCTCGGTCTGCGTACATAAACGCTCTGACGAACAGTGTGGGTTATATGCTGATGATGCTGCGGTGTAAGTTGCCGTCGTTGAACGAGTGTAGGAGGATACGTGGTGACTTGACAAAATGTATAGTTGCTGTAATGAATGGCAGCTTGCTGTAAATGTATTAAAATGTAAATTGCTGCGGATGAGAGGGAAAAACAAATCGGTAATATGCGAATACAGTATTAGTGTTGCATACTTGACACAATCACGTCGCACATGTATCTTGGCGTAAGGTTGCAAAGCTGTATGAAATGGAAAGATCGTATGAGGATTATGGTAGGAAAGAACGGTTAACTTCAGTTTACTGGGAGAACATTAGGAAAGCGTAGCTCATCTATGAAGGCGACCGCTTATACAACACTAACGCGACCCATTTTTGAGTATTTCTCGAGTGTTTTGGATACACGCAGAGTCGGATTAACGGAAGACAACGGAGCAACTCAGAGGCGGGCTGCTAGATTTGTTACCGGTAGGTTCGATCAAGAAGCGAGTATTACCGAGTGACGTCGCGAATCCCTGGAGCGAAGACGATGTTCATCTCTCGAAACACTACTGAGAGAATTTACAAAGCCGGAATTGTCCACTGACTGCAGAACGAATTTATCGCCGCCACCATACATTACGCATAAGACCGCAAACTTTAGATACGAGAAATTAGGCCTCATATGGAAACATTTAGCCAGTCGTTTCTCCCTAGCTCTGTTTGCCACGCACCATACAGTGGGTTGCGGAGTGCGAATGTGGTTGTATATGTAGGCTAGTCCTGAATTACATCCATACATTTTATATAAATTGACATATGTGTGTGTGTGTGTGTGTGTGTGTGTGTGTGTGTTACACGTCTCCTACCACTGGACAGATATCAACGAAACGCCGTGCACATATCCCTTGCTGTCAGGTGTCAGAACCACCTACCTATCACACTTCAGAAGATATGACGTCATAAACAATGAGAGGCGTAAGAAACTGCCGCATTATGCATGACGTTTAAATTTGTTACTTCTGTGTGAATAATTCTATTTTGCAGACGGTATCCGCATATGCCGCTAAATGTATCTACAAAATTGTATCAATCTATTATGGATCCAGAAATATTACGTCGTAAACACTGAGATGCTTGAAAAAATGTCGCATCAGGCGTGAAGGTTTAATACGTTTGCTCTTTACTACTGCGGTACAGCTTACGTAAGTCCCTGACACCGGGCAGCGCTTTCGACAACTTTCAATTGCGAAGCGCAAACGGCTACCGGGGAAAACAATAGCCGTCCTAGAGCTATGCAGTGTCTCGCCATAGCGACGTTGACAAAGCCGCGTTTTGGACACATTTCTACATTATACATAGTTTATTGTACGACTGTTTCATAATTTCAATGACGTTTTCACGAATAAATGTAAATGAAATTTTTCCGGTACTAATATTACAAATAAAGTTCATTTTTTTGTTTCGTTTCTAATAGAAAATTGGCAAAATGAATAGCCAGGCAATGCCGGGTTTGTCAGGTTGTAAATAGATAAAAGTAATCTTCATTGGGCACCTTACGTCAACACATACACAGGCGGCTAACCTTGAGGTGAGTGACTCCTCTGTCTGCGCCACGTGGACGAACAGCGCGACCTCAGCTTCGCAGCTTTAGATGAGATTTTCGTCCTCCAGATACGTCAGAATATCCTACAATAATACACCGATGTCAGCGGTATCGGCCTACAACTGTGCGCATCTGTCCTGCGACTCTTCGTGGAAACTGGAATGACCTTGCGCTTTTTTCGAGTCGCTAGATAGCCTTCGTCGGTAGAGCGACCGACGACAAACTGGTGCTAAAAGGGGAGCGAGTTCCTTTGCAGAATATCTGTAAAAATCTTACAAGTGCCGCAACCCGTCCGCACGTCTTTTCAGTACTAAGCGATTGTAGTCGCTTTTGCATTGCGCGACGACTTGCTTCGGTGTTTGTGATATCGGCGATCAGGTAAAAGAAGGCCTCGACTGCGAACCTCCGCGGTTTAAGTATTACGTAAGACCGAATTAAGTATTTCGACCTCCTCTCTGTCATCTTCCGTTTAGGTAGCATTTAGAACACTGAAAGAGTGAATGTACGGTCGATCCGCTGATTGTCGTTGCATAAGACGGAAACTGGCAGATGCTTTGGTACGTTTTAATGAGGAATTAAATTTACGTGTACACGAATCCGTGTCGTAATGTCGCCTGTGACTCGAATGGTTAGTCCTGCTCGATAGCCGATTGGTAGATGAGAACGAACAATGATGTATCTCTCAGAGCTGCAGAAATGTTTATTGGGGACACAAGTTGTATGTCGTTTACATCAGTACCGTTCCGCGTAATAATGCTACGATAGCTTTTTTGATTTTTTATTTTAGCAGCCACTGCATCGCGCACAATGTTACGAGAGATTCAGTTTAAGTTTTTAGGAATGTACTGGAACAAATTATTATTGCTTCTGATACCATTGCTCTGTATCAACAGTTACACACTTTTACTTTCATTGTAACGCCGTCTGGAAAGACGCTCTATATTCTGACGTCGATATTAAAAAAAAAAAAACGCGGTTTTGGAAGGACTGAAGAGCTTCTTGAGGTAATTAACATAGTTGTAGACACATTTTTTGCTCGACGTAAGGGGTCAAAAAAGGAATCTGGTGATTACGGGGCAGTGGGACATGTCCTTCAGGTTGGCAGCTGTTTGGCGTGTCGTGTGACGGCGGGCACACAAACCCCGGGCAGCCCAGCCTGACGGCGACGTCTCGCCTCCCGGAGCCGGCGGGCCGGTCCAGCGCGGTGCGCCTCCGGCCGCCCCCGCCGCCCCCAGCCGCCGCTGCCGCTGCCGGCGATCAATACGGGCCGCTGTGCCTCCGCCTCCGCCTCCCCCGCCCCCACGTGGGCGCGGCCGGCCGCCAGGAGGCGAGGGCGGCTGCCGTGTGATGCCGCACTGGCGCTGCGTGGCAACCGCGGAGCCCGCAGCTCCGGGGCCGAGGTCACGGAGGAACAGCCACACTCCTGCCGCCTTCCGACAGCACGGCTTCCAAACTTCCGCCCGCACCCTGTGCTTGCCACAGCAGCCGCCCGATGGCCGAGCGTCGAGTGTTCTACAGCGGAGATACCTCCTGTGTGCTGTGTTGTACAGGTGCCGGAAGTCAGTTCTGTGCGTGTTGCACGTGGTCGCTCAATACAGGGACGGTTAATCCTGGTCGTAGTTGAAGGTATAGTTGTTGCTCGACGATCTTCCATTCGTGCTCGATTGGAGACAGATCTGGTGATCGGGCAGGCTAACGAAACTTGCAGAGCGCGTTGGATTGCAACAACGGTACGTGGGCGACCGTTATCCTGTTGGAAAACACTCCCCGGATGCCGTTCACGAATGGCAACAAACTGGTCGAATTCGCAGTCAGGATGCGTGGGGTAACCGTGCGAGTTCTCCCAGACCGTAACTCCAGTGTGTGTAGCGTGCAGACAGGTCGGTTGCACGGAACTGGTCTCTTTCTAACCGACACAGGGCCGTCACTGGCACCGATGCAGGTCCAGCTTTCATCAGAAAACACAACAGACCACCACTCTGCTCTCCAATGAGCTCTCGCTTGACACCACTGAAGTCGCAAATTGCGGTGGTTTGGTGTCAGTGGAATGCACTCTACAGGGTGACTGGCTCGGAGCTGCCACTGAAGTATCCTGTTTGTCTCACTGTGGTGCGAACTGCCGATCAGATTGCTGCTGCAAATGCAATACAATGCACACCGACCGTCTCGGTCCTCCCTCTCAGCAGTGTAACGTGGTCGCTCGGGCCCAGTCTTCTCGTACCTGTACGTTCTCGCGACTACTGCCGCCAGCAGCCGTGTACAGTGGATGCATTCCTGCCAAGTCTTCATGCAGTATCGCAGAAGGAACATCCACTTTCTTCTAGCCCTATTGCGTGACCTCATTCAAACTCAGTGTATTGTTGACGGTGTTTCTGTCGCCTTCAAGGCATTTTTGACTAATATCAGATCACCGTGTTCAGTTTTATAGGTAAGTAACACCCGTGACTGTTACATCACGTATTTAAAGCAAACGTGATTTGCATCCTCACAGTGGCGCTACAGTGCGAATGGCGCGAAATTTGAGCAGATATCACCTCTCAGCTGTACAGACACGCCTACCAGCTTTCGCTCATTTTTCTCCATCAGTACGTATTGAACAAACCTCATTCTCCCCTTCTGTGTGTCCACCTTTTCTGCTGCCCTATCTTTCATTCTCCTCCTCCCCACTCAGTCACTCCCTCCCTCCCTCCCTCTCTCTCTCTCTCTCTCTGCCTCATCATCTCCACTTTCACCTCTCTCTGTCCATTTCCTGCATCCCTTCCCACTGACCATATCCTCTCTTCCTCCATCTCTCTTTCCATCTCTACCTCTGCCTTGGCCTCATTGTTTATCAGTTGCCCACCTGCCCTCTTCACCTTGCACCTTCCCCATGCATTTCCACCTCCTCTGCTCTCTCTATCCATTTCCTCCCCCTCCTCACTCTGACAGTCCCGTTATCTATCTATCTCAACATGTCCCCAAACATGCTAACTGAAACATGTAGCCCCTGCAATACAGTTCAATAAAGCAGGCCAATACTAAACCCACAACACACCTGTCTTGCAGGGCGGCCTACATGTCAGGGCCCAGAAAACAGTTCTTGCCCCTTGACATATAGATTGCCTTGCAAAGCATGTTGATTTGGCAGACCGATGCTGCTCCCACACAACACACCTGTTATGCAGGGTGTTCTACATACCAGGGGCTGGAAAAAACACGTTTTTGCTCATATCTGCCCTCCTATTGGAGCTAGGAGGTTATAGAACCCACTGTGCAGATACTCGTGGGATTTGCTGTTTCTGTGCCAAATTTGGCGGAAATCGATCCTGGGCTTTGGGAGGAGATCATGCACGTACACAAATAAGCTCTGATTTATACTTACAGATATAACACATTATATACATGAAACTTCCTCATGAATAAAAAATAAATCCCACTTCTCCAATTCTTCCATGGACGATGTGAGTTATATGTTCCCACATTATGGTTCAAATGGTTCAAATGGCTCTAAGCACTATGGGACTTAACATCTGAGGTTATCAGTGCCCTAGAACTTAGAACTACTTAAACCTAACTAACCTAAGGGCATCACACACATCCATGCCCGAGGCAGTTCCCATGTTATTTTAGTGAACTCTCACTAGAGGATGAAGTGGAAGAGAATAAATTTTCGCATGCTTGTGTCTCCTTTTTAAATGTGATTTCGAAGTAACTATGAACAATTACCAAAATTTTCACTGTCCATTTGCAGAAAGTCGAAATAATGATCAGGTTGTGAGTACAACATTTTCCTGACAGGTGTGTATTTCTTGGTGAAATTTTATTCTTCTTCTTTAAACACAGTGCCAGAGTCAATGTTAGAAATGCTTTAACGCAAGAGCAAATTTCACAAACAAGTTTGATTCTGCACGAGGGCCTTACATAGAGAAGGCGAGGTTGTGGACAACACAAATGGCCAAAAACTGTCATAGCATCCGGTGCACGGGAAAGCAGCTTTCACTGACATATGTTCCAAAAATTTCGTGGTGTATGTAGACATTGCGTAGCGTGGGACACGCACGGAACGACTGTGTCGTAGGTGAGTGCCAGAAGGAGTTCTGCTGACGTCATAAAGTAGTACTATCAATTTATTAACGCCTCAGTTTACATAGAATACGTCAGTCACAAACTACAGCAGAAAGTAGAGACGGACATGGAGACGGACACCTAATTTCGTAAAATGAGCTTTAATAAAAACGTCAGTTGATTAGTCCATAAATTTGACTGGCGTGTGTAAGTTAACAACGCAGAACTGCGCCGACTGATAGCGCCTTGGCGAGACACGGTAGCTGGACTGACACAGCGGAAGGAGACTTTCGGTGAAAATGTCAGCCTCAGTACTAACAAAGTCTTCGTACGAGTGCTAACGCAATTCGGACAATATGCCGAGTGTTCTAAACAGCTTCTGAGTTTTTGTTTCGGGCATATATACGTAAACTGTGTGTCAATCAGGTCAGGGCCGTGTCTAGGAGTTTTACAAAGCGGGAAAGCTTAAATTTGCCACCCCTTCTTTCACCTCCACTCATAGAAATCAAAAATTTTTTAGAGTAATTTGGGTAATATATTTCGAAATAAATGTCAGTATCTGACAACGTTAACTTATTTTATTAAGTGAATTAAGATGTGAGAAAATAAACCATTTTCAAATATACAAGAATATACCATAAAGCCCATACAATAATCGATTTAAAACTTCGCTTCCGAGCTTTTTTAGCTGCAAAAACTCATGATATCATCGTAGTTTATGGAAGAAGCTCGTAGTGCTCTATGGAGATTATACTGAGATTTGTTAATCTTTGTTGAGCAGTCATGCTCCTCAAATGATTTTTAATTAGTTTCAGCTTGCTGAAACTTCTTTCTCCAGAGGAAACAGAAACTGGTATGGTAAGGAATGTTCTTAAGGCTGTATTAATGCTGGGATACCCCTGTACCAAGTTATTTTTGTAAATCAAACTTAATGTGGATGATGCAGTGGCATTTTGCAAGTCTGTCTCTCTATTACCAGGGCATGGTGTTTGAAACTTTCAATTTCCAAAATAAATTCTTCCTCGTTTAGAGCTTCCGTGTAGGTATCAGACAGTTCTGCTGCTTTGGCCTTTAAGTCCTCCACTTCCATTTCTTGAATTTGGACACCACACAAGAAACTAAATTTTGCACTAATGTTCTCCAGTGCGGTAAACTGAGTACTCAGCTCTGTCAATTATTTCTGACAGGGACATCTTGGACAAATCTTCCTGTGAATGTTTGGATACTTCATCCTCACAAAGCTCATCGGTCATTTTATTCTTTCTTCTATTCCTTTTTTCTGAGAATATCGTTGATACCTCATTGTCTTCTGCTAGCACTTTGGCCTCAGAAATAGCTTCAGAGGTACAAGAGTCTCTGCAAGTTTCCAGAAAGTTCAAAAGACCTTGAAAGTTTCGAACAGCTTTATCAATTATAAGGTCTTCTCTTTGCAGAAACTGATTAACATGATTTATTTTTTTCAATATTGCATACCAGAAACAAGTTAAGGCAATAAATTTGAGATTTCTAATATTTTTTAAAAGTAGAGCTTGCCTCTGTTTTTGTTTCCGGTGTTGAGAATTTGTAGGTTTCAATTTCCTCCAGCGCCTTTACAACTTTATGAAAATGCTTATAAACTGCTTCAACTGCCTCTGCTCTTGCAGACCACCTAGTCTTCCTCTGGGGTTTTAATGTTTCTGTAAGATTTCTCATCTTGATGTGGAACCTACGAAGAATAGATACAAATGGTGGACAGTTCGAAAAAACGTTTGGGCTTCAGCAGATGTGTTGGCTGCATGTGCTTCTACTAAATTTAAAGAGTGAGCAGCACATGGTACGAAATAGGCCAGGTTATTCTTCTCAAGTATTCTTGACTGGACCGCTTTGTACTTTCCAGCATTGTTTGCCCCATTGTCATGACCTCTGAACTTTAATGTTCAACCCATCTTGTTCTATTTTTTCAATATTTATTGACTAAGACCTTCTCCTGTTTTGTCTGTAACTATAAAAAAGTCAACAAAACTTGCCTTGACATAGTGAACTACTTGAGTCATCTGCTCATTGTGGCTGATTTCTGGAGCGCAGTCGAACATCAACGAACAGTATGTAGCATCTAAAATATCTTTAATTATGTCTTGTCTTATTTTGTTGGCAATTATGTCTAGGAACTCATCTTGTATATGTTTGGAACAATAGATAATCTGCCGTTTCTTGTGGCATTCAACACGCAGATGGAGGGGCACACTATAGTGTGATATAAGATCAATGGCATTTAGAAATTCCTCACTCTGTGAATCACCAAAATCACCAACTTCTTTTGTTCCTCTAAACGGACTTCCTTGCTTTGCTAGAAAAACACTAGCATCTATAATATGGTGCATCACGGCTCTCCAGTGAAATTCCTCTTTTTTTACTTGGTCCTGCAGCTCTCTGTCGACGCCTCCACTTCCGAGAGAAGACTCTAGAGCCTTCCAAGAGCAAAAACAAAATTTATGGTTTGGTGAATTTTCATGGCCAGGCAAAAGGTTTTTCTAAATTAACAATCCCTTCCTCTTTAGCTAAGAATGATTTTGACTCAGAATTTGAAGTGACAAAATAATCAGCAGGTAATACAATATAAAGTGTTTTTGCTCTCACTATAACCGAGCCATTTTCAACTGCTTTAGAAACCAATCTTTACTTAAACTGTGATCTTCTCTATAGCTCTGACCGATGTCAGGATCACGTTATAAAAATGTTACATCTTTCATAGTCAGAAAACCTCTTCGACCATGTACCAGGATCGTTAAAGTCAAAGTGAAACTCAAAAGTTTCATCCTTTTGCTGAACACTAGGTGATGTTCCAGGAAGTAGTGTTTTACATTACTTCACAGTGTCGTCTGTTACCTTTGTACTCGGGCCATCTTTGGTTTCACCTGAAACCAAAAAATATATAATCCATACTGAACTTGAGAGATTGACTGTGTTTGAGTAATTTGTTTACGTCCTTCTCTGTTGTGGTAGTGTTACTGTAACTGTAAGGGATTGATACCTGAGTCAATCCACATAAAGTGGCCCAGTGAGGATTGCTTGACCATTTTTAAATATTTTGAATTTTTTATGTGATTACAGTATAATTGAGAACAAAACAGCTTTAAAAAAATTATCTTGCACTATTACTAAATGGCGGCCATTTTTATTTGTAAGTGCGTTAGCGATAATTCGAAGACCTCAGATTAGGATTAAGTTACAACTATGCAAGTGGTTTGCCCCTTTTTTTTAAGAAAAGTCTCCTTTACAACATTGTCATCACACAAAATACCCTAAATTTAATTTATATTATATAATCTTCCATGATGTTTCGTTTTCTTAACTGACAGCAGACTTTGTGAAAAAGGAATCCAATTTTCGTGTCTGAGATAACACCTCACATACTTCTTTCTTCTTCTCTTCTGCTATTTTTCTATACATCGCCCCACTACTCCGTTTTCGACCGTCCATCAACTATACAAGTTATTAAACAAATTTAAATACACAACAGAAGGACAATAGAGATCAATACAACAGAAAACAGTGATACGCCATGTAACGCCATCGCGCCCCAACAATAAATGGCGACGGGAGAGGGTAGGTCGCGCGCGCATTATGTGTGAAACTACTCCCTGTCAGCCAGTGTTGACATCTTAGCCGATTTTCGGCTGATGCTCGCCAATTTAAGGAATACAAAGCCAGAAAATCGTTTTGTTAGTCGACAGCCGAAATTCTGGCAGTTTTCTTGTATTGCTGCAAATACAATTAAATAATTTTATTTAACTACTAGATGCACATTGTTATTGAAGTATTTACGTTGAAGCAAGAAGTTCCAATAAGTTAATAATGGTATTAATATTTTGAATGGACCTTTAGAACAGATAGCTTAATGCACAGTTTGAGTCAGTATTCTGATTATTGCTGCCAACTGCGTGACGTCTGGTGCAACAAGGCTGCAGCGCAACAGTGGTTCCTCGAATAACTGTCGCACTTCATAGGCGCAGCCAGGATTTGATTATGGGATGGTTTTTCAACAAAATGGCATTGTAATAACATAGACTTGTAATAGAACTCAAACAGGCACTAGATGTATTGCATCTTAATCTGAACATTTCATTCCAAAGAACTGTTCGCTAGATAGCTACAATAGTATGATTGCAACATTGGGGAATTCTGCCGCCAGGGGCAACTGCCCACTTTGCCCCCCCCCCCCTCCCCCAGATCCGGCCCTGAATCAGACAGTGACTTTATTGTTGAATGAGAAATTACCGTTTTGGTCTGTGTGTGAAGCTAGCAGAACGACAACAGCTTTGCTTTCTCTGTTCCAGATGCTGTTGTATCATCTAGACGGGTAAGTGCTTCTCGATGTCTACTATTTCCGCTCATGCTGAAGGGGCCACTGAAGCTCTACTGCATTTATGTCAATCTCTGCATGTGCAGGTGAGCCAGCCTTACATTTTGAAGCCTATCTGCAAGTTCTGTTTTTGCAAGGACGCTCCAATGACCTATGTGGCAATGCACTTCCAGTTCACACTCTTTGTGAATTTTATAATCCCAGGTAGATGTTAAATTCAGTTTTTTGCACTCCTTTACTGTTTCAAGCAATTTTCGGATTTAATGCGGTCCTCTTTTTCCATGTAATAAAATTTGGAGCAGGTAACGGTTTACAAATTTTCATCCTGATTTGTTTTTGTTTATTGTCTCTTACCATCGATCAACAAATACTCCCAAAATTTTTATAGCTTTTATGGGCGTATTTTTGTATTCGTAATTGATGCAACAATGCAAATAACGGAATCAATTAGTTCGTTGTGCAGTTAATGATTTATTGCAATTATCGTTCGTTAGTGGCCCTTTCCAATTACAGCCATGTGCTGTTTCTTCGCATCAGTTATTTTTAAATCACACAATTAACAATATTGCTCAGAACACAGATCCGCTTTTGGAGGCGGCTACTATTACCCAACGCCAATGTTGCCATCGGTATAACAGAAGAATTAGCGTAGAGGATTTACTGAAACGTATTCCCACACTTAGGGCGAGTATTCCCACACTTACGGATGACGGCCAAAACAAGGAGAGAATCCGCGTTGCACGGAGGTAGCGTTAATACATACGTAATTTTGTTATGTGGGTAGTCCTAAAAATCATTTATTATGAGCCTAAAGTAATGTACAGGGAGCACTTTGAAAATAAAGGAACGCAGGTTATCAGAGAGGTCACGAAGATTATGTATTTATGCTGCTTAATGGCAACTTCTGGAAAGCCCGATTAAAAAAAAAAAAAAACAGAGAAGGAGAAAGAACTTGCAGCATTAATGATAAATTAACGGAATTTTCAAAATTAAGTTTCAAACAGAAAGTTTGCAATCAGTGTTGTTTTCCAGTTTTTAATTACGAATTACATATGGATTCATAATACATCTACATCCAAATCTACATCTACATGGATACTCACCAAATCACACGACAGTTCTCTATTATTCAAACATCGAACAGAGTAATATACATAAATAAATCCACCTTATGACTGAAATATTTGTCAAGACTGTATCCTTATATGGAAGTGAAACATGAACAATAAACAGCATAGACAAGAGGAGAATAGAAGCTGTTTAAATATAGTGCTGCAGTAGACTGAATCACCAATGAAGAGGTATTTGTTTTTGAACAATGTCCCACATGTACACACTTCGTGTTCATTTTATGCTTTGACGACTTAGCAGACAGTGTTAGTTGGAATCTCAGCCTTTTTGCATACTCTGCTATTATCTGCTACAAAATCCTACCCAGTAAAAGTTTCAGTATGGTCATTTCATGTCAACTAGATCTCCTCCTCGAGAAATTTTATATGAACATTCGTCCAGGGCCCCAGTGAACACTGGTAAAGTTTAACGTTCTTCGAAGCAGTACTGGCCGAGATACAGTCCCTCGTTGGACTGCACGCGTTGCTTTGCGCAGAGCGAGCTTGAATTCCTGGCGAATTTAGGCTGTTACATATCGGGAAATATTCTGTTGAAAGAAAAAAAAGTTAGCCACCTTGTACAACCTTATGCGTTCTCTTAAAAATAATAATGAAAGGAATTTTACGAACCATATTAGGCCACAAAATTTCACACAAATTCGCCCGAAAAAATTGGTTCCCGAAAGTTCACATTCTTATATCTAGTTGATTAAACGCATAACGAACATGAAAATAGGCATATAGTAACCTAATGATACAAAGTTCTCAAATGCAAAATTTCATTTATATACCATGTTTCAATACTGAATAAATGAAGTGCGAAACTGAAGATTTTGTAAAAAGATAAAAAGTGCGTTATTTTGACCTGATTTTGCAAAAAACTATTTCTAAAAAACTTTCCAACAGGGCTCATTAGAAAGATCATTGTTTTAACAGCTAAAAAATTGTATTTTGTTATCCAACGCAGACTAACAATGCTAGATAATCAGAATCAAAGTTGGGCGCGAAAATCGCGACACAAAAAAATGTAAACTTCAGATTCTTATATCTCGTACAACAAACGCTTGTTGAACATGACAGTACGCAGTAGATCGGTAGCACGAAGATCAGGAATATCAAATTTCACTCACCTACTATTTTTCAATAATCTACAACTTCGTTACAAACATGACGATTTTTTTGTGAAAGGGTGAAAATAGGGTATATTTGACACTTTTTACAAAAGACACTTTCTATTAAAGCTTCAAAACCATTATAATACGAAACAACGTGTTTTAAGCTCAGCACCCCCACCCCACACCCCACACAGAACAGAGGGTTTTGTTTCCAACATGGGCTATCAGTGCTACATAAATTGAGGCAAAGTATTCGAAAAAACACAATGCGAATGAAGTTTAGCTTTGGCTTGTTATATTTCGTTGATTAAATCCGTGATAAACGTGAACCTTGGACACAGTAACTTAGCAACATAAGGGTTTTCAATACAAAATATCACTCACGCACTGCTACCTAAATTTCTATTGTTTTTGCATAAATTATATAAAAAAGATCACATTCAATTTGCTTTTAGAAAATCTGTTTTCCATAATTGACTTGAGACTAATCACAGTTGGAAAGAGCAACTTATTCATGCATTCATTAAATCGTGTATGCGGTAATAGTACATGAAATGATGGGCAAATTTGAGGAAGTCAACTGCTGCAGTAGCTATATTGCAGCATCCTGCTGTCCGTGTTTCTTTGCGTGTGATTTTTGTTTTTAAACTGGGAAGTAATACATCGCCTTATTGCTCTGCTCCGTCATGGCATTGGCACTGCCGGTTGAAGAACATGAACCGGCAACGCCACCGCTATAAAGGTCTCGCCCGATAGCTGTGCAGTACCAGCCACCGAGGCCGTAGCACGAGCTACTTGTCGTGTATTGAAATTGGAAAACGGATATGCAATATCGATAGCCAACAAGACCAATGATAGATCTGATCTATACATCCATAGTAGATTTGATCTATACATCCATAGTACTGTCGGATGTAGCCCATCCCTCTTTCACCCAAGATATATTATTGGCCTTCTTTAGCTCGATTGTTTTGTGAGTCATTTCAGTTCTTGCTTGCAGTGCTACCATTCATTTTTTTGTGCTATGTGTGATAGCTTTTTTGTGTTGTGATAGCTTCCAATTCTGAATAGGTTTCCAACAGTAAGGATGAGTAAAATCGATTTTCAATCATTAGCTAACTTACGGTCAGTTAAAATATGTGCCCCTTACCAGTAGCCTATCCATAGCAGTTTAATGTTTTGGCACTGGAGTCGTTGTTTTGAGGCTGGTAGAACTTTGGGTTTCCAGTATTTCTGTATTTCACAAGGCAACGGAGTGGAAAATACTATAAATAACATTAAATTAAAGTCAGTGTATAAAAATGCATTTGGATTTGTCTATGTCGCCCAAAACTCGCGTTGATCATTTCTTCAAAAAATTTGCTCAGTAATCTATCATTAGTAGATCAAATGGCAGAATATCGACCATTCTGGTTACCTGGGCGCCACACAGTTATGAAAACGAGTTTCGATAAAGAAGGACAGTGAAGGGTTTGTGGAGGGCCAAGAGGTACGGCATGACAGCACACTCTACAGTTGGTTCGTTTCAAACAGATTTTTTCAGTGGGTGCTTAGATTCATCCGAGTTGACTGCGCTCTACATCAACCCTCCGCTCCCCCTTCGGTCTAGAATCTATTCACCCTCTTATGATGCTGTAATGACTGAAGCCAGAAATTTCATGCACAATTAAATCTTAAAATATGTTTGCATTCGTGGTCTATCAAATGACTAAAACACACAATTAAAGAAAAAACATGCAATGTCAGAAATCAATCTTGTGTTGCGATGCATTTTACTTTACTTTAAAACTGTGTACAACAACCGGTTTTTCCAAATTCTCTACCGACTTGGGGTAGCTCTGCGTGTTAGGCGGCTGAGCTGGCAATCCCTGGATACGGTAGGCGAGGCAGTTTGAATCCATCCGCCAGCAACTTTAAAACTCATTTTCTGTGGATCCCTTACAATAGGCCACAACCAGTTCCTTCCGAATACCTTTATTTCCTGAAAGATTCCAATTTACTAAAACATGCAGCCCCACTGTTCAAATCAAAAGAGCTACGTCAAAGACAAGCCGAGCATCTCTTTGGAGCATTTGGCACTGAAAGCCACAGGATTAAGAAATTCTCCTCTTTTAGGCTCATGCATTGCCTGTTGGGACAGTCTTTAATGCAGTAAATGATCTTACAATGTAAGAAGTGAGAGATGCATACTTAAATGAGGAAATATGGGAAAGAGTAAGGTTGAATAATTCCGGATCCTTCGCATTTTCTCCACCAAAACTGTTCTGGCTTCTCCATCGGACAGAGATCTCTTTATTCCAAAAGCCCTGTCAGTAACAATCACTGTGCCCCAAAAAATCAGCTCTGTTCCTGCTAACTTCCTCATCTCCAGTTCAGACTGAAAGAAGAAAAGTGTAAAAATGACCTTGGAGGGTGAAGTGAAATTGCAACGTGACTGCTGCTTGTTAGTGGTTTGCCAAAATACGGCGCTCCTAAGTAAGGAGATTATATCCCCGCTTGATGAAAACTCCGAGATCATTGTCGAATAAAATGGTTTATCGTTCTTTATGGAAATTTTAAGAATAAATGAAAAACGTGTATCATTTTAAGGTCCTTGTTAAGAAATCCGGCCACCTCCCGCTCCTGGCTACGTCCCTGCAACCACAGATGGGTTTCTTCGCCCACATTAGCAAGCCTGTAATTTAGTTCCTTAATTTAGGTTCCAGAAACTTGCGGCGAAACCAGTCTGCTTGCAGAGCCATTCTTCTGTTGACTTCTCAAAAACGTTATCGGCATTGATAAATTGAAAATCAAATTGATATTACTTTTTGCTTGGCACCTGTGCGAGATACTCTTGCAGGTCTGAGAATCTGAAAGAAGGTACTCAGCAAATGGGTTTGTAAGCAGACAGGTAGGCCTACCACCACGAACAAGCCTTTGGAACCTAAATTAAGAAGCGAAATTACAGACTTACGAACTTGGATGATGAAACTCACTCGTGGCTGGTACTGCACAGCTATTGGGTGTGACCCCAGTGGCAATGGTGTCGAGGAACCGATAGTGCCAATGTCACCATGGACAAACAAAGCGGAGTGATATGCAATATGGTGAGATATTGCTTGTCAATTTCAAAACACCACCGCATGCAACGAAACACTGACAACAGGATGTTGCAATGTAGCCTGCTCCCGTGGTACATACCCTCAAATTTGTCCGCCATTTCAGGTATTGCTAAAGTACATTGAAAAATCAAACTCGATTTGGTGAATGCTTGGATAAGTGCCCTTTGCAACTGTGATTAGTCTGAAGCCAGTTAATCAGTTATCCAAAACAAATTCTTTAAAAGCAAATTGAAAGTGATCTCTTTTCAGAGTTTTTACAAAACGAAAACGTTTTGTAAGGTGGCAGAATAAATGAAGGTCAGATTCGCACCTTACAACATGAGAGATTTATACATCGCAACGGGAAAGTGAATATGACACCTAACTTAATTCGGTGGTAATGAGCAAATTTGCCTAGCAGTATGTAATGCAAAAAGATAACTTGTTTTTGTGACAACTGAGAGGGCATTATAATATGCATCCTGCTCCAACCATGTGCATGTATGTCGCCACAAGACTAGGGATGAATACATGTTCTCTCGCATAACGAGAAAGATAGGGAAAGTTTCTGTAGGAAAATTCAGCAAAGGTTTAATTAGTTTTATAGGAATTTCAGCGGTAGAGAGCGGCCTAGCAAACGACAGACCATTGTAGCTTAAGGTAAATTCCGCGTACAGAGGCGTAAAATCTGTTGGTTCACCAGTTTGCATCCACTGTAAAGTCGAGCGACCTAGGGTGATCTTTTGCTCAATTTGTCACATCACTAACTATCCACCGTAGACTTGATTGTCATCCTAAAAATAGTACCGAACTTTAAATCGGAATCGGACGATTTTCGTAGACTGACCAACATCATAACGTAATTGTAGGAACAATTTTGAAAAGAAACTTCTAGTTAAACTTTAACATTGCTGTGTTGTAGAATTATTTAACTTTCTGAGGGGTGGGATTTAATATTGTTGTGTTTAGGATTATTTCACTTTCGGATGTTGACGAGATGCGTTATCCTAACAACTGCTTTTTGTTGTCACATTGGAAACAAAGCGTGTATTTTTGTGCTAATATTGCGACACGAAATATATCGTTTCAAGTCACATAGTTGTTCTCAATCCTAGAACAAGTAAACCAGAAATATTGCATCTTACAGTTTGAACTGATTTTGTAGATAGTTTGAACTCACTATCTCAGTGATATTTTATATTGAATATCCCTATTTTGCTAAGTTAGTATGTCCACGGTTAATGTTTATCACGGCTTTAATCAACGAAATATAAGAAGCCAAAGTAAAAACTTTTTTCTGAGTGCGTTTTTTTGGGTACTTTGCTGGAGTTTATGTAACTTTGGTACCCAATTTTGGAAATTAAACCCACTATTCTTTGGGGGAGGGGGGAGGAGAATGGTTTTGAAGTTTTAATAGAAACGGCATTTGTAAAAGGTATCGAATATATCCTATTTTCACCTTCACAAAAATTGCCATGTATTCAACGAATTTGTAAAGTATTGGAAAATAGTGCTACCGGCCTATTGTGTATTAAGTTTCATGTCTGACAAGCGAAAGAGATTGGGAAATAAACACCTGTACGGCGTTAGCTCGAGTGTGTGGCACACACATCAGGTCTTACTAACACAGTATGCAAAGAAGGACTGTGCAAATCATGACGGCGTTGATTGACTGGAAAGAAAATGTATCAGAAATGTTGAGAAATTCTACTCGACGAGGAGCACCGCGCCCCTGCCCGGATTTCAAGAGTGGCGTCTTTCAGGGCGGCGACTGCTGCAGCTAGCAGTAATCTTCCACCGTCAGCCTGCTGCAGTCCTCTGTCCAGACCTTCTACATCTACGTGGATACTCGGCAAATCACACTGAAGTTCATCGAACCACCTTCACAATAATTCCGTTACTCCAGTCACGAACAGCGCGCGGAAAAAAAACGGATACCGATATCTTCCCGTTCGAGCTCTGATTTCCCTTCTTTTATTACGATGATCGTTTCTCCCTTTGTAGGTCGGCGTCAACAAAACGTTTTCACATTCGGAAGAGAAAGTTGGTGATTAAAATTTTGTGAGAAGATTCCGTCGCAACGAGAAACGCTTTACTTTTAACGACATCCACCCCAAATCCTGTATCATTTCAGTGACACTCCCTCCCCTCTTTCCCGATAATACATAACGTACTGTCCTCTCTTGAATTTTCTCGATGAACTCCGTGAATCCTGTCTGGCAAAGACGCCACACCGCACAGCAGTATTCTAAAAGATGGACGGAGAAGCATAGTGCAGAGAGTGTGTTACTGTGAACAGAAACGACGACAGACCAACTATGACAACGATATTTCAGGTATACATGCCGACGCCGCAAACTGAAGATGAAGAGATAGAGAAAGTACGTGAGGAAACTCCTAGCGCATAAGGCGAGAACAATAGCATCTGAGGCGTTAATGTGTATGGAGTGGAATGGCACCACTTCCTGACACATCACGCCATCCGATTATGCCTAAAACCACGCGTTTTGGAGAGTACATTCACTTTATGTTCACCTGGCGACTTTATCTCCCTCAATGCGATAAACACACAAATTTTTCCTTCAGCTACCAGAAATCACGACATTCACACTTAATAAATACAGAGACAAATCCTTTGAAATGATTAATTCGTGAAAAAAATCAACAGCAAACTCATGTGAGTTGTGAGCTTAAATTTTTAACACAAGACAGTTGCTATCTATATTTATATCACTGACACAGAGTCTTAAGGTATTTTCCAGGTTGTCGACTGTTAACCTTGTATTCCTATCGCATTTATTTTCTTGAGAGAAAACAACTGTCCACACTTACATGGCTTCCGGCAAGACAAATTTTCTTTGTAGCATCTGATCTCAGATGTGCATAATTTTCTTCAGTCAACTAAGTTTCACAAATTTCGACCTGGTCTACTTCTCAAAATTTAGATTTTAAAGAAAAATCTTTCTGAAGTGCAATTAGTTCCATTTGAAGGTTTTCTGACGCATTCCCTACGTCACATTTTGCTGAGTTAGCAGATGCTGTTTTCGTACCTGAAATCAGAAAATTTTGTGGCTCATTTTGCTAGTAAGAATTTCACTTCATCATCATAAATAACTTAATATTTTCTTGAGGTGTCACTGTAAGAATATGGTAACAGGTTCCAGCTCTCATCTGCATTTCCCACTAGAGCACTTTAGTGTGAAGAGCTTTATGATGACAGTATAATTCGGGAAATAAGTGGTCTTACTTCTGCAATTTGTAATTTAAGTAATTTAAATGACGGGTTATGTCAACCGGAAATGCGTCATCACAAATCCATAGGGGCTGATGTACTTCAGTCAGTTGTTTATCTTTGCGAGTGCCCGTGGTCAGCCTTCTCACCTCGCTGTGATGAGTCAAATCTTCGTGTTCGTAATACAGACTGTCCAAATACTGTTTTAATGTATGGGACTTTATAAAATGATGCACATGGTAATCACATCCATGACATTTTTCATTTTAACTGATTTAGCACACACACTCTGTTGGTGAATAATGCGGTGAAAAACTTTTAATTTGGGCTACTTAACATTTAATCCAGCAAATTTTTCATTTAACGTGCCAATAAAACCTTTTCGTGAACCGAACATCGCAGAGGCTCGCTCCATCGGAACAAACTTGAGAATGTTGACTCCACTGCAGATTCAGAGTTTCGATGATTTTTTTCACTTATTCAAAAATATCTTCATTTGTGGTACCTTTGAATTGCTGTAAGGCTAATAATTCTTTCATTACGTTGCACTTCATATCTAGACCACGAAGAGAAAATGCTGAACTGTGTATGGCAAACCGCTACTTTCTTCCAAACAGTCCGCAAGTGCTTCGAATGTGGCAGACAGATCAGAAAAGCTTTTTATAATGTCATCAGCTATGATGCAGTTCGACGAACAGCTGCTCGTCTCGATGAACTAACCTGTTTGAACTCTTTTTTTTTTCTTGTCGAACATGTGCAAGAGGCACTTCTTTACGAATTCGCCTTCAGCAGAAGGCTTTAACGCTATGTGCTCGAATTGGTATACATTTGGTGTTGCTTGTCCAAATTGGAAATTGATAATTTAATTTCGTCTCGATTCATCTGGTCAGTTGCTCAACAGTTGCAGTTGCACAGCTCTGCGGCCGTCGTTTACCCCTGGTTTAACTCGGCGCCGGTTTATACAGGTCCATTTTGCCGTGCGTGGTACACTTTAACAGCGGTAAGCAGACAGTTTACAAACATTGTGGTTTTGGAAATGCTTCCACCCTCGGTCCGAATGCCAATGAAATGAAGTAATCGTATGGCACCGATAGCCGGGAGTTCCCGCTTGGGAACGTTCGGCCGCCAAGTTGCAAGTGTTTTCAGGTGACGGCTCACTGGACGGCTTGCGTGTCGATGTTGATGACAACAATACCCAGGCCCCGAGTGGGGGATTCCCGGCCGGGAATCGAACCTGGACCTATTAGACAGGCGTCAGGAACGCTGACCACAGTGAAGGGGGCAGGCCGAAGTTCAGTGACGATGCCCTTGCGGGCGTCAGACAAATCGTGCCATTTCCGTGTTACCACAAAGACTGTGCATCCTCTAGACACGCTGGGAGTGGTTATTGCACGTTGACGTCGGACACATTAGTGTTGATGGGCAACCAGTAAAACTTTCACACGGTATACATCACCAGCATGGCGAGGTTGATGATATACAATGGGTTTTGGAGTTCAAAGTGTGGTATTTTAACCAAGTCTCGGATCGAAATTCCTCTTGTGACTTGGCGATGCGAGACAACGCACGTCCCCGTAAGGCTCAACTCCCGACACTCGAGCAGCCGCCCCACAGTCCTGATCTCTCCTCGTGCCTTCGGTCCCTTAAAAAAGACCTACGAGGTCGCCGATACGACGATGTGATTTCTTACGCAGCTGGACACGGGTTTTTACCAGACGAGTATCTTCAACCACGTGCGTCGGTGGGATGATTGTGTCAGTGCTCACGGCGGTTACATCAGATCTGCCATACCGATTCTGGACTCTGCGGCTTTCTTCGAACGGTAACTTTTTGATCGTTCCTTTTATTTCCGGTTGGTCATTGTTTCCGACGTTTTTATCCTACGTTTGTTTAGCGATTTTTCTGACAATGCCAGGAACTCGTGCTGGCGCACCGTTACAAAACACATTAAACAGTAGTCAGCAGAAGAATCCCAAAGAAAAGCCAACAGTGGGCATACCAGTGCCAACACTGCATAATACAGTAGATGTGAGTGTCAGTGACGGTCAGAAACAGCTGAATCGCTGAAACTGAACAAAGCTCGAAGGACCGCCGGAGTCCCTGTCATATGCAACACAAAATTTGCGGCAGAGTTAGCAGCAGCGTCTGCCACTTTAGTTGGCTGAGCCCTCCGTGACGTGTTCGCTCCTACTGAATGAGCCTATAACGAAACGTGCTGCTCTTCTTTGGATCTTCTCTATTTCCTCTGGTCGAACGAGTTAACGCCACACATTTCCCGAGGTCTCATCCAGTGAATCTCACGCTGATATTTGGTGGAAGTAACTGCTTCCACTGGTGGTTCCGAAATGTTTTAAACGTACGTAAAGGGCCGTTCTGTCTACGTATTTGCAATACGTCGCATTTCCTTATGTTGAGTGTCAGTTGCCAATCCCTACACCGAGCGTCGATCTCCTGCAGCTCTTCCCAAATTTCCCAACGATTTTTATGTCGCCGATTTCTCTATCTTCGAGCACATCATCCTCGAAAAGCCTCACGGAAATTCCGACATTCTGTACTAGGTAATTTTTATATAGTGTCAAAAGTAATGGTCCTATAAAATTCCTCTGGGCCCCGTCAGTAGCCACCCGTACTTCTGAAGAATTCTCTGCATTGAGAATGCAATGATGTGTTCTGTTTTGCTAGAAACTCTCGAGTACTGTCACATAGTTGGTCTGATATTCCGTGCGCTCGTATTTTGTTCATTAGATGGCAATGCGGAACTGTATCGAAAGCCTTTCGGAAGTCAAGGGACACTGCGCCCGTACCTGCTGCTTTCTGCGTCTCGTGGTCGAACAGAGGCAGCTCGGTTTCACACGATCGTCGGTTTCGGAACTCATGGTGGCTGCTACGGAGGAGATTTTCGGTCATGACATACTGCACAAGCATAAAATATGAACCAAAATCCTACAACAGAGCGACCTCAGAGATCTAGACCTATAGTTTTGTGCGTCTCTGCGAAGACCTTTCTTGAAAACAGGAAAGGCCCGTGCTTTTTCCTAGTCATTACAAACGCTTTGCTCCTAGGGATACCTACGGTAGACTACCGCTAGAAGAGGGGCTAGTTCTTTAACTTCTTTCGGGTTCTGTGTGTATAATCGAACTGGTCTCCTGTCAGGTCCAACTACTGGACAAGAAGCAAACCATAGGCCACTGCCTGCACTGATACAGAACATGAATATTTTTGGCACATCAATATGTTGTGTACCAATAGAAATAGTTATCAAAGGTTTGCTGCTGGTGTAGGAGAGTTTCTGTACTGCATAACTCCTGTCTGGTTACTTCTGTATAAAAGGCTTTCGATCATTTAGCAATAGTGAACACTTGTCCCTGAAGCTGATTATTACAGATGTTGAAGCAGACCTTCTCGGGCAAACATTCAAAGGTAGTAAGTATGAACCAAAACGACAAAAGCTGGCCAGTAAACCTTCGCTTTAAAATGAATACCTTAGCAGTTATGAGAACTTGTTCATCTTCGATACTGTGAAACACGTCTCTTCTACTGAAAGCTCTTTGCTTTCTTTATTTTGATAGGTGATAGTATGGCTCAAAGAAGGAAAAATTTCCAGTTAGCGTAGGCTCTTAAGTGACTGCCTTAAGAGTCGTAGCTGTTGTCTTTTTCATCTGGGCTAGTGTGAAACACATATGTTCTACCGGACAAGTGCTCATTGCTCCCAAGACACACGTTTACTGGGCATTTTCTTTTTTTACCGTCTGCCTCCTTCCAAAATATGGAAAGCTTGCAGTAAAAGAGATGCGTTTGATAGTGTCGAAGATCAACAAATGCTCATTGCTCGTAATGTATGCTTTTTAGAGTCCACAAGCTCTAGATTTTTTTTATTTCTTTGGTCCCAAAATTTCTCGAAAGACTTATTATTCACCCCGTATTTGACTGAAGATTATCATCTGTTATTTATGTGTATGCAAATTAGACAGGTACAATATACTTTTCTTAACATACAGATTGGCATAAAACACGAGAAATGAAATAATGACATTTTTTGTTGATCGATACTGTCATAATAAGATGTATCCATTCAAGCTTAAGATAAAAAGGGAAGTAGACGCTTCGACAAGACTACAAAAGCAGAGGCTATTTATGTAAGTGAATAAAGACAGATAAATGTATCGACATGTAAAAAACCTATGTGCCATTTCTTAGAACATTTGAAGTTTGTTGATCGAAAAAGCTCGTTCCTGTTATTACTCTCGCTTGTGCTTACTTGCAATACAGACATAGACGTGTGTAACTGGCGAACGTTGTACTTAATATTTTCTGCATAGTAACTTGGCTTTACCAAAAGTGTCTGCCATTAATGTCGACAGCTATAGATTCCTCACATATGTTTCTATGCTCTGTATTTTCTGTTTTAGAGGCGATGTATCTGGAAGGGTAACACGCATTGGTTCTGTTTGAGTATTGCATTACAAATAGAACCTGCATTCTTTTAATAAGAAGTCCACTGTGTAAGGTGGAAACTGAAGTAATGCTTTTCGTGGTCAGTCTGCTTATCGAATAATGGTACATTCTGTAGCACCGAGGGCCTGACACGCTC
Source organism: Schistocerca piceifrons (assembly GCF_021461385.2). NCBI lineage: Eukaryota > Metazoa > Arthropoda > Insecta > Orthoptera > Acrididae > Schistocerca > Schistocerca piceifrons. The sequence continues at coordinate 146,848,698 of NC_060147.1, forward strand.
GCCCATCAGTGTGCGAAAGTCGTTACGTTTTCTTTACGGGAAATTGAGTCAGTACTCAATGGAGTAATTTTCAGAGTTTCGTATGTAAATCTTAGACGCCATGCTGTCACATCTGTGATGTGTCCTTCCGCTGGCAAACCTGTAATTTACGAGTTGGATACTACTGAGCAGATTCAATTAACTTTACCATTTTTACACTTACTCATTACTGTCGACGGAGGATACATTACAGATAACTCCCGCGACACGGAACCCACTGCCTACATACAAACGACGATGATACGATGTTTTAATCTCCTATATGCTCCAGAATGAACGAACAAAAACGTATTCCACAGTTGTACAATAAAACGGCTTCGATGACATAAGACAGAAGCGTAGTGCATCTGTGCAACGCGCTTCCGTCAAAGTCGGGGTAACCGGCGCGCCACGTCCGGAGATGGCGGGGGCGGCCCGCCGCCCACACTGTGTCGGCCACGCCTTCTGCCTCCTCATGGACGGGGAGCGCTAGCAGAGAGCTGAGTGATCGCAGCGGAGCCAGCAGCGCAACACAGCAGAGCGCAGCAGCCGGCGCTCACCGGAGGCACAGAGAGACACACACACACAGAGGAGACTCCTGGGCGGATCGGAGCGAGCGACTGCTGCCGCGCACAGCACAGCACAGCAGGCAGGCCGGTTCGCACCGCACGGCGCTTCGATCGAAACTGGGAGCGCGGCACGCGGAGTGAGGCGTGAGGCGTGAGGCGCGCGTGCGCCCCAGGGGCAGCCGGGCCGCGCATGCGCAGCAGCAGCCGGCCAGTGGGCGCAGTCGCCCTCCTCACCAGGACGACTCCGATATCAGGCGTTTCTGTAAATGCCGCGATTCGACACAGTTCGGAATCGCAATTAACGAATTGGCAACTCGTATCTCTCCGCAACTTCAAAATGCTGTTTATAACCGTAGATGCTACACTGTGATCATTCGTAAGTAGCAACTAACGGGCGCTTGTAAATGTATCTGCCAACTGGTGTTTCTGGTCAGGTGACCTGTGTTATTGCAGCGGAAGTGATACTTTCTCGCCTTAAAAGTGTGCAACCCGAGAATTTCAAAATTGTCGTTCAAATCATTATGCGATTTGAGAGGGATGATACCTAAAGGTGAAATATACAGTGAGTGAACAATAAAAATTCCATTCTCCCCTTATTAAAGCCATTGTGGACTTGTAAATCTACTGCGAAGTAGTTGTGGAAGGTTGTTTGAAGGTTGCTCGTATGCCAGTGAAAAGACATCTTCCAGTTAAAAAATGACATGTTAACTAACTAGTTTAACTTCAATACTTCAACATACACACAAAAGTTTACCTGCGTATTGTAGTACTGAAAAGGTGTCTGTCTTGTGAATACACTGCTGTTAAACATTTGGTAAAATTGACGTAATGGGACATCCCCTCCCCACACCGAGAGGGCATGGCGCGTTTTTCGTAGTTTCGTAATACGCATCAAAACATTTGTCGGAGTCGTGTCCGTTATCTGTTATAAGTTTTCTGCACTTACATTACAGTTTCAGTTTTTATGGTGAAAAATGCGTTTAACTTTTGCAAATACAGCACGAAGATAATCGTTACACTACACTGTAGGTCAATCTGCTACCGCAACCTCCATTTCACTTTCGCTGGCTTCACCGACTCTCGACATTTTAACCTAATATAAAATCAGGCTACACTACACAACCGAGATTTCACAGGCGAAACATATCAGTGCTTTGCTAGCTAAAACGCCAAATTTAAAACTTTTGTCGGAGAAAATTATCTTCTCGGTTCAGTTCTTCAACCGTAGTTGGGCCATATATCCAGTCTGAGACTCGAGGTTCTTAGAACAAGTGCGAATGTTGGTAAACAGATAGCAGGTGGTGTTGAATGTTAAATCCTCGATTAAGTTGCTACTTGCGACTTCTAGCTGCTACTTATCACTGAAATCGCAGCCAGACTCGATAGCATGACACGAAGTTCTTAGAAACGAGTGCGAACTTAAACCAACAGAGGTCCACACGAAGGATCTGTTCATCCTGGGCTCTGTGTCTTACCTCTCGCCGCTCCACCCGATTCCGCGCGTCCTGCGGGACGCAGTTAGTGCCAAACCCGACAGACTCTGTAAGTAGGCTGTTTATGTTTTCTCTATGTAAGTAGGCTGTTTATGTTTTCTTATTGGCAACGTTACGTAGCGCTCAATATGAAAATCACTGGCTGTGCTGTGTGCAGTCTGTGGCTGCTTTGCATTGTTGTCTGCCATTGTAGTGTTGGGCAGCGGCAGCTGTATGTGAACAGAGCATAGCGTTGCGCAGTTGGAGGTGAGCCGCCAGCAGTGGTGGATGTGGGGAGAGAGATGGCGGAGTTTTGAAATTTGTCATGAACTGCTATATTTATATATGATGATATCAAGGTAAATACATTGTTTGTTCTCTATTAATATCTTTCATTTGCTAACTATCCCTATCAGTAGTTAGTGCCTTCCATAGTTTGAATCTTTTATTTAGCTGGCAGTAGTGGCGCTCGCTGTATTGCAGTAGCTTGAGCAGCGAAGATTTTTGTGAGGTAAGTGATTTGTGAAAGGTATAGTTTAATGTTAGTCAGGGCCATTCTTTTGAAGGGAATTTTGAAAGTCAGATTGCGTTGCGCTAACAAAATATTGTGTGTCAGTTTAAGCACAGTCATGTATAATTGTTCAAAAGGGGACGTTTCATATGGCGACCCTGCCAGGATACCTCACTGGAATCTTCTGATTTTTTGTTGTAGTTTGTGTAATTAGTGTAGATTTTGTTTATTGCTAGCTCGTAATTGTAGAGAAAATCTCCTTTTTAGTTGCAGTCTTTCATTGTTGTATAGTAAAACAGTTGTGGCATGCATGTAGATTTGCACCAAGTATTTTGCAGCTGCAATTAACTAGATATTATTTTCAGTGTTATGTTAATGTGTTCTCTTATTTTTGCTCTTCAAATTGTGCTTTTCTGTGTTGTCGTGTGAAATATTGTGACAATAATGGCGTGTGAAAAACGTAATACTAGGCTCCAAAGTAAACTGAGAAATGACAGTGAAAATGAAAGCAGTGTGTTAGCGCCACCGAGTAATGAATTAACTGATGTTCAAAGTAGTAATTTGGTAATTGTGCATAGGGAAATGGAGCGGGCTGCAAACAATGGTGTAGACAGTGAAACAGGTAGTGAACAGGGAAGCATTATCGATCGATCGGTCGGCAACAGCTCCCCTCAGGAATCCGAAATGACAGGACACAATTTCGCAAATACTGTAGATTCAGGTTTTGCGTCCTCACCGTTTTCTCAAATAAGTCAAGACGCATTTTCTGCTTGTCAAAATGTGAATGTTGCTGGTGCAAATGCACTGCCGAAAAGCGTAGAGAATCAGATTCCAGACACTAATACATTATTATTGCAATTAATGCAACAAATGGAACAAAATCAGAGACAAATGGGACAAAATCTTAAAAAGTTAGACACAGTGGAACAAAATCTCAAAAAGTTAGACACAGTGGAACAAAATCTCAAAAAGTTAGACACAGTGGAACAAAATCTCAAAAAGTTAGACACAATGGAACAAAATCTTCAAAAGTTAGACACTACACTTGAACAAACACGTGAAGATTTAACCACTGAGTTACATAACATCGAATCGAAATGTCAAAAGGTCTGTAATGACGTAAAAACACAAATTTGTGAGCATTTCCAACCTATTTTTTTCGCGTCATGAAAATGTATTACAGAATCACGAAGCAGCCATAAAAGAACTGCAGACTATTGTTCATGAAAATCATGAGACCTTGCAAGCTAAAATTGACTCAGTTGCATCTACCGATTCGGTTACTCAACTTGCAAGAACTCAGGAAAACTTAAAGGACACAGTAGATACCCTGAAAATTGGTTCAGAAAGACACATGGAGGAAATAAGTACACTATCGGAGAAAGTAGCCGAACTTTCGGATCAGGTCACTAACTTATCTACAAAGGTAGATGATGATCTGAATGACACAAGACCCGTAGCCTTCACTGACACATAAGAGTATGAACAAATAAGAAAATTCAAACAAAATCCAAATCAAATTAATACACAGTACAAAAGAGAAATCCGGGAAGTACAAGATCAGTTGACGCAGGTAATACAAGAATTACGTATTTCAGAGGACACTCGCGCTCCAATACGGAAAGAGGGACATAGAAATACGGAACAACCACAAAATAATAACACAGGACACTTCGGAAATTATGAAAGAAATTGGCAAGGCGCATTGGATTTTGAGATGGAACCGCCGAAACGAAGTAACAATGACCGACATGCGACTCGCCGACATGACGATTTTGACTATAAGCTGTTCATTACTACACGTAAATTCAAAACATTTAAGAATTCTGGCAACGACATTCATCCACAAGCATGGCTCCATCAATTCTCTCATTGTTTTCCTCCCAACTTGTCGTTAGAACACAGATTAAAATTTATGTGTGGCTACTTGGAGAATGAACCAGCTGTAAGAATGCGATCGGTCATTCACGATTGCCACAGTGAAGGAGAGTTTTACCATGCCTTCCTCTAGCATATTGGTCTCAAGCCACACAAGACCGAGTAAAACATGGCATGATAATGATGAAACATTTCGAACAATCTGAATTTTCCAGTCTTGTGAAATATTTTGAAGACATGTTGCATAAGAATCAGTATCTTTCAAACCCATACAGCCCCTCAGAACTCATCCGCATTTGCTTACTCAAATTGCCTGAAGATTTACGACATATTATTTTAGCAGGACGTTATAAAGAAGACATTGAGGCTTTTCAGGGACTGTTACAAGAACTGGAAATTGACACAGACAGTCGCGGGATGCGAAAACAGGAAAACAATCACTACAGGTCACTTCCGTCACAATTCCGTGACGACAGAAACAATAACTGGACACGACAGGTATATTCTTACAACTCAAATCGTGACCAAAATAGACACCACCCGTACGACAACCGTTGGCAGAGTAGCAATAATTACAGGGAAAGATCACCTCTCCACGGTAGTGACTATCACAGAGACAATCAGAGAAACAGACAATATGGGAACGAAAATAATTATTATTACAGGAGACAGAATAACTTTAGACGCAACGGTCCAGCGCGCAGTTACGATTCAGGGAGAAATTCTCCACCACTTAACCGACAAGAAAGAAACTAGAGGAACTACCGACATGACGACAGACGATGTGATCGTAACGACAGACCTGAATTGCATCAGAACTGGCGGGATTCAAACAGAGCAGGGCCTTCTCGTCACGGTGAATTTGTAGAAGTTAGGTCTCCAAATCCCAATAACGACGCGCGCCAATAAAGAGACCATAGGCAATGACTCACACCGCTGGCTGCCACAAAACGTACTTATGAAACTGACGACGCAGCTGCCGTAGCTAGTAATTACGTAAAAATGGAAGACATTAGGGACATCTTACTCCAAGAACACGACGTAAAACATAACAACATTGCATATCCTGTGATTCACGTTACAGTAAATGACGTAAAATTTACGGCAGTACTTGACTCTGGCAGTCCCATTTCAGTAATCAGTGAAACAGCCTTTAGCAAATGCAACAAATCGAACGATTGCCCCACACTTCCGTTACGTAAGATTAAATTACAAGGTGCAATCTTTGGAAAAAGTGTAGATGTACGCCAACAAACCAACTTAGAATTCTTTTGTCAAAGCCACAGCTTCTCTATGAACTTTCTTATTGTTCCATTATTGTCGACGGAAATTATACTGGGAGTAGACTTTTTGAATGAATTCTTTACATTCAGAAAGTCGCCTTTGAAAACTTCATCACCACATCTTTAAAGGACATTGCTCATGAACAAGATAAAGATCCGATTTGGAAAGACATCAAGAGCAAATGGCATGAAAAGACACACACACAGATTCGGCATTATTACCTGGTTAGAAACAACATACTCTTCAAACGCTGCACTGTTGATGACAAGCTATGGGTACTTTGCATTCCAGACGATTTTGTTAATAAGCTCATTTGGTACATTCATTTCAGCTACGCACATTTTGGTCCACGAAAATGTTATCATATTCTTCGAACGACTTGTTATTTTAACAATATGGAAAAGAGAATTCGAAGAGTCTTGTCTATTTGTAAACTTTGTCAAAAGGCGAAACCATCTACTGTCTCACATCGTGCTCCGTTATTTCCTATTATTCCTTCTAAATTAAAAGAATTTGCTGCTGTTGATCTCTTGGGACCGCTTGTCGGAACATCTAATGGATTTTCGTACGTTTTAGTCGCTGTTGAACTTACTTCAAAATTTGTTTCTTTCACTCCGTTACGTAAAGCCACTGGACGATCTGTATCCAACGCCTTTGTTAAAAATTTCTTACGTGAAGTTGGACACGTTAGCAAAGTCATTTCAGATAACGGACCTCAATTCAGATCTGCTGTTTGGTCACGCATGCTTCGGAATCATAAAATCAAACCTGTTTTTATTTCATTGTACTCACCACATTGTAACCTGTCTGAAAGGATTATGAAAGAAATCAATAAGCTTTGCAGACTTTATTGTCACAGAAAGCATCAGCATTGGGACAGATATTTACACTTATTTCAAAATGTGCTGAATGAAATGCCTCATGATTCCACTGCTTTACGACCTACTCTTGTACTAAAGAATGAAGAACCACCAAACAGAATCAGAGAGCTTGTACCTTTCCCAAATACATGTAAACTTCGACACAAAGACATAATTGATTTGGCTCTTAAAAATATAAAATCTGCAGCAGACAAAAGGAGAAAACTACACGGTAAAGCAAATGCAAAGAAATTGTATATTGGTCAGAAAGTTCTCATTAAAGCTCATTCATTGTCACATAAGAAGAAACACTTGAGTCACAAATTCTTTCTAGTTTACAATGGACCTTACAGAATCCGACGTATACCACATGATAATTGCGTTGAAGTTGAAACTCTGCGTACTAGGAAGAGTAAAGGTTTACACCACATTTCACATGTAAAACCGTTTATTGAAAGATAATCTGCTTTTTAACTTTGTCTTTGCCATATAACTTTTCACTTTACATTACTAGTATGCTGTGTCAGACTTAAGAAACTGTTAACATACAACTATGTTTGAAGTTAAATATCCAGTCTAGAACCTAGGGAACATTTTTAAACAGAAATTACGAATGCATTGTTATAGTGAACAGACGACACAGTGTTGTATTTGTACATTCTTGCTTGTTAGTTGCACGATTACGTAACGACTATAAGGCTCACATACTTAGAACATTTACCAGTACTGCTAATGAGTTTTTAATGCAACATTTGTGCTAATTACTGAAATGCTTATGAATTGATGGGAAATATTCATACATCTGCACACCTGATTATGACAAGTGTCTTTCTACGAGAGTTGAGAGCTACTGACTTACGAAATGCCACATGACTATTGAATGATATTTTTATGCTTTGGTTTGCGTAATTGCTTATTTCATTTGACATCTGTTTTCCAGCTGTGTTGCAGCATTGGTTTCATAAAATAAAATTAAATGCATTTGCTAATGTGAACACTTTCTGTCAACAGATCTGTTAAATAATAATTTTGTGATCCACATTCTTCAAAAAAGGAGCACTTGGAAAGGAAAGAACAATAAGAAGGGACTAGTAACAGTAACTGCATACATAATATTCTTTTCAAGTACATGGTAATATTTCTTTTACAATAAGTTGTTGTGGTGCACCACTTTAATTACTTAGACATTAAGATGTGATTATACATTTCCCTTATCTGCATTGTTATCTTTAGTGTACTATTTTTTCTGCTTGAGCTATGTCATGTTTAGATATAAGCTGCTGTTTGCCAGGCATAGTACTACTGAACTTTAATTTGTGTTACTCTGCTAAGTCAAATTTATTTTTTTTGTTTGCTGCGCATTGCCTCATATTAGTTGTAATGTTGAATTGCTTGGTAATTTAGATTTACTGTAGCTTGCTTTGCGATTTTCCATTTTTTTTCATTGCTGTTTATATTAATTGTTTTATGTGCTGCTGCATTGCCTCGTCCCTTAGTTTAGCATCTGAGCTCAGTAGATTTAAGTTAGCTTAAGAGGGGCTAGCATATAAGAGAATGAGTTGCGATGAATTTCAAGACATACTCTCTACCAGGACTACAGTGGGCCTGTCCTCAATTTCTACAAGGACTGCAGTGGGTCTGCACCTCTGGTGGCCCACCAATACTGCAGTGGGTCTGCTCTGTGATGACCTTCCTACCAATATTCTTCCAAACTACGACTGACTCTGCTGTGGGTTTGCTCTGTTGTGGCCCATTATCTGTCAGCATGTCAAGAGTCAGCACTGTCTTTCCGTTGGAAGGACAACACTACTTCTTCAAGACTGCTTGGAAATCCACCACTTCTGTGTGCATTTTCTTTTACTGCTCAGACTTTGAGAAAAACACTGCAATTTTACTGTGACGAATGATGAGGACTGTCTTTATGGACTGTGAGAAATTTTCGCTTTTGACCAACATTGTATCAATAAGTGTGTGCATTTGATATCTTTGTTATTGCAATTATGAAAAATTTTTTCAAATCTGTATTGGCCACTGCCCAACCCAATTTGTAAATTTTTTTGTGGGGAGCATGGGGGCTATGTAAGTAGGCTGTTTATGTTTTCTCTATGTAAGTAGGCTGTTTATGTTTTCTTATTGGCAACGTTACGTAGCGCTCAATATGAAAATCACTGGCTGTGCTGTGTGCAGTCTGTGGCTGCTTTGCATTGTTGTCTGCCATTGTAGTGTTGGGCAGCGGCAGCTGTATGTGAACAGCGCGTAGCGTTGCGCAGTTGGAGGTGAGCCGCCAGCAGTGGTGGATGTGGGGAGAGAGATGGCGGAGTTTTGAAATTTGTCATGAACTACTATATTTATATATGATGATATCAAGGTAAATACATTGTTTGTTCTCTATTAATATCTTTCATTTGCTAACTATCCCTATCAGTAGTTAGTGCCTTCCATAGTTTGAATCTTTTATTTAGCTGGCAGTAGTGGCGCTCGCTGTATTGCAGTAGCTTGAGCAGCGAAGATTTTTGTGAGGTAAGTGATTTGTGAAAGGTATAGTTTAATGTTAGTCAGGGCCATTCTTTTGTAGGGAATTTTGAAAGTCAGATTGCGTTGCGCTAACAAAATATTGTGTGTCAGTTTAAGCACAGTCATGTATAATTGTTCAAAAGGGGACGTTTCAACTCGAGGCTCTTAAAATTCATTACACCTGGCTCCAGGCAGATAAATTTCTTAGGTTGAAACCAAAGTCCAGACAGATGACAGCCAATATAAATAGAATGAAAGAAACTTCAAAGTATCAGGGGAATAAAAAATATAGTAGATGAGCTATTAGTGTGTTTAGATTATCTCAAAAATAAGACTGAGTTTGATATACTCTGTCTGTCTGAACACCACGCAACTGTGGTCATGGATAGTGTCAGAATAAGTGGGTATAATTTAGCACCTTACACTTGTACATCTAGGATGGATAAAGGAGGAGTTGCCGTTTTCATAAAACAAACTGTAGAAGTAAGGAAATTTCGTGCTGATCAGCACTTCGAGGTTTGTGCATGTGAACTTCAGCTACATAATATAGTACTGATATTAGCAACAGTGTACAGGTCCCCATTAGGGGACTGGGAGATATTCATAAAAAAGTTTGACTCCCTATTATGTTGTATGTCAGACAAAAAGAAGAATTTATTAATCTGTGATGATTTCAATGTAAGCTTTCTAAATAACTCTGAGAGGAAAAGTGAACTAGATGTGTTATTAACAACATATAACTTAGAATCAGTGATCAATTTCCCTACATGTATAGCTCAAGACAGTAGCACGCTAGTAGATAATGTATTTGTACAGAAAGAGAATGTAAAACAAACACATGCCTTCCCTGTGGTAAATGGATTCTCAGTCTGTGATGCGCAACTGATTAAGTTACAAAACCTAACAGGGTGTACAGTTCGGAAACCATTAAGTAAAAGTGTATGGTCGCTCAGCCCAGTATCTATAGAGCACTTCAAAGAAAGCTTAATAAATGTTAATTGGGGTGATGTATATAATGAGCCAAATGCTAATGATAGATGCAACATATTTCTCGATAAATTTATATCCCTTTTTGAACATTGTTTCCCAAAGAAAATTACTAAATGTAACACCACACGCTTTTCAAAGAAACCTTGGATTGCTAGAGGTATTAAAGTGTCTTCAGAAAGAAAAAGAAAACTTTATGAGACAGCAAGAACTAGTAAAGATCCAGAAGTAGTTTTACACTATAAAAATTATTGTAAGATACTGAGAAAAGTTGTAAGGAAATCAAGAAATATGCATGTTAGAGAAGAAATTAGCAACTCCGGCAATAAAATCAAATCAATATGGAATATTGTTAGGAGGGAGACAGGAAAAGTAACCACTGGGGTAGGTAGTATTACTATTAAGGAGAACGAGACCATCCTAACCAACGGTAAGTAGCTAATGTATTTAACAACCATTTCTTAAGTGTAGGAGAAAAAATAGGTGTGAACAGTTCAAAAGTAAAACGCCAGGCAGTACACGGAACAGTCTGTTTTGAAAAAAATTAGTAAGATTAAGTTTCACCTGACAACCTCTTGTGAAATAAGTAAAATTATTAAATATTTGGAAAATAAATGTTCTGTTTGAGTAGATGACATCTCTAATAAGATATAAAAACAATGTGGAGCAATTACAGCTGATGTTTTGAGTCACATATGTAATGCTTCATTAACTCAAGGAATTTTCCCAGAGAGATTAAAATATGCCATTGTCAGGCCGATCAACCAGGAGGGGGAAACCAAAGATGTCAATAATTATTGGTCAGTATCCTTGCTTTCAGCATTTTCAAAAATCTTCTAGAAAGTAATGTACTCCAGAGTCGTTAGCCATCTCAACAGTAATAGGATACTTAATATATCACAGTTTGGATTTCAAAAATGCTGTTTCACTGAGACAGCAATATACAATTTCACTGACCACATACTAGAGTCTTTAAATAGTAAAGTGTCACCAATAGGAATTTTCTATGACTTGTCCAAAGCATCTGATTGTGTAAACCATGACAATATGTCACAGAAATTACAGTTCTATGGTATAAATGGAATAGCATATGAGTGTTTTAAGTTGTACCTACACAACAGGAAGCAAAATGTTTCCTTATATGGGTCAAGTGATTTAAATAAGTTTGCCACTTCATCTAACTGGGGTGAAACTACATTAGGTGTTCCACAGGGTTCAATCATGGGTCCCCTCCAGTTCTTGATATATGTGAACGACCTCCCTTCCTATCTGAAGCAGGAAGCTGAACTGACAGCGTTTGCTGATGATGCAAGAATCATTATTAATCTAGTAAAAGAAACTCCAATTGAAAATGATACAAATAAGGTCTTTGGAAAACTCATTAATTGGTTTCCTGCAAATGGGCTTGCTCTAAACTTTGAAAAAACACAGTATATCCAATTTTCTGCTGCAAAAAGTACAGTTCCTTCAATAAATATAACACATCAGCAGAAGTCAGTAGAGAGGGTAGAGCATACTAAGTTTTTGGGTGTACACATAGATGAGAATCTTAATTGGAAAATTCATATTTTGGATCTTCTAAAGCGAACAGTTTCAGCAACTTTTGCAAGCAGAATAATTGCCAATTTTGAGGATATAGAAATTAGTAAGCTAACATACTTTGCATACTTTCACTCTCTGATGTTATACGAAATAACATTTTGGGGTAACTCAACATTTAGACAAAAAGTATTCACTGCTCAAAAGAAAGTGGTTAGAATATTGTGTGGGGTTCATAGTCGCACATCTTGTAGGCATCTTTTTAAAAGATTGGGAACTCTTACAACTGCCTCACAGTACATTTTCTCACTAATGAAATTTGTTCTCAACAACATGGACCAGTTTAAAATCAACAGTCACATTCATGATTATAATTCCAGAAAAAAGAAATACTTACACTATCCTTTACTCAACCTATCTTTGGCACAGAAAGGGGTAAAATATGCTGCTATAGAAATTTTTCACAAATTACCAGGTGAAATAAAATGTCTGACAGACAGCAGTAATAGCTTAAAAAATAAATAGAAATCATATCTCCTTGACAGTTCCTTCTATACCATAGATGAATTCTTGAATAGGAATAAATAAATCTATAAATATAGTATATGCAATTTGTGCCATTTAAGGGAGTGGGGTAAATAATAGAAATATTAATCCTTACCTCTGTATTGTAATATATATTGTTTTCTATGTTTGTACCTTGTTTTCTTGCATCATCTTCACTGAAAATGAACTCAAGAGTAGGGGGACAACCTATGTACCAAGACATGCTGCATTGTTGCCAAATTTATTCAAGATGGCGGCGATGACGTCATCCAAGATGGCGGCATGTAGACTTGACAACATTGCATGACATCATCCAAGATGGCGGCTTTTGGCGGGAAAATAGTCCAATTGTGCTACGTCCACTAACCTAAGCCTCCAGAAGAAAAAAAATGGCGGGAAGTTTGAATCCCAACAGGATAAAGCATGCAAAGACCGTACTTGTCTTTATTATTATTATTCATTATCAGTTATTAACATTTATTATCAATAATTATTATTTATTATCATTTATTATTATTTATTATCATTTATTATAACTTATTATTATTGACCTGCGTCCACTAGAAAATTCCCTCCAAATTCAAATTCCAACATGATAATGGCTGCAAAACCTTACTTTTGCATATTATTCATTATCACTCATTATCATTTATTAAGATTCATTATCATTCATTGTCATTTATTATCATTCATTATCATTTATTAACATTCATTATCATTTATTATTATAGGCCTAGCTTCAGTAGAAAATTGCGCCAAATTAAAATTCCAAAACGATATTCTCTCGATAACTGTACTTCTATGTACTATTATCATTTATTATTTATTCAAGATGTCCGATTTTCTCGGTGAGAAAGCCATTCTCCTTACATCCATAACAAAAATCTATCACAAGTTCAAATCCCCAACACCATAATTGATCACATGTACGAGCTTTCTCCGTCACTTATCTTTTTTTTCACTGCTAGCCTATCATAATCGCGTCAAATAATAAACTGCACTTATAGTAACGTAATTCAAGTCCTTTGATTTTGCAGGGGGGAAGGGACTGAAGACTTTATTTCAAGCAGTACGGTCATCACTTGTTCTCCAATAGTCAGACACACATCTTTGATATCGCAGTGCAATCACCACAACGTCCGCACTCCAACTGAATTAGTTCAAATCCTCGGCACCCCTGGCCAGCGCGCGGAGACACTGCCTTCGCCTGTCACGTGAGGCGGCCGATCAGAAGCGCAGGGGCGACCCCAGCGGTTGCTCCCACGTCGTATACATGTTTTCGCTGGACACGCTGGAACTTGACGAGTTTGACGTCACAGCGGCCCATTGTCCGCTCACCACGTTTCCCGCCAAAATTGTCTGCCTCGGAGCTGAATCGCACAACGGTTGGCCGTTTCCCTGCAACACTTTCGGCACCACGTTCAAATCTGTCGATGCCGACCTCACACAGCCGTTCGCCATGTGTCCCTGTGCGAGCGAGAACGCAGTGCTACACTTTTGGCAACAAAGTTTGTTCGACAGTGGAATCCGCCATGACTATGTAACAGCGCCTTTGGACCGCACTAGAACGCCCGCTAATTGACTCGCTCTCGCGCGCGCGCGTAGTAGCTGTACAACCGCTGCGCCGCCGCCCCGCTTACGTCACACACCCTCCATACACGCGCGGACATAGCCATCTGTAAATACCTGGAAAATGACTCTTTATTTCAGACATTACGGTCATGCAGGTGTGTCCCAACTGACTTCTCCAAGCTCACGCAGCGAAACTCCAGAGTGCCGGCTGAGCCCGCTGACGCCTGACGGTCCCGCCACAAACGGTGGGCCGCGCCCGCCAGCACTTAACGCCGGACACGATGGAACCTGTCGACCGCGTGCCGTACAAAGGATGCGTTTGGCGCCAGACTTTGACTGACAGTGGAATCCACCATGACCGTATAACAGCGCATTTGCTCGTCGCGAGGACGCCCGCTAATTCACTCTCACCACCCCAGCTATATTAAATAATTGAATTCACAATTTCATATACTTATGTTATCGTGTTCAACTCCCTAATATCAACTACTTTTCGAGGACCAGGACGCCACCTCCTCCTCCTCCTAGGAACCAGCGCCAAGTTTGAGATCTGCCAGTAAACAAAGCTCACTTGCGCTTCCGCCACCAACCGAAGAAAACTGTTTCAAACTAAGACACCAGCACTCAACCTCTTCCTACACGTTTCTGGTAAAGGGACTCACCCTGCACTAGGTCCATGGACCGAGGAACGAATTTACTTTATTTAGGAATGGAGTATATATATCACACCCACGTGTCCCACATCATACAGACCTGCAAAACACTCCTACATAACTCGTATATAATGTTCTAGACACACGCTTGCTAATTGTAAACAGTTAAAAATAACTCGTAGCACAGCCTACAGACACGTGAGCCGCTCGTAAATAATGCAAAACATTTACTTCCAAATAGCCAAACAACTGCTAATTTTCGCAAATAATTTCAGTGGATAGGGTGATGGAAGGAAGAACGAGTGTACTTTATTTATTTGTACATATATTTTTCAAACTTTTACTTCTCATAGATTTCGATATGTAAGGCTGACATAAGGCAGTTTCTGAACTCCAGTAGTGCGCTACACATGGCAACACAACCACACCCATCAAGATATTCATTCCATTCCAGACCTGTAACTCCTCTACAGATAAATTTGTCCAGTTACTTGTCTACTCACTCACATTCTGACCAGATTGCCGTTATTGCGCAAAAACAGCTCGGACTGCGCTGTGCTGCTCTGGGAAGTAAGGAATTGCTGCACTCTATTTATTTGGAGCCCTTTTATTTAGTCGTGGAGTATATTTGTCACAAAACACCCGCACTGATCCGACTGTGGTCATCTGACACAGGCCACAAACACGTAAACAACTCCTAATGTCACCACACAACAGCAAACAGCTCTTAAATAATGCAGTACACAATATCAGCAGACGAGCTCTGTACTCTTAAACTCTCCAAATAAAGCACCGCACAGTGCACAGACATGCTCCCAAAATAGTGCAACAGACGCGCCCAAACACCACCAGCTGCCAAACCGACAAAAAGTCTCTGCTCGGCCTGTCCCAAACATGACCTCAACACAGTCGCATTCGCATCTATCACCGGAGAAATTCATATCGCCTATGCGCCTTAGATTACGCTCCAAGGCAGGCCGCGCGCGCGTGCGGTCGGCGGGGAAGGGGATTCCAGAGTCTCCAGCCAAGTTCATCTTCCGAGCGCTCGTGACAGCCGACACATGTGAAAGCTGCATTGCTCTTCTCATGTATACCGCCGACGTCTCAGGTCTGGAGCTGCCTTCACGTCTATTCTCACAATAGCTCATAGCTCGTTGACACACTCGATTAACGCGGCCGGAAAAACATTTACTACTCGCATGCAACCGCGATGGTGACGGAAAAACCAAATCGCTCTGATCTGCCCTCTAGGCGCGTGTAATCATTGTGAACACTATTTATTTTTTTCGAACAATTTATTTAACCATACAGTGATTCTATCATGATCACAAAACACCAATCCCAGATGTGCCCTGGACCATGTTGCACAGCCCACAGACACACACCCAATCATAATTTCAGCACACACAATAGCAAACTGCTACTAAATAATACATCACACAGATGATACGCTCACTACTCGTAAACTATCCTAATAACACATAGCAGAACCTGCAGATCCGCTCGCAGAATAACTCAGCAGACGTACGCAGGTACCCCCCACTCTGCACCCTGCCCACTGGATCGTGAAGTCACCCATCCGTCTGATTTCAGGCCTCACACAGCCCCTGCTCGACTTCTGCAAGCGTGAGTTGGCGCGGCCAACGCGCTCGTCAGCAGTCTAAGCACACACATACGTCCGTCCAGGACCTCCATCCCGAGACGTGACCACCGAACGCGGGTGAAAGTCAACTTTATATCAACGTAGCATAATTCCAAAGCGCAGCCTCCATATGCTAGACACATCATAGCAGCACATGTCTTTACCTCCTATGACACTGTAGCACACTGCACATTGCTCCTTACAAGACATTACACAGCCCTTTAACTAAACATAACTACACATCCCTGCTCTCGCCTTGTCGCGTGACCAGCCATCTAAAAACCTTCTCAATATTATTCCTACTTTACAACTTTTTTTTAAATAAGATCTAATTTACACCTCCCACCGCACCTAACCTCATACCCATCCCACCATCAACATACGCAAACGTCCTCAACCTTATCTTGACACTCATATATCACGCCACAAACCATGCCCGTCAATAAATTTACCATTCTCATCCCCTCTTTTCGAATTACAAACGTAGCCTCTATCAAAACACCAATCAACTCATCTTTCTCACACTTTCAACAGTAAAATTAATTTTACACACACCCAGAAATACCAAACCCAATTAAAGATTCAAACTTTTATACAAAGCATCAAGCACATACAACAATATTCAAAGCCTGGTCCCTGATCTCTGCAATTTAAGTCGGAGAAAGACGTATCTATTACCCTCTGCAACCTGTCTATAAACAGAACGATCTCAGTTACTACAACAGGACCTTGTTTTGACCATTCGCCAGAAATGCGCGCAATGTTGTACGCCTCAAACTAGGTACAAGTACAACAGATGCTCAACACCCTATCATCTTTATCCTCTACCATGAAACAGTGAAAAAGTCACGAAGGCACCAATGCGATCCACCTCCAGTGTGGACAAACGGAATTCACAATACTCCTCCCGAATAACTCAGAGTGCAACCATCCAAGAATTCCTAACAGCTCACCAAATCCAACACCTAAACTACAAATCCCTATATGAACAAGATCATATTAAATATACACACGCGCTGCAGAGAGCACTTTAAAGTTTTACCACCCATACTCTAAGCGAATAAGAAGCTGTCTCTGGCCCTTGTATTTAGCTTAATAATGTTCAAAAGTCATAATATATGTATCACTTCATGATATCCAGTATTACAAATTTACTCTTTCTGGCGGACACACGTCCAGATCGTCCACTCTTAAAATTCTGCCATCCTTCTCCCCACATCCATCACTGCTGGTGGCTCACCTCCAACTGCGCAACGGTACACACTGTTCACATCCGCTGTCCAACACTACAATAGCAAATATTCCAACAATACAAACCAACCACAGGCTACAGACAGCACAGTCAGTGATTTTCATACAGCACGTTACGTGGCGTTACCAACATAAATACCTAAACAGCCTACTTACATAGCCCCCATGCTCCCCACAAAAAATTTTACAAATTGTTTTTGGCAGTGGCCATTAATGATTTCATAAAGTCTTTCATAATTACAATAATAAAGATATCAAATGCACACACTTATTGATGCAATGTTGGTCAAAAGCAAAAATTGTTCTCATACAGACAGTCCAGATCATTCATCACAATAGTAATTGAGGTGTCAGGTCAGAGGGGTGTTCTGTAAACAATTTCGACACAAAGCAGCTCAATAGGCTGTGGAGTGGAAGGGGTAGACTAGCAGTGCATCACCATTGACTAGACAATCATTTATTGAACACATAAGTGAGGTATTACCCAAAAGGAACAATCAGTACAAAATTAAAAAATTATATTCTTTTCGTTTAAGTCACTCAAACATTTAAACAGGCAAATAGCAATCATTTATCTGAAAGCCTTTTAAGAAAGCAAGACTAGAAATTTTGAATGATAACTTAAAATCATATTTAAATAGGCTCTGACCGAGCACATATTTTAAAACGAAATTAATTACAAAATCCAAGATATTTAAGATTAAACAGTAATATATAACATCAGAGAGCTGCAGTCCCAAGTTTTAAGCACCACGTTTCAGATGGACTGCACTGCAGCAGTACAATACAGGTTCCTCATAGGATCTCCCCACACAGGAAGTTATTGCCGCAATCTACAAAATATGAACATCATTCCATGTACAGACCTAAAACAAACTAAAACCTCTCTTAAGTTTAGTACAGTTAAATCCCTTTCGACATAACATACTTCACAAGTCTGGCCCTAGGACGGCACCGACACCCCGCAATTTAGCACGCGAAAAACTACAGCGATGCGCTCATCACGTGTCCTTACAAAATCCAAGAACAGAGAGCCGGCTCCCCAATAGCGGAACATTTAACCACGCTTAGCGTGCGGGTTTACGGGATGCTTACCTCGCCCATAACCTCAACACCAGTTCAAATACTAGTCAGCCTACAACCACCATACACGTTCCTTCAGTTACTGCATAGAAAGCCAATGTGATAGGCAAACAGACCAGCATATGATAAAAGCTTAAGCAATTTCCTTACTAGACAACCCTTATGAATAGTAGCCGTAATATTTTTTTTAGTTGAGCACACCCACAATCAAAAGACAAACAACGCCAATCATAAGGACAGTTGCACGTAAGCAAGTAGCAACGGTAACTTCTGCTTAGATTGGCTACAAATCAGCGCGTGATTTAAAACACCAGAGAACAGTCTTTACAACATAACCATCAATACAATAGCAAATTACTCACACATGTACTCCCCCGTACTCCCCCACGATTTCGATTCGCAAAGCCATAGACAAAATGTGGAGAACGTATCACTTAGACCAACATAATGGTGCTCCCTCAGTTACCCCAAATAACTGACTCCCTTAGTTGCACAGCAAAGAACCAGACCTAATGAAACCACCACAGTTGTCGCCTCTAAATTGTCACAGTACAAGTGAGACTCAATCACAAATGTACTTTTACATCACCAGTTCCCGTATAGTCAATACAAGCGCCTGATTTTCACCCGTTTATAACCACAGGCAGCAACATCGTACCGAAAAGAGCGTAGACACAAGCTCTTACCAATTCTCTTCTCCAAAAACAGTCACTGCAACTCTCAGGATCCACTGGGACATCCAATGCAAAATCGTTACTCCTTCACACAAATTACAGGAAGCCCGCTTCCCACTTCTTGCCTTCTGTTCAGAGCCAACTTGTATATCTCCGTGCGATAGGTCTGGTCCCACACTCACTGCGTCAACCAGACAACCGTCTTCCACCACGTCCCGGATCACACACCCCCCAGGACCTCGCCTCATTACTTCTCGCGCAGGCCCCAGAGGGCGCTGCTTACCGCCCTGACCATGGCAGGAAAGATAAACCACCACGGCTCATCCTCCCCCGCAGAAAGCAGAAACTACCCTCCCTCCCTTCTTTTCTTCCAGAGGGGTCAGTTTCCTCCCTTCCGCTGGGAGACGTGAACCCAGGAGACCTTTCCTGTCATTAGGGTTTTAACTATTAAACTGACCGGGTTTACGACACGCAACACCTTCTGTGGACCCACGAAACGCGGTGAGAGCTTTCGTGCAATCTTATCAGCGCCCTGACCCCCTGTAACAAAATTACCAAAAAAGACGGTCTCCCCCGGTTGCACTCTGAATGGACGACGTCCTTCATTGTAGCGCTGTGCCAGTGCGAGTTCAATGTTTCTACGCACGCGCTTCCAATCTTCAGATATTATGTCATTGATGGCCCACAAATTCGCGAGCGGTGAATTCGCCGGGCGGCTAAGCATCAGCGACAGGGGGTGGCCTTACTCGCTTCATGATGAGCATTATTGAAAGCTAAGTTCAACCAGGGTATAGTTTCGTCCCACATACACTGTGACTTACGATGAAAGGCTATCAATGCGGCCTTGAGGTTCCTATTGACGCGTTCCACAAAGGAGGGCTGCGGATAATATGGAATGTTGGTGGTATGCCGTATAACACTTTCGAAACAAAACTTCTTAAATTGTTGAGACATGAAGGCGGTGGCGTTGTCGCTAACTAAAACCCGTGGGGACCGAAGATGTAAATTTTTGTGCCCATTAAGTGCCGAATAGTGAGCCCTGCGGTTATTTCGCTACTAGGAAGGAGCCATACCAATCGGGTAGCAGCATCTACTACCACGATTACATACCTATATCCGTTCCTAGTCCTTGGCAAGGGACCGATATAATCAATAAACAACTTGTCCATTGGCACCCTCTCCCTGCTAGACTGCAAGAAGCCTCTTTGAGTATTCGCATTTGGTTTAGAAATTTTGCACACCTGACACCCCCCCACTAACCTACGGACATCTTTATACAGGGTCTTCCATGTGAGGTGTTCTCGGATTTTCTGAACAGTTTTTGCAGTTCCCAAATGCCCTCCTACCGCTGAGCTATGAAAGTAATGGAACACGGCAGGAACGAGTTCCTTAGACCTCCCGTCATTCGTAGTCTGATAACAGACGATACCCTTTTCGAGGCTATACCCCTGCACTTGCCTACCTTCGAGGAGCTGCTTCCTCACCGGGCCCATCTCCTGCCTCTCCTTTAGACTCCCAAAGAGTTCCGGGACTTTCGTTAGCACATCCATGACCCAACGTTCTGACTTGTCTTCGGAATTACCCTTCTCTGTCTCTTGAGCCTGCTCGAACATTCGGCTCAGAGTGTCCACTACAGAGTTTTCTGATCCCCTGATATGTCGGACGCTAAACCTAAAAGCGGATATCCGTACCGCCCACCACGCAATACGTCCAGTCTTCCTGGGTCTAGCCAGGACCCAGCTTAATGCCTGGTTATCGGTCTCTAATTCGAACTGCTTATGCTCCAGGTAGAAACGGAATTTTTCTAAAGCGAAGAGTACTGTTAACGTTTCTCATTCGTAAACGGAATACAATAATTCGGCAGCCGAAAGGGTCCGGGACGCGTAGGCAATTGGGAGACGTTCACCCTCATCTTCCTGGAGGAGAACAGCAGATATAACAGAGTTCGACGCGTCGGTCTGAACGGCAAACTTCTTACGGAAGTCGGGAACCGCTAACACCGGAGGGTTAGCTAAAGCAGATTTTATCGCATCCAAGGAGGATTGTTGCGACTCCTTCCACTCAAACGGTAAACTCTTCTTTCGAAGTCGATTCAGGGACACTGCCAATTGCGCAAAATTTGGCACGTATTTGCGAAAAAAATTCGCCATTCCTACAAAACGGGCGATTCCCATCTTACTCTTGGGAGGCGGAAACCTTTGCAAATGTTTCGTCCTCTCCTGGTCAGTCTTAATGCCTTTAGCGGAAACCAAATGTCCTAAGAAGGAAATCTCTTCATGTGCTAAACTAATCTTGGATGGCTTAACCGTAAATCCAACTTCACGCAATCGTAACAAAACTTGCTCAATGTGCTGAACGTGGTCCTCAAATGTTGAACTGTACACTAAGACGTCGTCGAGGTAGTTATACACAAACTTGTACTTGTCGTCACCAAAGATATTATCAAGCAACTGGGGCAGAACCGCCGCCCCCGTGGACAATCCAGATGGCATCCGATTAAACTCGTAAAGATTCCAATCCGTGGTAAAGGCAATTACCGGCTTAGACTCTTCCGCCAACGGGATTTGATAATAAGCCTGGTGCAGGTCCAGGACAGTGAAGGTCTTAGCCGCCGCAAACCAGGTAAAGCAGTGGTGCAGGTCGGGTAAGGGGACCGACTCCAGAGCCACCGTTTGATTAAGCTGTCTATAATCCACTACAGCGCGGTATCCCTCCCTGCCTTAGGGCCTAGAAACATAGGAGCTGCATACGGCGAAGTCGACTTCCTAATTACGCCTTCCTGCAACATTTTATCAATTAACTGCTGTAATGCCTCCATCTTGGGAGGCGACAGCCTATAAGGTGGCTGACGAACGGGTATATCATCTGTGAGGCGTATGTGATATCTAATTTTGTGTGTAACGCCTTATCTGTTAGTCAATACATCGGGAAAACGACTCAAAAGCTCTGACAACTTCTCCACCTGACTATGTGGTAAATGACTGAGTCTAAACTCGGAACGTTGCCCCTCTATATTATTAACCTCCGTCTGCACCCGACATGAACAAAATTTAAATCCTTTCTCGATCACGGCATTGACTCGCTCCTTAATGTCTCTCTTACTATCTGCAAAACGGCGTCCTTCAATTCGTGAAACCAAATTCTCCAGTTCAGTAAAGGTCGTCGGTCTTGTGGCAAACGAACAGTCTTCTGGCCTAATACCTTCCAACGGCGTCTCTCTCCGTCACATCTAATCCCAATGCAGTAAGAGCGATCCGAACCTCGCTAATGTACTGCTCTAACGTTTCAGTACACTGTTGCACACGATAGAAATACTGTCCAGTAAGTTCATGTTTAATACGGGAGGTGAACTTGCGTTCAGTAACCCGCCTCCGCACATTGGCAAGAAAACCCCGTGCCGAACGAAACCCTTGCCAAGGGATAAATTAACTGCAAGCTAACATGCTGATCAACACCTAAAGCACAAGCGTGTACTTCCAAACTCGCTAATAACCACAGGACCTCAACAACTCCTGACAATTCGTCAACTGCTAACATTGTCAGCCCCTGAATTAATAAAAGTATGGGATTAGGTAACTTATCAAAGGCTTTGCATACTGACAGTCCAGTATTAACTAAATTTCCCCTTCGTACAGGTTCTCTCTCTTGTGCCAAAGTACCTCCTTCGCCTTCTTCCTCCTGTGACTCTATTAAATTATTCTCAAATTGCAGGGCCATAGCCGTCTGGCACAACTCGGCAATCATACCTTTCTGTTCGGGCGTAATTTTAAACTGCTCCAAATCACCCAATCTATTCACCCAGTGAATTAACTGTGCGGGAACTCTACTTGTCTGAATACATGACGAATTACTTCCCCGCATAAACTCAACGCTCCCACGCACACCAGAAAGCGACGCAGCGTTAGCCGGCAAAGAAGCGCTTACCTGCATACTGTCTTCCCCACCGAGACAAATGGGCCGCTTTAAGACGCCGCGCAGATGTGCGCTCAACTCCGAGACGGTTCCGTTAGTGGGAACCCCTCTGATCCTCAATTCATAAATTAAATGTACCCTTTTCAAGTGTTTTAGTCCCGGGCACTCCCAAGGCTGCGGATGGCTGGTCTCGTCTCCCTGTTGTTAATTAAACGAACAGATTCTGTGCCACATAAATATTGTTAGCTCAACACATAAAGACAGGGAAAACACAAATACACAAGGGTACACAAACACATAGATGAATAACACAAAAGGAAAGAAAGGGTTTGTTTTCAGTGTAACATTTGGTACTGCAGTCCAAACCAAAAATCCATTCCATAGATCTTTCCTCTTATTTCAACATTTGTTCACACACAAAAAATTCTATTACAGCATGCTTTCTGTACTTATATGTTCACATATTTTTAACGTCATTTATTTACAAGAAAATCCTTCCTAATCCTCGCAATAAACACTCACATCAGCCTTTGCTCCACCTACTCGCGCATTCTGCTACCCTGGCCCAGGACCTGGCAATAGACTTTCACATTGGCCACCACTCCACTACCCCACACCTGCTGGCACCCTGGCCCAGGTCCTATCAATAGATGCTGACATTGGCCACCGCAGGACCTCCCCACACCTGCTGCCACCCTGGCCCAGGCCCTGGCAATTGATGCTCATTTCTGCCACCACGCCACCTCCCCACACCTGCTTCCAAACAGACCAAGGTTCTGGCAATAAAAACTAACATTGGCCACCACACCACCGACTCATGCCTCCTTTCACCCTGACCAAGGACCGGGCGATACACACACACATCAGCACCACAGACCCTCCACGCACCTGCTGCCACCCTGGCCCAGTCGTGGCTATAGACACACACATCAGACACCACTACACCTCCTCGTGCCTGTTGCTTCCCTGTTCCAGATCCAGGCAGTAGACGCTTACATCAGCAACCACTCGTTGAACCTGCTGCCAACCTGGCCCCAAATCATGGCAATAGACTCTCACATCAGCACCAGTGCCCTCTCTGCACAACTGCTGCCACCCTGCTGAGATCCTCCCTGCTGAGATCCTCACAATAGACACCCACATTGGCCACTGCTCCACTTGTTAATGAAGGCTGCCACCCTGGCCCAGATCATGGCAATAGACTCACATTGGGCACCATGGCACCTCTGTGCTCCTGCAGCCACCCTGGCCAATGTCCTGGCAATAGACACTCACATCAGCCACCGATACACCTCCTCATGCCTGCTGCCACACTGGCCCAGATCCTGGGAGGAGACGCTCACATCAGCCAACACTCAAACTCATTGTCCTTGCTGCCATCCTGGCCCCGAGTCCTGACAACAGTGGCTATGATCGCACACCGTGCCACCTCCTCAAGCCTTCTGATACCCTAACCCAAGATCTGGCAATAGATGCTGACATTGGTCACTGCTCCACCTCCCCACACCTGCTGCCTCCCTGGCCTATGCCCTTGCAATTTATGCTCACATCGGCCACCCTGCCTTCAGCACACATCTGCTGCCACTCTGTCCCAGTCCTAGTACAGACGCTCACATTGGCCACTGCTCCAGCTCTTTGAGCTTGCTATTGCCCTGGACCAGATCCTGGCAATACATGCTCAAACTGGTCACTGCTCCACCTCCCTACACCAGCTGCCACCCTGGATCAGGCCCTGGCAATAGATGCTCACATCTGCCACCATGCCACCTCTCCACACCTGCTATCATCCCAGTCCAGGCAATAGATGCTCACATTGGACAATATGTGACCTCCTTGCGCCTGCTGCCACTCTGGCACAGGTACTGGCAATAGACGCTCACATCAGCCACAACTCCACCTAATCATGACTGCTGCCACTCTTGTCCAGCTTAAGAAAAGAGACGTTCACATCAGACACAGCGCCACCTCCTTCCACATGTTGCCGCCCTAGCCCAGGTCTTGGCAGTAGACATTTATATCAGTCACCGCTCCACCTCCTCTTACCTGCTGCCACCCTGCCCCATGTCCTGGCAATAGACACTCAAATTGGCCTACACTCCAACTCTTAGTGCCTGCTTCCACCGTGGCCCAGGTCCTGACAATAAATGCTCACATCAGCCACCACTCCACTTCTTTGACCCTGCTGCCGCTCTGGCCCAGGTCCTCGCAATAGACGCTCACATCTGCAACAGCGCCACCTCCTATTGCCTAATCTCATCCCGACCCACGTCTTGGTAAGAGTCAGTCACATCAGCCACAACTCCACCTCCTCGCTACTGCTGCCAACCTGCCCCAGGACCTGGCGATAGACACTCACATCAGGCTCCACTCTACCTCCTCACGCCTGCTGCCACCCTGGCCCACATCATTGCAGTGGAAGATGACATCAGCCACCAATCCATCTCGTTGATCCCGCTGCCATCTTGGCCCCGAGTCCTGGCAATAGACATTGGCCACCGTGCCTCTTCCACACAACTGCTGCAACTGTACCCAAGTCCACGAAATAGACGCTCACATTGGCCACTGTACCAACTGCTCACGCCTGTTGCTACCCTGGACCAGGCCCAGACAATAGAAGCTCACATTGGCCACCGTGCCATCTCTTCCACGGAGGCCCAGGTCCTGGCAATAGACAGTCACGTTAGCCATGCTACGAGTTCTCGTTCCTTCTGCCACCGTGGACCAGGTGCTGACAATAGATGCTCACATCAACCACAGCGCCCCCTCCTCTAGCCTGCTGTCACCCTGGCCAAGGACCTGGCGTAGCCACATACATCGGCATATGTTCACATATTTCTTACCTCATAAATTACTTTCCATTTTTCTAACCTCATCATTTATTTCCAAATAAATCATACCTAAGCATGGCAATAGTCACTCACAACTACTATCACATCACCTCCCCATACCTGAAGTCTCGCTGGCCCATGTCCTGGTAATAGACATTCACATCAGATACCACTCCACCTCGTTGCCCCTGTTGCCACACTGACCCAGGTACTGGGAATAGACGCTCACATTGGCCTCCAATCTATGGCCTCGAGCCTGCTGCCGCACTAGCCGAGATCCTGGCTGTAGACATTCACATCAGCCACCGCTCCACCTTCCTGCACCTTCTGACACCCTGGCCCAGGTCCTGGCAATAGACGCTGTCATTGGCCACCACTGCCCCTCCCCACACCTGTGGCCACCCTGGCACAGGTCCTGGCTAGAACATCAGCCACCACTAAACCTCCTCACGCATGCTGCTACCCTGCCCCAGGTTCTGGAAATAGACAATTACGTTGGCCACCGCTCCACCTCCCCACACCTACTGCCACCTTGGCCCAGGTCATGGCAATAAACACTCACATTGGCCACTGATCCACAGCTTTGCCCCTGCTACTACACTGGCCCCGGCCCTGGCAATAGACGCTTACATCGTCCTCCAACCTACCTCCTCACTCCTGCTGCCACCCTGGCCCAGATTCTGGCAGTAGACGCAAACATCAGCCACCACTCCACTTCGTCGTGCCCGAGTCCTGGCAATATATGATCACATATGCAAACGTGCCACCACCACGCAACTGCTGCCACCCTGCCGAGGTAGTCGCAGTAGACGCTGACATTGGCCACTGCTCCACCTGCGAGTGAAGGCTGCCACCCTGGCCCACGTCATGGCAATAGAAACTCCCTTCAGCTTCCGTGCCACCTCCTTGCTCCTGCTGCCACCCTGTCTGAGGTCCTGTAAATAGACACATCCTCCACCGCTGCACCTCTTTGCACCTTCTGCTACCAACGCCCACATACTGGCAATAGATGCTGACACAGGCCACCACTGCACCTCCCCAAACCTGCTGCCACCCTGGCCAAGAACCTGGTGATAGATGCTCACATTGGCAGCCACGTAACCTTCCCCCACACCTTCTGTCAACCAGGCCCAGGTCCTGCCAAGAGACATTCACATCAGTCACCGCTCCATCTACTTGCGACTTCTGCTACCCTGACACAGGTCCCGGAAATAGATGCTGACATTGGCCACCGCTCCAACTCACCACACCTGCTGCTACCCTGGCACAGAACCTGGCAATTGACGCTTACATCTGCCACCACGCCACCTCCCACACCTGCTTCCAAACAGACCAAGGTCCTGGCAATAAAAACTAACATTGGCCACCACACCACCGGCTCATGCCTGCTTTCACCCTGGCCACGGACCGGGCGATACACACACACATTGGCACCATGGACCCTCCTCATGCCTGCTGCCACCCTGGCCCCGATCGTCGCTATAGACACTCACATCAGACACCACTACACCTCCTAATGCCTGCTGCTACCCTGGCCCAGGTTCTGGCAATAGATGCTCATAATGACCACCCCTCCACCTCCCCACACTCGCGGCCACCCTGGCACAGGCCCTGGCAATGGTAGCTCTCCATCACCCAACCTCCCAACACCTGCTGCGACCTTGGTTTAGGTCTAGGCAAAAAACACTCACATCCTCCACCAATCCACCGAGTCACCCCTGCTGCCCCAATGACCGAGGCCCTGGCTATAGACCATCACATCGGCCTCCACCCTACCTCCTCGCTCCTGCGGCCACCCTGGCACAAATCCTGGCAGTAGACGCTCACTTCAGCTACCATTCCACCCCTTCATGCCTGCTGCAAATCTGGCCCCAAGTCCCGCCAATAGACACAAACATTGGCTCCTGTGCCTTCTCCACACAGCTGTTACCATCCTGCCAAGGTCTTTGCAATAGAAGCTGACATTGTCCCCGGCTCTGCCTGCTAGTGAAGGCTGCCACCCTGGCCCAGGTCACTGCAATAGGAACTCACTTCTGCCTCTGTGACACCTTGCTCCTGCTGCCACCTTGGCCCAGGTAGTGACAATAGACACACATCATCCAATGCTCCACCTCCATGCACCTTCTGGTACATTCACCCAGGTCCTCGCAATAGACACTGACATTTGCCACCACTGCACCTCCCCACACCTGCTGCCAGCCTGGCCCAGGACTTGGAGATAGACGCTCACATCAGCAGCCACGCAACCTCCTTGCGCTTTCTGCCACCCTGGCCCATGTCCTGGCAATAGACGCTCACATTGGCCACTACTCCACCTCCTTACACCAGCTGCCACCCTGGATCAGGCCCTGGCAATAGATGTTCACATCTGCCACCACCCCACCACACCACACCTGCTGCCTCCCTCACCCATGGCCAGGCAGTAGACTTTCACATTGGCCACTGTTACACCCCCCCCCCCCCCCCCACACACAGAAGCTGTCCCCCTGGCCAAGGTCCTGGCAATGGTCACTCATATCACGCCACCTCCCCTCGCCTGCTGCCACCCTGGCCCAAGTCATGACAATAAACACTCACATTGGCCACTGGTACACCACGTTGCCCCTACTGCCACACTGGCCCAGGTCCTGGCAACAGACATTCACATCGGCGTCTACCCTTCAACCTTGCGCCTGCTGACACCCTTTTCCATATCCTGGCAATAAATGTTCACCTGAGCCACCACTGCGCCTTGTTGTACCTGCTGCCATTCTGGCCCCGAGTCCTGGCAACAGACGTTCATATCGGCGACTGTGCCACGTCCTCACACCTGCTGCATTCCTGGTCCAGGAACTCGATGCAGACACACACATCGGCAACAAAGCAACCTTCTCGCTCCTGCTGCCACTCTGGCCCAGGTCATGGTAATAACCACTCACATCAGCAACCGCTACACATCCTCTCGCCTATTGCCACCCTGGGCCAGGTCCTGGCAATAGACGCTCACATTGGCCACCACTCCACCCCCCACACCTGCTGCCACCCTGGCCCACGGCCTGGCAATTGTCGCTCACATCTGCATCAGGCCACCTCCCAACACCTGCTGCCATTCTGGCGCAGATCCTGGCAATAAACACTCACATCGGCCACAGCTCTACCTCATCGCATCTGTGGCCACACTGGCCCATGTCCTGGCAATAGACGCTCATATCGGCCTCCACTCTACCTCATCACGCCTACTGCTACACTGGCCCCGAGTCCTCGCAATAGACGCTCACATCGGCCACCGTGCCACCTCCACAGAAATTGAAACATACCCTTTGAAAAGTTAATAAATTACTGTGCTGATAAACCACTACGTTATTTGATTTTCAAGCAGCTGAGCAAAACTGAACGTGCTCTGTCATTACTCTCTTTACTTATTCTGATCAACATTAAACTGGCAAACAAATTTTTAGCGCAACCCAATCTGACTTTAAAAAATTCTACAAAAGAATGGCCCTGATTAACAATAACCTATACCTTTAATAAATGACTTACCTCACAAAACTCTTCGTTACTCGAACTACAGCAATAAAGCGAGCGGCACTATTGCCAACTAAATAAATGTTTCTAGCTACTGAAGCCACTAACTACTGATAAACGTAGTCAGCAAATAAAAGATTTTGGTAGAGAACAGTCAATGTATTTACCTTAATAATGTTCAAAAGTAATAATATATATATATATATATATATATATATATATATATATATATATATATATATATATATATAACTTTATGATATCCAGTATTACAAATTAATGTGTCTGGCAGACACACGTCCAGATCGTCCGCTCTTAAAATTCTGCCATCTCTCTCCCCATATCCACCTCTGCTGGTGGGTAACCCCCAACTGTGCAACGCTATGCACTGTTCACATTCCGCTGTCCAACCTTACAATGGCAAATATTCCAAAAATGCAAACCAACCACAGGCTGCAGACAGCACAGTCAATGATTTTCATACAGAGCGCTACGTGGCGTTACCAACATAAAAACCTAAACAGCCTACTTACATAGCCCCCATGCTCCCCACAAAAAAATTTACAAATTGTTTTGGGCAGTGGCTAATAATGATTTGATAAAATTTTTCATAACTACAATAACAAAGATATTAAATGGACACACTTATTGATGCAATGTTGGTCAAAAGCTAAAATTGTTCTCATACAGACAGTCCAGATCATTCATCACAAAAGTAATTACAGTTTTCTTTTTTTCTCAGTCTGAACAATAAAAGAAATTCGACATGGAAGTAGTGGATTTCCATGCAGTCTTGAAGAAGTAGTGTTGTCCTTCCAACGGAAAGACAGTGTTGACTCTTGACATGCAGACAGGTAATGGGCCACAACAGAGCAAACCCACAACAGAGTCATTCGTATTTTTGAAGAATATTGGTTGGTAGGTCATAACAGAGCGGATCCACTGTAGTCCTGGTAGAGAGTATGGTATTGGTGGGCCATGAAAGGTGCAGACCCACTGCAGTCCTTGTAGAGACGGCCAGCAGCCATCTGTTGCGGCTGTGCTGGTGCACAATCACCATCCAAGAGTCTTGCGGACAATATAGCAAGTCCATAAACCACCATTTATTCACGCACAATGTTTTTGGAATTGTCCTCAGAACCAGCAATGCTGTTAACCAGTCCCTTGCTAAATTATTGACACATGTGCAAACACTAACAGTCCCGACTTCTCACATATTGTGCATATACTATGACCAACAGAAGTGTGTGCACTGAAATGAATGCTTACAAGTTGCTCAAGCTGATGAACTGGTGTCTATTACAATTTTATAACATGAGAATACTATTACAAAGGTACAGAAAATATCATTAAAAAATAAAAATAATACAGATAACATTTGTAGTAAGCAGGCTTTACAAAAAAATAGAAAAAAACTTACACATCAGTGTTACAGGAATTGTGACATAAGTAAATACATAGAAGATCAGAATAGCTTTCGAAAACAATGTCTAACCATCCTTACAAAGTAAATAACTTATTATTAATGCGAGTTATAAATGAGGATAACTGTATTCCTCATTACCTTGAATGTAGCTTAGCATTAGAAAAATTCTACAACATAAATATTGTTAGCTAAACAGATAAAGACAGGAAAAACACAAATACATAAGGGTACACAAACACATAGAGGAATAACACAAAAAGGAAGGACAGGGTTTGTTTGCAGTGTAACATGTGGTACTGCAGTCCAAACCAAAACTTCATTCCATAGATCTTTCCTCTTATTTCAACATTTGTTCACACACAAAAAAATCCTATTAAAGGATGGTTTCCGGCCACATATTTCTTACCTCATAATTTATTTTCCATTATCTTACCTCATCATTTGATTCCATGAAAATCCTACCTGAGCCTGGCAATAGACACTCACATCAGCCATTGTTCCATGTCTGTGCACATTCTGCTATCATGTCCCATGTCCTGGCAATAGACTTTCACACTGGCCACTGTTCCACCTCCCCACACTTGCTGCCACACATCTGCTGCCGTGCCACATCCACACACCAGCTGCCACCCTGGCCCAGGTTATGGCAATAGAAACTCACATCCGCCTCCATGTCACTTCCTTGCTCCTGCTGCCACCCTGCCAGGACCTCGCAATAGACGCTCACGTTGCCCACTGCTCCACCTGGTTGTGCCAGCTGCCATCCTAACCCAGGTCCTGGCACTAGATGCTCACCTCCGTCACCGTGCCACATCTTCATGCCTGCTACCACCCCGGTATGACCCGGTGATAGATGCTCACATTTGCCACCGCTCTACCTCCCCACATCTGCAGCTGCCCTGTCCCAGGCCCTGGCAATGGTCGCCCACATCTGCCATCACGCAACCTCCCCACACCTGCTGCCACCCTGTCGAGGTCCTGGAATAAACACTCACATCAGCCACTATTCCATCGCGTCACTCCGGCTACCACACTGGCCCCGAGCCCAGGCAATTGACACTAACATCCGCCACTGCCACCTCCACCCAACTGCTGTGTCCCTGCCCAAATCCTGCAATGGATGCTCTCATTGGCCACTGATCCACCTGCTAGTGAAGGTTCCCACCCTAACCCAGGTCCTGGCAATACATGCTCAAATCAGCCACCGTTCCACCACCTTGCGCCTTCTGCTACACTGACACTGGTCCTATTAATTGATGCTGACATTGGTAATTGGTCCAACTCGCCACACCTCCTGCCACCCAGTCCCAAACCCTCGCATTTGATGCTCACACTTGCCACCACGTCACCTCCCCTACACCAGCTGCCACCCTGAATCAGGCCCTGGCAATAGATCCTCACAGCTGCCACCACGCCATCTCCCTACACCTGCTGCCTTCCTCACTCAGATTGGGGCAATAAATGCTCACATTGGCAAACACGTGACCTAATTGCACCTGCCGCCACTGTGGCACAAGTTGTGGCAATAGACACTCACACCAGCCACAACTCCACCTAATCATGACTGCTGCCACCCTGCTCCAGGTAATGTCAAGAGATGGTCGCATCGGACAGAGTGCCACCTCCTCACACATGCTGTCGCCCTATCCCGGCTCTTGGCAATAGACACTTATATCAGCCAATGCTCCACCTCCTCTCACCTGCTGCCGTCCTGCTCCATACCCTGGCAATAGACGCTCAAATTGGCCTCAAACTCTTCGTATGTGCATCCACCGTGGCCCAGTTCCAGACAATAGATGCTAACATCAGCCGCCGCTCCACCTCTTCGAGCCTGCTGCCACCCTGGCCCAGGTTCTGGCAATTGACACTCACATCTGCCACCACACCACCTCCCTGCACCTGATTCCACCCAGGCCCAGGTCCTGGCAGTAAACACTCACATCGGCCATTGCGCTACCTCCTCCCGCCTTCTGCCACACTGGCCAAGGACTGGGCTACAGAAGCTAAAATCGGCGAACACGCAACCTCTTTTCGCCTGCTGCCACCCTGGCCCAGGTCCTGGTAATAAACACTCACATCAGCCACTGCTCCATGTCGTTGCATCGCTGCTACCCTATCCCAGATCCTGGCAGTAGATGCTCATATCAGCCACCATTCTATCTCACTGTGCCTGCTGCCATCCTGGCTACGAGTCCGGTCAATAGATGCTCACTTCATCAGCCACTGTGCCACCTCCACACAACTGCTGCAACCCTGCCCAGGACCTCACAACACATGCTCACATTAGCCTCCGCGCCACCTCTTCAAGCTTGCATTCGACCAGGCCCAGATCCTGGCAATATATGCTCACAATAGCCACTGTGCCATCTCCACTCAACTGCTGCCATCCTGCACAGGTCCTCGCAATAGATGCTCACATTGGATACTGCTCCATCCACTAGTGCCGGCTGCCAACCTAACCCAGGACCAGGCAATAGATGCTCACATCAGCCACCGAACAAACTCCTTACACCTGCTGCCATCCTGGTGCAGGATCTCGATATACACACATCGACAACCACGCATCTTCTTCACTCCTGCTGCCACCCTAGCTCAGGTCCTCGCAATAGTAGCTCATATGGTTCACGGCTTCACCTGCTTCTGCCGGCAGCCACCTGAACCCAGGTCCTGGCAATAGATGCTCACATTATCCACTGCTCCACCTCCATGAGCCCTCTGCTACCCTGGCCCAGATCCTGGTACTAGTCCCTCACATCAGCCACCGCTCCATCCCTTTGTGCCTGCTGCCATCCTGGCCCCGAGTCCTGTCAATAGACACTCACATCAGCCACCGTGTCACCTCCACACAACTTGAAACATACCCTTTGAAAAATTAATGAATTACTGTGCTGATAAACCTCTATGTTATTTGATTTTCAAACAGCTGAGCAAAACTGGACGTACTCAGTTATTACACTCTTTACTTATTCTGATCAACACTAAACCGCTACAGAATATGTTTAGCACAACGCAATATGACTTTCAAAAATCCCTTCAAAGAATGGCCCTGACTAACAATAACCTATAACTTTAATGAATCACTTACCTCACCAAAATCTTCGTTACTCGAACTACTGCAATACAGTGAGCGCCACTACTGCCAGCTAAATAAAAGTTTCTAGCTACTAAAGGCACTAATTGCTGATAGGCATAGTCTGCAAATGACAGGTTTTGATAGAGAGCAATCAATGTATTTACCTTAATAATGTTCAAAATTCATTAATATATGTCAGTTTATGATATCCATTATTACAAATTTACTCTTTCTGGTAGACCCACGTCCAGTTCATCCGCTCTTAAAATTCTGCCATCTGTGTCCCCACATCAGCCACTGCTGGTAGCTCACCTCCAACTGTGCAATGCTACGCACTGTTCACATTCCGCTGTTCAACCCTACAATAGCAAATATTCCAAAAATACACTCCTGGAAATTGAAATAAGAACACCGTGAATTCATTGTCCCAGGAAGGGGAAACTTTATTGACACATTCCTGGGGTCAGATACATCACATGATAACACTGACAGAACCACAGGCATATAGACACAGGCAACAGAGCATGCACAATGTCGGCACTAGTACAGTGTATATCCACCTTTCGCAGCAATGCAGGCTGCTATTCTCCCATGGAGACGATCGTAGAGATGCTGGATGTAGTCCTGTGGAACGGCTTGCCATGCCATTTCCACCTGGCGCCTCAGTTGGACCAGCGTTCGTGCTGGACGTGCAGACCGCGTGAGACGACGCTTCATCCAGTCCCAAACATGCTCAATGGGGGACAGATCCGGAGATCTTGCTGGCCAGGGTAGTTGACTTACACCTTCTAGAGCACGTTGGGTGGCACGGGATACATGCGGACGTGCATTGTCCTGTTGGAACAGCAAGTTCCCTTGCCGGTCTAGGAATGGTAGAACGATGGGTTCTATGACGGTTTGGATGTACCGTGCACTATTCAGTGTCCCCTCGACGATCACCAGTGGTGTACGGCCAGTGTAGGAGATCGCTCCCCACACCATGATGCCGGGTGTTGGCCCTGTGTGCCTCGGTCGTATGTAGTCCTGATTGTGGCGCTCACCTGCACGGCGCCAAACACGCATACGACCATCATTGGCACCAAGGCAGCAGCGACTCTCATCGCTGAAGACGACACGTCTCCATTCGTCCCTCCATTCACGCCTGTCGCGACACCACTGGAGGCGGGCTGCACGATGTTGGGGCGTGAGCGGAAGACGGCCTAACGGTGTGCGGGACCGTAGCCCAGCTTCATGGAGACGGTTGCGAATGGTCCTCGCCGATACCCCAGGAGCAACAG
This sequence comes from Schistocerca piceifrons, assembly GCF_021461385.2. NCBI lineage: Eukaryota > Metazoa > Arthropoda > Insecta > Orthoptera > Acrididae > Schistocerca > Schistocerca piceifrons. Next base: position 146,883,771 of record NC_060147.1, read on the forward strand.
TGTCCCTAATTTGCTGGGAATTAGCGGTGCGGTCCCCTAGGGCACTGCGTAGGATCCTATGGTCTTGGCGTGCATCCGTGCGTCGTTGCGGTCCGGTCCCAGGTCGACAGGCACGTGCACCTTCCGCCGACCACTGGCGACAACATCGATGTACTGTGGAGACCTCACGCCCCACGTGTTGAGCAATTCGGCGGTACGTCCACCCGGCCTCCCGCATGCCCACTATACGCCCTCGCTCAAAGTCCGTCAACTGCACATACGGTTCACGTCCACGCTGTCGCGGCATGCTACCAGTGTTAAAGACTGCGATGGAGCTCCGTATGCCACGGCAAACTGGCTGACACTGACGGCGGCGGTGCACAAATGCTGCGCAGCTAGCGCCATTCGACGGCCAACACCGCGGTTCCTGGTGTGTCCGCTGTGCCGTGCGTGTGATCATTGCTTGTACAGCCCTCTCGCAGTGTCCGGAGCAAGTATGGTGGGTCTGACACACCGGTGTCAATGTGTTCTTTTTTCCATTTCCAGGAGTGTACAAACCAACCACAGGCTGCAGACAGCACAGTCAATGATTTTCATACAGAGCGCTACGTGGCGTAACCAACATAAAAACCTAAACAGCCTACTTACATAGCCCCCATGCTACCCACAAAACATTTTAAAAATTGTTTTGGGCAGTGGCCAATAATGATTTGATAAAATTTTTCATAATTACAATAACAAAGATATCAAATGCATACACTTATTGATGCAATGTTGGTCAAAAGCTAAAATTGTTCTCATACAGACAATCCAGATCATTCATCACAAAAGTAAGTACAGTTTTCTTTTTTTCTCAAAGTCTGAACAATAAAAGAATATCCACATGGAAGTAGTGGATTTCCATGCAGTCTTGAAGAAGTAGTGTTGTACTTCCAACGGAAAGACAGTGTTGACTCTTGACATGCAGACAGGTAATGGGCCACAACAGAACAAACCCACAACAGAGTCATCCGAATTTTTGAAGAATATTGGTAGGTAGGTCATCACAGAGCGGATCCACTGTAGTCCTGGTAGAGTGTATGGTATTGATGGGCCATCAAAGGTTCAGACCCACTGCAGTCCTTGTAGAGACAGCCATCTGTTGCGGCTGTGCAGCTGCAAAATCACCATCGAAGAGTCTTGCGGACAGTATAGGAAGTCCATAAACCACTATTTATACACTCACAAGTCTTTGGAATTGTCCTTAGAACCACCAGTCTTGTTAACCAGTCCCTTGCTGAATTAGTAACACACAAGCAAACACTAATAGTCCCAACTTCTCACATATTGTGCATATACTATGACCAACAGAAATGTGTGCACTGAAATGAATGCTTACAAGTTACTTAATTTGATGAACTGGTGTCAATTAAAATTTTATAACATGAGACTACAGTTACAAAGGTACAGAAAAATCATTAAAAATATAATGATACAGATAGCATTTGAAGTAAAACAGGCTTTACAAAAGAATAGAAATAAACATACACATTAGTGTTACAGGAATTATGACATAAGTAAATACATAAAAGATCAGAATTGCTTTCGAAAATAATGTCTAACCATCTTTACAAAGTCAATAACATATTATTAATGCAAATTATATTTGAGAATAACAGTATTCCTCATCATAGTGAATGTAGCTTAGAAATAGAACAATTCTACCTCATAAATCTTGTTAGCTAAACACATAAAGACAGGAAAAACACAAATACAGAAGGGTACACGAACACATAGCGGAATAACACAAAGGCAAGGACATGGTTTGTTTAAATTGTAACATGTGGTGCTGCAGTCCAAACCAAAACCTCATTCCATAAATCATTCATCATATTTCAACATTTGTTCACACACAAAAAATCCTACTAAAGCATGCTTTCTGTATTTATATGTTCAGATATTTTTTATCTCATACTTTATTTTCCATTATCTTACCTCATCATTCATCATATTTCAACATTTGTTCACACACAAAAAATCCTATTAAAGCATGCTTTCTGTATTTATAAGTTCAGATATTTTTTACCTCATACTTTATTTTCCATTATCCTATCTCATCATTTATTTCCAAGAAAATCCTACCTTAGCCTGACAATAGACAGTCACATCAGCCACCGCTCCACCTCCTTGTTACTGCTGCCACACTGTCCGAAGCCCTGACAATTGATGCACACATATGCCACCACGCCACTTCCCCACACCTGCTGCCACCCAGGCCCAGGACCTGCCAATAGACGCTCATATCAGCCACCACTCCCACTAATCATGACTGCTGCCACCCTGGCTCACGTCTTGACAATAGACAATGATATCAAGCACTGTGCCACCTCCTCGTGTATTCTGCAACCTTGGTCTAGATCCTGGCAATAACAGCTCACATCAGCCACTGCGCCTTCTCCCCACTACTGCTGTCCCCCTGGCCCAGGCCCTGACAATAGACACTTTCATCGGCCACCGCACCACCTCCTCCATCCTGTTGACACCCTGGGACAGGTAATGGCAACATTCACTCACATTAGCCACGAATCCACCTCATCTTGCCAGCTGCTACCCTGGACCAGGTCCTCAGAATAAGCGCTCACATCGGCTAACGCGACACCTCCCCATACCGGCTGCCACCCAGGCCCATGTTATGGCAATAGGAACTTAAATTATCCCCCTTCCACCTTCTTGCTCCTCCTGCCACACTGGTCAAGGGCCTGGCGATAGACACACACATCAGCAACCACGCAACCTCCTCCTGGCCCATTTCCTGGCAAAAATTCTCACTACAGCCATTGTGCCACCTCTTCACACCTGCTCCCACCCTGGCGCAGGACCTGGCAATAGACGCTCACAATGGAAACCACGCTAACTCCTCATGCCTCTTGCGTCCACGGCCTGGGTCCTGGCAGTAAACACTCACATTGGCCACTGTTCGAACACCTTGCACCTGTTGCTACCCTGGGCCAGGTCCTGGCAATAGACGTTCACATCAGCCACCACACCACCTAATCATGACTGCTGCCACCCTCTCCCAGGTAATTGCAAGAGAAGTTCACATCAGATTCAGCGCCACCTCCCACTCATGCTGTCTCTGTAGACCGGATCTTGGCTGTATACACTTAAACCAGCCACTACTCGACCTCCTCTCACCTGCTGCCGCCCTGGCCCATGTCCTGGCAATAGAGGCTCACATTGGCTGTTAATTGATGCTAACATTGGCCACCACAGTACCTCCTCCCGCTTGCTGCCACCCAGGCCAAGGACCTGGCGACAGGCACACACAACACCAACCACGTAACCTGTTTGCACCTTGTGCCACCCTAGCAAAGGTCCTGGATATAGACACTCACATCGGCTACCGCACTACTGCGTCACCCCTGCTGCCACATTGGCCCTTATCCTGGCAGTAGACGCTCACATCAACCACCACTCCATCTCGTTGTGCCTGCTGCCATCCTGGTCCTGATTCCAGGCAATAGACACTCACATCAGCTCTCATGCCACCTCCTCACACCTTCTCCTGCCCTGCCCAGGTCCTCACAACAGACACTCACATCATCCAATGCTCCACCTCATTGCGTCTGTTGCTACACCGGACCAGGTCCTGGCAATAGATGCTCACATCTGCCACCTCACCACCTCTCTACACCTGCTGCCTCGCTATCCCAGGTCCGGTAAATAGAAGCTCAGCCAACATACGACCTTCTTGTGCCAGCTGCCACCCTTTCACAGACCTTGGCAATAGACCCTCACATCAGCCACGACTCCACCTAATCATGACTGCTGCGACCCTAGCCCAGGTAATGGCAAAAGACGTTCACATCGGACACAGCGCCACCTCCTCACACATGCTGTCGCCCTAGCCCAGGACTTGGCAGAAAGACACTTAAATCAGCTACCAATACACCTTCACCCACCTGTTGTCGCCCTGGCCCCTGTCCGGGCAATAGACGCTCAAATTGGCCTTCCTTCCAACTCTTCGTGCCTGCTACAACCCTGGCCCAGGTCCTGACAATAGATGCTCACATCAGCCAGCACTCCACCTCCTTGAGCCTGCTGCCACCATTGCCCAGGTCCTCGCAATAGACGCTCACATCAGCCACTGCGCCAACTCCCTACAACTGTTGTCTCCCTGGCCCAGGCCCTGGCGATAGATGCTTACTTCGGCCACCGCGCAACCTCCTTGCACCTGCAACTGCCCTGGTACAAGTCCTGGCATTACAGACTAGCATCGGCCTCCAGATCACTTCCTCATACCTGCTGCCACACTGGCCCAAATACTGTCAAGAGACGCTAATATTTTCCACTGCAGCACCTATTCCATCCTGTTGCCACCCTGGTGCAGGTCCTCGGAATAGCCGCTCACATCAGCAACCGCGCCACCTCCCAACAGCTTCTGCCACCCTGGCCCAGGTCATGGCAAAAGAAACTCATCTGAGGCCGCATGCCATATACTTGCACCTGCTACCACCCCAGCCCAGGTCCTGCCAATAGACACTTACATACGCCACCAAACCACCTTCCCACACCTGCTTCCACGCAGGCCCAGGTCTGGAAATAGATGCTCACAACAGCCACCGCTCCACCTCCTCATGCCTTCTGCTACCCTTGCCCAGGTCATTGCAATAGATGCTCACATTGGCCCCCGCACCATCTCCTCCTTCCTGCTGCCGCCTTGGCCCAGTTACTGGCAATAAATGCTCACGCCAGCCACTGTGCCAGGGCCCCCCTCACCCAGAACCTTTTCGATGGATGCTCACATCGGCAACCACACAGCATCCTCGCACCTGCTGCCACCCTGGGTTAGGTCCTGGAAATAAACAATCGTTGCTCCTGCTGCCACACTGAGCAATGTCCTCGCATTAGACACTCACATCGGCCCCCACTCTACCACCTTCTGCCTACTGCCACCCTAGCCCAGATCCTGACAGTAGAAGCCCACATCTGCCACCACTCCACCTCGTCATGCCTGCTGCCAACATGGCCCCGAGTCCTGGCAATAGATGCTCACATCGGCACCACGCCACCTCTTGGAGCTTGCTATCGCCCTGGCCCAGGTCCTGGCAATAGACACTCACATCAACCACCGCTCCATCGAGCCTGTTGCTACCCTGGACCTGGTCCTGGTAATAGACGCTCACATCTGCCACGTCGCCGCCTCCCCACACCTGCTGCCTCCCTCACTCAGGTCTGGGAAATAGATGCTCATATAATGTAGGACCTCCCTGCGCCTGCTGCCTCCCTGGCCCATGTCCTGGAAATAGACGCTCAATTACGCCTCCACTCCAACTCTTCGTGCCTGTTACTACCCTAAACCAGGTCCTAGACCAGGTCCTGGCTATAGACGATTTTAACAACCACTGTGCCGCCTTCTCATGCATGCTGCACTCTTGGCCCAGATTCTGCCAATAGACACTCACATCAGCCACTGCACCACCTCGCCACAACTGCTGTCTCCCTGGCCCAGGCCTTGGCAATAGACATATCAGCCACCGCACCACCTCCTCGCGCCTGCTACCACACTGGCCCAGGTCTTCGCAACAGAGGCTCACATCAGCCTCCACATCACCTCCTCATACCTGCTGCCACACTGGCCCAAATACTGTTAATAGACGCTAACAGGCCACCGCACCACCTCCTCCCCCCTGCTGCCAGCCTGGCCAAATACCTGGCGATAGACACACACATCGCCAACCATGCAATCTCTTGGTGCCTTCTGCCACCCTGGCACAGGTCCTGGGTATTGATGCTCACATCAGCCACCACTACACCTCGTCATGCCTGCTGCTACCCTGGCCCAGGTCCTGGCAATAGACACTCACATTGTTGCTACCACACATTGTAAGTAGGCTGTTTAGGTTTTTTTATTGGTAACGCCACCTCTGTATGAAAATCACTGGCTGTGCTGTGTGCAGTCTGTGTCTAGTTTGCATTGTTGTCTGCCATTGTAGTGTTGGGCAGCGGCAGCTGGCTGTTAACAGCGCGTAGCATTGCGCAGTTGGAGGTGAGCCGCCAGCAGTGGTGGATGTGGGGAGAGAGATGGCGGAGATTTGTAATTTGTCATGAACTGCTATATTTATATATGATGATATCAAGGTAAATACATTGTTTGTTCTCTATTAATATCTTTCATTTGCTAACTATCCCTATCAGTAGTTAGTGCTTTCCATAGTTTGAATCTTTTATTTAGCTGGCAGTAGTGGCGCTCGCTGTATTGCAGTAGCTTGTGCAGCGAGGATTTTTGTGAGGTAAGTGATTTGTGAAAGGTATAGTTTAATGTTAGTCAGGGCCATTCTTTTGTAGGGATTTTTGAAAGTCAGATTGCGTTGCGCTAAAAATATTGTGTGTCAGTTTAAGCACAGTCCTGTATAAATTGTTCAAAGGGGACGTTTCATATGTCGACCCTTAGCCTAGGATACCTCACTGGAATCTTCTGATTTTTTCTTGTAGTTTGTGTATTTAGTGTAGCTTTTGTTTATTGCTAGCGCGTAATTGTAGAGAGAGTCTCCTTTGTAGTTGCAGTCTTTCATTGTTGTACTGTAAAACAGTTGTGGCATGCATGTAGATTTGCACCAAGTATTTCGCAGCTGCGCTGGTAATTAACTAGATATTATTTTCAGTGCTATGTTAATGTATTCCCCTATCTTTGCTCTTCAAATTGTGCTTTTCTGTGTTATCGTGTGAAATATTGTGACAATAATGGCGTGTGAAAAACGTAACACTCGGCTCCAAAGTAAACTGAGAAATGACAGTGAAGACGAAAGCAGTGTGTTGGCCCCACCATGTAATGAATTAACTAATATTCAAAGTAATAATTTGGTAACTGTGCATAGGGAAATGGAGCGGGCGTCAAACAATGGCGTAGGCAGTGAAACAGGTAGTGAACAGGGAAGCATTATCGATCGATCGGTCGGCAACAGCTCGCCTCAGGAATCCGAAATGATAGGACACAATTTTGCAAACACGGTAGATTCAGGTTTTGCGTCCTCACCGTTTTCTCAAATGAGTCAAGACACGTTCTCCGCTTGTCAAAATGTGAATGTTGCCGGTGCAAATTCACTGCCGAAAAGCACTGAGGAACATGTTTCAGACACCAGTGCATAGTTATTACAGTTAATGCAAAAAATGGGACAAAGGCTACAAAAGTTAGACACAACGCTTGAACAAAATCTGAAACAAACACAGCAACAGTTACACACAATGGAACAAAATCAGAGACAAACACAGCAAAAGCTTCAAAAGTTAGACTCATTGGAACAAACTCTCGAACAAACACGTGAGGATTTAACTGCTGAGTTACATAACATTGAATCGAAATGTCAGAAAGTGTGTAATGACGTAAAAACACAAATTTGTCAGCATTTTCAACCTATTTTTTCGCGGCATGAAAATGCATTACAGAATCACGAAGCAGCCATAAAAGAACTGCAAACCATTGTTCATGAAAATCATGAGACCTTGTGGGCTAAAATTGACTCAGTTGCATCTACCAATTCGGTTACGCAACTTGCAAAAACTCAGGAAAACTTAAAGGACACAGTAGATTCGATTTCAACACAAATGGACACTCTGAAGCTTGGTTCAGAAAAACACACTGAGGAAATGTGTTCATTATCAGAGAAAGTAGTTGAACTTTCGGATCAGCTAAATAATTTATCTACGAAGGTAGATGATAATCTGAATGACGCAAAACCGGTAGTCTTTAATGACACAGAACAGAGCGAACAAATTAGGGAACTGAAACAAAATCAGAATCAAATTGAAACGCAACACCAAAGAGAAATCCGGGAAGTACAAGATCAGCTGACGCAGGTAATACAAGAATTACGTATTTCAGAAGACACTCGCGCTCCAACACGGGAAGAGGAACTTAGAAATACGCAAAAGCCACAAAATAATAACACAGGGCATTTCGGTAATTATGAAAGAAATTGGCAAGGTACACCGAATTTTGAGATGGAACCGCCGACACGACGTAACTATGACCGAGATGCTACTCGCCGACACGATGATTTTGACTATAAGCTGTTCATTACTACACGTAAATTCAAAACGTTTAAGAATTCTGCCAACGACATTCATCCACAAGCGTGGCTCCAGCAATTCTCTCATTGTTTCCCTCCCAACTGGTCATTGGAGCACAGGTTAGAATTTATGTGTGGCTACTTAGAGAATGAACCAGCTGTAAGAATGCGGTCGGTCATTCACGATTGCCACAGTGAAGGAGAGTTTTACCATGCCTTCCTCTCAGCATATTGGTCTCAAGCTACACAAGACCGTGTAAAACATAGCATCATGATGATGAAACACTTTGAACAATCTGAATTCTCCAGTCTTGTGAAATATTTTGAAGACATGTTGCATAAGAATCAGTATCTTTCAAACCCATACAGCCCCTCAGAACTCATTCGCATTTGCTTACTCAGATTGCCTGAACATTTACGACATATTATTTTGGCAGGACGTTGCAAAGATGACATTGAAGCTTTTCAGGGACTCCTACAAGAATTAGAAATTGACACAGACAGTCGCGGGATGCGAAAACAGGAAAACAATCACTACAGGTCACATCCGTCACAATTCCGTGACGACAGAAACAATAACTGGCCACGACAAGCCTATTCTTACAACGCAAATCGTGACCAAAACAGACACCACCCATATGACAACCATTGGCAGAGTAATAGTTACAGAGAAAGATCACATTTCCGTAGTAATGAATATGACAGAGATAACCATAGAAACAGACAATATGGTAATCAGAACTATTATTATCAAGGGAGACAGAATAATTTCAGACGCAACAGTTCAGCGCGCAGTTACGATTCAGGGAGAAATTCTCCACCACATGACCGACACGAAAGAAACTGTGTAAACTACCGACAAAACGACAGACCTGAATTCCATCAGAACTGGCGAGCTTTAAACAGAGCTGGGCCCTCTCGGCAAGGCGAATTTGTGGAAGTTAGGCCTCCTAATCCCAGTAACGACGCGCGGCAACAAAGAGACAGACAATGACTCGCACTGCAGGCACACACGTGCGCCGGCTGGCTCCGAGAAAAATAACATTATATCTGGTACTGCTAATGAGATTTTAATGCAACATTTTGGTTTACTTGAAAATATATTCTGGATTTAAAGTACTTTCTGTGAGATACCAGATGACACAGTGGTTAGTTTATGTGACAGCTACACGATTTTATCACGACGCTACTAATGAGTGACAATATACAATGTTGCTTTTGCGGTGTTTCTGTTTTATATCTGCACAGTTTTTCTGTTTTATTCTGGAAAGTAAAACATGTTTTAGTAGTAACTTTTGTAGTATAGCTACAATGAGACAGGGTTTTCCGTAGCACAACAATACGTTACAGCACAGTACGTTCTTCACCACTACAATAAGCGTAATAACTAAGATATCTATACGCAAAGCATTTCACTTTCGTTTATCATGAGGTAAGTACATTGTCTTCTGCAGAACTTAGCTTTCGGAGGACGATAACTACTACACTTCCACACAGATTATGTTGCAACAAGTCGCACATTTAGCGCTACAGTACACGTATTTGAGTGATTAATTTTGTACTTAAAACATTTATTTTTAAAGATTTTTGAATTACAAAGAAAGTTTTCCGTGATACATTTCATTCCATTGCTGTAATCTGTAACACCTGAGGGTATAATTACATTAATCCTCAGGGGGGTACACGCCTACTTTGTGTACCATGTGTTTGGGAAGCACAAGGAACCCTAGCTAATATGGTATTTGCTTATACAACTTTACACATCGGTACCATATTTCTCTAACACACAAATTACACAGCTATCTGATCATTTAACTGAGAGAGACAAACATTTATTTTACTATATCAGTGACAGATGTTTACGTAATTACACAGTTGGATAACTTCACGCTTATGAAACTGTATTTTGTCTGTACTTTGCAAACTGTTCATATTTTTTCGGAATCATTGTGATACTATGAGAGCTTTGAATGATGTATTTGGTATGAGATCATGATTTTTAAAGTACGTTTGAGGCAGCTGACACTTTTGACATGAGCAGAGAATTTTTTTAGGCTTAGAAATTATTGGAGGAAGTTACGACGATTTTGAGATTTGACTGAAGTGTTATGATGTTATTATTACGACGACGATGTGTATTATGTTGTTGAGGAATGTTTATTATGCTACTTATTTCTCATGATGAAATATTGAAGAAGTGTCGACGAATATGTATATGTATAATGAGGTAAGGAATAATGAGTAGTGTTTAGGGACTCTGATTTATGAAAAGGATGTTGGAAACCAAGAAACGTACTTTAAGAGTTATGAAATGTGTGTGTATATGCGTGACTGTATCACAATACTGACGAATATTTTATTTGGACACTTATATTTTTAGGATTTTCTTTCTACAGATTTGCAACGCTAATTCTTGACCTGTGAAATATTTTTATGTGAGACTGTCACTGTAGCGGAAACTGGTGTCGTAAATATTTCCGTACAAAAGTTAAGTGACCACCTGCACGTAATGCGTCGCGGGCACCCAGCTGTGTCAGACGCCTGGAGAAAAAGCCATTATTGCGAGCCCTTTTCAGCGGCACAGGTAGAACAAAAAAAAAGGGGAGACCATTATCCTCGGAAATATTCTAACATCTGCAAACCTGATAATGACAAGTGTCTTTCTACGAGAATTGAGAGCTACTGACTTACGAAATGCCACATAGCTATTGAATGATGTTTTTATGCTTTGGTTTGCGTAATTGCTTATTTCATTTGATATCTGGTTTCCAGCTGTGTTGCAGCATTGCTTTTATAAAATGAAATGCATTTGCTAATGTGAACACTTTCTGTCAACAGATCTATTAAATAATTATTTTATGATCCACATTCTTTAAAAAAGGAGCACTTGGAAAGGAAAGAACAATAAGAAGGAACTAGTAACAGTAACACATAATTTTCTTTTCAAGTACATGGTAATATTTCTTTTTACAATCAGTTGTTGTGGTGCACCACTTTAATTACATAGATATTAAGATGTGAATATACATTTCCCTTATCTGCATTGTTGTTTTTACTGTAATACTTTTTCTGCTTGAGCTTTGTCATGTATAGATATAAGTTTTATATTTTTTATATTTGCTGCTGCTGTTTGCCAGGCATAGTGCTACTGAATTTTAAATTGTGTTACTCTGTTAAGCTAATTTTACTACTGACTTATTTTTCTTGCTACTGTACATTGGCTCATATTAGTTGTAATGTTGAATTGCTTGGTAATTTAGATTTACTGTAGCTTGCTTTGCAACTTTCCATTTTTTTGTCATTGCTGTTTGTGTTAATTGTTTTGTGCTGCTGCATTGCCTCGTCCCTTAGTTTAATATCTGAGCTCAGTAGATTTAAGTTAGCTTATGAGGGGGTAGACTATATAAGAACCTAACTATGGAGAATAGGGAAATAATGCTTTGAAAGTTATATGAAAACGATTTGGGCCTAAATGAGTATTGTACAATGAGCCATATTTATTTTGAAAGAAATATGGTTAGAATACAGAAAAGAGGTACAGATAGGACTTTTTGGGAATAATGATGAACGAAGGGAGATCTCCAAGAACAAAAAAGGTTTTGTTCGCAAAATACTGCAGTACCAAATGTTACACTGAAAACAAACCCTGTCCTGTTCTCCTGTGTTATTCTGGTATGTGTATATGTACCCTTGTGTATTTGTCTTTTTCCTGTCTTTATGTGTTTAGCTAATAAGATTTATGTTGTAGAATTTTTCAAATACTATGTTATTTTCTTTGTAAAGATGTTTAGACATTATTTATTCTGTTCTGATTTAATGCTCATGTGTGAAATTAATGTTTCGAAAACTATTCTCATTATTTTATATATTCACTTATGTCATAATTCCTGTAACACTGATGTATATGTTATTTCTATTCTTTTGTAAAGCCCCTATTACTACAAACGTTATCTGTATTATTATGTTTTTAATGATGTGTTTTGTACCTTTGTTATTGTATTCTTATGTTATAAAATTGTAATTGTCACCAGTTCATGATATTATTAACTTGTTAGTTACATTTCACGGCACACGTTTCTGTTGGTCATAGTATATGGACAATATATGAGAAGTTGGGACTGTTAGTGTTTGCACGTGTGTTAATAATTCAGCAAGGGACTGGATAACAGCATTGCTGGTTCTAAGGACAATTCCAAAAACTTTGTGAGTGCACAAGTGGTGGTTTATGGACTTGCTACATTATCCGCAAGACTCTTCAGTGGTGATTGTGCACCTGCACAGTCACAACAGATGGCTGCTGGCCGTCTCTACAAGGACTACAGTGGGTCTGCATCTTTGATGGCCCACCAATACCATTATTTCTACTAGGACTACAGTGGGTCTACACCTTTGCTGACTCACCAGTACCATTATTTCTGCAAGGACTGCAGTGGGTCTGCGACTCTGATGGCCCACTAATACCGTAATCTCTACCAGGACTGCAGTGGGTCTACTCTGTGATGACCTACCTATCAATGTTCTTCAAAACGTCAAATGACTCTGCTGTGGGTTTGCTATGTTGTGGCCCATTACCTGTCTGCATGTCGAGAGTCAGCACTGTCTTTCCGTTGGAAGGACAACACTACTTCTTCAAGACTGCATGGAAATCCACTACTTCCGTGTGCATTTTCTTCTACTGCTCAGATTTTGAGAAAAACACTACTATTTTACCGTAATGAACGATCAGGACTGTCTTTATGGACTGCGAGAAAATTTTTGCTTTTGACCAACATTGTATCAATAAGTGTGTGCATTTGATTTCTTTGTTATTGTAATTACGATTATGAAAAATTTTAACAAATATGTATTGGCCAGTGCCCAACACCATTTGTAAAAATTTTTTGTGGGGAGCATGGGGGCTATGTAAGTAGGCTGTTTAGGTTTTTTTATTGGTAACGCCACCTCTGTATGAAAATCACTGGCTGTGCTGTGTGCAGTCTGTGTCTAGTTTGCATTGTTGTCTGCCATTGTAGTGTTGGGCAGCGGCAGCTGGCTGTTAACAGCGCGTAGCGTTGCGCAGTTGGAGGTGAGCCGCCAGCAGTGGTGGATGTGGGGAGAGAGATGGCGGAGATTTGTAATTTGTCATGAACTGCTATATTTATATATGATGATATCAAGGTAAATACATTGTTTGTTCTCTATTAATATCTTTCATTTGCTAACTATCCCTATCAGTAGTTAGTGCTTTCCATAGTTTGAATCTTTTATTTAGCTGGCAGTAGTGGCGCTCGCTGTATTGCAGTAGCTTGTGCAGCGAAGATTTTTGTGAGGTAAGTGATTTGTGAAAGGTATAGTTTAATGTTAGTCAGGGCCATTCTTTTGTAGGGATTTTTGAAAGTCAGATTGCGTTGCGCTAAAAATATTGTGTGTCAGTTTAAGCACAGTCCTGTATAAATTGTTCAAAGGGGACGTTTCAACATATACATCAAGTTCGGGGTACCTTACCACAGTTCCGTTATGATAAGTTGATATACTTAGCTTCAAAAAGTTTTTTACCTTTATCTTTGAATTTTTTTATTTTCTTTGTTGGTTTAAAGATTTTATTTATCTCATTTATTTAGTGAAATTTTTTAAGGAAAAGTTTATAGAAGAGTTAAACCATTAGTTTTATGTTTTCAAAACATATACTTTTCCTAAGCTAATTAACTTATTTATTCCTTAATTAGCTTATCTCATGCGTTTGCAACATGGACATTAATTAAGAAGTATGTGAAGTAGATAACTGTTAAGATTTGTCCTGTTATGATGTAAGGTTCTTCAACTGATCGTTTACAAAATCATGTTAATAAGCATGCAACTACTATAATTCAGAATAAAACCTGATTAATAGTATAAAATTGGATACCTCAGAATGGTGTTTTATTATAGAATGGTAAAATTATTAGGATACCAATTGATAAGAATACTGCAATAACACCTCCTAACTCGTTAGGAATTGATCGTAGAATTGCATATGCAAATAGGAAATATCATTCTGGTTGAATATGAACTGGTGTTACTAATGGATTACCGGGTACAAAATTATCTGGGTCTCCTAGAAGGTAAGGGTTAATTATACATAATATAATTAATAACGATGTTATTAATACAAACGTGATAGAATCCTTGAAAGTAAAGTATGGGTGAAATGGGATTTTTTCGATATCTCCGTTTAGCCCTAATGGGTTATTAGATCCTGTTTGATGAAGGAAGAATAACTGAATTGCTGCTATAGCTGCAATAATAAATGGTAATACAAAATGAAATGTAAAGAATCGATTTAATGTTGCGTTATCAACAGCAAATCCTCCTCACACTTTGAACTAGATCTGTTACTAAGTATGGAGTTGCTGATAATAAATTAGTAAGTACTGTTGCACCTCAACTTGATATTTGACCTCAAGGTAAAACGTATCTTATAAATGCAGTTGCTATAACTAAGAATAGAATTACTGTACCAGTTATTCAGGTGTGTATGTATATATAAGACCCATAGTAATTTACCCGTCCTACATGCAAATAAATAGAAATGAAGAATATAGATGCTCCATTTGCATGTAAATTTTGAATAATTCAACCGTAATTTACGTCTCGGCATATGTGTACTACACTACTAAATGCTATTTCAATATTTGATGTATAATGTATAGCTAAAAATAGTCCAGTTACGATTTGAATTACCAAGCATAACCCTAGCAGGGACCAAAAATTTCATCAAAATGAAATATTTGTTGGTGCATGTAAATCAACTAAAGAGTTGTTAATAATTTTAATTAAAGGATGTCTTAATTGTATGGGTTTATTCATTAGTAAGTTATCTTATTTTACGAATAGGCCCGTGGTTAATATTACTAATTTTAACTACTGCTAATAGTGCTAAAAATGAATAAATTATTATTATTACTGTAATAATGAATTTTGGTCTATTATATACTTTTTCTAAAGATATTGTTATTTCTTGGTAATTGATTGAATTATCAATATTTATAGTTTCAGTATTTTTGAAGCAGTCTATATTGTTATGTCTAGGATAATTATTAATGATATAATAAATACTCATATTGTTAGGGTAATAATTATGGTAACTGATTTAGGTTGAAATATTTCGTTTGATGCAATTCTTGTAAAATAAATAAATAGGACTAATATAACACCAAGAAATGTTAAGAATAAAATATATGATAGTCAAGATCTTTCCATTATTGTTCCTGTTATTAATCCAACTAAGAAAGTTTGGAGGATAATGAAAAGTATTATTGATATTGGCTGTCTTAATTTAATAAAATTAATATTTATTACATTTGATAGTGATATAATCACTATTTTAATCATTTCTGGGGTTAGTTTATTTAAAATATCGGTTTTGGGGACTGACGATGGAAGCTTTCCACCTCTGAAGTTTTAAAAGTGGGGGCTAGGCTTATTTGTGGTTTACAAGACCGGTGTTTTTTAAACTATTAAAACTAATGTTTATATTCTCTGTTTTTACTTCGTTGTTGGTGTATTTTGCTGGTGTTTATGTTTCATCGTCTAAACGTAAACATTTATTAATGGTTCTTCTGAGATTGGAGTATATTGTTCTTTCTTTGCTTATATTAATTATTGTTTTTCTTATTGAATTTGATTATGATTATTTCTTTCCTGTTATTTTTTTAGTTTTTTCTGTTTGTGAAGGTGCTTTAGTTCTTTCTATTTTGATTTCAATAATTTGGTCTCATGGTAATGATTTTTTTAATTCTTTTGGTTTATCCTTATGTTAAAGTATTTATTTATAACTATTTTTTGATCCCCCTTTGTTTATTAAATAATTGTTGGTGGTTGGTTCATTCTTTAATGTTTCTTTCGAGTTTTGTTTTTATGAATTGTGTTTATTCATATGCTGACTTAACTATAATTAGATATTATTTTGGTATTGATTATTTTCTTTTAGTTTAATTTGGTTGAGTTTTCGAATTTGTTCTTTAATAATTAATGCTAGAGGTTCAGTTTATTTGAGTTTGTATCATTCTAATTTTTTTGTTTTTATGGTTTTAATTTTAATAATTATGCTTTATTGTTCATTTGCAAGATTGAGCCTTCTTTCTTTTTATATTTTTCTTGAGGTTAGAGTAGTCCCTACTTTGCTTTTGATTTTGGGTTGAGGTTATCAGCCCGAACGTTTACAGGCTGGTGTTTATTTAATTTTTTTATACTTTGGTTGCTAGATTGCCTTTGTTGTTGGTTTTATTTAGGGTTTATGATTTTTCTAACAGTCTATATCTCTATTTATTGGTTGATTTTGGTTCGTATTATTTTATATTTTATGTATTTATAATTTTGAATTTTTTAGTTAACATGCCAATATTTTTGATTCGTTTATGATTTCCTAAGGCTCGTGTAGAGGCCCCTAAGGGTGGTTATGGGATTTTTCGCGTTATGAAGGTTATTTCTTATTGGGGTTTAAAGTTTAATTATTTTTGATTATCTTTTGGTTTATCTGGTGGAGTTATTGTTAGATTTATTTGTTTTCGTCAGGTTAATTTAAAGTCTTTAATTGCATATTCTTCTGTCACTCATATAAGAATGGTTATTGGTGGATTGATGACCATAAATTGATGAGGTTGTATAGGTTCTCTTTCTTTAATGGTTGGTCATGGTTTATGTTCTTCCAGATTAATTTGTTTATCTACTTTTAATGATGAATGTTTAGGTAGATGAAGATTATTAATTAACAAGAGTATAATTAATTTAATACCTTGAATAGCTTTATGGTGATTCCTTTTAAGATCATCAAATAGGCTGCTCCCCCATCATTAAATTTGGTAGGTGAACTTACATTATTAAATAGAATCATGCCTTATCTTGTTTTAGATTTTTTTGCTTTAATATTTTTATCTTTTTTTAGAGCTGTTTATACTTTATATATATATATATTCTTATTCTCAGCATGGGAATTATTCTTCTGGGGTTTATACTTGTTCTCTTGGCTATTTTTGTGAATATCATCTCTTACTTTTACATTGATTACTTTTAAATATTCTTTGTTTAAAGGGTGAATATTTCTTTTTATAAATTGCTTAAGTATATTAATTTAAAATATTGTTTTGTGGAATCAATTATATGAAGTTTTTCATCTTAGGCTGTGAATTTATTTTGTATTTGTTCTTTGATTTTTTCCTTTATATTTTCTAGAACTATAATTTTTTTGTATTTGTTATTTAATAATTCGTTATAGAGTTTTTGTTGAACGAGAACTTTTCAATTTGAAAATCTCTTATTGAATATCTCTTATTTTTATGTCTTTTGTTGTGTATATTTCTTCTTTAGTGATTTACTATAGAGAGGATTATATATCAGGAGAAAAGAATATAAATCGTTTTATTATTATTGTTTTAATATTTATTCTTTCTATAGGTTTTTTAATTATTAGCCCTAATTTGATTAGAATTTTGTTAGGATGAGATGGTTTGGGTTTGGTTTCTTATTGTTTAGTTATTTATTATCAAAATGTAAAATGTTATAGTGCTGGTATATTAACTGCTCTTCCTAATCGTATTGATGATGTTGCTATTTTAATTTCTATTGCTTGAATGATAAATTTTGGTGGTTGAAATTATATTTATTATTATGATTTCATTTCTAATTCTTTTGAAATAAAGCTTATTACTATATTAATTGTTTTGGCAGCTGTAACTAAGAGAGCTCAAATTTCCTTTTCTTCTTGATTTCCTGCTGCTATGGCTGCTCCTACTCCTGTTTCTGCTCTAGTTCATTATTCTACTCTTGTTACTGCTAGAGTTTACTTATTGATTCGTTTTAGACCTGTATTACATACTTATAATTGTGGTTGATTTTTACTTTTAATTGGTTGTATAACTATATTTGTGGCTGCATTGGGTGCTAATTTTGAATTTGATTTAAAGAAGAGTGTTGCTCTTTCTACTTTAAGACAACTTGGTTTAATAATAAGAATTTTGGCTATAGGTTATCCAAAGCTTGCATTTTTTCATTTATTAGCTCATGCTTTATTTAAGGCATTATTATTTATGTGTGCAGATTCAATAATTCATAATTTAAAGGATTCTCAGGATATTTGTTTCATGGGCTCAAATGTTAATTTTAATTTTATACTTTTAACTTCTGTTTGTTTTAATGTTTCTAGTTTATCTTTGTGTGGTATACCTTTTTTGGCAGGGTTTTATTCAAAGCACTTGATTCTTGAAATGGTTTGTTTAAGATGAATGAATTGTTTCATTTTTCTTTATTTTTTATAATTTTTATTATAGATTTTCTTTTGATGATAACAGTTATTGTGTTTCATTTGTTATGATTGGTTTATTATTTGTTGCTGTTTTTGGTGGCAGTCTTTTATCTTGATTAATTTTTCCTATTCCTCATATGATTGCTTTACCTTATAATTTAAAGTATTTGCCTATTACAGTTGTTTTATGAGCTTACCTGGGTTATCCTATTTCTAAGTTTGATTTTTCTCATAATTTGTTTTCTTTAAGTATGCTTTCTTTTGGTAGATTTGCTGGTTCTATCTGGTTTATACCTTTTCTTTCAACTGAGTTGTTAGATATGTTCCTATAAAGTTGGGTTATTATTCATCAATATCATTTGATAATGGTTGAGGTGAGTTATTTGGTGGCCAAGGTTTATATAGATTATTTATTTATTTAATTGGTTATATCCAAGGTTGATATGATTCTAACTTCAAGATTTATCTTTTAACTTTTATTTTTTGAATGTTTATTTTAGTAACGTTATTTTTCATATACTTTCATAGTGACTTTACAATTCCTTAATTGGAACTTTATAGTTCAATTATATTATTAACAGTAATAGGACTCTTTTTGGCTTCAATTAATAAGAAAAAGGGTATGTTATTTACCAATCTTTCAGGTCGAAACTGACTGCCATATTTCGCTTCTTATTCTATTTAAGGTTGGTTGATTATATCAATACTTTTTGAATGCAACCCAAATGTTATAGTTAACTACAACCCTTTATTCTGCTCATTGTAAGGCTCCTTGATTTCATTCATGGTATAGTCCACCTAATAGGAATAGAATAAAAAATATTGTTGATACTGTTCAGATTATAATGTCTGAAGTTCTGAAAATAATTACAATTGGTAGAATTATTGCAATTTCTACATCACAGATTAGAAAAATTACTGCAATTAGGAAAAATCGGAGGGAGAATGGTATTCGTGCTGATCTTTATGGATCAAACCCACACTCGAATGGTGATCTTTTTTCCCAATCATTGATTAATTTTTTTGATAATGTTGTTGCAAGGATTATACCAATTATTGGAATAATAAATGTAATAAAAACTCTTGTAGATAGGACTAAGATTCTTTTTCTTGATTTATATCAAGCTTTCTGATTGAAAGTCAAATTATACTAGAAAAACAATTATCTACCTCATCAATAAATAGAAATGTATAAGAATAATGATACTATGTCTACAAAGTGTCAATATCATGCTGCTGCTTCAAATCCAAAGTGGTGTCTTGGTGAGAAATGATTTATTGAGTGTCGAAGTAGACATATTGTTAAGAAAATTGTTCGAATAATTATGTGAAGACCATGGAGCCCTGTTGCAACAAAGAATGTTGATCCATATACTGTGTCTGCAATAGTGAAAGGTGCTTCTCAGTATTCGTATACTTGAAGTATTGTGAAATATAGTCCTAATAATACTGTAAAAAATAATCCTTGTAATGCTTGAGTGTGGTTAGATTCTATTAAACTACGATGTTCTCATGTTACGGTTACTCCTGAGGCTAAAAGAATAGCTGTATTAAGTAATGGAATTTGTATAGGATTAAAAGGTTGAATTCCTATTGGAGATCATAATATTCCTAGCTCAATTGTTGGTGTTAGTCGTCTTCTAAAGAAGGTTCAGAAGAATGATACAAAGAATAATACTTCTGATGCAATAAATAGGATTATTGCTCATCGTAATCCAATTGATACAAATCCTGTATGTAATCCTTGATAGGTTCCTTCCCATACTACATCTTGTCATCATTGAATTATAGTTAATAAGGTAATTCCGAATCCAATTATGAATAAGTTAATGTTAAATAGGTGGAATCATTTTGCTAATCGTGGTACTAGGACTATTGCTCCAATTGCTCCTGTTAGTGGAGTTCTTAAAATTGGAAAAACGTAAGCTTGAATTATGGCCACTGCTGATTCTAGGACTGATAGAAGTATTTGTCCAATAATTAGTAGTGAAATTAAGTTTATTGCTATAGATGGTCCTGTGTTTCCTAATAAGGTTAATAGTAAGTGTCCTGCAATTATGTTTGCTGCTAGTCATACTGCTAGTGTACCTGGTCAAATGACATTTCTAATTGTTTCAATTAGTACTATGAATGATATTCATGCAGGTGGCGTTCCTTGTGGAACAAGGTGTGTAAATATATGATGAGTATGATTAATTCATCCAAATAATATGAATCTTAGTCATATAGGTAGAGCAATTGATAATGTTAATGCTAAATGTCTTGTTCTAGTTAAAGTATAAGGGAATAGTCCTATAAAATTATTAAATAGTATTATAATAAATAAAATCTGGAGATAAATATGAATGTTGTTCCATTAAATGATTTTGGCCCTAGTAGTGTTTTAAATTCGTTATGTAAAGTTAAGTTTAGTTTATTTCAGACAATATTAATTCGTGATGGTGTAAGTCAAAACACAGATGGGATTAATAATAGTCCTAAGAATGTTCTAGTTCAATTTAATGACAAGTTGAAAATGACAGTTGATGGGTCAAATGTTGAGAATAAATGTATCATTTTCAATTTAAATTTTTTATCTCAGTTGTTTTTTTTTCTGCTCTTTTAATTAGGTTAGGTTTGAATGAGAAAAAGTTTATTTGACTGAGTAGGATTAAAGTAGCTGAAAATATAATGAATAGGGAGAATCATATGAGAGGAGATATTTGAGGGATTTAGACTTAATTTCCCCATCAGAAGTAGTCATTAATTAACTATTGTTTGGTTTAAGAGACCATTACTTACTTTCAGTCATCTGATGTTTCAAGGTGTACTAATTGTTTGGTTATTTTAGATTGATACTCTAATGTTATAAATTTCAACTAACTCCATAGATTTCTTAGATAATCACGTGGTAAATAAATTTACTGAAGTTCTTTCAATTACAATTGGTATAAATCTGTGGTTTGCTCCACAAATTTCTGAACATTGGCAGAAGAATAGTCCAGGCCAGTTTAATGTAAATGTTCCTTGATTTAGTCGACCTGGTGTTGCATCAATTTTAACTCCTAGAGCAGGTACTGCTCATGAGTGAGGAACATCTGATGCTCTTGTTAATACTCATACTTCTGTATTTATTGGGAGAATTGTTTGGTTACCTACGTCTAGAAGTCGAAATCTGTCGTTTTCTAAATCTTGTTCTGGTGTTATGTAGGTGTCGAATTGTACGTCTATGAAGTCTAAATATTCATATCTTCATTACCATTGTCGCCCAATTGTTTTCATTGTGATTATTGCATCTACTGAATCAGCAAGTAAGTATAGTAGTCATAGTGATGATAGAGCAATAAAAGTTAGGGTAATTGCTGGTAATACTGTTCAGATTGTTTCAATTAAATGTCCATGAAGTATGTTTCGGTTTGTATAGGCAATAAATAATATATAACTTAGGGCATAACCTACAATTCTGTAATTAATAATAATAGACCATAGTTTGATCATGGGAGAACGATAGTTAATGGTGAAGCTCCATCTTGAAGGGATAAATTTTATCATGTTGCCATTCAATGTTTTCTAATAAAAGGTCAAATCTTTATTTGTAGAGCTTAATCTGCCTGGTCCAGCGTAGCACACCTGCTGCCGCCCTGGCACAGGTCCTTGCAATAAGCACTCACATCAGCCACCGCTCCAGCACGTCTCCCCTTCTGCCACACTGGCCCAGGTCCTTGGAATAGACGCTCACAAAGGCCACCGTGCCACCTCCTCACGCCTTCTGCTACTCTGGCAATAGTCGCTGACATTCGCCACTGCTCCACCTCACCACACCTGCTGCCACCCTGGCCCAGGCCCAGGCAATTGACGCTCACATCGGCCACAGTACCACCTACACAAATCTGCTACCACCCTGCCGAGATCCTCGCAACAGACGCCCACAACGTCCACCGTGCCACCTATTGGAACTTGCTATCGCCCTGTCCCAGGTCCTGGCAATTGACGCTCACATCGGCCACTGTGCCACCTCCACAAACGTGCTGCCACCCTGCCCAGGTCCTCGAAACAGACACTGACATCAGCCACTGCTCTACTGCATCATATTTCTACCCTGGACCAAGTCCTGCCAATAGATGCACCACATCTGCCACCTCACCACCTCCCCACACCTGCTGCCTTCCACGACCACCTTGGGCCTGCTGCCACCCTTTCACAGATCTTGGCAATAGACGCTCACATCAGCCATCACTCTACCTAATCATGATTGCTGTGACCCTGTCCCAGGTAATGGCAAAAGTGAGCCTTGAGCAGCTGTTGGTAAAGTATCAGTGCAGTGGTAGTGCAGCAGCAGTACAGTAGCGAGTCGCATACTTAGCTTTCATATTTCTTTTGTGGTTTGATTCTTAGTCTCTTTCCGAGTGTTTGTGCGCTTGCATATTTAATCACATAAAATCCTTGCCTATTCTCGTATTAGAGAGGCGTTATATTGCTTATTGATAGCTGTAAAGTATTAATTCACGGAGTCGTGAGTCACTTGTTTGTTTTGGACAGCCAGTGCTTTCTGTTTATTTTGTAGAGTCAGATAGCAGCAGACAGCAGGCAGAGGCCTTTGCAGTTTCATCTGTGCTTGCAGAGTGACTTGTGCGAGCAGCAGTAGCAGAAACTAGTAGTTTATTCAGTTTTTCGTATTAGTTCCGCAGGTTTAATTCAAATTACTTTGTGTGTTTGTGTGCTTGCGTGGTGAAATTTTTCGGATCTTTGCGTATTTTCGACTTAG
This sequence comes from Schistocerca piceifrons, assembly GCF_021461385.2. Taxonomy (NCBI): domain Eukaryota; kingdom Metazoa; phylum Arthropoda; class Insecta; order Orthoptera; family Acrididae; genus Schistocerca; species Schistocerca piceifrons. The sequence goes on from NC_060147.1 coordinate 146,906,800, forward strand.
AGAGGGGGTAGTATGAAATTTTAATAACAGTAGAGTGTAACATCGTGTAGGCGGTTGTCATTTGTACTAAGTCAGGGGTAGAATCGCATTGTAATATCTGTATAGTGGCATAGTCGTGGTAATTTGATTGTTTAGTTAGTAAGTAACTGTTCATATATCGCAGCTCAATCTGGCGCTGGTGACGCAACTGTGCAGTCGCATATTGCTGTTTTATTTGTCGCAACTTTATACGTCCAGATATTAGCAGTAGGACGGATAGGGTGTGTGCATGCTGTGTGTGGGCGCAGGAGGAACTGGCCGCGGTTCGCGAGCGGCTGAGCGTGCTGTTGGCCACAGTCAGCCGCCTTCAGGCTGCTGCCTCGAGGTGCAGCGACGACAGAGGGTCTGGCACGTCGCTTGAGACACCCCAGGTGTCGCTTGCTGCGGCCGCTGACTCAGCCGCCAAGGCACCTTCTAGTGTACCCGGCTTGTTGGTGCCACCTTCACATCAGGGTGAGTGGCGGACTGCAACGCGTTCGCGTCGCTCGAAGCTGAGAGTTAATGTGGAGGCTGACCGGCTGGCCTCGCCCGTTCATCCTGTCAGTGGGCAGGTGGCCGCTCCTTCAGCAGGGCCCGAGCAGGCACACGGTGGCAAAGGCTTGCTGGTTATTGGGATCTCCAACGTTAGGCGGGTGATGGAGCCTCTTAGGGAAATAGCCTACAGGGCTGGAAAGAATTCCAACGTGCATTCGGTTTGTCTGCCGGGGGGCCTATCCAAAACGTGGAGGTGGCCTTGCCTGCGGCTATCAAGCATACGGGGTGCAGTCGTCTGCAAGTAGTTGCTCACGTCGGCATCAATGATGCTTGTCGCTTGGGTTCTGAGGCGATCCTCAGTTCGTACAGGCGGCTGGCGGATTTGCTGAAGACTGCTGATCTCGCACGTGGGGTGCAAGCAGAGCTATTTGCAGCATCGTTCCCACAGTGGATCAGGGTCCTTTGGTTTGGAGCCGAGTGGAGGGTCTCAACCAGAGGCTTCGTCGACTCTGTGACAGTCTTGGCTGCAGATTTCTAGACTTGCGCTATTGGGTGGGAAATTGTAGGACGCCGCTAGATAGGTCAGGGGTGCACAACACAAAGGAAGCGGTTGCTCGGGTAGCAAAGTACTTGTGGCGTGCACATGGGTTTTTTTTAGGCTAGGCAGTGGTGCGAGGTGTCCTGATGCACACTCACCATTCGATGTGCAGACAGGGAAATCAGGACGCGCTCAGAGTAAAGACACTTCAGCTATCAAGATATTAGCAGTAAATTTTCAGAGTGTTCGGAATAAAGTTAATGAATTTACTGCCCTCCAGGAAGCGTGTGGCGCGCAAATTATTCTCGGAACTGAGACCTAGCTGAACCCTGAGGTAGGAAGTTCTGAAACATTTAGTGAGGGTTGGAACGTGTATCGGAAAGACAGATTAGACACTGTAGGTCTCTTCATTGTAGTTGACAAAAATATTGTGTCTACTGAGCTCGAAGTAGTGTGTGATTGTGAAGTTATCTGGAAACGTTTAATAGGGCTAGGTCGCTAGGAGAAATAAAGTTAATTGTTGGGTGTTCTTACCGGCCACCAGGTTCCACCGTGACAGTTCTAGAATCATTCAAAGGGAGTCTACGCTCTGTATCGCGGAAGTACCTGTATCATGCTATATTAGTCGGAGCCGACTTCAACCTACCTAGTATAGACTGTGATGTCTATGGATTAATTACAGGTGGTACAGATAAGCCCTCGTGTGAATTACTTTTGAACACATTATCCGAAAACTGTCTTGAGCAGCTAAATCGACAGTCAACGCGTAACGGAAATATTTTAGATCTGGTAGCCACGAACAGACCAGACTTCATCGACGGTGTGAGTGTTGAGACAGGGATTAGTGATCATGATGTTGTCATTACGACTATGGTTACGAAAGTTAAAAAGTCGGTCAAGAAGGCTAGGAGAGTATTCTTACTAGAAAGAGCAGATAAACAGTTGTTAGCATCCCACTTAGTAAATGAATCGACTTCATTTACTTCCGGTACGATGGACGTGGAAGAATTATGGGCAAATTTTAAACACATTGTAAATCACGCATTGGACAAGTATGTACCGAAAAAGTGGGTTACGGACGGAAAAGACCCACCGTTGTTTAACAGCGCAATTCGGAGAATGCTCAGGAAGCAAAGACTGTTGCACTCGCGGTACAAGAAAGATTGGGAGAATGAAGACAGGCAAAAGTTAGTAGAGATTCGTGCTGCTGTAAAAAGAGCGATGCGCGAAGCATACAACCACTAACACCGTCATACCTTAGCAAAATATCTTGCTGAAAACCCAAGGAAATTCTGGTCTTACGTAAAATCGGTGAGCGGGTCGAAGGCTTCCCTCCAGTCACCCACTGATCAGTCTGGCCTGGCAATGGAAGACAGAAAAACGAAAGCCGAAATTTTAATTTTAGCATTTGAGAAATCTTTCACGCAGGAGGATTGTACAAACATACCGCCGTTTGAGTCTCGTACAGATTCCTATTAGGAGGACATAGTGATAGACATCCCTGGGGTTGTGAAGCAGCTGAATGGGTTGTAAATAAATAAATCGCCAGGTCCTGATGGGACTCCAATTCGGTTCATCAGAGAGTACTCTACTGCATTGGCTCCTTACTTAGCTTCCATTTATCGCGAATCTCTTGCTCAACATAAAGTCCCGAGCGACTGGAAAAAAGCACAGGTGACGCATTTATATAAGAAGGGTTGAAGGACAGAACCTCAAAATTACAGACCAATATCCTTAACATCAGTTTGTCGCAGGATTGTCGAACATATTCTCAGTTCGAGTATAATGAAATTCCTTGAGACAGAGAAGTTGCTGTCCATGCATCAGCAAGGCTTTAAAAAGCATCGCCCCTACGAAACTCAACTCACCCTTTTTTCACATGATATCTTGTGAACCATCGATGAAGGGTATCAGACGGATGCCATATTCCTTGACTTCTGGAAAGCGTTTGACTCGGTGCCCCACTGCAGACTCCTAACTAAGGTACGAGCATATGGGATTGGTTCCCAAATATGTGAGTGGCTCGAAGACTTCTTAAGTAATAGAACCCAGTACGTTGTCCTCGATAGTGAGTGTTCATCGGAGGTGAGGGTATCAGCTGGAGTGCCCCAGGGAAATGTGGTAGGTCCGCTATTGTTTTCTATCTACATAATTGATCTTTTGGATAGGGTGGATAGCAATGTGCGGCGGTTTGCTGATGATGCTGTGGTGTATGGGAAGGTGTCGTCGTTGAGTGACTGTAGGAGGATACAAGATGACCTGGCCAGGATTTGTGATTGGTATAGAGAATGGCAGCTAACTCTAAATATAGATAAATGTAATATAGATAAATGTAAATTAATGCAGATGAATAGGAAAAATAATCCTGTAATGTTTGAATACTCCATTAGTACTGTAGCGCTTGTCACAGTCACGTCGATTAAATTTTTGGGTGTAGCATTGCAGAGTGATAGGAAGTGGGTCAAGCATGTAACGGCAGTTGTGGGGAAGGCGGATAGTCGTCTTCAGTTCATTGGAAGAATTTTGGGAAGATGTGGTTCATCTGTAAAGGAGACCGCTTGGTATTGGTCTTTTAATTTTTATTATCGTACCTCACCATTTATTTCCAAGAAAATCCTATCCAAGCCTGGAATACACACTCACATCAGCCATTGCTCCACCTCCTCTCGCACTCTGCTACACTGGCCCAGATCCTGGCAATAGACGCTCCCATAGGACACAGTCAACCTTCCCACACCTGCTGCCACCCTGGCACAGATCCTCTGAATAAGCGCTCACATCATCTATCGTGCCACCTCCTCACGCCTGCTGCCACCCTTGCCCTGGTCCTGGCTATAGACACTCATATCAGCCACCGCTCCACCTCGTTGCCCCTGCTACCACACTGGCACAGGTCCTGGCAATAGATGCTCACAGCGTCCTCTAATTTACCTCCTTGAGCCTGCTGCCACCCTCCCCCAGATCCTGGCTGTAGACGCTCATATCAGCCACTACTCCACCTCATCGTGCCACCCTGTTCAAATACTGGCAGTAGATGCTCACATCAGCCACGACTCCATCTCGTTGTGCCTGCTACATAGCCAGCGCGACACCTCCTCCTGCCTGCTGCCACCCTGGCCAAGGACCGTGATATATACACACATATCGGCAACCACACAACTTTCTCGCTCCTGCTGCCACCCTGGCCCAGGTCCTGGCCATAGACACTCTCATCAGCAACCACTACACCTCCTCTCGCCTACTGCTACCCTGGCCCAGGTCCTGGCAATAGACACTCACATTGACCACCACTCCACCTCCCCACACGTACTGCCACCCTGGCCCAGGCCCCTCCTTCTGCCAACCTGACCCAGGTCCTGCCAGTAAACACTCACATCACCCACTGCTCCCCCTCGTCACCCCTATTGCCACCCTGGCACAGGTCCTGGCAATATATGCTCACATTGGCCATCTCACCACCTCGCTATACCTGCTGCCACCCTGGCCCCGGTCCTTGGAATAGGCACTCATATCAGTTACTGCGCCAACTCCACACACCGGCTGCCACACTGGCCCAAGTCATGGCAATAGAAACTCACATCGTCATCCGTACAACCTCCTCGCTCCAGCTGCCACACTGGAGCAGGTCCTGGCATTAAATGCTCACATTGGCCATCACGCCACCTCTTCCCACCCTCTGCCACCCTGGCCCAGTTCCTGGCAACAGATGCTCATATTATCCACTGCCCGACGTCGACGTGTTTCTGTTACCCTGGCCCAGGTCATGGCAATAGACACTCACCCTATCCTATCCTCCACTTCACCAACCCTCTGCTGCTCCCCACGAACAGGCCCTGACAATTGATGCACACATCTACCACCACGTCACCTCCCCACCTGCTTCCACCCAGGACCAGGACCTGGCGATAGATGCTCACATCAGCCACCACTCCACCTAATCATTAGTGTTGCCACCCTGGCCCAGGTAATGCCAAGTTCACATCGGTTACAGCAACACCTCCTCTCACCTGCTGCTGCCCTGGCCCATTCCTGGCAACAGACACTAAAATTTGCCTCCAACTCTTCATGCATACTCCCACATGGCCCAAGTCTTCACAATAAATGCACACATCAGCCACCACCCCACCTCCTCGAGCCTGCTGCTGCCCTGGCCCAGGTCTTGGCTATAGACACATCAGTCACCGCTACACTTACTCACACCTGCTGCTACCCTGGCCCAGGTCCTGGCAATAGATGCTCACAATCTCTACCGCTCCACTTCCTCAAACCTGCAGCCACCCTGGCCCAGGCACTGGCAATTGTCGCTCACATCTGCCATCACGCAACCTCCCCACACCTGCTGGCACCCAGGCCCAGGTCCTGGCAGTAGATGCTCATATGCGCCACCACTCCACCTCGTCGTGCCTGCTGCTAACCTGGCCCCGAGTCCTGGAAATAGATGCTCACATTGGCACCCATGCCACCTCCACACAACTGCTGCCACCCTGCCGAAGTTCTGGCAATAGATGCTCACATCGGCCTCCATGCCACACTGACATTGGCCACTGCTCCATCTCCCCACACCTGCTGCCACCCTGGCCCATGCCCTTGCAATTTATGCTCATATTGGCCACCGTGCCACCTCCACACAACTGCTGCCGCCCTGCCCAGGTAGTAGCAACAGACGCTCACATTGAGCGTCTGTTGCTGCACCCATCTTTGCACCAATCTTTGAGCTTGCTATCGCCGAGGCCCAGGTCCTGGCAATACACAGCCACCACTCTACCACTCTGCACCTGTTGCTACCATGAATCAGGCCCTGGCAATAGATGCTCACATCTGCCACCAAGCCACCTCCCCACACCTGCTGCCTCCCTCGCCCAGGTCCAGGCAAGAGATGCTCACATTGGCCAACAGACGACCTCCTTGTGCCTTCTGCCACCCTGGCACAGGCCATGGCAATAGACGTTCACATCAGCCACAACTCCACCTGATCATGACTGCTGCCACCCTTGTCCAGGTAATGGTAAGAGACATTCACATCGGGCACAGTGCAACCTCCTCACACATGCTGTCGCCTTAGGCCAGGTCTTGGCAGTAAACATTTATATCAGCTACCGCTACACATCTTCGAACCAGCTGTCACCCTGGCCCAGGTTCTGGCAATAAACTATCAAATCAACCACTGTGCCACCTCCTTGAGCATGCTGCCGCCCTGGTCAAGGCCCTTTCAATTGATGCTCACATCTGCTACCACACCAACTCCCCACACCTGATTCCACCCAGGCCCAGGTCCTCGCAGTAAACACATCAGCAACTGCACCACCTCCTCCCACCTTCTGCCATCCTGGCCAAGGACCTGGCGATAGACACACATATCGGCAACCACGCAACCTCCTCACACCTTCTGTCATCCTGGCCCAGGTCCTGGCAATAAACCCTCACATCAGCCACTGATCCATTTCGATGCCCCTGCTGCCACATTAGCCCAGGTCCTAGCAATAGATGCTCACATCAACCTAAAATCTACCTCCTCGAGAATGCCGCCATCCTCGCCCAGATAGTGGCTGTAGATGCTCACGTCAGCCATCAATGCACCTCATCGTGTCTGCTACCATACTGTCCCCGAGTCTTGGCATTAGCCGCTCACATCGGCCACTGTGCCTCCTCCGCACAACTGCAGCCACCCTGCCCATGTCCACGCAATAGATGCTCATATTGGCCACTTCTCCTTGTGCCAGCTGCCACCGTAACCCAGGTCCTGGCAATAGATGCTCACATCGGCCACTGCACCACCACTTCACGCCTGCTGCCACCCTGCCTAAGGACCTGGCGATAGACGCTCACATCGGCAACCACACAACCTCCTCGACTCTCCTGCCACCCTGGACGAAGTCCTGGCAATAGACACTCCCATCAGCCACCGCTACACCTCCTCACACCCGCTGCCACCCTGACCCAGGTCCTGGAAATAGACACATCAGCAACTGCCTCTCGTCTACTGCTACCCTAGCCCAGGTCCTAGCAATAGACACTCGTATAGGCCACCACACCACCTCCCCACACCTGCTGCCACCCTGGTCTGGGCCCTGGCAATTGTCACTCACATCTGCCATCACGCCACCTTCCCACACCTGCTGCCGTCCTGGCCCAGGTCCTGGCAATAAACACTCACACCTGCCACTGCTCAACCTCATCGTCCCTGTTGCCACACCGTCCCAAGTCCTGGCAATAGACGCTCATATCGGCCTTCACTCTACCTCCTCGAGCTTGCTGCCGCCCTGGCCCACGTCCTGGCAATAGACATTCACATCAGCAACTGCTACACCTCCCCACGACTGCTGCTACCCAGGACCAGATCCTGGCACTAGGTGCTCACATCAGCCACCGTTCCACCTCGTCTTGCCTGTTGCCATCCTGGCCCCAAGTCCTGGCAATAGACGCTCACATCGACCACTGCGCCATATCCACACAACTTGAAACTTAGCCTTTGAAAAATTAATGAATTACTGTGCTGATAAACCTCTACGTTATTTGATTTTCAAACATCTGAGCAAAAATGAAAGTACTCAGTCATTACTCTCGTTCCTTATTCTGATCAACACTAAATTGACACAATATTTTTAGCGCAATGCAATCTGACTTTCAAAAATCCCTACAAAATAAAGGCCCTGACTAACAATAACCTAAACGTTTCATGAATCACTTACCTCAGAAATATCTTCGTCACTCGAACTACTGCAATACAGCAAGCGTTACCACTGCCAGCTAATAATAGGTTCTACCTACTGAAGGCACTAACTACTGATAGGCATAGTCAGCAAATGAAAGACTTTGATAGAGAACAATCAATGTATTTAGCTTAATAATGTTTAAAAGTCGTAATAAATGTATCACTTCATGATATCCAGTATTACAAATTTACTCTTTCTGGCGGACACACGTCCAGATCGTCCGCTCTTAAAATTCTGCCATCCTTCTCCCCACATCCATCACTACTGGTGGCTCACCTCCAACTGCGCAACGCTACGCACTGTTCACTTTGTGACGCCCAACACTACAATAGCAAATATTCCAACAATACAAACCAGCCACAGGCTGCACACTGCACAGTCAGTCATTTTCATACACAGCTCTATGTGGCGTTAGAAGCATAAAAACCTACACAGCCTACTTATATAGCTCCCATGCTACCCACAAAAAATTTTACAAATTATTTTGGGCAGTGGCCAATAATGATTTGATAAAATTTTTCATAATTACAGTTACAAAGATATCAAATGCACACACTTATTAATGCAATGCTGCTCAAAAGCAAAAATTGTTTTCATAAAGACAGTCCAGATCATTCATCACAATAGTAATTACTGTTTTCTTTTTTTTTCTCAAAGTCTGAACAGTAAAAGAAAATGCACACGGAAGTAATGGATTTCCATGCTGTCTTCAAGAAGTAGTGTTGTCTTTCCAACGGAAAGACAGCGCTGACTCTTGACATGCAGACAGGTAATGAGCCCTAACAGAGCAAACCCACAACAGAGCCATTCGAATTTTTTAAAAATATTGGTACATAGCTCATCATTGATCAGACCCACTGGACTCCTGGTATAGAGTATGGTATTGGTGGGCCATCAAAGGTGCAGACCCACTGCAGTCCTTGTAGAGGTGGCCAGCAGCCATCTGTTGCGGCTTTGCGGCTTTGCGGCTTTGCACGTGCACAGTCACCATCGAAGAGTCTTGTGGACAATATAGCAAGTCCATAAACCACTACTTATACACTCACAAAGTTTTTGGAATTGTCCTTAGAACCAGCAATGAGTCCCTTGCTGAATTATTAACACACATTCAAACACTAACAGTCCCAACTTCTCACATAATGTGCATATAATACGACCAACAGAAATGTATGCACTGAAATGAATGCTTACAAGTTACTTAATTTGATGAACTTCTGTCAACTACAATCACATCAGTGTTGGAGGAATTATGACATAAGTAAATACATAAAAGATCAGAACAGCTTTGGAAAACAGTGTCTAAGCATCTCGACAATGTAAATAACATATTATTAATGCAAATTATATGTGAGGATAACAGTATTCCTCATCATAGTGAATGTAGCTTAGCATTAGAAGAATTCATCAACAAATACCTTGTTAACTAAACACATAAAGACAGGAAAAACACAAGGGTACAAAAACACATAGCGGAATAAAACAAGAGGAAAGGTCAGGGTTTGTTATCAGTGTAACATTTGGTACTGCAGTCCAGATCTTATTTCAACATTTGTTCACACACAAAAAGTACTATTAAACCACGCTTTCCGTATTTTTATGTTCACATATTAGTTACCTCATAATTAAGATTATATTATCTTACCTCATCATTTATTTCCAAGAAAATCCTACCTATGCCTGGCAATAGACACTCACATCAGCCATTACTCCACCTCCTCACACATTCTGCTACCCTGGCCCAGGTCCTGGAAATAGATGCTCACATTGGCCACCACTCGACCTCCCCACACATGAAGCCGCCCTGGCCAAGGACCTGGCGATAAACACACACATCAGCAAGTACGCAACCTCTTCACGCCTGCTGCCACCCTGGCACAAATCCTGGCAATAAACACTAACATCTACCACTGATCCACTGCATCGTCCCTGCTACCACACTGGCACAGACCCTGGCAGTAGATGCTCACAACGGCCTCCACTATGCTTCGTCGCTCCTGCTGCCACCCTGGCCCATATCCTGGCAATAGACACCCGTGCGACCTCGACACAACTGCTGCAACCCTGCCAAGGTCCTAGCAATAGACGCTCACATTGGCCAATGCTCCACCTGCTAGTGAAGGCTGCCACCCTAACGTAAGTTCTTGCAATAGATGCTGACATTGGCTACTGCTCCACCTCCCCACACCTGATGCCACCCTGGTCCATGCCCTGGCAACTTATGCTCAAATCAGCCACTGTGCCGCTCCACACAAATGCTGCCACCCTGCCAGGTCCTCACAATAGACACTGACATTGGCCACCGCTCCACCTCCCCACATCTGCAGCCACCCTGGCCCAGGCCCTGGCAATGTTCTCTCACATTGCCATCACGCAACCTCCCCACACCTTCTGCCATCTAATCATAACTGCTGCCACCCTGGCCCAGGTAATGGCAATAGACCATCATATCAACCACTGTGCCACCTCCTCGCGAATGCTGCCACACTGGCCCAGGCCCTGGCAATTGACAATCGCATCGTCCACCACATCACCTCCTCACTCCTGCTTCCACTCAGGCCCAGGTCCAGGTCAGTAAACACTCACATCGGCCACCGCGCCACCTCCTCCTGCCTTCTGCCACCCCGGCCAAGGACCTGGCGATAGACACACATCGGCAACTGTGCAACCTTCTCGCTCCTGCTGCCACCATGGCCCAGATCCTGGCAATAAATACTGACATCGGCCACTGCACCACCTCTTCACACCTGCTGCCACCCTGGCCCAGGACTTGGTGATAGATGTTAACATTGGCAACCACGCAACCTCCTCACACCTACTGCCTACTGGCCCAGGTTCTGGCGTGACAGACTGCTTTCCTAAGGGACCTTGGTTTGATTCGTGGCTGGGGAAAAAATTGAAAAGACATTTACTTAAAGTATAGTACAGTTGCATTATTAGAAATGTTCTGCATGTAAGAATTTAGGCTGTTCACCTTCCTCTCTTACATTACAATTGTGGATGCAGGACACTAGTGCATGTTAAAAAATGAAGAAAATCCTCATTACTTGGCTCCATTTCACTACAATAATAATACTTAATACTGTTGTTAAGTAGTCTCTTATTAGACTCACATATAATACATAATACTCATAACACCTCATACTCTGAGCAATACATCTTAACCATCCTTCTACATATGAGAGAGCGAAACAAAATCATGTACAAAGACAAATGAATGCTGCTTTCTTTTTCATTTGTCTGCACATAATTAATGTCTTTGCTGATGCTTATAGTCGATGGGCTTTTTGTTTTTTTTATAAAAAATAAATAAATTTTGACTTGCTTTGATTTTTGTCTAGCTAACCAAGAAAACAGTTTTCTAGGCACCCTATAATAGATGAGAGGGCCAAAGGCGACACCAATATAGAAAGAATACTTCATGGTTGTCACCATCTACACACTGTGGCATATCTGGCACACTTCCCCTCTGTATTTATTCACGGCACATCATAGCATCATGGTGAGTGTACAGGTGAATGCAATCTTAAGTACCAGCTGACTGTTACTTTTGTGCGACTTGCAAGCAGCCAGCTAAGAAGGAATATAGTTTAAGATGGAAGCAGTAGGCCAGCACCTCAAATGTGCTGTTTCATGAGCCAGCCAGTGAGACATATTAGAATGGGCACCTTAAGGACATAGACAGTTTAATGACCAGCAGTTCTCTAGTTGCCAAGATACATCCTCCACCTCTCATTTACACATACTTTTTTTCATTTATTTTTCTTTATTTTCAATTATGTAAATACCAATAATAGTAAATCCAAAATTCCCTTTAAACAATGGAAAACATGTTACATGTTTATATTGGTACTACATGACCTGAACAGTGGATATTTAAAGTATTATATGTAGCTTTTAAGTGCTATGAACTGTGTAAAAAGTGTGCTCAAATGCAGAGATGCTGCAGTTATTGCATTAAGTGCTTTCCCAGTATATCATCTGGTCACCCAGTTGATGATTAAGTTCGACATATGCCAAAAAAGGCATAAATGCAAAAATTAGTGTAAGATTAACCGTGCATTTTTAATGTACTTTCATATATCTTGCAGTTCTCTGTTATGTACATATATCTTCTTGTTTATAACTTTTACCTTCCTGTATTCCATGTTATTTTGTAATCAGTTACTCGCCTTATGTAAGCTTCGGCACTTGTTCTATTATTGTCAAGATGTACCAAATTCAACACAACTTGCTTTCAGTTTGTTGCCAATACATGCAATAACTATAAAATTCAGTTATTTTTAATCCTGTTTAATTCTTCTTTTGTATGTGCAGCACCACCAACTTGTTCATTGTAATTGCTTTTATTCTGTGGTCATGATAATATTTTATGATCGCAGTTACACTTCCTGTTATGTAGTATGTAATTATTTCATAATCCATTGTACAAAAAGTAGAATGGTACAGCTTTGTGTAACAACTTACACTTGTCTTCCACATAAACAATTGTAGTTAGTTAAACAAAGATCAT